>NC_140687.1:6807500-7407500 GCF_054131305.1 Coturnix japonica | reverse complement strand
TACAACCTCTCTGGGCAAGCTGTTCCAGTGTCTCATCCCCCTCACAGTAAAGAATTTCTTCCTGATATCTAGTCTAAATGTACCCTCTACTTGGAAGAAGAAACCCTCAAATCACATATTTTAAATTAACCCAGGCCTGTTAGTCCTTACAATGGGGTACCAGAGCAAATATCTACGTGCATGGAAGGTAGCAACTGAGTGGATTTGGATAAAAAAAAGTATTTCAATGATTAAACCAACTGTATCGAGCCCCACTGAAAAACAAGCAAACAAAACTTCAAAACCAAGCTACGAAGAAACTTTTTCAACCACTCTCTAGTTCAAAGTAACTGCTCCTAAGTCAAAGGCAACATCACTTGGGTCTAAAATCTATACTTCCATCTGGGATAAGTCCAGGAAGAAAAAATATGCCATGTATTCTTTGATCATATTTCTCAGTCTTTATAATAAAAAAGTAATGACTTGTGTTTGAACAGTCTGCTGCCCATCTGACACATGATTCTCACAAAACCCTTAAAAATAAGGAACAAATAAAACCTCGTACGTTGGGGCTTGAAACGTAAACTGCAAGGCAATCTCATTCATACTAAAATAGCAACTTTCTAAGATTCATTTAGGGCAATTTGAGCTTATAAACGCTGCCTGGATTTTACAAATTCATTGAAGGAATGTATTTCTTTTATTTACAAGGCAATGAGAAAATGTAACAGTTTTTCTGGATCACAAAGTCTTTCTCAGTTGTTTTTTTTTTTCTTTTTTAAATAAAAGTAATTGAAAAAAACATTATTTGATTATAAATCAAACCATGTCCAAAAAGATACGGTGTATACAAACAATGTACTGTTGTTGCTTATGAAGTTATTTTTCCAAGACAATTTTTGTTACGTCTCCACAACACAAACAAAAGCAATTGTAATTGAAGGTGAGAAATTATGTCTCCCAAAAAAGGAGCTTTATGCAGGTGAAACTATTAAAATTAAAACAAAGTGACAGAAATCCAGTGGTAATCAACAAAAGATGCATCTTCTTGCAATTCATCTGCTGCTTCGCTGCTACAGAAGATAAAACTACTATTTGGGATGAAACTACAGCTTTTGCAATTGGATTTTCTGAACAACAATCTAAATGATCATCTCTAAGAAAAATTGCACACCCATAAAACAAGGCTACTTTAACCTATTTTGTTTCTTCTCTTCCCTCCTCCCCCTTGCTAAAGGGACAATTTAAATAAATGGGCAACTTGATGTGCTGAAAGTGACAACTGTATGAGCAGATGGATGTAGTGCACACAAATCACAACTGTCCCCACAGCCTGTGGAGATGCAGTGTAAACTAGCAGCAAGCAAACACATTCATAACACTTCTTATTACAGTCCACCTGATGCTTCCACTGAAGTCCACACTGAGCACGGTGAATTTAAAAGATGCAAACCAACCTAAGGAAGGGGCCACCACGATTCTGCCCATTAGCTCTACCACAGTTAAGTATCCTACCTCCTCTGCTCGAAGCAGCTGCACTCAACGTAAAGCCAGCAGCTCTTGCCTGGTGAGGAGTCACTGGCACAGGGATGCCTCCTTTAGCACCTGCAGAAGCTTCCCCTGCGTTCTCATGGTCTGCATATTCTGCCAGTGTTTTACTAAGACTATGGAGAGCAAAAAAGGAAATGCATTTGGGAAAAATAATCCCATAGCTACATAAACACTTAATGGGATAATAAGAGCCTTATACTATCCATCCTAAACATAACCATAGCCAAAACAATTTTCATATTCAGTAAGTGTAACATACTCTACTTTTTGCAAACCGTAACATACTCAAATATAATGGACACATCTATTTTATAGATGCACATCCAGATCTATGAAGTTATTTACTTCTGCTCGGTACCCTTTGCAGTCCAGTTTTTACAAATACAACCACTCTTATGAATGAACACCCATGGGTAAAATACTTATGTGTAGGAGGAGTTAAACTGCTTAGTAATTTAACAAAAGAAATAACAGCTAGATCTCCTCTGAAACAAAACAGGTGGTTCCTGGTCAGTGGAACTGAAGACAGTAATAACAAGGGTTCTGTTTTGAGAAGAATTTACAAACATTTCAGTTTTTCAAGTTGAACTTCTGCGTCTGTGGGCTACAGACACATTTTAATAGTGTATAGCAGGCAGACATCAGCTTAGAAACAAACACTTGAAATCTTACAGAGAATTTTGAGCAGAAGCCCTTTTCTCAATTTTCAAATTAACACCAGACACATGAACAGTATATGTGAGAGGATGTCAATGAACACATCTTCAAACTAGCACCGTTAAACTTGGTGCTGTTACCAAAAAGGTTCAAACTCAACACTGATAACTAAAAACCTAGCAATAAATTTAAAAGTTTACCTAGCATTTCCATGAAGAATAGCATAGTCCTCAGCTGTCCATCCATTAACGTCTTTATGGAAAATTTCAGCACCATAGCGAAGAAGTATTTCTACCAACTTAAGCTCCCCACCGGCTGCTGCAGTCATAAGTGGGGTTCTACAGCATCCAAAATACAAGACAAACCATACAATTTAGTCAGACATTGTAATTATTTTAATTCCCATTTGCTCAATCTCAAAGAAAATCACTTTATGAACAGAAAAAAAAGCTTCCATATTAACAACACTTGCATACAAACTTGGCATCAATTTGAAAAACTCTCTCTGGCATAACAGCAATGTTGCTGGCACAATAGCAATTTTCCTGCCACAGCGGCTACCAGAAACAATGTTTTCTTGCAGTTCTCAATGCAGAAAACATGCAATAATGCATGTCACCTGCCAAGCTGAGACCTGCTTTCGCCAGTCACTCAACGAGCTCTTTCTCTGTGTCTTTCTACTTCAATGCTCATTCCCATCCCTCCCATCAGTCCAACCTGAAGACAACTAAGGTGACCTGCAGAGTTTAGACCATCTCCTCACCTTTCACACGGATCTCGAGTGTGAACATCAGCTCCTTTTTTAAGAAGGAGCTCTACCATTTCTTTGTGATTTTCAGAGATAGCAAGAGTAAGAGGAGTACATCCGTCCTGAAAGAACAGAAATAATTCAAGTTAAAAATCAAAAGAAACAAACAAAAAATCTACAATAAAAATATCAATGCAACTTTTTGAACTTCTCTATTGAATCTTGAAATGTACCTTATTCTGAGCATTGATACGGGCACTGTGCTCAATTAACATCCCTGCTAGAAATGTGTTAGGAGTTACAGCAGCCAAGTGAAGGGCAGTGTTGCCACCAGCATCTGCCAGGTTCGGATCAGCACCATGCTCTAGCAGGATCACTGCACATCTTTCTTTCTGGCATTGTACTGCCTGGAAACAACACACACACAAAAAAAAAAAAAAAAGGTAAAATTTCCAGCAGTCATATTTCACTGTGTCACTACTACTACAACTTCCCATTCCTGGAATATAAAAGCATCTGCCAAGATTAGCTAGCACATGCCAAAGCCACACTGATTACAGCATGCATGCTTCTACACAGACTTACTTAAAGAATCTGGAAAGACATCATTTAATACATAATCAATAATTCCTACTTGCAGCAACATAGTATGTTCTACTTACCTTCATCAGTGGAGATCTGTTATCACTGTCAAAAAGATTTAGCTTACACTTGTTTTCTACTAGAAACGTAACGACATCCTCACGTCCATTTGCACAAGCAAGATGCAGTGGTGTCCTAAAAGTGAAACGTGTAAATTGAAACAGACAGCTAAATAAATATTTTCACTCTGTGGTACATGAACAGGGCAAATTGCATTTCTTTATCCCAATTACCTCCCAAAATAAACAAAATCAAATAAAAACAAGCTTATTCCATTACCAGTGTGCACCAAACCATGTCGCTTAGTACAACATCTACATGTTTCTTGAACACCTCCAGGGACGGTGACTTTACCACCAACCTGGGCAGCCCATTCCAGTGCACAACCACTCTCTGGAGAGGCTTATCCTAGCATCCAACGTGAACCTCCCCTGGTGCAAGCTGAGGCTGTTCCCTCTTGTCCTAACAGCTCCCATCACGGGCAGGCTGATGAGTACCCTCCATAAGACCAGCTTCCTCCAAGGCAGAGAAGATGAGGACGAAATAACAGGCAGAACGTCAAATAACTCATCATGCCTTGTCACAGACATGGAACAACTCGAGGGTGACTGTCCCCACTGAGAAATTCCCAAATAAGTATACAAGATCCTTCACCTCCGAATAGAAGCCTGACAATATTGATCTGAGCACTGTATTTATTATTTATTTAGCACAGTGTACCGCAAAGAGCTCGAATGAGTAATTTAACTGTAACAAACACAACTTTGTGCAGGAGCCCCTCCTCACCCAAAAGCAGCCGTTACCAAGCACTGGGGAATATGACAACCTAAAGGAACCACCATCAGCTTCGCAAGCAAGAAAGCCTTCATGAAGCCAGCAGCCTTATCGCTGCCCTTTCTCACCAGCCCCCAACAGAGCTCTCAGCTCGGAGGAATGCCGAGCAGCCCTACGAGGGATCCAGGCCGGGAGGGCACATCGGAGCGGCCTCTACCGGCCGTCCCAGCCACGCGCGGCCCCCGTTAACAGCAGCCCTCTGTGCCCAGGTCATGCAGCGGGGATCCCGGCCCGGCCCGCCGCCCTTACCGCTGCGCCTTGTCGCGCTCGTCGATGTCGTGCTTCTTCAGTCCTTGCTGCACCAGGGCCAGGTCTCCGGCGGCGGCCCCTCGGTGCAGCTTGGTCAGCTCCTTCCGGCGGATCTCGTACGCACCGGCGGAGCACGCCGAGGCGGCGCTGCCAGGCGGCGGATCCCGTTTTTTCTTCTTTACGAAGCTGAGCATCTTCTTCATGTCGTCTTAAAACTCTGCCGGGCCGAGCCCCGAGCAGGACGCGGAAACACGGCGCACGCTCAGGAAGCCGCGGCCCAACCCACAGGCTGCAGGGCAGCCTCAGGCTCCCAGCCGGAGCCGGGAGCCCCACGTATGCGTTATACGTGCGATATTAAGCGCTACTAAGCGATATGAAGCGATAGTAAGCGATATCAAGAGGATACACATCCGCGGAGAGCAGGAGTGTGCGCGTCTGTAGGCTCGGCTGCCTCAGAAAGCGGTTGGCAACGGTGTGTCCTGGGGCCGTTGCCTTTGGAATAGTCACGGGGATAACCGTCTGCAGGGTTATTTCTTGCCCTACTTGTGGGTATTATTTAATAGGGATCTCAAAGCACGCGTTTTTAACCTGTTACTAAACCAGTTGTCAGCTTTCTGTCTTCAGTTTTCCCATCTTCCCCTCCCCCCCTCCACCTTTGTTCATACTGTTTATTAAATCTTTAATATGGGTGATTTTGAATAATATTTTTAATTCATTCCTGTTAAAAACAAATAGTTCCATTTAATTTTTATTTTTCTTCAGAAATTGGTATTTCCTGTCACAGTTCCTCATATTCTCAGTGTGTTCTCTTTGATAATCTGGAGCTTTCTCTAAGAACCATTGAGCAATTGCTATTCCTGTTGCTGTCTGCATGAGGTGATTCCTCTTCTCTTACCCAGTACTAGATCCACGTAGCACAGTAAGATTTTCAAGTAAGGGCTTAAGTGTGGCTTAAGTGTTGCGTAAGCATTGGCATTTGGGTTAGTCTGCTAAAGACTCACCTTTCCTTTGACATAACAATACGGCTGGATAATTTAGCTCACAATCCTTGCAGCTCTGAGGTACAAAATGGCAGTCTGAAGCTCTCTTTTTGCAGTCTTTATTTTTCCCCTATTAAATCACTGTGTGTATTTTGCTTATTGAAGAGTAACAATGGCAGTAAAGGCTTCTGTGCTGCGTGTTGTCTGGTCATAGAATCTTTTAATCATAGAATGGAATGGCCTGGATTGAAAAGGCCCACAATGACCATCTAGTTTCAACCCCCCTGGATATAGCCACATCCAGCCTGGCCTTGAATGTCTCCAGGGATGGGGCATCCTCAACCCCCTTGGGCAACCTGTTTCAGTGAGTTACCACCCTCTGTGTGAAAAACTTCCTCCTAATATCTAACCTAAACCTCCCCTGCCTTAGTTTCAAACCATTCCCCTTGTCCTATCAGTATCCACAGGTGATTTACTACGCCTGATTTGCAGCTGATGTGTTTACAAGCTGGGAAATCTGGCTGGGCAGATAGCATGTTTCTGCATTGCTTGCTCCAGGGCTTTGAAGAGAACTGGGCAGTTGCAGGTAGAGACTATAGCAGCTCCAGCTCTGTCTAGGTTGGAGAGCTGGAGCTGAGGTGGTGCTTTTGATGTTACACTCTTGCTTCCCTATGCAGCCAATGTGTATGCTTAAATACAGTTTTGCTTGTTCCTGGTCCAGTCTGAAGCTCTCACACTGTATCTCATGCACATGGTCTGTTAATCCTCAGCTGGATTAACAGCTAGTTTCTATTGATAATGCTGAAAGAATTCCTTTTGGCTTACTCTAAATGAAAAAGATGCAGCTATGCTTCCCATTTTAACAATGAAAATTAAGAATAGGTTTCAAGATTGAAAAAAAAAATATATCATTTATTTGCTTTCTTTATGACTCCATTTTCAGTTGACATAAATACATGACTTGCAGATTTTCAAATGGAATATATGGAGTTGCAACTAAAAGTTTGATCATGTCTCTCTACCAGACCTCTACAAGTCTCATTTTACCAGAGAGAAATATCCTCCTTCTTACTTGTGTCACCGCTTCTGGCAGTAAATACATTTGTGAGTGACTGTTTTTCAAGGCTGAAGCACAGGAAGAGTAAAATTTCATCAAAACTGTGATCAAAACCTGGAGTTCTCACTGAGAATGGCAATCACTGCCATTAAAGCAGCCTCATGTGGTTGTTTCACAGAAACAAGATCACATATCCCACTAGTTTTGTGGGTTTTTTGGTCTCTTTTTTACATGCTTTAATAATAAAGACTAAAAATTAAGTTTTGTTATTTTGTATATGCAGTGTTTCTTCCTGAAGTTCACACCTTATTGCCACTCTTGCCAGTATCAGTACAGCACAGGGCCTGCAGTCACCTCCCTACCTCCCCAGACCAAATCCATGAATCATTTGCTTCTCATAGGCCTCAGATGAAAATACTATTTTATAACAACTCTAACCACGTTAAGGACAGTGAGACACTTCAAGTCAGTGCTGTGCAGTTCTACAAACTTGGCAAATACCTCTAATGCAGGAGGAATGTCTAACGTGCAGCCTGAGGTCTTCGATACCACAACTAAAGCAGATCTAAACCTGAAAATACTTACACCAGCATGTTAGTGTAAACCCTTACCTTCTCTAGTGTTAACTACGGCTTGCCATAGCATCGTGGCAAGTCTCAAAACCACAAACGTGGGGAAATAACGAATGGCAGGATTTTCAGAGTAGCCTATGGTCAGCACAGCTTGGGAATTCAGCTCTCCTAGGCCCTCCAGGAAAATGTCATCATGCATTTTCCTCACAGAATTACTTAACTAGTCTCAGGAGCTTGCAAAACCCACAGAGGTTTTTAACTAGCTTACTGAAGCAAAGGCTTGAAGGTTGTCCTGAGGGGCTTCATTCGTTTTGCTTTGTTGCTGAGCTGTGGTTTCCAGTCTGTCACTTCCAGCCTTGAGCCTGAAAGAGAGACAGGCCTTGCTGTGGACATTCACAAGAGCACAACTTCTGAAAGAGCAGTCTTTATGGAGGGAAACTGACAACTTCTACTTTCAAAAACTCACGTTACTTCATTGCATTCCCTTCTATTAGAATTCAAAAAATAGCTTTTTGAAAGGAACATGCACACAATTCTCCCAGCATGGAAAAAGCAACTTCTTGATTGGCAGCCCTCCTAATTACAGGTTAGTAAAACAAGGCAACCAACTTTCATATCACTGAATCTACCCTGCTGAAACGATGCTCAGTGTGCTACAGCAACCTGAGCTCATGCCCCCACTGTAACCTTAAGCTGCTCATAGGAGCAGACACGGAATGCAGCAGCCCCATTCCTTCCCAGTCACTGTCATAGCTGAGTGCACGCTGAAGCATCCTGAGCTACAGAAATGTCCCAGAGAAGGAATCAGCTCTCCACTCTGGGTTGTTACAGCAAAGACCTGAGCACCACTCTCTGGGAACTACGTGGAAACTTAGGACGGACATGGAGAAACCTCAGAGTCCAGAGCTTTGATGTGAGTATATGGCTTGTGTTGTCGTGTAATTTGGTGCCTGTTTACATTAAACATCCCCAATACGGCTGCAGTCTTTCATGTGGCACAAGCTTAGCAAAAGGGCCAATTCACAGTTGGGCATTGAAGGCAGGAGCTTGGGCTCCTCCTAGAATCAGGGATGGGGAGAATTCAGAAATACCCATTGCTCATCCACTGTTAGGTTCATGTCAGCTTCAGTGCAGAAACCTGCAGGGGGAGCAAAGTGTTTCTGTGTATCCACTAGAAGGCTGTTTCTAACACACTGCTTTGCCCCTCCAGCTTGTGAAAAGCACCCAGGCCTGCTAGCAGCATTATGTACCTTGAACAGCTGGCCTAGAGCTTAAGTATTTCAAGGTCTCATTGTTCAGAAGCATAAGGCAGAGGCAGCAGCAGAGGGAGGTGGGTCCAGAGGTGACAAGCCTAGAAGTAAGCAAGCCAAGAAGTAAGCAAGCCAACAGGGGTCCCTGCACATCCTTCAGAGAAAGTACCTCAGAGTACTGGGGAGATTCAGTCTTCCTCTTGCTCTGCTCCTGCTGCGGGCAGGGCACCTATGAAGAATGGACAAAGTGAGACACATTCAGTCTCTTGCAGTGAGTTTTCCTAAGTCTGTTAAGCCCTGTCATCAAAGCTTTGCCATGCTCTCTGTGGGGAAGTGCAGCTGCAAGCTTTGTTAAAAATTGGTGTTATCTAGCTTTACAACGTGAGTTTTCCAGTTATCATGTTCTGTGTTTTTTTTCAAGATTGTAATAGGGCCCTCTGTCAAAAGAAGCCCAACTCTATGCAGAGAGATGTGCATAATCAGGCAGAGCTTTCTAAAGAACAGCACCTGTTGCAGAACGGCGGGAGAAAAGCAAACGATCACACCTGTCATTGACATATGATCAGCTAATCTCGTTTATTCCTTGGCTGCGTGTACATTTATAATACGGATAATTAGCTCATACATATTGCAAAAGTGGAGCTCATCATTGGTTCCCAATTACATACCATCCCCAAGTATCTTTGCAGCTTCTTGTTATCATCCTGAAAGCTACTCCCTTGCTGAGTTCCCAGAACCATGGCTAGTTTCTCACCATCCCAAGGCATCCTGTTGTTCTCACTGTCCTTGCAGGTGTTATGGCTGCTTGATTAACTGCACCGTGTTTACGACCCTTCCCAGCTAACTAGCTGTAAAAAACACTCTCTACATTTCCCTCGTTTTCTTTTAGGCTGAAAAGGCTCAGTTTACCGACCGACTAACCATATTTAACAAGCAATTCAGTTCATTTGTTCAATTAGTTCTCATGTAGTTTTATCCTGCTCCGTAGCTGCTGCTCTGTGAACTCCTTATCTTGATCCATGGCTGCTGCTCCATAAAATTCTTCTTGTATTACAACAATTTCAAGATACTGCCTATAGAATAACAACACTACTTATATTAATAACATAACTATGATAACCCAATCAAGGCCTTGATTGACAATACTCTAAAAGTGAAAAAAGAGACAAGTCAAATACAACATAACAACATTACTGTTAAACCCACTAAAAAGAACAAATATGTCTGTACTGCAACCTAAGTTTCTGCAACCTGAAAATAAATCTGTGAGGGTCCCATTGTGTTAATCTGTACCTGATTTGGAAAAGTCTTCAATTTTCATATACTCTGATACATTGATTTTTTAATGACCACTAAAATTTGTGCAATAAATGCTTTTAAGATGCTCATAACCATGCTCTACTGACTGAGTTATCCGGGCTAATAATTGATTAATGATCGCGCAATTTAATGGAATAGCATGTCAAACAGAACCAATTTTAGAGGACAAATGTACTAGAGTATCACTAGGGGCATTATTACTTACTGACCCTTGAGAAACAGCAAACCGTGTTGGTGGTGGTTGCGACAGGCTGTGCCAGCAGGGCCTTCCCTGCTTCAAAGTGCACCTTTCCTCTCTCACCCATCACAGATTCTCTCCTGCATTCAGGGTCTGAAGGATTTCTTCCAGTTGTACACCACATCCGCATGGCCAGTGCATGATATAGAGCCCAAGTGGAACACCTGCTTGGAAAACAGAATAAACTATCAAATTTAGTTCTATTAGCGTGCACTTTCCTCTAAAATGATGCATGGTTATATTTTCAGGTCCCAATTAGTTGGATGTAAGCATGCGCAGGGTCACCCTGCCATGGACAGGATGGTGGCTGCTCCTGGGTCACAGCTGAGCCCTGTGCTGTGGGGCTGGGCAGGATGGATCACAGGCCCCATGGTTGCCCTGTGACGCACAGCACTGGGAGGTGGGGGCAACGCTGCCCTCTCAGCCTGTTCTTTTCCATTGGGATGTGTATGTCTGCGTTCGTGTGGCTGTAGCTGGGTGTACCATAGGTACTGGTGTCTCAGTACCTGTGTAGGTCGGTATCTCCCATGTGGAAGAGTGGGGGGGTGTTGATCTGGGGAGATGGAGGGTGTGTGTTGATTTGGTGTAGCTACCTCACGGTTCAAGCTGGGTGCTGTTGTCATTGATTTCATTTTGGGGGTGGGCTGGGGCGCTCAAGGGTTTCTGGTGTTGTAACAGCCTCTGCCTGAGGTCGAGGCAATCTGAGTTAAACTGAATCTCGTAATGCTGTTAAGAGTTGTTGTCCCCAAAATGCAGTTCAATCTAGATCCTGTCCCAGGCACTGAACATGATGAGGACAGCCCCAGGAAGCTGGCACAGAGCTCTGCCCTGCTCCCCATCACAGGGGGCTGTGGGGGGGCAGCTCTGAGCCATGCTGTCAGGTTGGGGGGGCAGGTCCCCCAAATGCTAAAGCACAAAGTCCCAACTCAGCTGCAGTCCAGTGAGCGTGGCTTCTTGGCCTCTGCTTCTTCAGATCCTTCCCTTGCTGCCCTGCCTCTTCCTGTGGGCAGGCAGCAGGAGGCCCTGGGGCTGCACTTGCCTGTTTTGCCATCTGTTCCATGCCCCAGAGCACGGTGCCTGCAGGCCCCGTGCTGGGGCTGAGGGCTTTGGCCACAGAGGGTGAAGGTTCAGGGCTGGGCTGCAGATGGGCTCCGTCCTTTCGCACTGTGCTGGGTGCTCCTTTAGGGCTCAGGACTTGCACTGCTTTCTTGTGGTCTCTGAGCCTCTGTGCACCTAATTTTGCTTCTCCCTCGGTGCCTTTGGTGGTGTCAAGCATGGAGATAATAACTGCTGTCCAGGGAGGGAGCTCCTTCCTTTGCTGAGAGCTGGGGGACTTCTTCTTCCTGGCTTCTGCCTCTTGCTCCTGGATCTCCTCCTCCCAGCACACAGGAGCCAGCTTCATGCTCTGCTAAGGGCACTGCACTGCCTGGAGCTGAGCTTTGCACACAAGGGCTGGAGTTGACCCAGAAGTCCAAATGTTTGGGCCCCCAAACCAACCACTGTGAGCCCCTCCAGGGAGCTGCAGCTCTCCCGGCACAAAAGACAAGGCTGTAGGGCTGTCCCCAGCCTGGCCAGCTGCGAGAAGCACAAGGATGCGTTGTTCCTCCCCAGCGCCTCCAAAAGCACAGCTGCTTTGGGCTCCCTGCCTGGGCAGTCTGCTCCCAGGGATGCCCTCCCATCCCACACTGGATGGGCTCCAGGTACGATCCCACAGAGCACCTGTCACTTGTCCCCTTGCCTTGCAGCGTGCTCACCCCTGCTTTGCTCCATCCTGCAGGCAGCATCACCCTCCCCAGGGCTCCCACCAGCTGCCCCTCTCTCCCCGTGCTGCTCCCACCCCAACTGTGAGGGATCCCAGCACAGTCCCACTCCCCCCCCAGGCCTTTCCAGCAAAGCGTTGCCCTTCACCTTCCTGCCACCCCGGGCCTTTGTCCCCATTCCCAGTGGAGCAGCTCTGCCCCTTTAGCTGCTCACTGCTCTGCATCCCACCACCACCCTGCACTCTGCTCCCTGCTCTGCAGTGCTGCACTGCCTGCTCCATCAGCCCATCCCACACAGCAGCAGGTGCCTTTTCTTGCTCAGAGCTGTTGTACAGAGCCCAACTCCTGTTGGTGAAGGCTTTTTTTCTCTGCTGGGTGGTGCAGCCCAGCACTGCGCTCTAGGTTTGTCAAGGTGTGTACAAATATTTGATCCCTCGATGTGTTCCTGTAAATAGTGTAACTTATTTCGCTCTCATGATGTACGTTGGTTTGAATTGTTTCCCGATGGATGTGTTTGTTCCTCGCCTCTTTGTCTTCACAAATAAAGCGTTACTGAAAGGAAGAGACAAAGCAGTGCTGACTGTTATGGGGAAGAACAGAGCTGGGAGCCGCCCGTCCTGATGTGCATCCTGTCCTTCTGTGCCGTGGGTGCTGTGAGGAAGTGAGCACATGGGAACAGGGTCCTCAGGGACTGCAGGGATGTCCCCGTGGCTCTGGGATGTACCTGAGCAGCTGCCTGGGCTCAGTGAGCCAGCTCAGGGAGCAAAGTGCATTTTGGGGCACTCCACCCTACAAAAAGGTCCTTGAAAGCATCGCAAGGAGGCGACAAAGCTGGTAAGGGCTACGAGGTTCATCCTGTAGGAGAGGCTGAGGACCCCCGGCTCGTCCGAGCTGCAGGAGATGGGGCTGAGAATCCGTCCCGTTGCTCGTTGTGGCTTCCTAAGCAGGGGAATGGCACAGAGCTGTCCGTAACTGATGATGGAAGCGGGGGAGGGCTGAGAAACGCGTCTTTGCCGTGGGGGTGGTCCAACGCAGGCACGGGCCCTTCTGGGGGGTGGTGGATGCCCCGAGCCCGTCACTGACCGAGTGGCGTTTGGACAATGCCCCGAATGTGGTGCTTAACTTCAGGGCAGCCCTGAAGCGCTCAGGACCCGCTCGGTCCCTTCCGGCTCCTCCATCCAATTTAATTGCCCCCGCATTTGTCCCATCCTGGGGGCGGCCCGGCTGCTGGAACCCCCGGCAGCGCTGCGGGGACAGCCGCCAGGTGGCAGCGCGGGCTGCGGTGCGGGGACGGCGGGCGGTGGGCGGTGTTGGCACCGGGGCAGTTTGCGGGATGTTGTGAGGTTCCTCCCTCCCTCCCAACTCCTTTCTGCCCCCCCCCGCCCCCGAGCCGCGCTGACTGCGCTGCAGTGCCCGCAGAGATGATGATGCTGGCACCGCGTTGTGCCCCACTCCGGGGTGATGGCGTCAGTGGGTCATACCTCGCACACTGGTTTGAAGGGAGCAGCAGGGAGAACCCGCTGGGCTCCCCCCTCATCCCAGCACCACACGTGCCAGGGGCAGCACCAGGCAGGTGGGTGCCAGGCTGGAGGCTTGGGCACATCCCAGGGCACAGATCCCCACTGCTTTCTTCTCTTGCTGCTGAAAGGAGCCAACCAGGATCAGGGACAGGACCTCAACTCTGACCAGCAGGAAAACTCAGGACAATGGAATGCAGTCTGCCAATCTTTTACCAGTTCAGCTGTGCTTTATGACTCATTATTGCAAAGACTCTTTTAGTAAAGTACCACCCTGGGGTATTCAACCAAAAAGAAAAGGTTTTTATTAAATTAAAGGGGTTTTTTTTTTGTTTTTTTTTTTTGTTTTTTGTTTTTTTAAACATACTATAATAACTACTATGCAGTTCAACTGTCAATCATCTCAGAAAGTTCAAGAAGGAGATCATCCTCATCCTTCTCCAGGTCCAAGTCAATTTCTGCTACCATTTCCCCTCCTGAGATTTCCAAGATGAACTTTTCAGTGTCATCTTCTACAGCCTTGGTGAGCAGGCTGACCTCCGGCAGGGCTGGAGCAGCAGTCTGGGAAGAAGGAAGACAAAGTCAATGATTGCTCAGGAGATCCTTCCTCTGCAGTGCTTCTCCTTCAGCACTGCTGATCCTGAACCCAACACGGGGCCTAAGGGGCTCCTGAAGGATGTTAACAGCCACGGGAAGTCTGCAGAGCACCTCAGGTCTTTTTAACAATGCAGCATTAATGGACAAATTCCTTCACACTACAGAGGAATCACAGGGCTGCAGAGCATTGTGCACACACTGTCATTCATCCAGCATCCTGCACACAGTGACTACTTTGAAAGGAAACCTGCAGAACATTTCAGTTCTCCACACTTTCTACAGGAGTTGTATCTCAGTATCAGCCTGACCAGGACAGCACTGACACTTCTTCCCCTCCTTACCAAAGCTGCTTTTTTAGCTGGAGGCTCCTCTTCTTCAGTGCTCGTTTAAATCAGCACAGTGCTAGAGCTGTTACATACCACATTCTATTTGAGCAACAGAAAGTCATTCCTGTTCCCCTACACAACATCCACCCACAGTCTGATTTCATTGAACACGAAGCCATCGTGACCTTTTTGTATCCAGTGCTCCCACGTTAACCTCACAAGTTGCACATGGTGCCAGCAGGGTTACTGCCTCACTGCCAGATACAATCAGATCAATTCTGAGTTTGAGGAGTGCAAAGCTGTCTGGGAAAGCCATTGAAAGTACCAGGATTGTGAAACATGGCTGCAGCTCTTCACCAAAGGCAGGAAGGTAGGAATGCACTCATGATGGTGGCACATGGTGAGCAGTGAGACACAAGAACATGTGAAGAAATTGTGTCACTGTGTCCATCTACAGAAGGGACTCACCTCTGCGGGTGCAGAGACAGCTTTGGGAGCAGCCCTGCTCCATTCCACAGTCTTTTCCTCTTCTCTTCCAGGTGCTTTAAAACAAGGAAAAAGAAAATCACTTGGTCAACAGCAAGCATAGAAAGAAACCTGAGTGCCAGCGTTTCCTCCATGTGCTTATTTCCTCACATTCAATAACAAAGAACACGAGAGAGGCGACATCTCGCAGTCCATACAGTATCCAAGCTCTTCCCTCCTTCACATGCTGTCTCTTCACGAAGCCTCTCTCACCTCCCCAGTGAATAACTCACCCCCCTGACCTTTCTGACAGAGGTTGGCCCCCATGTTAAAAACTCAATCCATGCTTTACAAACACATTTACATATTAAAACAAGCAACACGCTAAAGATGAAGATAACCTTGGCGTCAACACACAGAACATGCCACACCAAAAACATGGCAGAAAGAAAGTACAGGAGAAACTGAATTACAAAACCTCACAGCGAATGAATTCTCCAGAATGAAGCAGGCAGACACCACGGATTCAATGGAAAAACACATGGATGGACATCCTGGCACTTCCTGCCTTTGCATGTTGTAAGAAACAGCCCAGGCAATTCTAAGCAAACTCCATTTGCTTGACAGGGGAAGCACTTCAGCAGAGCAGACAGTGAAACACCTCGTTACCTGCTGGCTTTGCGATCTGCTGCATCCGCAGGGCTTTCTCCTGCTTGATTCCTTCCAAGCTTTTAATATGCATTTCTTCCAATCGCTTGATTTTACGCGGTGGCTCTTCCAGTTTCACGTTACCAGGCTCAGGTGGAGGGAAAATTCTCTTCTTCTTGCGCTTATCCTTAGATCTCTTCTCAGTAAGAACCTCTTCTACTTTTTGCTTCTCTTCTTCCAGTCGTCTCTTCTTCCAGATCTCCCCTGCTGGCTTGGCACCCTTCTCTGTCGTCATCAAGAAAGGAGAAGCATAAGGATTACAAGAAATTACAACGAGAGCTCAAGTTTCCAGATTTGTCATAATATTACAGAATATACGTGTTCCCAACAACAACGCTCCCGAGAAAGAATAAGCAGAAAGCCTAGAGAATCTGTGCAGCAAACACCGATGACCATTTACCTCTCCTTGGTGCTCTGTCAACCTCGATCTTCTTCCCCAGCCTTTCTACGAGGCTGCGCTTCAGCGGAAGGCCACTGACATCAGCTACAGAGAGAAAACAGCAACATTCCTAAGATAATTCCTTTGGAGAAAGATTTTTACAAGTCAACCACAAACTTTGGTTTCTCCAAGTGTATGTTCTCAAATTCACCTTTCAGCTGCTACACTTGTGTGCCACTTGGAGTCATCACAGACCCACGACACACTTTCCTCCCTCCTGCTTCAGCAGTGCCCTCCCATTTACGTGGAGGCAGCCAAACAGCAGCTCACAAGCAGCCCTTACCTACAGAGGATTTCCGTTTTCCAGGTTTATCAGCAGTATTCAGTTGACTCACAGGCACCTCCCCTAAAACAAAGAAAAACAAAGTGCTTATTTGACAGAAACCAACAGAATTACTGTCTTGTGAGCCCATTTCCCACCCAAAACAAATACAACCAAAAGACACCACTTTGACAGCCCTGACAGAAAATAATATTGCAACTGTAATGCACTCAGGGTAAGACCCAATTGTAATTTATCCATTCCACTTAGGAGCCACCAAATGGAAGCAAAGGTACTCATCATTACCCTGCTTTGCAGGCAGCATCACAGTGCTGACCAGTGTCCGCACATTCTCCTTCTTAGGCACACGAACAATCTGAGATTTGAGCCGATGAGCAGGAGCTCCTGAAGGTCCTTCTGATCCAAGTGTTTTTATTCCAGCATTCAAACTGTCATCTGGGAACACAGAGCAGTAAATGAGACCGAGGGACAGAGGCACACGCTGAGGACCACAGCTCTGCAAACTGCCTCCTGCTCAGAAGCATGCAGAACAAACCCTGTCAGCTCTCCTAACAGCTAAGAGCACCATGGACCTGATGTCTGTCTGCTGCCCTCCTTTCATCCTTCTGGATATTAAAAGTAGGCTTTATCCCTTACTTTATCCCATCCATATGACATTAGATTCCTCTATCAGCAAATGTGGCTTTCACCACTGGTTGAAAAGATGCACATACAGGCACTTAAACTCCATGCTGTGGCCTCGTCTTGCTCTAATGATGTAAACAAAGGAGTTTACCTTCCTAATCTGAAAGGCACATGAAGTTACAAGGTAGGAACAAGATCATGGAAATAGCTGATTCCATTCAGCAACCCTATGTTCTGTTGTGTTTGTACAATAAATTGCTTTGGAGTTAATTGGCAAGTGCTTCTGATTAATCCTGGAATACCTTGTTTTGTATCAGCATCAGATTTTGTAGTGGAAATTATCTGCAATCCAAGATGGTTTTCTTCAGCTGGTTGCTGGACAGGTGTTTTTGTTTCTTCTCCCTCCTTAGAAAGCTGGTCTGTACAAGCAAAGAAAAAATCAGTCTCTTCAGTTATGCGGTAGGAATTCAATCAGATTATCCACTGCACAAAGATGGCAGGCAAGGCTGAAAACCCACACAGATAAATGCTGAGTCTCCACTTGCCCATCCAAATGGCTTCTCTGTGAACAAAGAAATCCCCCCCCTACACAACATTCATCTCCCTGACACCCAGAAAAAGCTTAAATGCAGGAGAACAACCTGCAAGGCAAAGGCAACAGGAGCAGAGAGAAGCTGAGCATGCAAAAAAAACTGAGGTATCAGAAGCGCACAAAGTTCAGCTCTGAACCTATCTATCAGCTCACAAGTGAACGTTACCTGGCATTCTTTATGACACTATACCCACCTGTGAGTAATAGAGTTAATCTTTCGTACCTAAAAAAGACAAACTCACTTTGGCTTGGTGGAAAGAAAACCCCATTGAGGTAACGTCCCTTGGTGTGATGGAAGGCACAGTTGGATTTCTGGCAGCCTCCTGGCTGGTTCTCCCAGTAGCAGGAAATCATGCTGCGTTTTTTCTGAAGACAGAAAGGAAGAAGAGCTGATGATAACGTGGACCTAAGATCTGCAAAGGGAGACTGAGCTCCAGATGGTGCCAGTGAGCAGACTGCCACAAAGCAGCACTCAAACACCACTCTGAAGCGTGCGCAGGCTGGGAGCACCAGGCTCACTGAACTTTCCTAGCATTCTGTGGGTGAGGACACCAGTTTAGAAGGGGTTAAACTAACACACCTTGCAGAATGCTTGTCTGAATGATGTGGTTCTTTAGTATCTGTTGATAGAACACGGTTGGTATCAACTACAAGAATATTCTGCTATGATATACCAATGCCATTGAGCTCTCTTCCCTCTGCTTCCTCCCCTATTCTTAACCGTAGGAACCATCATCATTTCAAAGCAAATGAACCTAATCTGCAAAAACACATTCAGCCCACCTAATGAAATGAGAAGTGGGTTTGGTGATAAACTCTGAGGAGCCAACACTCACAGTGATCTCCATGTGCCTGAACCTGCAGACATTCCTGAAGCAGCGGCCCTCCTTCCACAGCGTGCAGATGGTTTCACTGCCCAAAGCGGCTTCACAGTGCCTGAAGGGACAGTTGTCTCCCTGTAACCCAATGGAAACCAAGAGAGGAAAATGAAATAGTACAGCCTGAGAACTGGCCATGCTTTGAGCTCATTTTTAGCGAGTTGCTCTATTGTACAATGCAATTAGTTATGAAGTTTGCTGAAGACCAGTAATACTTCTACTTATTCTACCCATTCCTCTTAACTTCAGAACTGAAAGAAAGAAAAAATGAAGGAAAAAACCCAAGCAGACCTTTTTACAAGTGGAATAGAAGTAGAAATAGCAATCATTTCCTTTAATCGACATGCTGGATGAGCGCACAGAAGCAGTTCTGGACTCGAGGATCTCTGTGCAGCTCTTCCTGTGCTTCTCAAAGAGCTGGCTCGTGCTTCCTTGGACTGAAAGTCTTCTACAGTCTTGATCAGTGAAATCTTCTTTTGAAAAGGAACCCTAAGCAAAACACCAAAAAGCAGAAAAGAACGAGGAATGCCCACCCGTCTTCCCAGCTTTGTTCTCTTCATTCAATCAGTCTCTCAGGAGCAGTTGTTTCAAAACATTGCCCTCCTCAACACTGGTCAAACTCTAGTAACATCACCCTGACTCAGCACGGAGTCCCTGGGCTGCACGGCTGCAAGCCCTCCAATGGAGCCCCTCCTTCAACACCACGAGTGACAGCAGTGAGTAACCCCAACACATTTGTCTGACCGCTGCAGGTCTTCAAGCTCAACCACCTGGACAACCTCAGCAAATACAGTGATCTTCAAAGCTTTGCAGTTCACTTCTCCTGTAGGCCGAACCAACACTGAATCCGTGAATTAATTAATTATAACAGGTTAGGAAGAATTTTCCTCCTCACTTTGCCTATGTCAAATTCTGTAAGTTGGAATTTCTGGTCTTCAAGGATTTTTCACCTTTGAAGAATCCACAAAAACCATCCTCCGTCTTTATTACCTGTACAGCAAAAGCATGCCAGTGCGTATCAATACACAAATCCACACACATGTGCCTGTATACTGTAACTCAGCACTGCATGGAGCTGCAGCACAATCTGCTCAGCCACAACAAGGGTTTGGGTTGGTTCATTTTTTTTTTTCTTTTCTGATGTAAAAATCAAATATTTTGATATTTTAGATTTGTTTTGTTGTTGTATTTTTTAAGGTACCAAATGCAGTAAAACCTGCAACCAGGCCAGACAGAAGATCAAATTCAAGTGATTCAGAACTCTTTCATTAAAGTGCTGCACATTTCTGAGCTAAGCATTTCCGATAGTCAATAAAGGTTGGAACCTTTTACTCACACAGACACTAGTGAATTTTCGAGGAATTTTTTTTTTTTTTTTTTTTTTTTTTTCAGGGAATTTCCCCAAATCTAAACTAAAGAGAGGAGAAGTCGGGTTCTCAAGTTAGTTGCTGGATTGACTGCATGACAAAGGGAACAAAAACAGCACTTAAGGACAAAGTTCCCTTCCCTCCTCCAGTACTGATAGAAATGCTGCCTTTTACCTTTAGTACCTTCACATCAGATTCCTCTCTGGCAGATTCCTATGCTTCTAACAACCTCGGTGCTGCCCCGCACAGACGCCGGGCACCAACTGTCACTGGACTCTGCACCATGGAACACGCACACAGCTCAGCACTTCTGTTTCCTCACAATTGGAAGGGTTCTGGAATCGGGAGCATGAAGCGGACTAGAAATACCTCACATCCCTCTGCTCCTTACGAGCCCTTCCATTTTAAAACAAGATAAGCCCAGACACATCTGTTAGCACAGCAGCCCAAATGCTAACCAGAACACACAGTGTGTAACACTGAAAGTACCAGTTTAATGCCGCACCACAATCCCTATATAGTGGTACAGGTGACCACCCCTATCAGATACCCATGACCTCCATGACTCCACTGCTGGTGCACGCAGGCACCACCTGCCCAATACCCAACATCTCCCCCCTCTTTATCATCTCCAGCCCCTGTAAAGGTTCCCCTGCATACTCCCTGTTACCCCAAAGGTGATTTGCACATTTAAGGCTATTCCGCAAATGAATCAATCATTAAACATATGCGAAAAACAATGAAACTGTCATAATAACATACCAAAGAGATGCAGCTGCAGTGACTACAAACCTGAAAGCACACAACAGCAATCTGCCTTAAAATTGTGAAATGCTGTATGGCAACACTTAGTCAACTTGTAGAGAACGGTGCATTCAAGTTCAAGATAACAGCACAGTACACAATGGAGTTACAACTTCTCCAAGTTCAATGTAACACTATTGTACAGAATCTTCATGGCAATCCAGTTCTGTCCAGTGTGCATTATAATGTCACACTCCATAACCAAATAAGAAGACAAAAACATATTGGCTGTGCAGAATCGTTCTGAATGTCCACCACTGGGGGACTATCCACGAACAAGGTCTCCCCCGCTCACGAACTATCAGTCCGGCATGAAGGCTGGATTCCCAGTTCGGACCTTCAGGCACATTGGGAGCAACGCTGTCTCATGTGCCGTTACCAGCAGCCGCTGCCCAGTGCTGACGTCAAATCACTGGCTGCACTGGAGACATTAATCAAGGAGTTGTTGACCAAAACTGGTGCTGAGATGTTCAGATCCTCACGGTGCACAGGATGGCTCGTCGTTTGGTGCCGGCTTAACCCAACGTGCCGGCAGCCAGCAGGGCCCACTTGGGGTCCCGACACAGACGTGTTTCCTGCCCTTGACAAGGAGTGGCATAGGGTCTGGGAGCCATGGCCCTCTGTCGGGTCTGATCAGGACCTGACCTATTGGTGTCCATTTGGTCAGCTGATGGTCTCCCTTCCAATTCTCTCAGTTAACTTTCTAAGCGCACCAAAGGTGGGTAGCAGCTTCTGCGCCTCTTCGTCCCCTGCAAAAGCTCACAGAACTCCATGCTGGCTTTCTCTAATGCTGACCGACTCACACAGTGAGAAGCTCCGTCAGCACCGCGCTGTTAGAGAGGGGAGGTTCTTTGTTCCTTCTCTCCCTAGGTTTGTTCCCGCTGTCACCGAGTGAGCTCTAGAGAGAACTCCGTGACACAAACTCATTGCAAAGTCTAAGCTAGAAGAAGCGTCACCTCAGTGCATCCCAGAAAAAGAACAGCGTTGAGATTTTAATTGGTTTTGGTTTTTTGTTTTATTGAGGGTGGGTTGTTTTTTGTTGTTTTTTTAGGGTTTTTTGGGGTTTTTTTGTCTTTTTTTTTTGGGGGGGGGGAGGTAGGGGGGTGTGAGGGGAAGGGAGAGGGAGGGGACAGTTGTTTGGTTGTTTTTCATATACAATAAAGCTATGCAGTTCCGCTGTCAGTCGCCTCAGAGAGTTCCCGAAGGAGCTCAACCACATTCTGCTCAACATCGAGTTGTTCCATTGAGTGGAACAATGGTAGTCTTGCAGATGGAGCAATGCAGGAATTCTGACAGGATCTCCAGGTGTACCCAGTTCATCATCTGAAAGCTCCGCAACCAAATTGGAAGGGACCAGTCCTCTTGTGCCATCTGTCAGCTCTCCCTGAAACCAGCCATTCTCACCCACATCTCCAAAGACATTACGCATTGTCCGGCAGTCAGAGGAAGCTCGTTTTCTGGGTCCTCATTAGGACCCTCAACAGAAATGTAGCTGTGTCGAGCTAAGAATCTTCAAACTGCTGGTGATACCTGTCCTGGAGAATGCAGGATGAAGGACAAAAGCTCTGCTCTCACATTCAGGGCCGTCCTCTGACAGAAGGCAGCACTCAGGACTGTTCCCAAGGATCTCTTTCATGGCTTTGAGTTCAAGCTCCAGGTCTTCCAGATGACCTTGAAGACTTCTGGCCTCTTCAATGGCAGAATGGAACGGACTGGAGCTATTACGGAGACTCTTGTTTGACTGGGTCAGAGTCTGTCTCGTTGCCTTCCCCAGCTCCATCTGCTGCTTCTGCTGCTCTCTTTTCCCTCTTGCGCGCTCTGTGAGAATGAGTTTCAGAAAGCACTACTCACTGACAGGAAATAAGGGGAAACTTGAAAGACTTTGCAACCTGAGTCCTGGCAGTGTACTGCCAGCGGCTGATTTGGCCGTCCAGGATCCTGGCACCACAAATGCTTCATTGCCAAATGCAGCAATAAGGTGTTCTGGGGAAAGGCCAACTCACAGGTAGTTTTTGAGCACCCATATCACAGTACCAACGGCCAGCACCAGCGCAGGCAGCAGCATCGCTGAGACTGTCACCGGAATGCGGCGCTTCCGCACAGATGTGTGAGCAGCAGCCTCTGTGCTTTTGCCTGTGTTCATCCCTGGAAGAAATGAGACAATGTCCCACGTTACCTTCAGCTGCGCTACAGATAATCTCTCAGTGTGCTTCATGGACCCAAGAGGTCATTTTGTCAGTGGGTGCCTCCGTCTCTGGTGCCGAAGCACCGGAGGACAAGAAGGATTGCTTCCACCTCTCGTTGGGTACGAAGAGGCTGCACAGGCACTACCCGTGTCCTCCTCTGGGCCGAGAGCTGGGGCTGTACTCTGGGGTCTGGGCTTGGTCTGTGGGGAGAGCTACAGAGCAGAATCCCTCATGCTTTTCCCGGCATGCGTGTCCTGAGCTCTCCTGTGGGACGCCCCCCAGGCTGAAGGTCAGGCTTCAGCCAGCACAGGGCACAGCCAGAGCCAGCCCAGGGGAGAAACACTCCTGCTTCTTTTACATGTGCTCTATGCTCACACGCTCAGGTCTGGCTGCTGACCTGGTGTGCAAGAGCTGGCAGCAAGAGCCTGCAGGCACGCAGTGACTCTGGTTTGTGACACCGTATGATCATGGGACAGAAATTACCTGGCATGCTGGTTGGTGCTGCCTGCATTCCTCTGTCCGGGATGGGCAGTGTGGGATATCCACCTTCCTGGAGTGCATCCGGGACCGGCAGTGTGGGATATCCACCTTCCTGGAGTGCATCCCGCTCACTTTGTTGGTCCGTTCCTTTAGAAAGAAAGCAGGGCAGTAGGAGTGGGATGTCACGTGCCCTCATCAAAAACTGAGCTTCTCCAATCCCGAGCTCAGGTAAAGTCCAGGCCCCCCACCCCCAAGTACACTGTGAGCCCCTCTGTTACCCAAAGGCATTTGGGCCCTCCCAGCTATTGGACAATGCTGACTCCCTCACACCTCTTGAGGAATCAGCTCCTGTGCAAGGCCCTCACATTCTGTGCTGTCACCAGCCCGTCACAGCCAGGTAGCTGCAGGCTGAAATCCAAGCTCTAACACACAGTCCAAGCCTTCAGAATTAGCATCTCCACCTCATTTCCAGCATTAGCAAAGGCAGCCAACCCTGCTCGGGATGCTTCTCCTGCCTTGAACTTGCTCAGCTGCACGGAGGGCTTTGGATGAACAGAAGCACAGCGCTTGCCACTTGCTGCCATCTGGGTGCCAACGACTGCACAAAGCAGCTCTGACAAGTAATGGTTGTGCTGGGGGAGCAGCTGCCTCTGGGTCTTGGCTGGATGCAGACCATCTGGCAGCAGACCAGCTCTGGTGCTTGACAGCACCTGCAAGGTGATACATGGAACACAGCTGCAGCACGGCTCTGACCCATTCCTTCCTGCTGTGCAGGCTACAGCCTGCCCACACCTGCATATCACACCTCAGCTTCCCAGGTCCCACAGTGAACAGACTGAAGTATACCCACCACGCTCTGCCTTCTCCATTTCCTTCAGCAGTCGCTTCAGGAGACGGGATGAGCCCTGAGAGTATTTTCCTCGTTTGTATTCATCCTCTTCTCTTTCCGGACCTTAACAGAATGTATGAAGTTAAATATCACGTGCATGAAGTTTTGAAGATCAGCGGCGAGTCAGCCAAGTCAGTGAAGACAGAGTACTCACTGCTGGGATTCCAGCTGGGCTCCAGCACAGGAGGAAACCGATGACCGGGCAGGGCCCACACTGGGGGCACTTCTGCAACCAAAGACCCATGAAAAGTTTCAGTCACACACTACAGCATCAACTGAGTAGCAGAGCGTACAGGGGACTGTGCCATGAAATGGCACTGAAACGGGCAGCAAAAGCTCTCTAAAGAATTTCAAAGCTATGACGTACCTGCGCGATCCGACAGAGTTTCAGTTCCAGATCTCAGAGAGGAAGCTGGATCAACTCCTCTAGTCAAATCTGCAAATGAACACAGGACAAAGCAACTGCTACTGAGCATCCCTTCAGCCACAAGGTCGCAGGATGCAATTAAAGCCAGGGATTCCTTCACAACACTATTCTCTCCCTTCCGCACAGGGAAAAAAGGGGCCTGGGAGAGCAGGAAGGATGCAGATAAGGAGTGAGACCTCACGGAAGTCATCAGGCAAGGAGGAGAATAGATGTTGTAAATACCAGAAGAGGAGTTGCATCCCCCTGATAAGAACAAGAGGGGGTCTGCATGCTAAACAACTATTGAATATGTATCAGAATTCCGAGAAATCATTGACTATGTATGAGATGTACCTATATCTGTGTCACGATTTTACAAGTCCATGTGCAAGTTTGGTGGAGCTATCCCCCTTGCACCCAGCACTGGAATAAACATACCTGCTTTATAACCCATCTATGTGTTATAGAGTTTGATTCTGCAAGTCACTTACACCCCATATTTTCCCTAACAGCCACACTGGGTTATCTGGATTCGTTACATTTATCCATTGTTGCTGGCAGACGTTTCTCTCTCTCTCTCTGTCTTTAATCCCCACACAGCCCATCTTCCCAACTGTGGGTTTCGGTTAGGAGGTATGCACCCATAGGGTCCATGCCCTACTTGTAGATATTTATCCTGCCCAGCCCCAGGTGCCCAATTTGAGGCAATAGTTGCACATCCCTAATAGGCACAGTAATATGAGCCTGGGTGGTTACAGTATCCCCTCCCTAGGTTTGAGCTTAGGCAAAAATAGTAACCCTTTTGGTTTAGACTGGGCTGTATAGGTACCAGGTCACACAGGGATGTAAGGAAGCTTGGTGTGGGTGGCGTTGTGCTGCTATACAAAATGTGATCACTGTGAGAATCCCCAAGTACCAATGGATACCCCTAAGGCCCATCTTTCCCCACAATTCACTCCTCTGCCTCACTCGTCAACTGGGTTGCAACCAGCTACGAGGGGTTTTTTTAGTTCTTCTCAGCAGCAGTAGTGTTCTTCAGGGGAAGCCTTTACCTGGAATACCCATTGGGCTTGTCGCATTGTGAGTTTCAGGTCGTCACTCCCGGGAGCTACCTCCCACTTCTCGTCACCGATGGGTCCTTTAACACGGCTGGCATGAGTCCATCCTCTCTCTGCGGTTCGAATAGCTGTTTCTGCAGTAAATAAAACAACATAGGGACCTTCCCCTTGTGGTGTTAGTGTAGCTTCTTTCCAAGTTTTTATTAGGACCCCATCCCCCGGCTGTATCCTATGGATTGCTATCTCCAATGGGGACTGCTGTGCAATCAGATCCTTCTTGTAGTTCCTTGCACCCACTCATTAATTGTATAAGATTTTAATTGATCATCTTGTAAATGGGGGTGACCAAGAGGTATTTCAAGATTATAGGGCATACCATACAGCATTTCAAAAGGTGAAATTCCCAGATCAGTTCTGGGCTTCACACATATATTTAACAGAGCTAACAGCAAGCATTTTATCCAAGATGTCTTAGTTCCTATCATTAATTTTCTAAGTTGTTTTTTAATTTCCCCATTCATTCGTTCTACTTTACCAGAGCTCTGAGGGTGCCAAGGAGTATGATATTCCCATTTAATCCTTAGAATTTTCATTGTGTCACGTGTAACCTTTGACACAAAATGAGCTCCCCTGTCAGAATCTATTGCTTCTCTAATTCCATATCGAGGAATTATATTTTCTAATAGTACCTTCACTACTGTTTGTGCTGTAGCCCTTGCCGTAGGGAATGCCTCAACATAGTTTGTAAGATGGTCTACAATCACTAATAAATATTTATATCTCCCAGTTTTAGGGAGTTCAGTAAAGTCCAACTGGATCCTTGCGAAGGGTCGATAAGCCAATTCTCGCCCTCCTGGGATTCTTTTTCTCATATTCTTTGCATTCACCCTCCAGCGAGTCATATGTCCATTAACAATCCCCTTTGCTATGTTATATACCCCTGTACACATAGAATTATTGGCAAACTGATCCACTAAGGCCTGAGTACCCCAATGTAACGTGGAACCTCCGTAACACCCTCATAGCTACTGATTTTGGGGTTTCCCTTCGTAACACGGCGCCTGGTGGCCGCTGTGCTCGGGAGAATAAAAGCAGCTCGGACCGCCCCGCCCGCACGGGACCCAAGCCGCCCGGCGACCCATCAGGACGGCCTGGACCCGGAAGCAGACCAGACCGGCGGCGGACCGGCGCCGCGGGGAGAGTGCGGGTAAAGGAGAGAGGGGAAGGTCGGGTCTGTGCTCCCGGCCCCCTGGCAGACGGGGCCGTGGGTTCAGGTGGGGTTATGTAGGGCGGTGGTGACACTGGGACTTCTAAATCCCTTCTCCTCCCGCCCTCCTTTTTCTTTTAGGTGATATAAATGCCTCCTCGGCTCTGAGGCTATCCAGAGGTGGGCAGACTCACTTTCCTCTGAACTAAAAGACTCCTTAGCATTTACACAGAGGATAAGGGCCTGACATACCCAGTCCTTAGAGGAGCCAAAAAGGGGCCAACATACACTCTCCCCATTTATGGCCTTATTGCCCCATACTTCTACACAATAATGAATCATTTTAACTTTACTTTTTCCCCGCCTAGAAGGGGAATCATCCCAATTCTTAATCATGAGTCCCAATGGACTGTCTGGGGAATACAGGGTATACCTATAACCTCACCACTAGTTCCCCCACCCATGGGACCAGAAGGCTTACTCTTCTTCTGTCCCATCTTCCTGCAGCACCTTCACACACACACACACACACACACACACACACTCACGCACACACACACGCACATACATATGCACGCACACACACACGCACATGCACACACACGCACACGCACGCACACACACACACGCACGCACACACGTGCGCGCACACGCACACGCGCACACACACGCGCACACACATGCACAAGCACACACACACGCACATATGCACACACGCACACACACACGCGCACACACACACACACGCACGCACACACACACACGCACGCACACACGCACATACATACGCACGCACACACACACACGCACATGCGCACACACAAATGCACACGCACGCACACACACACACGCGCACATGAACACACACATGAACACGCACACACGCACACACACGCACGCACACACACACACGCACACACACACTCACGCACACACACGCACGCACGCACTCACGCACACACACACACTCACGAACACACATACACGCACGCACACACATGCACATACACACACACACACACACACACATGCACGCACACACACGCACGCACTCACGCACACACACGCACACACACGCACATGCACACACACACGCTCACACACACGCACATGCACACACACACACATATACACGCACACACGCACACGCGCACACACGCACGCACACGCACACACGCACACACATGCACGCACGCACACACACGCACGCACTCACGCACACACACACACGCACACACACGCTCACACACACGCACACACACACACACACACGCACACACACGCTCACACACACACACACACACACGCACACGCGCTCACACACACACGCTCACACACACACACACGCTCACACACACACACACACGCACACGCTCACACACGCACACACGCACACACGCACACACACACGCTCACACACACGCACACACACGCACACACACGCACACACGCACACTCACACACGCACACACACGCACACACACACACTCCTACACACACACGCACACATGCACACACGCTTCCCCCTTTTCGTGGCCCGGTCCCTCGCGGGATGTGGGAACCGCACTACCGACGGGTCCGCACTTGCTTCGCCCGCAATTGGACGTCTCAGTCGTTGTGCCCCGGGGAACCCAACCCAACCGAACGGCTTCACCGGCCTATACTTACCCACCCCGTGGGTCTTCGTTTGGCCTTCGTGCACAAAGATTACTAGGGGTTAACCGGTTTGCTTGTGCCCTTATTTTAGGTTCCTCGGTGAAGGGTTTGAGGAGCAGTTTCCCCGTCGCCAGGTGCCTTCGTTCCCCGTCCCGAGCTCGTCCAATCCGGAGCCGGTGGGGGCGGAGTGGCGTAACCAGGAGCGGGGAGGGCAGGAGCCGCGGAAAAAAAAGCGAGAAAGCGGGAGCCGAGGGGCGGTTACAAAACCCGGCAGCCCGCTCGACCGCGGTCCCGCACAGCCCCCACCCCCAGCAACATCCCCCCAAACATTGACAAACTGTGACACCCCACACAATGAACAAACGTTTACAAACTGTGACACCCCACACAATGAACAAACGTTTACAAACTGTGACACCCCACACAATGAACAAACGTTTACAAACTTCTTACAATGGGACCCCAAAGGGGCCCATCAGCCCCCGCCGGGCCCCCCCCGTGCCCCCATGAGGTGCCCCCCACCCAACGCTCCCCCGGTGCCAGCCCCACCCCACAGCAGCACCACCGACCCCACACGGCAGCAGCCCCAGACGCCGCCGCCCCACAGGGCAGACGAGGAGGGTCCAATGGGGGGCGATAAAGGGGGGGTCGGGGGATAAAGGAGGTGGGGGACAGGGCTGGGGGGGGAATGGAGCACGGACGGCAACGGGAGCACGGCCCTATAGGGGAGCATGGACGGCTATGGAAGCATGGCCCTATAAGGGATCACAGCCCTATATGGGATCAGGGCCCTATAGAGGAGCACGGCCCCATAAGGGAGCATGGCCCTATAGGGGAGCACGGCCCTATAAGGGAGCACAGCCCTATATGGGATCAGGGCCCTATAAGGGATCACGGCCCTATATGGGAGCCGTGGTGCGACTCCATGGGGCTGCCGGCCCTGCTGAGGGCTCTGCTGCGGGAACGGAACCATAGGACCGGACCGAACGGAACGGACCAAACTGGGACAGGACAGAACGGAACGGACCGAGCCGGGACGGGACAGAACCGAGCGGACCAAACCGGGACGGCAGGTATGGGAATGGGGGGGGGGGGGCAACGGCAGGGGGGGGCAATGTGACCGGGGGGTCACCTGGGGTCAGTGTCACTGGGGTCGCCATCATGGGGGTGTCACCGTATTGGGGGGGGTCACCTGGGGTCACCATTACTGGGGTCACTGTCATGGGGGGGGGGGGGGTCGCCATAATGGGGGGGTCAACATAATGGGGGTCAACTGGGGTCATTGCCACTGGGGTCACCATATTGGGGGGGGTGTCCCCATCCCTGGTCGCCATTTGCCATATTCCACCATGTCTGTGTGTGTCCCCAGGTGTGTCGGTGTCACCACGGCTCAGCACAGCATCAGCAGGACCTCCCTTATCAGCAGGACCCCCCCCATCCCCCCATCCCCCCTTATCACCATGTCCCCCCCTATCACCACCAAGGCCCTCCTTCTCACTATCACGACCCACTATCGCACCACCACAGCGCCCCCTGTCGGCCCGCCCCCCCTTATCAGCCCGCCCCCGTTTCCCGTCCCCGTTCTGCCCGTTCTGCCGCCGTAACGGGGAGTCCTGCGCGGTGTGGAGCAGCCACGCTCTGAAGGACGCGCGTGGCCGCGTGCTGTGCCCCATCCTGCGGCGCTACGTGTGTCCGCAGTGCGGCGCCACGCGGGACAACGCGCACACCAGGAGGTTCTGCCCGCTCACCCCGGCGTCATATCGCTCTGTGTATTCACCGAGAGCACGGGGACACGGGGACGGCGGTGACTGATAGCAGGTAATGGGGTATGGGGTTATAGGGGCTATTAGGTGATGGGGTTGTGGGTTATGGAGTTATGGGGTTATTTATGGGGTTATGGGGTTATTTATGGGGTTATAGGGGTATGGGGTTATTGGGGTTTGGGGTTGTGGGGTTATGGGGGTTATAAGGGGTTATGGGCTATAGGGGTTATGGAGTTGGCCCCCACATATTGTACTGTGTGTGTCGGGGCAGTTGTGGTGGTGATGATGTTAATTAAGGCCGTAATTACTAATTACTATTACTAATAACACACTCTGTGTCATCCCCAGGCTGTGCTGAGCGCAACGTGGGACAGAAGGCAGCAGCTGGGCACCAACTGTGCACCATCATTAGTGCACTATCACTTGTGCACCATCATTTGTACACCATCAGCTTTGCACCACCGCTCGTGCACCATCATCTTTACACCATCACTTTACACCTTCAGTTGTGCATCATCACTTGTGCACCATACCTTTGCACCATCACTTTGCACCACTACTTTGTACCATCATTTGTACAACATCACTTGTGCACCATCACTTTGCAGCATCCCTTTGCACCTTCAGTTGTGCACCACCACTTTGCACCATCACTTGTGCACCATCAGCTTTACACCCCCACTTAACACCCCCACTTTGCACCAGGAGCAGAGCTCAGCAGCTGTTCCCTGTTGTGTTGTTGTGTTATTGTGTAGTTGTGTTGTTCCAGCCCTGCTCACACTCGTGTGTTTATTGCACCATTATGGGCTTTTTTCCCCCAATAAAGCCCCACTCACAGCTGCAGCTTCATCCTGGCTCGTCCCCCTCCATCTTCCTCCTCCTCCTCCTGCTGTTGTTCACCCCCCGGCTCCGCTCACGACGCAGCCGCAGCAGCGACTCCAGGGCACGATGGGCGCTCATCACACTGCGGCTGTAGGATAATGGGACCCCATAGGGGATAATGGGACCCCATAGGGGATAATGAGACCCCATAGAGACCAATGAGACCCCATAGGGAACAATGAGACCCCACAGAGACCAATGAGACCCCATAGGGGGCAATGAGAGTCCCCATAAGGGACAGTGAGACCCCATAGGAGATAGTGAGACCCCTATAGGGCACGATGGGCGCTCATCACACGGCGGCTGCAGGGACAATGAGACCCCATAGGGGACAGTGAGACCCCATAGAGACCAATGAGACCCCATAGGGGATAATGAGAGCCCATAGGGGATAGTGAGATCCCACAGGGGACAGTGAGACCACACAGGGGACAGTGAGACCCCATAAGTGCCAATGGGACCCTAACCCCCCCCCAGCACTCACTTGAGGTTGGACAGCTCGAGGATCAGCCCCCCCAGCACCGCAGACGCATCCTCACGTGGTGCCACCTCATTCCTGGGGGTCAAAGGGGGTGAAAATAGCACCAATCCGGGGCTTTTTAAGCCCAAAATGAGCTCTGGTTTCTGGTGGGGGGAGGGGGGTCCAACCTGGGGGTGCAGCTGGGTGAGGCCGGGTCCCCATCGGCGTCCACAGGGCACAGAGGGGCTGCAGGCTGGGAGGGGGTGGGGGGCTGGGGGGGAAATGGGGTGAAATGGGGGCAACTGGGGCAACAGGGGATGAACTGGGGGGAACTGGGATGAACTGGGGTGAATGAGGGTGAATGGGGGGGGATTGGGGGATATGAGAGTGACTTGGGGGGGGACTGGGGTGATGTGGGGTGAATTGGGGTGAATGGGGGAGAATTGGGGGGATTGGGGGGGTCTGAGAGTGACGGGGGGGAACTGGGATGAACTGGGGTGAATGGGGACAAATTGGGGGGGATTGGGGGAACTGAGGGTGACTTGGGGGGGGACTGGGGTGAATTGGGGGGGATTGGGGGGATCTAAGAGTGACTTGGGGGGGAATTGGTGTGACTTGGGATGATTTGGGGGTGAATGGGGGGGAACTGGGGTGAACTGGGGCACCAAGGGCTGAACTGGGGGGAACTGGGATGAAATGGGGTGAACTGGGGGGATCTGAGGGTGACTTGGGGGGGAACTGAGATGATTTGGGGTGAATGGGGGCAAATTGAGGGGGACTGGGGGATATGAGAGTGACCTGAGGGGGGACTGGGATGAATTTGGGTGATTTGGGGGTGAATGGCGGAGAACTGGGGTTAACTGGGGTAAGTTGGAGTGATTTGGGGTGAACTGGGGTAAATTGGGGCAATCTAGAGTGGAATGGGGGGTAAACTGGAGCTCTATGGGGTGAAGTGGGACAATGTGGGGTGCAGTGGGGTGCTATGGGGCTGTTCCCTATGGGTTCTCATAGTACTCTGGCATTACCTGCAGCAGCTCGGTGTCCCCCCCTGGCACCCCACTGTGCTCCGGTGCTGAGATGTGGGGCAGCCCCACAGTGCCAGCCCCATAGCGCTCCTCATGCTCTGCCCCACAAGTGGGCTCCACTTTGGCTGCCCACTCCCCCTCCAATGGCTCTTTGGTGGCCTCAATGCATTCTGTGCCCCCATCGGTGTCACTATGGGGCTGTGGGGTGCTATGGGGCTGTAGGTCCCCCATATCAGGGCTGTTCTGGTCCTCCTGCTGCTCGCAGCCATCCATCCCATCCTGGAACAAACCCCCCCATAACCTGTGTGCTCCCTGCCCCATAGCCATGGGGAGCTGTGGGGTGACGCTGGGGGGGCAGAGGCCCTGTCCTACCTGTGCCAATGGGGCCGCTGTGGGGCTGAGCTCCTCCATCATGCTGAGCTGTGGGGTGGCTGCTGGGCCTCCGTTATCAGAGCGGCTGGGAACCAAACAGACCCCAAACCCCATCAGCTGGGGGGCACCAGGACCCATTGCTGGCCCCAGGCCCCATTCCTACCCCCAAGCCCCATTTCTGCCCCCATTTCCACCTCCAGCCCCCCCTCTGCCCCCCACCCTCCCATTTCCCCCCATTACCTCTCTGTTCCATCTCCATGCACTGAGTCCATCCCTCCGCCATTGTCCAGAGCGTCGCCTCCAATCATGGCCCCCATACTGATGTCCTCCATATTGGTGTCCCCCCCATTTATGTCTCCCCCATTGCTGTCCCCCATATTGCTGTCTCCCCCCTTGGTGTCCCCCATATTAGTGTCCCCTCCACTTACATACCCCTCATTGCTGCCCCCTCTATTGGTGTCCCCCCCATTTCTGTCCCTCTCCTTGATGTCCCCTCCATTGATGTCCCCCTCATTGGTGTCCCCCATATTGCTGCCCCCTCCATTGGTTTCCTCTTCCTCGGTGCCCCCCATATTAGTATCCCCCCCCTTGGTGTCCCCTCTATTGATGTCCTCCCCCTTGGTATCCACTCCATTAGTGTCTGCCATATTGGTGTCCACCATACTGGTGTCCCCTCCCTTGCTGTCCCTCCCCTTGGTGTCCCTGTCCCCTCCATTTTTGTCCCCTCCATTGGTGTCCACCATATTGGTGTCCGCCATATTGGTGTTTGCCATATTGGTGTCCCCCCCCTTGGTGTCCCCTCTATTGTTGTCCTCCCCATTGGTGCCCCATCCAATCATGTCCCCCCCCTTGCTGTCCGCCATATTGGTGTCCCCTCCATTGTTTCCCCCCTCATTGGTGTCCCCTCTATTAGTGTACCCTCCATTGATGTCTCCCCCCTTGCTGTCCCCCATACTAGTGTCCCCCCCATTAGTGTCCTCCATATTGCTGTCCACCATATTGCTGCCCACCATATTGCTGTCCCCCATATTGGTGTCCCCTCTATTAGTGTCCCCTCCATTTGTGCCCCCTCCATTGATGTCCCCCCCCTTGCTGTCCACCATATTGTTGTCCCCACTATAGTCGTCCCCCCCCTTGTTGTCTCCCCTCAGTCCTGCCCTGACTTTGACATTGGGGCCATCATGGTGGTCAACACCTGCAAGAGGAACAGCAGCTGCTTGGACGCCATTTTGTGGCCATTTTGAGGCCCTTTGGAAACCATTTTGTGACCATTTGGCGGCCATTTTGAGGCCATTTTGCGGCTGCTTGGAGGCCATTTGGTGGCCATTTTGAGACCGCTTGGAGGCCCATTGGAGGACATTTTGAGACCATTTTAAGGCCATTTTTTGGCCATTTTGAGGCCATTTTAAGTCATTACCTGTCACCTGGCTGCTCCTCCTTTTGCCCATGGCGCCGCTCACCTGAGGGGAACACACGCCCATTGAGCATTATTTCCTCACTATTTCCCCTCAAATCCCCCCTGACCGCCCGGTCTCTCTCACTCCACGTCCCAGAATAACACCGTTATACCGCTATAACGAAGCCCAATGGCGCCCATCCCGCCCCAAGGCCCTTCCCGGCCCCGCCGCCATTTTGCTTCACCTCAGCTCCCGCCCTACGCCTTCCCGCCTTTTTCACACCGCGCGCTCTGTGCCTGCGCCGCGCGGGGGACGCTGGGAGTTGCAGTCCCCGGAGAGACGTAACGCGGCGCAGCGCGGGGGACACTGGGAGTTGCAGTTCGCGGCGCGCCGTAAAGCACAGCGGGGTGCGGCGCTTTTGCGACAGCGTCGCCGTAAAGTGCGGAAGTGTTGCCAGCCCCGTAGGAGGAAGCGGTGAGTGGGGACGGACCGGGACCGGGGGGGTCCGATGGGGGGGGATCGAACGGCGGGGTCCAATAGGGGGGGGATAGACCGGGGGGGTCCAATGGGGGGGATCTAATGGGGTGGGGGTCCGATGGGGGGGGTTCAGTGGGGGAGGGGGGAGTACAACGGGGGGATCCAATGGAGGGCGGGGGATTCAATGGGGGGGGGATACAATGGGGGGGATCTAATGTGGGGGGGGGGTCCGATGGGGGGTGTACAACCGGGGGGGTCTGTGCTCTGTCTCAGGCATACAAGCCTGTTGGAAGGAGTGCATTGAGGCTGCAGCGCCCAAATGATAAACCTGAGTTAGCTGTCACCAGCAACCAAGCTTACGGTTAATTTCTGAAACAAGATTAGTGATAGTATTTCCAGGCAGCTGGCACAGAAGCTTCTTGGATTACAGTGCTGACAACACACATTCACCAGAGCCAGCAATTACAAAAAAATTCCCCACCCCCACCAGACCCTGAAGGACAGAGACCAATTTAGGTTTCTTCACTCTCACGAAGGGGAGTAAGTAAGAAGTTTCACTCAGTAATTCAACCTTACAGAGGCTACTTAGTAATTCTGTGAATTTAAGGAATTATAAAATGATGGATAAAAATCAGAAGTATTTTGTATTTAAATATATGTATACATTATACAGTTATTCTAATGCGACATCAAATGATTACCATTTTGCCCACAGATGTGAGAACTGTTAAGAGAAAATATACTTGCTTTTAACCACTGTAGATCACTCATGGCACATACCTAAAGACAACATAACAGCTGAAAGCAGTAAATGGGAGAAACACTATACAAAGTATACAGATTGGGCTGCACGTGCATCAAGTGATTTATTAACACAACGAGGTTGGGGGGGAAGAAGAATTAAGTTTGATACCTGTTGTCTTTGTTTCTCCTCTTCAATAACAGCTTTGGCTTCTGCCTCTTTTATCTGTCCAGACATACAAAGTGATAAGTAACTGTTGTAAAAGCAGGTAAAACTATTATCTTACAGAGCCATAATTTATAGAACAGTTCTCCGAAAAGCGAGCAAAACCTTCACCAAGTGAGCTGTGAGCTTACTCAGATTCTAAAACATTCTGTGAAAAACCTCTATCAATTCATGTTTGAAAAACACGGAACATAAGAGACGCTACCATGTTATAAAACTAAACTTCTGACTAACTGGAAAATTCAAATGACAAATATAAAACCTGGGGGAAAAAAAAATATATATATATATATAAATATATATATTCATTAATACCAGGGAAAATTCCTTAATAAAGTCACTCTCTAAGCTTTCAGTAACTCAATCCTCAATTCAGCACACTGTACATTGATTGGTAAATCCTTATATATGTATGTAATTTACACTCACACACTTCATTCCAAGTAATTAAATATGCCCTGACTGCTACAGCAAAAGGAAATCTCCACTTTTGTACCAAATGACATATTGGATAATGCATACTCATATTCTTCTACTGCTCTTGTCGTAATGGAAACTGTTAATGCAATTACATTTGCTTCACAATCAGAAAGTTTTATGAAAAATAAAACCTGGAACTACAACTGATCACTCTACAGAACTGTTACATAGCATTCAAGACAGCAAATTAAATGCCAGAAACTTAACCAGTTCATGCACCACTTCCTCATGTTTCCATAAAAGGCCTAGAAAAACAATGTGGATATTCTGTCTCTTTAGGTGAGATTATGCAGCAGTTTCTTTACTTCAAACAAAATTATTGGAGAGCATCCATGTTTACAATGGGCTGAAAAGCACATGCAGTTGCTGAAAGCTCTCTATAATTGTAGCAGTCACCTAATACTGTGTGACAGGAACACACAAGATAACACTTTGCTAACCTTCAAAGTAAAAGTAAGGCCTAAATGAAGTGCTTCTATAGCTCTCACTAGCAGTAATGATTTTATTATCATTGATTAGCACTTCTTGGCTGAAGAGGAAATCTCCAGTTCCAATGTACATTAAAAATGAAGAGGTAATAGAGCATTACCTTAACACAGTGTTTCATCAAGTGAGTTGACACTATCTACAAGTAGTGCAATTCTCAGCAATAAGCCAGATTCAATAGTCCAAAAATTAAATGTGCAATTAAACTGTACGCTGAGTTACACTGCATTTCTTGCTATTACTGTCTTGAAAAAATAACGATCTGCCTGTTTTTTCCAACTTTTCTCAAGGCAATGAAGACAACATAACTAAAATGGATACACCACCTCAGACGCCTTCCGTTTCATTTCCTTGCATAACACATCACACTCCAGTGAAACTTGGCCTTCTTGTATCTTGCTGCACTGTACTTCCTGTTAAGTATAAATTGAATTGTTTGTAATTCATTTCCCTATATAAAAATTTAATTATAACGTTCATTTTGTTGGGAAAATTGTAAAACAATTTTATTCGGTATATTTACAGAATGAAGCTAATAAATAAATATTATTTGAAACTGTAACTGTATTCAAGCATCCTTTTCTATTTTCCTTCTTTCTGATAAGCTAAACTGAAACAAGGATAAATCAAATGGTTCAGTTTAATTTTTCTTGTCTTTTTTTTTTCACTTATTTATTTAAGACAAAGCAATATAACCTTGTGAACTGTTACAAAAGATACCATGCAAAGTAACTAATAAGTAACTCTTCTGAAACTTCGTATCAATTCTCTAAACTGGCTGAAACTACAGGGCAAGGTCTGGTCATGGGAAGATCTCCCCTACTTCCTTCTCCTTCCTCCCCCTTACGTTGAAGGCCAAAACAAACAAACAAACAAACAAACAACAACAACAGAAAAAAAAAAAAAAAAACAAAAAAAACCACCAACAAAACCAAAACAGAATACCAGCACAGAGAGAAAGTTATAATCTTATAATCTATACTACTAGCCTATGAAGAATTTTGTCAGGAAAGCACAGTAACATAGCTAGAAGCTATTCTGGTTTTCATGCTTTCTGACAATATGCAGAACAATTTTCATAGCATACAGCAAAATCCAAAAACTAACTTCTTCAGAGCAATTCCAGCATGCTAAGATAAACCACCTGCCTAGATGGTTAAGAATATGGTCCACTACAAGTTGTGGGTTACAAATTCAAGTGGTTTATACGACCTTGCATGTTTACATGCATAGCCTCATGATGCAACAGTTAACTTCAACACCAGAAAAGGAAGAAAAAATCCTCCTGTTTTGCACTCAAATTATGAGCTCCTACATTTGATATTAATTGTGATGGTTCAGATGAGGCATATTTACAGAGCAGCTTGGAATACGTGTCCTGTCAACTCCCAACTTCACCAGTAGTATACACAGACAGAAGACTGGTAGAGGAGAATTCAACTGCAAATATTAGGTACTCAATTCTGTTTCTCCTTATCTTCAAGATCACAGGCTGCAGGCACAAAAGACTAAATATACAGGTACACTATCCTATCCAAGCTAAGAAAGAAGTACACTATCTGCTGTAAGCATGCAGCTCCAAGCAAATATGCATAAGGACCTTCTGGAATCAAAGATACCCTAATTACGATCTCAGGCAAGGGCAGATGCATAAAGCAAACATTAAAAGACATCATCTTTCACACTACAGAAACGAGTCATATTTCTGCAGTCAGATTAGCTGCAACTAATACACAGTCCAATTATCAGTGGCTTATTGGTTCTACCATCATTTACCCTCTACACTGTAGCTCTCTGTACAAAAGAGAGCATGGATTTGGGGCTTGACCTAGAAAACAGTGAGATGATATTTAAGGTGGGGATAGTGTTTTCTTCTCTTTCTGAAGAGAGACACCATTTCACTAGGAATCAGAAGGACCACTTCGTGGCTATTTAAATAAGTGGGCTGTCATCATATAAGAATTAATTTTTATTAATTATATAATTAACTCATAACAACCTTTCCACCTTATTAAAATCAAATTTACAAGATTGAGGGGGGGAAAAAAAGTAACCGTCATCATATTTAAGGACCATAAAACTTTCAGAATAGCAGATCTGGAATGTTCCATTTCAGGCCACTGTGAAAGTGAAAAGTGAGCATCCTAAACATTAATTTCATTGCTTCTTGCTACCACATTTCAGTTGGACATCCACATAATCACTGAAGACATCCCAGCACTCTGGGACAATAAAATCTGAACTGGTCTGAAATAGCTATACAGCGTCAGAACTCAGCAGAAGATGATAACACATTTCAGTTTTCCAAAAACAGTACGAAAATTAGGGACAGCAACAACTAGATGTAACAGAGCTATCATGGAAATACCCATCTTCCTTATTCAATTAAGTCTGGCATAAGAAACAAGACCTCAAAGATCATCAAGTCCAACTGTAAACCTATATCTTAAGGAACAAGAAGCAGAAGTATACACGCAACCAATGATATTATTGATTTTACTGAACACAGTAGAGTAAGATAAACTGAAATTAGTAAGAGCACTTAGTCACAACAAAATAATTTATCCTCAGCAGAAGTCAACATTTCAACTTACAAATAAAGAAAAGCTAGTTATTTATAAGCAGAGACTGCTCAATTTGAAGCACGTACTCTGGGCATTACCATCCTTTCTCTTGAACATGCGCCCTGCAAGATCTGAGATTTCTGAAGACATTTCTTGGAGAAGCTAAGAACTCTGGGGAAACTGCATCTGTGTGGAAAGCTCAGAAGTTAACCGGGTCTTGAAAATAATTTAAGCATGCTTTGTTCAAGCCAGATAGTGAATTTTTCATTAAGTTAACACTTGTCAAGAGGTCACAGCAGCCTCTGGTTATCCCCTCATCATACTTGATAGCTATAAGCTTTGTCCTTTATCTCTGCTGAAAGCTAAGGATGCTGATGCCTCTGTTTGCTTTAAGGGCCTCAGACAACCATCAATTAGGAATTCAAAACATCTGTGACTGTTCCAATTTACGTAATTATAAACTTCTCAGTTCCTAATGAGGAAAATGTGCTTTGACTTCTTAAATCACTCCAGATCATCTGATTATTTTCCTAATGGAACTACAAAAATTGAAGTGTGCTTGAAGAGAAAGGTATTGCAAATCTGGGAGCTAACATTTTCTACAATGAATTTTATGTTCCTTAGTGAATATTTTGATTGTTCCACCCAGACTTTCAGCTGCTGTTGCTGCTCTGCTCAAGTAACTGATTCTATTCCAGTCTTGACCAGAGACAATCCATGTACACAAGCCTAGGAACATACAAAGAAAATGTGTCACTCTCAGAACTGCAACTTCAAAACTTACCTTTTTCAGTCGCTTACAAGGACACTTGAGTTTAACCTTCTGGCTGCAGTTCAGAGGACAATCACCTGAATGGCAAATCTCTTCACACCGGTGACCACAAGGCAACTACAAGCAAAACAAGAAATACCCCACCAATGAATAACTGAAATTGCATGCAGTCTATGAACTAGTTTTATTTCAGACACAGCAGCTAAACAGAAAACTCATTCAGCTCATCAGGTTTGTCTTCCTACCTGCAAAACTGGAAAGAAAAAGGTCAACTTATTTCACTAGTTACTCAGAGTTTTTTGGTTCACATAGAATTATTTATCTTTTACTGGGAACGCTTGATCAAAAAACAATTTTTTCTTTCAAATGTTACAGGAACAGTCATCTCCACAATGATTCATATATCGACTGCCCTAACTACCTGTATGATGGAGGAATAAAAGTAGATGAAGTAAGAAGAAACTGAAAACTGAAATGAAGTGTGATGTGACCCAGCCTGACCCACAAATTGCTAACAAGAGGGTAGAATTAGAAGCAAAAATACCACAAAACTAGGTTTTATGTGCAAGAACCTTGCAAACTATGCAGGAGTCAAATACAGGCCACCAATATTCTTACACCTGAATTAATTTCACTAAATCCTAAATTTCTACATTTGGTAAATTATCCTGTTTTTGACATCTGATAAATAGCATTTCCTTTTTTTAACCTATCAGTGAAAATTTTAACACTTATTGACACCCCTGATTAAAAAAAGTTACATTTCCTTCAACAGGATATTTAGCTATTGCTACCAAACAAAGCAAAGAACTTTTTAATTAAAGCTTCACATCCAACAGCTGTAGCAGTATCAAAGACTTTGCTTCTCCCTTTAAGCAGATAGGAAATACGAGCTGTACCGCACAACATTTGAAGTCTTTCTTAATAGCTCAATACTACCACATGCAAAACAAAAGCATGAAACCTGGCAGGACTTTTCAATTCCTGCTGTATTTTTCCCAAGGCACCAGACAATACAGCTGATTTTCATAATCCTTGGAAGAAGCACAACACCTGCAATTCAAGTACAATGCTTTCCACCATTTCCATTAATCAAAAAGACAAACATCTCAAAGCTTCAGGAGATGCCATTGAACCTAAACTGCACTATGCCGAATGTGGTGGAGTTACAGAATACACTGATTTTTAATAAACATTAGTTTTCCTGAGCTCTTCTGGTAAACCAAGCTCAGATTCTGACACTGAAAAGGAAATTCTCATAAAAACTAACCTGGTATTTACTTGTGGGCTGCTAAGATAACACAAAAACATTTCAGATTTGGTGATGAGGAGACAATTCTATTTAGGCATGAAGAAATTAAGAAGAACAGAGAGTACTTCTGAGGTTATCAGAACAGGACTAGGGAAAGCAGGAGGAACAGAAAAACAAGGACAGGAACTACATGAAGCAGGACTGTGCTAACACATTTCAAGAAAATTACTAAGACAGAACTAGAAACACAGGAAGAGAAGAGAATGTGTTTTTATGTAACTGATTACACTACAAAGTTTTGCGTGTAGATGAAACAAGATAAATCCATATCTACAGGAATGAGAAAAGTTAACCAAAAGCCTTATCCAACTAAAACAGACCCTGCTGTCCTGAGTCTTCTGTTCACATCCCACTGAATTCACTTCTAAAAAGGCCCTGCTCTACAAACGATGCAATTCTGAATTGCAGACTTGAATTCAGTAGTACTACTGGATGGATTTTAAACCTCAGACTGAGTCTTGGGAATACATCCAGAAAAATCTCAACAGTTAACATTAATCAAAATCAAAGAAGAGATATGGAAAAAATCTTTGAAGAGAACCTGAAGTACAGGAACACACAGTTCATGTTAAGAGATTAGAAGTACTCCTGAAAATAAAGAGGAGGAAGCGTTGCAGCAAATAAAACCAAAGGAACAGAGAAGGAAATGGAAGGACAAAAGTTAAGAGGTAAACAGTGAAATAAATCCCCTGCCGGGAAGAGAACTTTCAGACATCCAGGTGAGAAGATTGTGACAGATGGATTCATTTACTCAAGTAAGACAAATAAAGAGGATGTGCAAAACGAAGACATCACAAAGACAAGGGCAGAAAGCAGAAGATGCAAGTAGACACACAGCAAAGAGTCCGGAATTTCTATTGGGGTTTCATGGATTTGTTAACATAACCTTGTCTGAAAAACAGAGACTCTTGGGAAGCAGGCAGGAATACTATCAGTTTTGCAAGTTACTCAAAACCAGGAAAGTCTATCTAGTAAAAGACTGGACACTTCTGAAACCAGAAAATAATGCAACACAGGTTTTGAATCTATGTCTATTCAGTTGAGGCAGAATTCAGGCAAGGTGAGACAACAGATCTCAGACTAGAGGACTCCACAGGCAAAGCAGCACAACGGAACAGAAAGCAAACAGTGCAGAAGGACAAGCTGAATCAAATTACTTCTGAGTGCCAACTACATACTACTGGAGACAAAGTACAAGGCCAAAACAGAGTAAAAAAACAATAAACAATTTCAGGATTAAGTATTCTCAACCCTTTGAAATTATGCACAAGCCTTTTCTTTACAGCTGGGAAGCAGAATTTCTGAGAAATTCTGAAGTGTTTAACAGTGGAAACACTTTCCAAAATATTCCTGACTATTCACGTTTTTCCACTTTGTAAATCTCCTAATTCTACAGTAAGGAAACAGAGTGAAGAAAGGGCTGTCACCCCGCCACAACTAATGGCAACTAAAGAACAAAGGCACAATAGTAAGTAATACATAGATTTCTGAAAACACACAAACAGCACAGAATAACAGCACTGGGAGGGACTAGGATCAAGTCATTTTGCCCATCCCTCATGTCTTACAGCAATAAAATCCATAACTAGACTAACCCCAATATATGTCTAAGCTGTTACTGATGAAAATTCTGTAACTTTTCCAACCTATTCTTCCCAAGCTCTACAAGCTTTACTACTCAAAGGCAGTAACTAACACGAATCTTCCTAACTGATACAACCACTAGTTCATAGCCTGTTTGCCATATAACAAGTTTACTATTCTTCTTTACAGCAACCCTTCATATAGTCACATACAACAAAGCAATTAACTCCTTTGTCTTAAGCTTCAAGCTACTCAATATGTTTCACTAGCACAGTCAGTCATTAAGAATTCATTTTACTTAGGTCCCGTGCAGTTGTTTTTTTTTTCTCTTTTCTTGTTTCCTAAAACTGTTGTGCAGACAGTGATCACTGACCCTGCGCAAGAAAAATCACAAATACACTCCTCTGTATTTGTCCCAACCAAAGAGTATCCTGTTGAGAAAGTCTGTTCAAGATCAGTTTTCAATCAGTTTTTCAGATCAAAGGACATACTCTTCCTCATTCAACCTCAGCAGCTTCAAGCTTCAGCTTTCAAGCCATGAATGAAGTATTCACTGATACTGTCCTGGAGTCCTTAACCCTCATAGAATAAAAAAATCATTACGGTTGGAAATACCTCTAAGAACAAGTCCAACCATCAACCTATCAGCACCACATTTGCAGCGTTTGAGGCACGGACTCAGATGTGAACGATCCAAATCGTTTATTACAAGTTCTCACATCCCTTATAGACCTTCACAAGTTGTTATTTTCTAACTTTCCTGTCCGCCCTTACAACTTTCCCAACCACTTTTACATGTCAACAAAGCATTCTACAGAACCCTTTTCAACTGTCCATGCAGGCACGTATCCAATCAGAGCTGTGAGACCCTTCTTCTCCTTGCAGAGGTGTCCTTGGTTCTCATGCTGTTTATCTTGCTCCACAGCTGCTGCTCTGAACAGCTTTTCTTGTATTCCCACAAGTACCAGTGCAGCCACCGCCCTCAGGCACCCTGGCCATCCCTTACTCACTTCCTTGGCAATTTGCAGCTCAGGGGTTTGGCAGATGACTTTTTTCCTGGCAGTTCTTAAGGTTCAAAGTCCAGCTGTAATCTCATTTCCCAAATATGTCACTTGCTGTTGAGTTATTTGTGCTTTCTGTAAACCAAGAAACTCAGCAAACTCTCAGTCTATTGTACACAGTCCTTTTGTTGCTGTGGCAGCCACGTGCTGCAGTAAAGTTCCACCTTAGGATGGAGGATCCCAGATCTCAGGCTCATGAGTTGACCATCATTCAGCTGTTCTCACAACCCTGGGTAACACTGTCCAGGTTAACGGAGACTCTTCTCCCCATATCAGGGCTTTCCTTTTCAAAGGCAAATAACCTTGGGCTTCCTTTGGCCAAACTAGGCAGAAGAGACATCCCTCAAATCCAGAAGGTAAACTCCATCTTTTCGTTCCTTAACTTGGTTAATAAAGTGCACGGATTTGCCACCACTGAGTGTATCCATTCAACTATTCTAGTACTTGCCCTCAAGTCTTGTACCAAACTACAGCACTTGCTATCAAAATTGGAATCCAAACTCCAAAAAGTTACCTATTATTTCTTTTATCCTCCTACAGTCCCATAGCCTCAAAGGGCACCGCTTTACCCTGACTAGGCAAGCTCTTGCTTTTAACTTCTATTTAGGGCTTCATTTTTGGCCCTGATGCCCACACCACTAAGTGTATCATATTTGAGATTGCTGTAACTCCTGGGGGTACAACATTGTTTTGCCCAGTTTGTGTTAAAGCCAGAGTTACAGTTTTTAATCAGTCAATATTGTTGCACTCTTAGCTCCAGTTTTATTCAATTTCTTGCCAGAGTAACCTGGCAGGTACAAGAATTTCTGTATTCCTGCTTGTTTTCTTAGCTTATGTTTAATTAATCCAAAAAAGGAAAACTTTTCCCGTTGGGCAGTAGCATCTACTACTGTTACAAAACCATCTATGGGTAGTAAGAAGCACCCATATCCACCAGAAAACGAACCTCAATATCCTGCTTTCCTAAATGCAATTTCCCACTGCAGTTTGCACACTGCTTTTCTTCCAGTGAGGTCACTCCCAAGTACACTGCCCGGTGCAACTCAAGGGTAGGTATGGCCAGCCATAAGGACCACAAACCCACACAGAACCGCAAGGTATCGCTGCACAGAAGACTTATTAGGACCCTTAGACAAGGATCTGGGGAAAGTCGTATTCTTACAGCAGCTTCTGGGTAAAGCTCCTACCCACAGCTCGGTTCCATTGCAAGAGTTCTGTTCAACACACAATGTCCTCTGGTGCTGTACCGGAGATTGCCTCTTGCTGGGACATACTCGTGGGGGAGAGCAGTAACAGGAACGCCAGGACAGCAAGGGAGGGATGCCTGATGACAAGGGTGTGCGAATGTCCCCACCGAAGGAAGCAAAGAGAGCCGGCAGAAAGCGATGCTTCATTAGCGTAACAAAACACAGCCCTCATTCCTCCCTCCCTCCTCCCCCGCACCCCTTCCCATCGCCATCCCCCGGGGGCAGATGTGCCATGAAAACGAGCTCTGGGCGTGATCGTTGTGGGAATTCCTGCCTTCCTGAGCCTGTGCGGAAGAGGCGAGAGCCTGGCTGGAAGCCATCCGGGCAGCACCGCGGTGGCAGGAGGTGCACCAAGGCCGTCCTGCGGCCAGCTCCGGGCTGAGGGCACTCGGCGTCCTCTGCTCTACGCGACTCCGAGGAGCCCGGCTACCTGCACCAGAGCTGGGAGCAGCCTGCTCCGCACCCAAGGTAGGTGCCCTTCGTGGCTCGTGCAGAGGAGCGCACGCTTCCTGCCCCCTGCCAGCAGCACCGGGAGAGGAGCGGGGAGCGGCCCCGGACGGGGCGGAACCCGCACTGCCGTACCCCAGGCGGGACCCTGGTCCCGGCTCCAGCTCCCGCTCAGCGCAGCAGGTTTGCTGGCCCAGACGGGCTGCAACCAGGGCGGCAGTTCATGCAGCCCGGGCTGGGCTCCGAGGGGCACGGGAACGGGCTGGGAGCTGGGACAGTGAGGAAGGGAGCAGAGGAGGTCAGCGTGCTCTGCTGCCCGGTTGGATCTCTGTAACACAGCGCAGCTGGGGCTGCAGTTCTTCCTCTGGGCCACGGGAGACACGAGACGGCCTCGCTCTGCAGCTGTGCACGCGTGGATTGACGGAAGCTTTAAACCCCCCGATGCCTCCTTTGGAGTGTCTTAATGTGAAGCCTCCAAGTGGAAATTCGCACTCGCCCTGCTCCTCCTCCCCGGCAGCCCCCAGCTTCTCTTCGGGGACCCTGCGGGCAACACGTGCCTCTGGCGACCCTTGAAATGGCGTTACCTTTTGTTTGCTGAGCGCTTGCCTGATGGCTCAGCTGGGGTTGTGCAAAGCCCTGGCAAGGCTTTTGTTCAGGCTGTCCCGGCAGCTGCAGATGCCTTGAGCACACAGCTGCGGGCCCTGAGCACGTTCAGCATCTGCAGCAGCTCCGGCACTGGGCTCTGGAACAGACGATGAGAAGCTGGCAGCCTGTGGGCTGACTGGAGCACGCGTTGAGAACACGGCCGAGCAGCAGCAGGTCAGTAAAGCACAGCCCAGGTGCCTTCTGCAAAGGGCACGCGCTGCTGAGAGCGTCCCCTGGCAGTGAGCGCAGTCTGCGTGCTCGGCTGAAGAGGGAGGGAGGGAGGAATGAATTTATTGATATCATGCAGGTGTCCTGGAGTGCTCTAACAACTGCTTAACAAGGCTGTTGTAACCACGTGGTTGTTTATTGCCTTAATTGTTCTGTTTAGCACTGCTGCTATTCGATAAGTTGCCTTCACGGTTCAGTTAAAATTCCCAGCACAGCATCGGCTGGTGGTGGCTGTGACCGTCACAGGCTGGTTTGGCTGCAGTGCTGTCAGATACTCTCTCTTCTCAGGAGATGGAAAAATAATTTCCATGTGGTTGGATGTTTTGTTGATTTATTGTTGTGTTTAAGTAAGCCATCCTATTTATTTGAGAAGTGTGAACCATCCAGTTGACTCCTCGCCGTTTTGCACTTCCTTACCAGAGGAATGTGAGCCATCACCACTTTTAGGTAACATCAGCAGTAGGTGGTTTTGAGAACTACATCAGTCACCTTTACAGTGTACTTTTCCCAACCCTTTTCTGAGGGCTTGCTTGATTTCAGCAAGCCCAGGGCTACTTCCACTCCTGAGAGGATGTACGGACATCTGCCAGAGGATTTAATCCATTTGCCACCAGGTGTTCCCTCACGGATCTGTGGAGGTGGTGCTCCAGCAGGCTTGCTGTGTTTGAGTGTTGGGGGCTGCATTCACGGTGTTCTTCCATGAACCAGGTGCTTTTCTGCACCTCCTGCTGGATGGTTGGATGGCCATACCATTTTCTAACAGTATTTCTGCATTTCTTTCCTGGGTAGCCGTCCCCTTTAGGCGTGCTTGCAGTCAATCAAAAGATCCCCCAGTTGGCACAGGCTGTCCTTGTTGTATGTCCTCAACTTCCTTCACCACTCAGACCTCCAATAAAACTCCCCTTTCCCATTCCTTCTGTATCACTCTTCAGTTTCCTTAACTGCAGCTAGGGCAGGCAATAAGCCGTCATTCTGCTGCCTCTGTTTGCCTTAACTGTGTAGAGGCAGTGCCTTTAATTAGTGCTATGGGTGCAGTTTTGCATCTGTTTGGAGCCAAACCCTACAGGTGGAGGATGTGTGGCCTAAAGGATTGTAGGCGACTCGGGGAGGTCTTCGTTTATTGTGTGAATAAGCATTACCTGCACAACTTGCACCACGTAGTGCAGCAGAAATATTGTGGAATATCAGTCGCTTTTGATTCTGGGAGGACCGGTGCAGTTCTCTTTTGCTTCATATGTCACTTTCAAACCCGACACGATGCTGATAACACCTTTCCCATTTTGCATCCTATTACTGCCCCCAGTGACCTCTGCTTTCTGCTCAACTACAGCAGTAGCCACGAGAACATTCACAGAAGAATCTGGGATGCGCTTCATGTCTCTTGTCATCGGTTTGTTTCCCTTCTTGCCATCCTGCAGACTTTGCCCATTGGTCACAAGTGGATCCAAACACAGCATACACTCCTAAGGGAGAAGCAGGACTATATTTGTTGATATAATAGGGATATGCTGTAGTGATTTAACAGTGACACAGCAGGATCGGAGGTGGCTGGATACACTTGGTTATTTACTGCATGGAGGGTAGGGTTACGCACACACCTACAGGAGGCCCTCCCATTGAGTCACGAGGCTCAGAGTAGTTCCCCTTTTTTTCTCATGTCTTCAGACCACAGAGGTAAGGAGCTAGGATGTGGCTGGATCCTCTCCTAGTCCCAAGCTTGGTCAAGGCTTTGTGTGGAAGGAATCATACGTGCACAGTCCCTCTAAGACAGAACCTTAGAGAATACATGAAAGCTCCAAAGTAACCATGGGTGTCTTACAGAAGATCTGTATTGAGAAGGAGTCTTGATGTCAAGCTGCAAGGGATCTCTGTGCAGGTGTGAGCTGCAGAAACAGCCCTGCTCGAGGGCAGGTCCTGTGGTGCAGCCCGCTGCTGTGCAGCAGAGCTGGAGGGGCACTTGGGCTGCTCCCTCTTTTGGGGTAAGATGACTGCCTCCTTGCCGTGCTTTGTCTTAAGTCCCCTCTCAGTCTCAGCTGTTGAACTAAGTGTCAGCTACCAGTTGTTTCAGCCTCCCAGTCTGAGACAGCTTTGTGACGGTTCATCTCTTTGAGCCAGACTGTTTCCTGTGCTGCAGCTCATTGTCTTCCTCTGCAAGGCTGGGCAGTGCCCTGCAGAAGGGCTGAGCTGGAACTGGACTGCTGCATTCCCTCACAGCTCCCCTGCCATTTCTCTTCTCCCTGCAGGCTCCAGTTCAACTTCTGCCTTCCAGCCGTGATCATCCCAGCCTGCAGGAGAGCAGCAAATGGCCGCAGCACATCCAGTTGAGGTAGGGGTTGGGGAAGCAGGCAGGAGAGGCCAAGGGGCCAGGGATGTGAATGCAGGGGTAGAGGGAGGTGCCCTCAGCCAGCGTGTGTGTGCTGGGGACAGAAAAGCAGCTGGGGTGTGAGGTTCTGTCCTGTGCGAGCTGCTTGCCTGGGCCTTGGCTGTTCCCAGCAAGGAGCCTCTTTGCTTGCAGGAGCCCGTGAGCTTTGAGGAGGTGGCCGTGTATTTCAGCAGGGAGGAGTGGGCGCTGCTGGACCCTGTGCAACGAGAGCTCTACCGGGATGTGATGTTGGAGACATACCAGTGTGTGGCCTCGCTGGGTGAGAGCTTGTCTGCCTTTCCTCCTCGTTAGGGCACCTTTGGCTGTGCAGAATGAGCCTCTGCAAGCCGGGCCTTGAATAAACACCATGCAGCTACATATTGACTCACACCACAGTGCCAGCAAGAAAGGAGATACTGAAAAGCATGAGTTTCAGAAGGGATTAGTATGCACGGCACTCTGATCAAAGCCACAGAGTCAGTGCTGGCAAGCAGGCATCAGCCAGGAGGGAGAAAACCAGCCCTTGTGTTGTGTGTTGCTTAGTGCCACCAGCTCCAACTCACAGATGAATCCCTGGTTACTGCTATGGAATTGAGGATTTTCCATGCAATTGCCATCAACATTTTGATGCCTTGACCACTGGTAGACTGTAAGAAAACAAATAAGCTGTTGTAAAGTTAATTTGAAAGAAAAAATATCCCTTCACAATGTTCAGAGATGTCAAAACATTCTTTGCTCCAAGGGAAGCTGTAGGCACGGTGTCATTTAGACCTAAATGGTGGTTTCTCCTTGGGGAGGGGCACAGAGTGGAACTGTTGAACAGGCACTGTGCCAGCATGAGGGAAATGCTCTCTTGTTCCCTGTTTCTCTCCCTGAAGCTCCACTTCCAGCCCCCAAGCCCATGCTGATCTCCCTGCTTGAAGGAGGGGAAGACCCCTGGATCCCAGATGTGCGTAGCCCTGAGGCCATGCCAGGAGACCTCAGCCCAGGTGAGGTGGTGGAGGGAAGGGGAATGTTGGGGCTGTAAGAGCCTTCTCTGCCTGTGTTTTATTTTGGGCACCGTGTGCTATTGCTGCATTTCCTCTGTCATCCAGCAGCTGATGGGATCAAAAATACAAAGGAGGTTCCGCAGAGAAATTGTGTAGCGGAAATGCAGCAGAATCGCATCTCTGTGGAAGAAATCAGAAGGGATGTCCAGGAAGTCCTGCAGCAAGGTCAGGGTGAGCACATCAAGAAGCCCCTGGGAAAGCGTCTGGGAATGACACTGAGGAACCCAGTGGACTCCAACATAGGTCCAAAGCAGCCTGAGGAAACCAGGAGCAAGGATGTGTGCCAGATGAAAAAGCAGAATCCATGCACTGAGTGTGAGAAAAGCTTTAAACTGGATTCCAGCATCACTAGCCACCAGTGCACGCACTCAGCAAAGAGGCATTATGAGATCTGTGATTCTGCAGAGAGCATGAAATGGAGACTCCACCCCACTGGCCAGCAGTGCATGTACACAGGAGAGAGAACATCTGAGTGCTCTGACTGTGGAAAGACTTTTAGGGACAGTGGGAGCCTCACTTCCCACCAGTGTATCCACAGAAGAGAGAGACTGTACAAGTGCCTTGAGTGTGGGAAGAGCTTCAAAGAGAGAACCCACCTCACCATCCACCAGCGTGTCCACACAGGAGAGAGACCATATAAGTGCTCTGAGTGTGAGAAGAGCTTCATAAGCAGTTCTGATTTGAAGCTCCACCAGCGCATCCATACAGGAGAGAAACCCTATAAGTGTCCTGAGTGTGGGAAGAGCTTCAAAAGCAGCTCTGAAATGAAGATGCACCAGCGTGTCCACACAGGAGAGAGACCATATAAGTGCTCTGAGTGTGAGAAGAGCTTCATAAGCAGTTCTGATTTGAAGCTCCACCAGCGTATCCATACAGGAGAGAAACCCTATAAGTGTCCTGAGTGTGGGAAGAGCTTCATAAGCAGCTCTGAACTGAAGATGCAGCAGCGTGTCCACACAGGAGAGAGACCATATAAGTGCTCTGAGTGTGAGAAGAGCTTCATAAGCAGTTCTAATTTGAAGCACCACCAGCGCATCCATACAGGAGAGAGACCCTGCAAGTGCTCTGATTGTGGGAAGAGCTTCATAAGCAGCTCTGAACTGAAGGTGCACCAGCGTGTCCATACAGGAGAGAGACCATATAAGTGCTCTGAGTGTGAGAAGAGCTTCATAAGCAGTTCTGATTTGAAGCACCACCAGCGCATCCGTACAGGAGAGAGACCATATAAGTGCTCTGAGTGTGAGAAGAGCTTCAAAAGGCGTTCTGAATTGAAGATGCACCAGTGCCTGCACACAGGAGAGCGACCCTATAAGTGTCCTGAGTGTGGGATGAGCTTTAAAAGGCGTTCTGAGCTGACGCTGCATCAGAGCATCCATCAGGAAAAAGAGACCCTGTGAGTGTCCTGAGTGTGGTAAGAGCTTCAAAGGGAGTTCTGAATTGAAGCTGCACCAGCATATGCACACAGGAGAGAGACCATAGCTTCTGTCGGACATTTTAGAACATTTTGGCCAGGCCTGCATGCAGGGAGATGCCTGGGAACTTGTCTTTTCTCTCCCTCAGAGAATCCCATCTGCTGTGTTACCAGAATGTCTGCACCAGTGAGCTGAAATGGCAGGAAGCCTTGAGTGTGAGAAGGGCTTTGTGCCTAGCAGAGAGCTCCTCACACTCCCAGAAGAACTTCATGCAAAGCTCAGTCCTCATTAAACATTGCAGTCCACAGGACAGGTAGCTACTAGGACTGCATCTCCTGCAGGAAGAGTTTCTCTCAGGGCTGGTGCCTCATTTCTCATGGGAAAACCCCCAGCAGGAGAGACCCTCAAAATGCTGGAGAGCCCAGGGATGAGGGAGACCAATGCTTCTCTCCATGCAGGAAGAGTTTGCAAAGGAGACGGCATCACCGACACCCTCTGCAGAAGGGACTTAACCCAGGAGCTTCAGATGGCCTTTCCTTGCTGCCCAAAACACTTCTCTCACCATGCCCGCTTGCCACTTCTACTCTTCCCACCAGCTGCTTTTTGATGCTGTTTCCTAGTGGAGAAGTGGTTGTGTAGGGATCTGCTGTGTGTCTGTGTGTATGTGTTGCTCTCAGTCATTTCTGGGCGCACTGATGCATCCCAGAGAAGGGTCAGCAGAGCAGTAACGTGGCTCTTGGAGGTTTTCTGAGAATCTTCTGTAGTGGAAAGAGAAGGGGGTGAATAAAGTAGCTGAGTTGTTCTGGAGCTTTCTTCACTGTAGTCTTGTTTTTGCTCTTAAAATAAATGTCAGCATGTGGAATGAGGAGAGGGAAAGGTGCAAGCAGGGTTTCGTTTTGGTGCCCTCTCCAGCCCACTGCTTGCTTCTGGACAAGGCATTTCCTTTCTTAATAGGGGAGATGCTCCAGGCCCTTCACCATCTTCGTGGCCCTCCGCTGGACTCTCTCCAAGAGATCCCTGTCTTTTTTGTACTGGGGAGCTCAGCACTGGACACAATATTCCAGATGAGGCATTAATAGGGCAGAGTAGAGGGGGAGGATCACCTCCTTCGACCTGCTGGACACGCTCTTTTTAATGCACCCCAGGATGTCATTGGCCTTTTTGGCTACAAGGGCACACTGCTGGCTCATGGCCAATCTGTTGTCCACCAGGACGCCCAGGTCCCTCTCAGCAGAGCTCCTCTCCAGCAGGTCTTCCGCCAGCCTGTACCGGTGCATGTAATTATTCCTCCCTAGGTGCAAGACTCTACACTTGCTTTTGCTAAACCTCATCCGGTTTCTTACTGCCCAGCTCTCCAGCCTGTCCAGGTCTCGCTGAATGGCAGCACAGCCTTCAGGCATGTCAGCCAATCCTCCCAACTTCGTGTCATCAGCAGACTTGCTGAGGGTGGTCACTATCCCCTCATCAAGGTCGCTGATGATGTTTAACAAGACCAGACCCAGTACAGACCCCAGGGGGACACTGCTAGTTACACGCCTCCAGCCAGACACCACACCGGCAATGACAACCCTCTGCACTCTGCCAGTCAGCCAATTCTCAACCCACTTCACTGTCCACTCATCTATCCCATACTTCCTCAGCTTTATAAGGATGTCATGGGGGACAGTATCAAAAGCCTTATTGAAATCAAGGTAGACTACATCTACCGCCCTCCCCCTGTCCACCCAGCTAGTGACATCTTCATAAAAGGCAACCAGGTTGGTCGAGCACGACCTCCCCTTGGTGAACCCATGCTGAGTACTCCTGATAGCCTCCATATCACCCAGTTGTCTGGAGATGGCATCTAGAACAAGCTGTTCCATCACCTTCCCTGGGACAGAGGTGAGGCTGACTTGCCTGTAATTACCCGGGTCTTCCTTCTTGCCCTTTTTGAAGACTGGAGTCTTTTTTGCTTTTATAAACAAAGCTCTTCTTGTGGGTTGCTGAGCACTCTGAGGTTCTTTGAAGTCAATTGACTACAAACCTCCTGAGTGGCCCTCTGTATCTCATAGGACTGGCACTGCCAGATTTTCTCTTGTATCCTAGGCATAGCCAAAGGCCATGTAAAAGGTGACTGCTTTTTTCATCATGGCCTTATTAAAGCTAACAAATATTGGCACTAATGGATTTCTGTCACTGAATACCAGTGTAGTCTCCTCTGTTTACTGAAGGCTGTGCAAAAGCTCTTGGACAGACCTAAAGCTGAATACTGAACAGCAAAAGATCAGCTATGAGCACAGGTGTAAGAGGTGGTGGAAATCCATATTGTCATTTGGAGCTGCTAGGCATCCACAATGATGCACGTGGGAATGGCAGCTGGTGAGTAATAAATGCAAAGAAGGACCCAATCAGCGTCTAACAAATACACTGCAGGAAGATAAAGGAAATCCGTTGAGGGTTTGTATCCTTATAGTGCATGAGGAACTACTTGGAAACAGGTTGGGAAAGCAGAGGGGCCAGGAGGTGACCATAGTGGCCTGACGAATGAAAGCAGCCTCAAATAGATTCATCAGACCACCTGCTGTTGGAGCCAGACTCATGCTGAGCCTGCAGTTGCACAAACCCAATGACTTGCAGCATCCAGGCTGTAGGTGCAGGAGAAATACCATGTACCATTGCCTGCTGGTGGGATGTGCATCTGGCTGCTTCCTTGCAGCTTCAGCTCTGCTCTGCAGCTCCCTGTGTCCATGAGGAAAGCATGTCTTTGCTCAGGGGTGCTGTTTGTATGAAGAAGAGCAACTTATGAACTCCTTCTCTTATGTGAGTATAACCTTTCTCCCCTGCAGTCGGAGGGGATTTGCACCAAGAGCCAGTGGAGAGCAGACTTCCTTGTGCACAGCATAGCCAGGACAAAAGAAATTGTGCTACAGACTGTCAGTTCAGACTGTGTGTTTAGGAAAAGTCACTAATTTTGTGTCTTTCCCTCTGGAGTTTAATACAGGGAAAACCAGATAATGAAACAATCAGGCTGTTTATTGTTGGTGCATGAAAAACAAAACTGGAAAAACTACAATTAGTGCCTGCCCTGAGATTCTCCTAGTTGTATGGCCAGATTAATGGATGAAAGTGTTTCCTTTGTGTGTATGGGAGATTAGTTCTGCTTGTCTCTCATTTCATGGCCAGTGGAGCTAAGGATAGCTCAAGGTGTCTGATATATAGCAGAATCAGAACTGAACCCCGGTGTCCTGCTGCCACATCCAGGAGCTGTGAACCCTCCTTTGCTGTCCAGCAGACCCCCAGTGCTGGGCATCCCTGAGAGCTGGCTGCGAGGGATGGAGGAGTTGCAGGATTCCTGCGTTTCTTGCTACCAGCTGCCTCTTCCTGAAGGAGAAACAAGTAAACAGTGAGTACAAGCAGCTGAGCGTGGAAAGGGATAGAAGATGGTATGGGACTTACCACTTTGTCAGTGTGAAAAGGGCTGTTCCCAAGGCAGTATATGTCCCAGAGGCTGGAATGGACTACAGATGGCTGAGATGCTGCATGCAATTGTTTTTCAATCTTTGCTGTGATAACGCTAAAGGCAGGGCAGCTTGATGAATAGACTGCTGAGCTGGCACCTGTGAGCTTTCAGTGGAGTCTGCCTTCATCAGGACATTTTTTTCCCCTCTTTTGCCCATCTCTGAAGAGGAAATAGTGTCATCTGCACAGTGAAACACCCTGAGACCTACAGCACTAAGAACCTGCTACCAGTACCACCAGGGAGAAAATGTTTGCCAAGCAGCCATCAAGTGCTTTTTCAAAGTTCTGCCACACCACATCCATCTTTCTTCCAGCTGCAGAGACCTCCCACCTTCTCACTCCATGAAGGGGATGGAAGATCCAGCCCCAGGCAAGTGGATGGGGTTAACCTGTGGATTCTTCTAGTGCCAGGTTTTAATCAAAGAGCTGGAGTTATGCCAGAGCCAGTCAGCTGTGGTGGTGGGTGTGTGAGAGTCTAGCACATCTTGATTATTAGGGGCATTAAGAAAGCCATTCAGAATTTAGCGATCTCAAACAGCACTAAGTAGGGTGTTAGAAGATGAGCTAATGTTCCCTTTAATACCCATCTTGGTTCTCCTTTTCTTAATTTCTTTTTATTTTCTTCTTCTTTTTTTTTCTTTTTTTTTTTTTTTTTTTTCTCAGACTTTACAAACCTGTGTGAACAATAAAACTAGGTATTGTTTTAATAAGGGACTGCCTCTAAGACACGAGTTGCATTCTTAAAATGCTTTAAATGGCTATGGAGGGAGATGAAGGCCAAGCAGGAAGGACAGAGAATACAAGTGTCCCAGGGATTGGACATGTGCTTGTGGGTCAGCATTGCCTGGAGCACCTCAGTGTCCATTTCCTCTGTCTTCAACCTACACAAACTGGTGCAGCTGGTCAGCTGGGAGTCAGGGCACAGTGCCTGACCTCGCAGTATCAAATACAACTTGGAATCTCAAGGGGGAAATAGTTGGAAAGGAATTCAAGAGGTCACTTAGGCTCTCTCTGTACTGACAACCTGAATAGTTAAATGATTCCTGGTTTTCAAAGTAATGTATATCCTTCCTTGGCACTCGCTGTTAATCAGTGCTTGGTTACAAAAGACTGCAAGTCTTGTTCTGGAGCCAGCTTCCAATTTTTGCAGTGATTCTGTGATGTTCCCATCCTGAGAGCCTAGAAAAGAGTTTGCATTTATGGTTGTATTTGTTTGCACTGGGTTTTCTTCATTCTGTGTTTTGCTGAACATTTCCCCTAAGTGAAGATAAATATCCTAATTTTTATGTGCTGTAACGGTCTCTTTAAAAGTCCTTTGAAAGGGAAAGCCCTTTCCTGATGTGTTTCCCCTCCCTCCAGTCTTGTAACAGAAGCCACAAGCATTTCCAAACAAAGCTTTTTACAATTCTCTTTCTATCTTTTCATCTCTATTTCATTTATATATTATATAAAAATAAACAGGTAATAGAGCATTACCTTAACACAGTGTTTCATCAAGTGAGTTGACACTATCTACAAGTAGTGCAATTCTCAGCAATAAGCCAGATTCAGTAGTCCAAAAATTAAATGTGCAATTAAACTGTACGCTGAGTTACACTGCATTTCTTGCTATTACTGTCTTGAAAAAATAACGATCTGCCTGTTTTTTCCAACTTTTCTCAAGGCAATGAAGACAACATAACTAAAATGGATACACCACCTCAGACGCCTTCCGTTTCATTTCCTTGCATAACACATCACACTCCAGTGAAACTTGGCCTTCTTGTATCTTGCTGCACTGTACTTCCTGTTAAGTATAAATTGAATTGTTTGTAATTCATTTCCCTATATAAAAATTTAATTATAACGTTCATTTTGTTGGGAAAATGTAAAACAATTTTATTCGGTATATTTACAGAATGAAGCTAATAAATAAATATTATTTGAAACTGTAACTGTATTCAAGCATCCTTTTCTATTTTCCTTCTTTCTGATAAGCTAAACTGAAACAAGGATAAATCAAATGGTTCAGTTTAATTTTTCTTGTCTTTTTTTTTTCACTTATTTATTTAAGACAAAGCAATATAACCTTGTGAACTGTTACAAAAGATACCATGCAAAGTAACTAATAAGTAACTCTTCTGAAACTTCGTATCAATTCTCTAAACTGGCTGAAACTACAGGGCAAGGTCTGGTCATGGGAAGATCTCCCCTACTTCCTTCTCCTTCCTCCCCCTTACATTGAAGGCCAAAACAAACAAACAAACAAACAACAACAACAGAAAAAAAAAACAAAACAAAAAAAACCATCAACAAAACAAAAACAGAATACCAGCACAGAGAGAAAGTTATAATCTTATAATCTATACTACTAGCCTATGAAGAATTTTGTCAGGAAAGCACAGTAACATAGCCAGAAGCTATTCTGGTTTTCATGCTTTCTGACAATATGCAGAACAATTTTCATAGCATACAGCAAAATCCAAAAACTAACTTCTTCAGAGCAATTCCAGCATGCTAAGATAAACCACCTGCCTAGATGGTTAAGAATATGGTCCACTACAAGTTGTGGGTTACAAATTCAAGTGGTTTATACGACCTTGCATGTTTACATGCATAGCCTCATGATGCAACAGTTAACTTCAACACCAGAAAAGGAAGAAAAAATCCTCCTGTTTTGCACTCAAATTATGAGCTACTACATTTGATATTAATTGTGATGGTTCAGATGAGGCATATTTACAGAGCAGCTTGGAATACGTGTCCTGTCAACCCCCAACTTCACCAGTAGTATACACAGACTGAAGACTGGTAGAGGAGAATTCAACTGCAAATATTAGGTACTCAATTCTGTTTCTCCTTATCTTCAAGATCGCAGGCTGCAGGCACAAAAGACTAAATATACAGGTACACTATCCAATCCAAGCTAAGAAAGAAGTACACTATCTGCTGTAAGTATGCAGCTCCAAGCAAATATGCATAAGGACCTTCTGGAATCAAAGATACCCTAATTACGGTCTCAGACAAGGGCAGATGCATAAAGCAAACGTTAAAAGACATCATCTTTCACACTACAGAAACGAGTCATATTTCTGCAGTCAGATTAGCTGCAACTAATACACAGTCCAATTATCAATGGCTTATTGGTTCTACCATCATTTACCCTCTACACTGTAGCTCTCTGTACAAAAGAGAGCATGGATTTGGGGCTTGACCTAGAAAACAGTGAGATGATATTTAAGGTGGGGATAGTGTTTTCTTCTCTTTCTGAAGAGAGACACCATTTCACTAGGAATCAGAAGGACCACTTCGTGGCTATTTAAATAAGTGGGCTGTCATCATATAAGAATTAATTTTTATTAATTATATAATTAACTCATAACAACCTTTCCACCTTATTAAAATCAAATTTACAAGATTGAGGGGGGGAAAAAAAGTAACCGTCATCATATTTAAGGACCATAAAACTTTCAGAATAGCAGATCTGGAATGTTCCATTTCAGGCCACTGTAAAAGTGAAAAGTGAGCATCCTAAACATTAATTTCATTGCTTCTTACTACCACATTTCAGTTGGACATCCACATAATCACTGAAGACATCCCGGCACTCTGGGACAATAAAATCTGAACTGGTCTGAAATAGCTATACAGCGTCAGAACTCAGCAGAAGATGATGACACATTTCAGTTTTCCAAAAACAGTATGAAAATTAGGGACAGCAACAACTAGATGTAACAGAGCTATCATGGAAATACCCATCTTCCTTATTCAATTAAGTCTGGCATAAGAAACAAGACCTCAAAGATCATCAAGTCCAACTGTAAACCTATATCTTAAGGAACAAGAAGCAGAAGTATACACGCAACCAATGATATTATTGATTTTACTGAACACAGTAGAGTAAGATAAACTGAAATTAGTAAGAGCACTTAGTCACAACAAAATAATTTATCCTCAGCAGAAGTCAACATTTCAACTTACAAATAAACAAAGTAGTTATTTATAAGCAGAGACTGCTCAATTTGAAGCACGTACTCTGGGCATTACCATCCTTTCATGCGCCCTGCAAGATCTGAGATTTCTGAAGACATTTCTTGGAGAAGCTAAGAACTCTGGGGAAACTGCATCTGTGTGGAAAGCTCAGAAGTTAACCGGGTCTTGAAAATAATTTAAGCATGCTTTGTTCAAGCCAGATAGTGAATTTTTCATTAAGTTAACACTTGTCAAGAGGTCAAAGCAGCCTCTGGTTTTCCCCTCATCATACTTGATAGCTATAAGCTTTGTCCTTTATCTCTGCTGAAAGCTAAGGATGCTGATGCCTCTGTTTGCTTTAAGGGCCTCAGACAACCATCAATTAGGAATTCAAAACATCTGTGACTGTTCCAATCTATGTAATTATAAACTTCTCAGTTCCTAATGAGGAAAATGTGCTTTGACTTCTTAAATCGCTCCAGATCATCTGATTATTTTCCTAATGGAACTACAAAAATTGAAGTGTGCTTGAAGAGAAAGGTATTGCAAATCTGAGAGCTAACATTTTCTACAATGAATTTTATGTTCCTTAGTGAATATTTTGATTGTTCCACCCAGACTTTCAGCTGCTGTTGCTGCTCTGCTCAAGTAACTGATTCTTTTCCAGTCTTGACCAGAGACAATCCATGTACACAAGCCTAGGAACATACAAAGAAAATGTGTCACTCTCAGAACTGCAACTTCAAAACTTACCTTTTTCAGTCGCTTACAAGGACACTTGAGTTTAACCTTCTGGCTGCAGTTCAGAGGACAATCACCTGAATGGCAAATCTCTTCACACCGGTGACCACAAGGCAACTACAAGCAAAACAAGAAATACCCCACCAATGAATAACTGAAATTGCATGCAGTCTATGAACTAGTTTTATTTCAGACACAGCAGCTAAACAGAAAACTCATTCAGCTCATCAGGTTTGTCTTCCTACCTGCAAAACTGGAAAGAAAAAGGTCAACTTATTTCACTAGTTACTCAGAGTTTTTTGGTTCACATAGAATTATTTATCTTTTACTGGGAACGCTTGATCAAAAAACAATTTTTTCTTTCAAATGTTACAGGAACAGTCATCTCCACAATGATTCATATATCGACTGCCCTAACTACATGTATGATGGAGGAATAAAAGTAGATGAAGTAAGAAGAAACTGAAAACTGAAATGAAGTGTGATGTGACCCAGCCTGACCCACAAATTGCTAACAAGAGGGTAGAATTAGAAGCAAAAATACCACAAAACTAGGTTTTATGTGCAAGAACCTTGCAAACTATGCAGGAGTCAAATACAGGCCACCAATATTCTTACACCTGAATTAATTTCACTAAATCCTAAATTTCTACATTTGGTAAATTATCCTGTTTTTGACATCTGATAAATAGCATTTCCTTTTTTTAACCTATCAGTGAAAATTTTAACACTTATAATGAAACTATTATTATTCCTTACTGTATATTATTATTCATTACTGGGATAATTTATATATGCTGCTGCCTTTTAGGGATGTAACAGTGTTCCCAGAACGACATTAGAGATTAAAAAAATAATTCACAAGAATAAAAACAAGTTTTCTTCCACAGCGTGTTGGGAGCTCAACTGACCTTGCTCAGGTCCCAAACAAAATCTTCATAACGATGATTTTTCATTTCCAATTACATAAATCAATACTGTCCAATACTGTTTATAAACAAAGGCAATAACTCATGTAAGATACCCAACTGATTCATTTATAAAGGTAGGTTTAAACAATATCACTCCCTGTACAGAAAGAGTTGGGGGAAAACACACTGGACAAATGACCACAGAGTCTCTTCCAGGATCCCACCTTAAGAGGCAAGAGCTTTTCCATTCATTTACATTTATTTTATCCAGCCATTAGTTCTTATCCACAGACTGAAAAACTTCTCTACTGTCCTTTCATAACACGCTCTTTATTCCCATAATATTCCCTTCATTGAATTCCAACAGCTTCAATCAATGTTTCTTGAATATAGTAGCCAGAACTGCAAGTAATATTCCAGCTGGAAGAACATTGTACAATGCCTTAATTGCAGCTTATTCTCCACAGAATATCTTTCCCTATACATCTTCCACTCTCATGTTCACTTCTCTCCAGTTATCCATGCTGCAACAGTAAGGATTTCTACTGTCTCCCAGGAGGGTTGTTATTGGCCTTGACATGCCCAGTCTCACTGGTTTTTCTGTATCTGTATCATGTCCCAAACGCATGTGTTCTGCTGCACATGCGTTTCCTCAGTTGTCACCTACTGACAACACACCACAAATTCTCATAAGAAAATCCCAACGAGTTTTTGGTGCCAAGGTCATTACTGCAAACAGTGCAAGACTAGCCCTCAATTTGAGCCCTTGGAAAATCCCCTTATTGCCAACATTTCTCGTTCCAATCACTCCTGCAGGAATTTTTGTTGTTGCTTATGGCTTTTGAGGTGGTTGCCCTAAATAAAAAAAAGAACCACAAGCAGTTGTTTCCTTCAGCAAACACCAACTCTCGCAACGATCATCTCTTTTACATGAATTAGCTGTTTACTGTCTGGCACAGCCTCAAGAGCACAAGTGAAGTATGACATATGGGACTACATCTCTTCTCTTTGTCTGGAGGAAAAAAGGAATTGGTCGTTCTATCAAAGAAGGAATTCAGTTTTGTCTTGCACAACTGATCACCTGCAAATCTACTTGAACTCTGCCTCATTGTTAAAAGATGGGTTAGATGCTCATGATTAAGCCTTGCACATGCTGAAGTCAGGCATGCTTCCATTAATAATGTCAAAGCCTGAACAGCTACATACCACCAGAGCACAGCACAGGAATATACTTAATGCAATACCAAAAATCGTATTTGCTCATTGAGTTCATACACAGCTCACATTCAGTGGGATGCAGGACAAGAATGAAGCTGACAGTTTCAGCTGCTTCTCAACCCCTGCAGTGCAAACACAACATAAACTCATGGGAAGCAGTTCTATGAGTGGCAAAACAACAGCCCCAAGAGCTAAGAGAACAGAAGCAATCCAACCAGTTCTGCCAGATAAGTGCTGTAGTGGGAAGGGAGGTGGTTTTGTCCATTTATTTTTTGCAAATGTTGAGGTGCTAAAATATAATGTGTTTATCCCCTTAGATCTTTTTCACTGTAAATATTCTGTTGTTAATAGCTAGTAAACTAAAGGCTGAAAAGAACAGGCTTTATATTTGTCATAGCAAGCCCATTAAAAGAAAGCAGTATAACCCACAACTCTGAAAACAATCAAACAGAAATCTTCATGAGCGTTTTCCACTTTGGGAATGCATTTAAATCCTAACATTATGCCTGGTGATGACAAAAACCGTCAACATTTATGGATGCTTAATCATTGATTAATTAACCATTAATCAAAAAGACAAACATCTCAAAGCTTCAGGAGAATACTGTATTCCATTGAACCTAAACTGCACCATGCCGAACGTGGTGGAGTTACAGAATACACTGATTTTTAATAAACATTAGTTTTCCTGAGCTCTTCTGGTAAACCAAGCTCAGATTCTGACACTGAAAAGGAAATTCTCATAAAAACTAACCTGGTATTTACTTGTGGGCTGCTAAGATAACACAAAAACATTTCAGATTTGGTGATGAGGAGACAATTCTATTTAGGCATGAAGAAATTAAGAAGAACAGAGAGTACTTCTGAGGTTATCAGAACAGGACTAGGGAAAGCAGGAGGAACAGAAAAACAAGGACAGGAACTACATGAAGCAGGACTGTGCTAACACATTTCAAGAAAATTACTAAGACAAAACTAGAAACACAGGAAGAGAAGAGAATGTATTTTTATGTAACTGATTACACTACAAAGTTTTGCATGTAGATGAAACAAGATAAATCCATATCTACAGGAATGAGAAGAGTTAACCAAAAGCCTTATCCAACTAAAACAGACCCTGCTGTACTGAGTCTTCTGTTCACATCCCACTGAATTCAATTCTAAAAAGGCCCTGCTCTACAAACGATGCAATTCTGAATTGCAGACTTGAATTCAGTAGTACTACTGGATGGATTTTAAACCTCAGACTGAGTCTTGGGAATACATCCAGAAAAATCTCAACAGTTAACATTAATCAAAGTCAAAGAAGAGATATGGAAAAAATCTTTGAAGAGAACCTGAAGTACAGGAACACACAGTTCATGTTAAGAGATTAGAAGTACTCCTGAAAATAAAGAGGAGGAATGTCACGGGTTACTTAGATTTACCTATGCCCGTGACAGGGGAAGCCACCCCGTGGGCCCCCCTCCCGGGGCCCGGAAAGGAGGGGAAAAAAGGGAGTGGGATAAAACAGCGACAATCTAAGGAGGAAAAACTTATTTTTCTAAATATGATACCGAAATACAAGATAACACAATATAATATAATTGAGGCTAACAAATTGAACGAAACAGAGAGAGAGAGTCCCCGAAAACCGAGAGGCCTACTGTGAACTCTAGGCGACACGGCTGGAACACTTCCCCCTCTCCGAGAAGTTCAAGAGAAGAAGGAGGGCACTCCAGCCTGGGAACGAGATTATACAGCGTCCTGGTCTTATCAGCGTCCGTGACTTATCATTAACCCTGTTGTTCTCTGGGATATGTAGTCTTCTTCTGTGGACTGCACATTCAATAGAAGTATCCATACTTTACATGATGTTATGATGTGGAATACTGATACTGATTACAAAACCATGACATTCCACCCCTTATTCTACATTATTACATCATGGTAAATATATATATACATATATATACACGTATGTAAAATTATGATAGCTAAACAGTAGAATTACATGTAACATAACTAAATGTACAACTATAATAACTAAAATACACTACACATGCAAACATATATACATATAAATACATAAAATTATTGACTGCACTCCCCCAGCATCAAATTCCCTTGTGGTACACATTGAACATCCCCATCCTTCTGCATTACCCACCAAGTGCACCCAGGTCCCTGGGCAAAGACAGTTCCACGGATAGGTTTGCCCTTTCCAGAAGCTGGAAGGACCCAAACAGCTTTTCCCAACATGTTCTTTACATGTACAACAGGGACCTTATCTCCTTCTACAGTGTGTAGGGGGCTAGATTGACTAGGACCATCACGATTGACAGATCCTCTAGTATTCACCAACCAAGTGGCTTCTGCCAGATTCTTCTCCCAGTGCTTAAATGTTCCGCCACCCATTGCTTTCAACATAGTTTTCAACAACCCATTATATCGTTCAATTTTACCAGAAGCTGGTGCATGGTAGGGAATATGATAAATCCACTCAATGCCATGATCTTTGGCCCAAGTATTTATAAGGGAATTTTTAAAATGTGTCCCATTATCAGATTCAATTCTTTCTGGGGTGCCATGTCGCCAAAGGACTTGTTTCTCAAGACCTAATATGGTGTTTCGAGCAGTTGCATGGGGTACTGCGTATGTTTCAAGCCACCCAGTGGTTGCCTCTACCATGGTGAGTACATAACACTTACCACTGCGAGATCGTGGCAAGGTGATATAATCAACCTGCCACGCCTCCCCATATTTATACTTTTGCCACCGCCCTTCCTCCCAGAGAGGTTTCATCCTTTTGGCTTGTTTAATTATGGCACATGTTTCACAATCATGAATAATCTGCGCAATAGCGTCCATGGTTAAGTCCACCCCTCGGTCTCTGGCCCACTTATATGTCGCGTCTCTTCTTTGATGACCTGAGGTCTCATGAGCCCATCGAGCTAGAAATAATTCACCCTTATTCTGCCAGTCCAAGTCAATTTGAGCCACCTCAATTTTGGCAGCTTTATCTACCTGATGGTTGTTTTGTTGTTCTTCAGTAGCCCGACTTTTGGGCACATGTGCATCCACATGACGCACCTTTATAACCATATTCTTTGTTCGGGCAGCAATGTCCTTCCATAATTCAGCGGCCCAAACAGATTTACCCTTCCGTTGCCAGTTGTTTTGTTCCCACCTCTGTAACCACCCCCATAAGGCATTTGCCACCATCCATGAGTCAGTATAAAGATACAGCATTGGCCACCTCTCCCGTTCAGCAACATCTAAGGCCAGCTGGACAGCTTTTACCTCTGCAAACTGACTTGATTCTCCCTTACCTTCGGTGGCCTCTGCAACCTGTCGTGTGGGGCTCCACACAGCAGCTTTCCATTTGCGATGCTTCCCTACAATGCGACATGATCCGTCTGTGAATAGGGCATATTTCTTTTCATTTTCTGGTAATTCGTTGTATGGTGGGGCCTCTTTAGCACGTGATACCTCTTCTGCTGGTGATGTTCCAAACCTTTTATCTTCAGGCCAGTCCATGATTACCTCTAGGATTCCTGGACGATTGAGGTTTCCCATTCGCGCTCGCTGTGTAATCAGCGTAATCCACTTGCTCCAGGTGACATCGGTAGCATGATGAGTGGAGGGAACCTGTCCTTTGAACATCCAGTTCAGCACTGGCAGTCGAGGTGCCAAAAGGAGCTGTGTTTCAGTCCCGACTACTTCGGAAGCAGCCCGAACCCCCTCATACGCGGCTAAGATCTCCTTCTCAGTTGGAGTGTAGCACTCTTCAGACCCCTTATATGATCGACTCCAGAATCCCAGGGGTCGGCCTCGGGTCTCTCCTGAGGCTCTTTGCCACAAACTCCAAGTGGGGCCTTTCTCTCCAGCAGCAGTATAGAGGATGTTCTTTACATCCTGTCCAGTCCGTACTGGCCCCAGAGCTACAGCTCGGGCTATCTCTTGTTTAATCTGTTCAAAAGCCTGCTGCTGCTCAGGGCCCCATGCAAAATCGTTCTTCTTCCGCGTCACCTGATAAAGGGGGCTTACAATGAGGCTGTAGTTTGGAATGTGCATCCTCCAAAAGCCTACTGCACCCAGGAAAGATTGTGTCTCTTTCTTGCTAGTTGGTGGAGACATGGCAGTGATTTTGTCGATCACATCTGTTGGGATGTGACGACGTCCATCCTGCCACTTTATACCTAAGAACTGAATTTCCTGGGCAGGTCCTTTTACTTTGCTTCGCTTAATAGCAAAGCCGGCTTGTAGAAGAATTTGGATGATCTGCTCTCCTTTTGTGAAAACCTCTTCTGCTGTATCACCCCACACAACAATGTCATCAATGTACTGCAGGTGTTCAGGAGCACCACCTTGTTCCAGTGCAGTTTGGACCAACCCATGGCAAATGGTTGGGCTGTGTTTCCACCCCTGGGGCAAGCGGTTCCAAGTATACTGAATGCCCCTCCAGGTGAAGGCAAACTGTGGCTTACATTCTGCAGCCAAAGGAATAGAGAAGAAGGCATTGGCAATGTCAATGGTGGCATACCATTTGGCTGCTTTTGACTCCAGCTCGTACTGGAGTTCCAACATGTCCGGCACAGCAGCGCTCAATGGGGGTGTGACCTCATTCAGGCCACGGTAGTCTACTGTCAGCCTCCATTCTCCACTGGCTTTACGCACTGGCCATATGGGACTGTTAAAAGGTGAGTGAGTTTTACTGATCACTCCCTGATTCTCCAACTGGCGAATCAAATCATGAATGGGGAGCAAGGAATCCCTGTTGGTGCGATACTGCCGTCTGTGCACTGTCTTTGTAGCAATTGGTACCTGCTGCTCTTTTACTCGTAGCAGCCCCACAACAGACGGGTCCTCTGACAGGCCAGGCAAAACAGACAGCTGCTTAATGTTGTCCATGTCTACAGCAGCTATCCCAAAGGCCCATCGATACCCCTTAGGATCCTTGAAATGCCCCCTTCTGAGGTAATCAATACCCAGTATACATGGAGCCCCTGGGCCAGTCACAATAGGATGTTTTTGCCAGTCTTTGCCAGTGAGGCTTATTTCAGCCTCCAGCACAGTCAATTCTTGAGAGCCCCCAGTCACTCCAGAAATATGGATTGATTCTGTCCCTTCATGACTGGAGGGCATTAGGGTGCACTGTGCACCGGTATCCACCAGCGCCTTATATTCCTGTGGTTCTGATGTGCCAGGCCATCGAATCCACACAGTCCAATAAACTCTATTATCCCTTTCCCTCCCCTGACTGAGGGCAGGGCCCCTCTATTGGTTACCTGTGATGACTGGAGCAACTCCACTGGTGGTTGGTATGTCTAGTAGTTCTTTCACCCGTGCTCGTAGTGCAGAAGTGGGCTGATCATGCCACTTCCTCATGTCTTCTCCACGGTCACATAGGTAGCGCCACATGGAAACACGCGGTGCAATCGTACTGTTGTTCTTTGCTCGAGCTGGGAAGTGTGTGCGTTTAACAGCTGAGACTTTTGATGATGCAGGTGAGGAGTAGGACTGGAATACTTTGATCAGATCCTTCATTAGACCTGGTGGCCCGTACGAGGATTGACCTTCATCAGTTGCTTCTGATACTATTACGGGATCATCATTATGATTAGTTGATGGAAACAATTTCTTGCACATTTCATCTACTCGGTTTTCTAGCCGTGAGATGGCAGAAACTGCGGCATGCAGTTGAGGGAGCTGCTGATCGGTGGTTTGAAGCATTATAATCAGCTCAACAACTCGGGGCCATCTGTCCACGAACCCTTTAGAACCTGTTACCAATGACTGTGCCATTCTCTCTGGTGCTGTACTTGTGATTTTCTGCCACATGTCAGGATCGGCCCTCACTCTCTCAGGGTCAAGTTCGCTTGGATCAGGGCTGTACAACATTTTCGCCATGGCCAATTCCCTCAGGCGCTGAATACCTTTTTGGACGGTATTCCAACTATCAAATTTAGGCTTCAAAGCATCCTTATAGGGGTACCTTTCTCTCACGGCTTCTAACAGCCGCAGCCAGAGAGTGGCAGCTCCATCCGAACATCTGCTAATCCCTCTGTCGATACCTGCATCTTGGGCAATGTTTCCTAGTTGGCGAGCTTCATTACCATCTAGAGACAAGCTGTTGGCCCCGTTGTCCCAGCAGCGAAGCAACCAAGCAAGGATACCTTCATCTTGACGCCGTGTGAACTCCTTTCTTGAGCCTTGGATTTCAGTCAGCTTCAGAGGTCGACAGTAGGTGATTTCCTCCTCATCATCAGTCTCTTCTTCATGCCTCTTGGTTTTTGCCTTTGCTTTTTTCGGTACTGCTCCATGCCCGGCACCTGGGTTTTCTGCACCCCCCCCCTGTGCTTCTCCTTCTTTTCGTTCTAGACGCGTGGACACCCGTTTCCATTTCTTGCCTTCCACAGGGGCAACTGATATTGCTACTGATGCCTCCTGTGACTGATCAGAATTAACTTGGGCTTGAATCTCAGAACGGAAACTCTCTCTCTCCAGAATAGTATGATACAAAGCACGGTATGCATAAGCCAAACCCCACATAAGGTTTACCTCCTTAGATCTCTGACCCAAATACTCACTTAATTTCTTAGGGTCCTTTAGGTGTTCAAGAGTGAAATCCCATGACACTGCGGGTCCCCATGCTTCTAAGACTTTTCCTAAACCTTTCCATATTCCCTGCCAGTCATCATTCTCTGGTTCTGGAGGAGACTTCCGCATAGAACGAATGCATAGGAACATATATGCATTCATTAATAGTGATAACATGGATGCAAGTATGAACCCTATCTCAGTTATTGAAAGGCGTGTGGAAATCTGAGAGTACAACCTAAATAAAAAGGGTTTTTTTAGCCTGTACAATGAATTAAACATGGTGGTGTTTGTAAAATTGCCTGTTCCATCTGGGATGCAAGTACTTGTAAGATTCGCAATTCCATCTGGGATGCAAGTGTTTGTAAGATTCACAATTCCATCTGGGATGTAGGTGCCAAAATTCTGACCATACCACATCTCATAAAAGTACCAGGCAGGTGTCTCCATCAGTATCCACCTTATTAGGCTATATACCTGCACAATTCCACAACACCAAATTATGGTGTTAATAGTTGACCAATACTTTAAGAAGATCATAATTGCTTTCAATCCCTTAAACAGAGCAACTGGGATGAAGAGTGGATTCATAGCTGGCAGGCTCTGTAAAAGTCAGAGCTAGCTAGCTTTGCTCTAAGGGAGAAAGAAATCCCTTTGTTTTCTACACAAAAGTTAGATAGCAGTGCTGAGAATGTACAGCAGCCCTTAATGTTGACAATTTGTCTGGTATTTCAAGGTCACGTTCTCAGTGAGCAGCTACGAAAAGATAACACTCCCCTAACGAAGCTCTTTAAGAGTAAAGAGAGAGTTGTTCTAAAAGCTAAAAAGCTCTATGCCCGCATCCTCCACCAAAAATCTGTCACGGGTTACTTAGATTTACCTATGCCCGTGACAGGGGAAGCCACCCCGTGGGCCCCCCTCCCGGGGCCCGGAAAGGAGGGGAAAAAAGGGAGTGGGATAAAACAGTGACAATCTAAGGAGGAAAAACTTATTTTACTAAATATGATACCGAAATACAAGATAACACAATATAATATAATTGAGGCTAACAAATTGAACGAAACAGAGAGAGAGAGTCCCCGAAAACCGAGAGGCCTACTGTGAACTCTAGGCGACACGGCTGGAACACTTCCCCCTCTCCGAGAAGTTCAAGAGAAGAAGGAGGGCACTCCAGCCTGGGAACGAGATTATACAGCGTCCTGGTCTTATCAGCGTCCGTGACTTATCATTAACCCTGTTGTTCTCTGGGATATGTAGTCTTCTTCTGTGGACTGCACATTCAATAGAAGTATCCATACTTTACATGATGTTATGATGTGGAATACTGATACTGATTACAAAACCATGACAAGGAAGCGTTGCAGCAAATAAAACCAAAGGAACAGAGAAGGAAATGGAAGGACAAAAGTTAAGAGGTAAACAGTGAAATAAATCCCCTGCCGGGAAGAGAACTTTCAGACATCCAGGTGAGAAGATTGTGACAGATGGATTCATTTACTCAAGTAAGACAAATAAAGAGGATGTGCAAAACGAAGACATCACAAAGACAAGGGCAGAAAGCAGAAGATGCAAGTAGACACACAGCAAAGAGTCCGGAATTTCTATTGGGGTTTCATGGATTTGTTAACATAACCTTGTCTGAAAAACAGAGACTCTTGGGAAGCAGGCAGGAATACTATCAGTTTTGCAAGTTACTCAAAACCAGGAAAGTCTATCTAGTAAAAGACTGGACACTTCTGAAACCAGAAAATAATGCAACACAGGTTTTGAATCTATGTCTATTCAGTTGAGGCAGAATTCAGGCAAGGTGAGACAACAGATCTCAGACTAGAGGACTCCACAGGCAAAGCAGCACAACGGAACAGAAAGCAAACAGTGCAGAAGGACAAGCTGAATCAAATTACTTCTGAGTGCCAACTACATACTACTGGAGACAAAGTACAAGGCCAAAACAGAGTAAAAAAACAATAAACAATTTCAGGATTAAGTATTCTCAACCCTTTGAAATTATGCACAAGCCTTTTCTTTACAGCTGGGAAGCAGAATTTCTGAGAAATTCTGAAGTGTTTAACAGTGGAAACACTTTCCAAAATATTCCTGACTATTCACGTTTTTCCTCTTTGTAAATTTCCTAATTCTACAGTAAGGAAACAGAGTGAAGAAAGGGCTGTCACCCCTGCCACAACTAATGACAACTAAAGAACAAAGGCACAATAGTAAGTAATACATAGATTTCTGAAAACACACAAGCAGCACAGAATAACAGCACTGGGAGGGACTAGGAACAAGTCATTTTGCCCGTCCCTCATGTCTTACAGCAATAAAATCCATAACTAGACTAACCCCAATATATGTCTAAGCTGTTACTGATGAAAATTCTGTAGCTTTTCCAACCTATTCTTCCCAAGCTCTACAAGCTTTACTACTCAAAGGCAGTAACTAACACGAATCTTCCTAACTGATACAACCACTAGTTCATAGCCTGTTTGCCATATAACAAGTTTACTATTCTTCTTTACAGCAACCCTTCATATAGTCACATACAACAAAGCAATTAACTCCTTTGTCTTAAGCTTCAAGCTACTCAATATGTTTCACTAGCACAGTCAGTCATTAAGAATTCATTTTACTTAGGTCCCGTGCAGTTTTTTTTGTTTCTCTTTTCTTGTTTCCTAAAACTGTTGTGCAGACAGTGATCACTGACCCTGCGCAAGAAAAATCACAAATACACTCCTCTGTATTTGTCCCAACCAAAGAGTATCCTGTTGAGAAAGTCTGTTCAAGATCAGTTTTCAATCAGTTTTTCAGATCAAAGGACATACTCTTCCTCATTCAACCTCAGCAGCTTCAAGCTTCAGCTTTCAAGCCATGAATGAAGTATTCACTGATACTGTCCTGGAGTCCTTAACCCTCATAGAATAAAAAAATCATTACGGATGGAAATACCTCTAAGAACAAGTCCAACCATCAACCTATCACCACCACATTTGCAGCGTTTGAGGCACGGACTCAGATGTGAACGATCCAAATCATTTATTACAAGTTCTCACATCCCTTATAGACCTTCACAAGTTGTTATTTTCTAACTTTCCCGTCCGCCCTTACAACTTTCCCAACCACCTTTACATGTCAACAAAGCATTCTACAGAACCCTTTTCAACTGTCCATGCAGGCACGTATCCAATCAGAGCTGTGAGACCCTTCTTCTCCTTGCAGAGGTGTCCTTGGTTCTCATGCTGTTTATCTTGCTCCACAGCTGCTGCTCTGAACAGCTTTTCTTGTATTCCCACAAGTACCAGTGCAGCCACCGCCCTCAGGCACCCTGGCCATCCCTTACTCACTTCCTTGGCAATTTGCAGCTCAGGGGTTTGGCAGATGACTTTTTTCCTGGCAGTTCTTAAGGTTCAAAGTCCAGCTGTAATCTCATTTCCCAAATATGTCACTTCCTGTTGAGTTATTTGTGCTTTCTGTAAACCAAGAAACTCAGCAAAATCTCAGTCTATTGTACACAGTCCTTTTGTTGCTGTGGCAGCCACGTGCTGCAGTAAAGTTCCACCCTAGAATGGAGGATCCCAGATCTCAGGCTCATGAGTTGACCATCATTCAGCTGTTCTCACAACCCTGGGTAACACTGTCCAGGTTAACTGAGACTCTTCTCCCCATATCAGGGCTTTCCTATTCAAAGGCAAATAACCTTGGGCTTCCTTTGGCCAAACCAGGCAGAAGAGACATCCCTCAAATCCAGAAGGTAAACTCCATCTTTTCGTTCCTTAACTTGGTTAATAAAGTGCACGGATTTGCCACCACTGAGTGTATCCATTCAACTATTCTAGTACTTGCCCTCAAGTCTTGTACCAAACTACAGCACTTGCTATCAAAATTGGAATCCAAACTCCAAAAAGTTACCTATTATTTCTTTTATCCTCCTACAGTCCCATAGCCTCAAAGGGCACCGCTTTATCCTGACTAGGCAAGCTCTTGCTTTTAACTTCTATTTAGGGCTTCATTTTTGGCCCTGATGACCACACGACTAAGTGTATCATATTTGAGATTGCTGTAACTCCTGGGGGTACAACATTGTTTTGCCCAGTTTGTGTTAAAGCCAGAGTTACAGTTTTTAATCAGTCAATATCGTTGCACTCTTAGCTCCAGTTTTATTCAATTTCTTGCCAGAGTAACCCAGCAGGTACAAGAATTTCTGTATTCCTGCTTGTTTTCTTAGCTTATGTTTAATTAATCCAAAAAAGGAAAACTTTTCCCGTTGGGCAGTAGCATCTACTACTGTTACAAAACCATCTATGGGTAGTAAGAAGCACCCATATCCACCAGAAAACGAACCTCAATATCCTGCTTTCCTAAATGCAATTTCCCACTGCAGTTTGCACACTGCTTTCCTTCCAGTGAGGTGACCCCCAGGTACATTGCCCAGTGCAACTCAAGGGTAGGTATGGCCAGCCATAAGGACCACAAACCCACAGAGAACCACAAGGTATCGCTGCACAGAAGACTTATTAGGACCCTTAGACAAGGATCTGGGGAAAGTCGTATTCTTACAGCAGCTTCTGGGTAAAGCTCCTACCCACAGCTCGGTTCCATTGCAAGAGTTCTGTTCAACACACAATGTCCTCTGGTGCTGTACCGGAGATTGCCTCTTGCTGGGACATACTCGTGGGGGAGAGCAGTAACAGGAACGCCAGGACAGCAAGGGAGGGATGCCTGATGACAAGGGTGTGCGAATGTCCCCACCGAAGGAAGCAAAGAGAGCCGGCAGAAAGCGATGCTTCATTAGCGTAACAAAACACAGCCCTCATTCCTCCCTCCCTCCTCCCCCGCACCCCTTCCCATCGCCATCCCCCGGGGGCAGATGTGACATGAAAACGAGCTCTGGGCGTGATCGTTGTGGGAATTCCTGCCTTCCTGAGCCTGTGCGGAAGAGGCGAGAGCCTGGCTGGAAGCCATCCGGGCAGCACCGCGGTGGCAGGAGGTGCACCAAGGCCGTCCTGCGGCCAGCTCCGGGCTGAGGGCACTCGGCGTCCTCTGCTCTACGCGACTCCGAGGAGCCCGGCTACCTGCACCAGAGCTGGGAGCAGCCTGCTCCGCACCCAAGGTAGGTGCCCTTCGTGGCTCGTGCAGAGGAGCGCACGCTTCCTGCCCCCTGCCAGCAGCACCGGGAGAGGAGCGGGGAGCGGCCCCGGACGGGGCGGAACCCGCACTGCCGTACCCCAGGCGGGACCCTGGTCCCGGCTCCAGCTCCCGCTCAGCGCAGCAGGTTTGCTGGCCCAGACGGGCTGCAACCAGGGCGGCAGTTCATGCAGCCCGGGCTGGGCTCCGAGGGGCACGGGAACGGGCTGGGAGCTGGGACAGTGAGGAAGGGAGCAGAGGAGGTCAGCGTGCTCTGCTGCCCGGTTGGATCTCTGTAACACAGCGCAGCTGGGGCTGCAGTTCTTCCTCTGGGCCACGGGAGACACGAGACGGCCTCGCTCTGCAGCTGTGCACGCGTGGAATGATGGAAGCTTTAAACCCCCCGATGCCTCCTTTGGAGTGTCTTAATGTGAAGCCTCCAAGTGGAAATTTGCACTCGCCCTGCTCCTCCTCCCCGGCAGCCCCCAGCTTCTCTTCGGGGACCCTGCGGGCAACACGTGCCTCTGGCGACCCTTGAAATGGCGTTACCTTTTGTTTGCTGAGCGCTTGCCTGATGGCTCAGCTGGGGTTGTGCAAAGCCCTGGCAAGGCTTTTGTTCAGGCTGTCCCGGCAGCTGCAGATGCCTTGAGCACACAGCTGCGGGCCCTGAGCACATTCAGCATCTGCAGCAGCTCCGGCACTGGGCTCTGGAACAGACGATGAGAAGCTGGCAGCCTGTGGGCTGACTGGAGCACGCGTTGAGAACACGGCCGAGCAGCAGCAGGTCAGTAAAGCACAGCCCAGGTGCCTTCTGCAAAGGGCACGCGCTGCTGAGAGCGTCCCCTGGCAGTGAGCGCAGTCTGCGTGCTCGGCTGAAGAGGGATGGAGGAATGAATTTATTGATATCATGCAGGTGTCCTGGAGTGCTCTAACAACTGCTTAACAAGGCTGTTGTAACCACGTGGTTGTTTATTGCCTTAATTGTTCTGTTTAGCACTGCTGCTATTCGATAAGTTGCCTTCACGGTTCAGTTAAAATTCCCAGCACAGCATCGGCTGGTGGTGGCTGTGACCGTCACAGGCTGGTTTGGCTGCAGTGCTGTCAGATACTCTCTCTTCTCAGGAGATGGAAAAATAATCTCCATGTGGTTGGATGTTTTGTTGATTTATTGTTGTGTTTAAGTAAGCCATCCTATTTATTTGAGAAGTGTGAACCATCCAGTTGACTCCTCGCCGTTTTGCACTTCCTTACCCGAGGAATGTGAGCCATCACCACTTTTAGGTAACATCAGCAGTAGGTGGTTTTGAGAACTACATCAGTCACCTTTACAGAGTACTTTTCCCAACCCTTTTCTGAGGGCTTGCTTGATTTCAGCAAGCCCAGGGCTACTTCCACTCCTGAGAGGATGTACGGACATCTGCCAGAGGATTTAATCCATTTGCCACCAGGTGTTCCCTCACGGATCTGTGGAGGTGGTGCTCCAGCAGGCTTGCTGTGTTTGAGTGTTGGGGGCTGCATTCACGGTGTTCTTCCATGAACCAGGTGCTTTTCTGCACCTCCTGCTGGATGGTTGGATGGCCATACCATTTTCTAACAGTATTTCTGCATCTCTTTCCTGGGTAGCCGTCCCCTTTGGGCGTGCTTGCAGTCAATCAAAAGATCCCCCAGTTGGCACAGGCTGTCCTTGTTGTATGTCCTCAACTTCCTTCACCACTCAGACCTCCAATAAAACTCCCCTTTCCCATTCCTCGTGTATCACTCTTCAGTTTCCTTAACTGCAGCTAGGGCAGGCAATAAGCCGTCATTCTGCTGCCTCTGTTTGCCTTAACTGTGTAGAGGCAGTGCCTTTAATTAGTGCTATGGGTGCAGTTTTGCATCTGTTTGGAGCCAAACCCTACAGGTGGAGGATGTGTGGCCTAAAGGATTGTAGGCGACTCGGGGAGGTCTTCGTTTATTGTGTGAATAAGCATTACCTGCACAACTTGCACCACGTAGTGCAGCAGAAATATTGTGGAATATCAGTCGCTTTTGATTCTGGGAGGACCGGTGCAGTTCTCTTTTGCTTCATATGTCACTTCCAAACCCGACACGATGCTGATAACACCTTTCCCATTTTGCATCCTATTACTGCCCCCAGTGACCTCTGCTTTCTGCTCAACTACAGCAGTTGCCACGAGAACATTCACAGAAGAATTTGGGACGTGCTTCATGTCTCTTGTCATCGGTTTGTTTCCCTTCTTGCCATCCTGCAGACTTTGCCCATTGGTCACAAGTGGATCCAAACACAGCATACACTCCTAAAGGAGAAGCAGGACTATATTTGTTGATATAATAGGGATATGCTGTAGTGATTTAACAGTGACACAGCAGGATCGGAGGTGGCTGGATACACTTGGTTATTTACTGCATGGAGGGTAGGGTTACGCACACACCTACAGGAGGCCCTCCCATTGAGTCACGAGGCTCAGAGTAGTTCCCCTTTTTTTCTCATGTCTTCAGACCACAGAGGTAAGGAGCTAGGATGTGGCTGGATCCTCTCCTAGTCCCAAGCTTGGTCAAGGCTTTGTGTGGAAGGAATCATACGTGCACAGTCCCTCTAAGACAGAACCTTAGAGAATACATGAAAGCTCCAAAGTAACCATGGGTGTCTTACAGAAGATCTGTATTGAGAAGGAGTCTTGATGTCAAGCTGCAAGGGATCTCTGTGCAGGTGTGAGCTGCAGAAACAGCCCTGCTCGAGGGCAGGTCCTGTGGTGCAGCCCGCTGCTGTGCAGCAGAGCTGGAGGGGCACTTGGGCTGCTCCTTCTTTTGGGGTAAGATGACTGCCTCCTTGCCGTGCTTTGTCTTAAGTCCCCTCTCAGTCTCAGCTGTTGAACTAAGTGTCAGCTACCAGTTGTTTCAGCCTCCCAGTCTGAGACAGCTTTGTGACGGTTCATCTCTTTGAGCCAGACTGTTTCCTGTGCTGCAGCTCATTGTCTTCCTCTGCAAGGCTGGGCAGTGCCCTGCAGAAGGGCTGAGCTGGGACTGGGACTGCTGCATTCCCTCACAGCTCCCCTGCCATTTCTCTTCTCTCTGCAGGCTCCAGTTCAACTTCTGCCTTCCAGCCGTGATCATCCCAGCCTGCAGGAGAGCAGCAAATGGCCGCAGCACATCCAGTTGAGGTAGGGGTTGGGGAAGCAGGCAGGAGAGGCCAAGGGGCCAGGGATGTGAATGCAGGGGAAGAGGGAGGTGCCCTCAGCCAGCGTGTGTGTGCTGGGGACAGAAAAGCAGCTGGGGTGTGAGGTTCTGTCCTGTGCGAGCTGCTTGCCTGGGCCTTGGCTGTTCCCAGCAAGGAGCCTCTTTGCTTGCAGGAGCCCGTGAGCTTTGAGGAGGTGGCCGTGTATTTCAGCAGGGAGGAGTGGGCGCTGCTGGACCCTGTGCAACGAGAGCTCTACCGGGACGTGATGTTGGAGACATACCAGTGTGTGGCCTCGCTGGGTGAGAGCTTGTTTGCCTTTCCTCCTCGTTAGGGCACCTTTGGCTGTGCAGAATGAGCCTCTGCAAGCCGGGCCTTGAATAAACACCATGCAGCTACATATTGACTCACACCACAGTGCCAGCAAGAAAGGAGATACTGAAAAGCATGAGTTTCAGTAGGGATTAGTATGCACGGCACTCTGATCAAAGCCACAGAGTCAGTGCTGGCAAGCAGGCATCAGCCAGGAGGGAGAAAACCAGCCCTTGTGTTGTGTGTTGCTTAGTGCCACCAGCTCCAACTCACAGATGAATCCCTGGTTACTGCTATGGAATTGAGGATTTTCCATGCAATTGCCATCAACATTTTGATGCCTTGACCACTGGTAGACTGTAAGAAAACAAATAAGCTGTTGTAAAGTTAATTTGAAAGAAAAAATATCCCTTCACAATGTTCAGAGATGTCAAAACATTCTTTGCTCCAAGGGAAGCTGTAGGCACAGTGTCATTTAGACCTAAATGGTGGTTTCTCCTTGGGGAGGGGCACAGAGTGGAACTGTTGAACAGGCACTGTGCCAGCATGAGGGAAATGCTCTCTTGTTCCCTGTTTCTCTCCCTGAAGCTCCACTTCCAGCCCCCAAGCCCATGCTGATCTCCCTGCTTGAACGAGGGGAAGAGCCCTGGATCCCAGATGTGCGTAGCCCTGAGGCCATGCCAGGAGACCTCAGCCCAGGTGAGGTGGTGGAGGGAAGGGGAATGTTGGGGCTGTAAGAGCCTTCTCTGCCTGTGTTTTATTTTGGGCACCGTGTGCTATTGCTGCATTTCCTCTGTCATCCAGCAGCTGATGGGATCAAAAATACAAAGGAGGTTCCGCAGAGAAATTGTGTAGCGGAAATGCAGCTGAATCGCATCTCTGTGGAAGAAATCAGAAGGGATGTCCAGGAAGTCCTGCAGCAAGGTCAGGGTGAGCACATCAAGAAGCCCCTGGGAAAGCGTCTGGGAATGACACTGAGGAACCCAGTGGACTCCAACATAGGTCCAAAGCAGCCTGAGGAAACCAGGAGCAAGGATGTGTGCCAGATGAAAAAGCAGAATCCATGCACTGAGTGTGAGAAAAGCTTTAAACTGGATTCCAGCATCACTAGCCACCAGTGCACGCACTCAGCAAAGAGGCATTACGAGTTCTGTGATTCTGCAGAGAGCATGAAATGGAGACTCCACCCCACTGGCCAGCAGTGCATGTACACAGGAGAGAGAGCCTTTGAGTGCTCTGACTGTGGAAAGACTTTTAGGGACAGTGGGAGCCTCACTTCCCACCAGTGTATCCACAGAAGAGAGAGACTGTACAAGTGCCTTGAGCGTGGGAAGAGCTTGAAAGTTATTTCTAAACTCAAAATACACCAACGTGTCCACACAGGAGAGCGACCGTATAAGTGCCTTGAGTGTGGGAAGAGCTTTAAGGATAGTTCTAAACTCAAAATACACCAACGTGTCCACACAGGAGAGCGACCGTATAAGTGCCTTGTGTGTGGGAAGAGCTTTAAGGATAGTTCTAAACTCAAAATACACCAACGTGTCCACACAGGAGAGCGACCGTATAAGTGCCTTGTGTGTGGGAAGAGCTTTAAGGATAGTTCTAACCTCAAAATACATCAACGTGTCCACACAGGAGAGCGACCGTATAAGTGCCTTGAGTGTGGGAAGAGCTTCAAAAACAGTTCCAGCCTCACCATCCACCATCACATTCACACAGGAGAGAGACCCTGCAAGTGCACTGAGTGTGGGAAGAGCTTCAAAGGGAGAACCCACCTCACCATCCACCAGCGTGTCCACACAGGAGAGAGACCATATAAGTGCTCTGAGTGTGAGAAGAGCTTCATAAGCAGTTCTGATTTGAAGCGCCACCAGAGCATCCACACAGGAGAGAGACCCTGCAAGTGCTCTGATTGTGGGAAGAGCTTCATAAGCAGTTCTGATTTGAAGCTCCACCAGCGCATCCACACAGGAGAGAGACCCTGCAAGTGTCCTGAGTGTGAGAAGAGCTTCAAAAGGCGTGCTGAATTGAAGATGCACCACCGTGTCCACACAGGAGAGAGACCATATAAGTGCTCTGAGTGTGAGAAGAGCTTCATAAGCAGTTCTGATTTGAAGCTCCACCAGCGCATCCACACAGGAGAGAGACCCTGCAAGTGTCCTGAGTGTGAGAAGAGCTTCAAAAGGCGTGCTGAATTGAAGATGCACCAGCGTGTCCACACAGGAGAGAGACCATATAAGTGCTCTGAGTGTGAGAAGAGCTTCATAAGCAGTTCTAATCTGAAGCACCACCAGCGCATCCATACAGGAGAGAGACCATATAAGTGCTCTGAGTGTGGGAAGAGCTTCAAAAGCAGCTCTGAACTGAAGATGCACCAGCGTGTCCACACAGGAGAGAGACCATATAAGTGCTCTGAGTGTGAGAAGAGCTTCAAAAGGCGTTCTGAATTGAAGATGCACCAGTGCATGCACACAGGAGAGCGACCCTATAAGTGTCCTGAGTGTGGGAAGAGCATTAAAAGGTGTTCTGAGCTGACACTGCATCAGAGCATCCATCAGGAAAAAGAGACCCTGTGAGTGTCCTGAGTGTGGTAAGAGCTTCAAAGGGAGTTCTGAATTGAAGCTGCACCAGCATATGCACACAGGAGAGAGACCATAGCTTCTGTCGGACATTTTAGAACATTTTGGCCAGGCCTGCATGCAGGGAGATGCCTGGGAACTTGTCTTTTCTCTCCCTCAGAGAATCCCATCTGCTGTGTTACCAGAATGTCTGCACCAGTGAGCTGAAATGGCAGGAAGCCTTGAGTGTGAGAAGGGCTTTGTGCCTAGCAGAGAGCTCCTCACACTCCCAGAAGAACTTCATGCAAAGCTCAGTCCTCATTAAACATTGCAGTCCACAGGACAGGTAGCTACTAGGACTGCATCTCCTGCAGGAAGAGTTTCTCTCAGGGCTGGTGCCTCATTTCTCATGGGAAAACCCCCAGCAGGAGAGACCCTCAAAATGCTGGAGAGCCCAGGGATGAGGGAGACCAATGCTTCTCTCCATGCAGGAAGAGTTTGCAAAGGAGACGGCATCACCGACACCCTCTGCAGAAGGGACTTAACCCAGGAGCTTCAGATGGCCTTTCCTTGCTGCCCAAAACACTTCTCTCACCATGCCCGCTTGCCACTTCTACTCTTCCCACCAGCTGCTTTTTGATGCTGTTTCCTAGTGGAGAAGTGGTTGTGTAGGGATCTGCTGTGTGTCTGTGTGTATGTGTTGCTCTCAGTCATTTCTGGGCGCACTGATGCATCCCAGAGAAGGGTCAGCAGAGCAGTAACGTGGCTCTTGGAGGTTTTCTGAGAATCTTCTGTAGTGGAAAGAGAAGGGGGTGAATAAAGTAGCTGAGTTGTTCTGGAGCTTTCTTCACTGTAGTCTTGTTTTTGCTCTTAAAATAAATGTCAGCATGTGGAATGAGGAGAGGGAAAGGTGCAAGCAGGGTTTCGTTTTGGTGCCCTCTCCAGCCCACTGCTTGCTTCTGGACAAGGCATTTCCTTTCTTAATAGGGGAGATGCTCCAGGCCCTTCACCATCTTCGTGGCCCTCCGCTGGACTCTCTCCAAGAGATCCCTGTCTTTTTTGTACTGGGGAGCCCAGAACTGGACACAATATTCCAGATGAGGCATTAATAGGGCAGAGTAGAGGGGGAGGATCACCTCCTTCGACCTGCTGGACACACTCTTTTTAATGCACCCCAGGATGTCATTGGCCTTTTTGGCTACAAGGGCACACTGCTGGCTCATGGTCAATCTGTCATCCATCAGGACGCCCAGGTCCCTCTCAGCAGAGCTCCTCTCCAGCAGGTCTTCCGCCAGCCTGTACCGGTGCATGTAATTATTCCTCCCTAGGTGCAAGATTCTACACTTGCTTTTGCTAAACCTCATCCGGTTTCTTACTGCCCAGCTCTCCAGCCTGTCCAGGTCTCGCTGAATGGCAGCACAGCCTTCAGGCGTGTCAGCCAATCCTCCCAACTTCGTGTAATCAGCAAACTTGCTGAGGGTGGTCACTATCCCCTCATCAAGGTCGCTGATGATGTTTAACAAGACCAGACCCAGTACAGACCCCAGGGGGACGCTGCTAGTTACACGCCTCCAGCCAGACACCGCACCGGCAATGACAACCCTCTGCACTCTGCCAGTCAGCCAATTCTCAACCCACTTCACTGTCCACTCATCTATCCCATACTTCCTCAGCTTTATAAGGATGTCATGGGGGACAGTATCAAAAGCCTTACTGAAATCAAGGTAGACTACATCTACCGCCCTCCCCCTGTCCACCCAGCTAGTGACATCTTCATAAAAGGCAACCAGGTTGGTCGAGCACGACCTCCCCTTGGTGAACCCATGCTGAGTACTCCTGATAGCCTCCATATCACCCAGTTGTCTGGAGATGGCATCTAGAACAAGCTGTTCCATCACCTTCCCTGGGACAGAGGTGAGGCTGACTTGCCTGTAATTACCCGGGTCTTCCTTCTTGCCCTTTTTGAAGACTGGAGTCTTTTTTGCTTTTATAAACAAAGCTCTTCTTGTGGGTTGCTGAGCACTCTGAGGTTCTTTGAAGTCAATTGACTACAAACCTCCTGAGTGGCCCTCTGTATCTCATAGGACTGGCACTGCCAGATTTTCTCTTGTATCCTAGGCATAGCCAAAGGCCATGTAAAAGGTGACTGCTTTTTTCATCATGGCCTTATTAAAGCTAACAAATATTGGCACTAATGGATTTCTGTCACTGAATACCAGTGTAGTCTCCTCTGTTTACTGAAGGCTGTGCAAAAGCTCTTGGACAGACCTAAAGCTGAATACTGAACAGCAAAAGATCAGCTATGAGCACAGGTGTAAGAGGTGGTGGAAATCCATATTGTCATTTGGAGCTGCTAGGCATCCACAATGATGCACGTGGGAATGGCAGCTGGTGAGTAATAAATGCAAAGAAGGACCCAATCAGCGTCTAACAAATACACTGCAGGAAGATAAAGGAAATCCGTTGAGGGTTTGTATCCTTATAGTGCATGAGGAACTACTTGGAAACAGGTTGGGAAAGCAGAGGGGCCAGGAGGTGACCATAGTGGCCTGACGAATGAAAGCAGCCTCAAATAGATTCATCAGACCACCTGCTGTTGGAGCCAGACTCATGCTGAGCCTGCAGTTGCACAAACCCAATGACTTGCAGCATCCAGGCTGTAGGTGCAGGAGAAATACCATGTACCATTGCCTGCTGGTGGGATGTGCATCTGGCTGCTTCCTTGCAGCTTCAGCTCTGCTCTGCAGCTCCCTGTGTCCATGAGGAAAGCATGTCTTTGCTCAGGAGTGCTGTTTGTATGAAGAAGAGCAACTTATGAACTCCTTCTCTTATGTGAGTATAACCTTTCTCCCCTGCAGTCGGAGGGGATTTGCACCAAGAGCCAGTGGAGAGCAGACTTCCTTGTGCACAGCATAGCCAGGACAAAAGAAATTGTGCTACAGACTGTCAGTTCAGACTGTGTGTTTAGGAAAAGTCACTAATTTTGTGTCTTTCCCTCTGGAGTTTAATACAGGGAAAACCCACTCAGCTGCTCTTCCTGCTGGAGTTGCTGGCTTTCCCCATCCGACAAAGTGATCCCTGTGGTCACTGCAGAGGGAGGCAGAAAAGAATGGATGGCACCACAAGCTCATTATAAAAATGTGGGGAACCAGAGTTAATGAATCTTGGATGAGCCCCTGATCAGCCTGGCCCTGGGTGTGGCAATGGAGGGAGCTGGTCCAGGAGGATCTGATTAAAATCTCATAGCAATGACAGTCCCTAGAATGCAGGAGGCTGTGATGTGTCTATCTGTGCTTGCATCTGGTAGGGGCCACTGATGTAGAGCTGGGATCTCTCTGGATTAGATCAGTAGGATTTCTACCAGGACAGATATTATAGGGATTTACATGTTCCCTGACCTGGCAGCTTGCCCTAATGAAACACTGATTATGCAACAGCAATCTAACTTAAGCTCTAGCCAAAAAAATCCTCTGTGCTGAGAGATGGTGAGAGTACTCTCTCTGCAATGGCAAGGATTTGAAATTGTGCAGTGCATTAAGTTTGCAGATAATGAAACAATCAGGCTGTTTATTGTTGGTGCATGAAAAACAAAACTGGAAAAACTACAATTAGTGCCTGCCCTGAGATTCTCCTAGTTGTATGGCCAGATTAATGGATGAAAGTGTTTCCTTTGTGTGTATGGGAGATTAGTTCTGCTTGTCTCTCATTTCATGGCCAGTGGAGCTAAGGATAGCTCAAGGTGTCTGATATATAGCAGAATCAGAACTGAACCCCGGTGTCCTGCTGCCACATCCAGGAGCTGTGAACCCTCCTTTGCTGTCCAGCAGACCCCCAGTGCTGGGCATCCCTGAGAGCTGGCTGCGAGGGATGGAGGAGTTGCAGGATTCCTGCGTTTCTTGCTACCAGCTGCCTCTTCCTGAAGGAGAAACAAGTAAACAGTGAGTACAAGCAGCTGAGCGTGGAAAGGGATAGAAGATGGTATGGGACTTACCACTTTGTCAGTGTGAAAAGGGCTGTTCCCAAGGCAGTATATGTCCCAGAGGCTGGAATGGACTACAGATGGCTGAGATGCTGCATGCAATTGTTTTTCAATCTTTGCTGTGATAACGCTAAAGGCAGGGCAGCTTGATGAATAGACTGCTGAGCTGGCACCTGTGAGCTTTCAGTGGAGTCTGCCTTCATCAGGACATTTTTTTCCCCTCTTTTGCCCATCTCTGAAGAGGAAATAGTGTCATCTGCACAGTGAAACACCCTGAGACCTACAGCACTAAGAACCTGCTACCAGTACCACCAGGGAGAAAATGTTTGCCAAGCAGCCATCAAGTGCTTTTTCAAAGTTCTGCCACACCACATCCATCTTTCTTCCAGCTGCAGAGACCTCCCACCTTCTCACTCCATGAAGGGGATGGAAGATCCAGCCCCAGGCAAGTGGATGGGGTTAACCTGTGGATTCTTCTAGTGCCAGGTTTTAATCAAAGAGCTGGAGTTATGCCAGAGCCAGTCAGCTGTGGTGGTGGGTGTGTGAGAGTCTAGCACATCTTGATTATTAGGGGCATTAAGAAAGCCATTCAGAATTTAGCGATCTCAAACAGCACTAAGTAGGGTGTTAGAAGATGAGCTAATGTTCCCTTTAATACCCATCTTGGTTCTCCTTTTCTTAATTTCTTTTTATTTTCTTCTTCTTTTTTTTTCTTTTTCTCAGACTTTACAAACCTGTATGAACAATAAAACTAGGTATTGTTTTAATAAGGGACTGCCTCTAAGACACGAGTTGCATTCTTAAAATGCTTTAAATGGCTATGGAGGGAGATGAAGGCCAAGCAGGAAGGACAGAGAATACAAATGTCCCAGGGATTGGACATGTGCTTGTGGGTCAGCATTGCCTGGAGCACCTCAGTGTCCATTTCCTCTGTCTTCAACCTACACAAACTGGTGCAGCTGGTCAGCTGGGAGTCAGGGCACAGTGCCTGACCTCGCAGTATCAAATACAACTTGGAATCTCAAGGGGGAAATAGTTGGAAAGGAATTCAAGAGGTCACTTAGGCTCTCTCTGTACTGACAACCTGAATAGTTAAATGATTCCTGGTTTTCAAAGTAATGTATATCCTTCCTTGGCACTCGCTGTTAATCAGTGCTTGGTTACAAAAGACTGCAAGTCTTGTTCTGGAGCCAGCTTCCAATTTTTGCAGTGATTCTGTGATGTTCCCATCCTGAGAGCCTAGAAATGAGTTTACATTTATGGTTGTATTTGTTTGCACTGGGTTTTCTTCATTCTGTGTTTTGCTGAACATTTCCCCTAAGTGAAGATAAATATCCTAATTTTTATGTGCTGTAACAGTCTCTTTAAAAGTCCTTTGAAAGGGAAAGCCCTTTCCTGATGTGTTTCCCCTCCCTCCAGTCTTGTAACAGAAGCCACAAGCATTTCCAAACAAAGCTTTTTACAATTCTCTTTCTATCTTTTCATCTCTATTTCATTATATGGCCTATAGTGCTCATTCCTCCTTTCTGCTTGTTGAGTAAGTAGTGAATAAATCACTATTTATTGGCGACCAAAGGACTGCTGCTGTGAAGTGAAACATTAACAGGGTGAGAGAGAGCCAGGACTGCTCAACAAGGTTCACCTTCAAGCACTACATAGCTGTGCTCACCTGGTGCACCCAGAGCAGAAGGAATGGCAGAGAAGGACCGTGAGCTGCAAACTGCAAAGGAAGCCCAAGCTGGTGAGAGAATTTCTTAAAACTCCTTTTGCTAAACTGAAGGCAAAAAGGCACCAGGAGTGATGAGAAGTTTCCCTGATGTGCACAGGCTGACTAGTGACCCGCTAACAGGCACTTAAAGACAGTTTAGGTGCTTGATATTGTTAGTGTTGTTGACTGACATACCTTTACAAGTTTGAGTCCCTAAGGACTAGTGAGTAGAACAGGGAGGCAGGACTGAAGACTTGTGGCATATTTTCTTGGTTGATCAAGTGAAACATTTGTGTTTATTTTTTTAAATTACTCTGGGATGAGTCTGCAGGTGACTGGGAGCCAGTCTTGGTCTGTCTAAATAAGTTAAGGTGTGATCTTTTCTATAATGGAAGAACTGTGTGCCCCGGTGGCGCAGTGGTTAAAGACGCCGCCTTGCAACACTGGGGCCCGGAGTTCGAATCCCCCCTGTGGCGCAAGTGGTAGAAGTGCTGCTCTGCTACACAGAGGCTCGAATCTTCCGGGGGCTGGACTCGATGATCTCTAAGGTCCCTTCCAACCCGCACGAAACTATGAAACTGGAGAAAGGAATCTGGAGAGATCATCTTGTCCATCTGAAGACAGACCACAGCCTGAAGTGCTCCTGGCACAGCTGTAACTTTTTCTTAGGAAAAGAGGAGAGAAACAAAGATATGGTGAAAATACTATTAAAGGATGACCAGTGTGTGTGAATTCAAAATGAGACTCATTAGAAAGAGACCAGTGTGGCTGAGCTGAAAATCAAGAAGGAATTGAACAAGATGAATGCAGACATAAATGAATTGATGAGCTGAGTATAAACAGATTAATGTGTACAGCACTGCAGGATAAAGTACTGAGGATCTAAGAATTGTAAATGCAAAAGGAAAATGCAGATTGTCCTCCTGTGGATTTAGGGATCTGAAAAATGTAGAAGATTGACTCGAAGTTGTAAACTAATATATTCATGGAAACTTACAGCTATGCAAGGCATCTGGTAGCCAAGTTTTACATTGAAGCGTGGATCATCTTACAGGTTGTCCGCTTGCAGGAAGAACAATGCAGAAAAAATCTTACATAAAGCAAAGCAGTCCTTGCTTGCCAGTTGAAGTTGTTTAGAACAGGCTTTTCATGGAAATTCAGAAGAGTGAACATCAGAGGGGCACCTGATTCGTCTGCCAGCTCTGGAACAGGGCCTGACATATTCAGCCAGTCCCTAAGATGATCTTAAATATCCAACATCAAGGACTGCCTCAACTGCACCACCTTTCTGCCAGTGCTCCCACATCCTTGCAAGAGGGAAATTTGGACAAAAGAGGCCCCAGATCTTCTTTACTGAAGTCAGTTATTTTCCTCATCTTATTAATGAAGGTAGAGAATAGTTGATCTCTGTGTCATTTTTCCTGGGGGTAGCATTTGGCAGCCATTCCTGAATTTCATCTTATTCATTCCAGAGCCACAAGATGTTATCTCCCACATAAAAATTTTGAGTTAATGCCCTATTCTCCATCCCAGTTTTGGGCACAAGTGCAAGCAGCCTGCTGGCTGTGCTTTTGTTCTCTTTGCTCATGGAGAAGTTGGGAACCTGCATGTTTTCTACCTTCCCAGTTTGGTGAGAAAGTATTGTGAGAGGGATTTCCTGTTTGCCCACTGGATGGATATTTCACATGAAGCCTCACTTGCCTTTTTAAAGATAATGGTGAAGCTTGTGCTACCTCGGACTCTTACAAGGAAGTTGGTTCAAAAACAATATCCACACCTTGAAGTGAATTTGATCAGGCTGTAGCAATTTGAGCACAACTGAAGCATCTGAATATTGTATATTGTGGCTTCTTCTTTCTTTTGTTGAAGACATACAAAAAGAACACAGCTTCCCTGGCTTCTCTCGATCAGCCTTTGTTTGCTCGTTTTCTAGTTTCAATAAGACTTTCATTTTCCTTCCTCTTTCTCCAGTATTTACAGCATTTCTAACACCTTTTCTTATTGCCTTTTGTGTCCCCTGCTAGCTATAATTCATTTTGTGCCTTAGCTTTTCAGCCTCTATTGCTCCATACTCGATCTGTTTGTTTAGACTCATCTTCAGAAGTGTCACCTTATTTCCATTTGTGGTACAATTCCTTTCCAATTCTCATCCCAGCCACACAGGTCTCCTATCAAGTTCTATTCAACTTGCATCTGAGTTGCTTGCACGTATATTCTCCTTAACTCATTCTCACTGCTTGCTTTGACTTAACTATTTATTACTACACATTTTTATTCTTTTTTCCCCCCTTTCTGTCTGAGAAAACCTTCCAGAAGATAATGGCCTAAACATCTCTGCACTGTATTTGACAAGCAGCATGTTAATTCTACTGACTGATACATATATTTTTATTCATGCTAGTATTAGAAAAATCATTTAGCTGGTGTAAAGCACAGGTCTGTGTACTCACAAAGGAAGCATAGCTGCAGGATTCTGAAGATAATATTAAGGCATCACATTGCATCAGCATGGGAGCCCTGCATGAGGGATGCTGAAACCTCTCCTGTCTTGCTTTTGTGTAATCCTTTAATAAACTTCACTGTGTTTGTCCTGCTCATCTGTGCATAGCAGAACACAGCAGGCTCCTACTGAGGCTTGGCTGGAGATGCTTTGGCAAGTAAGAGAGACCAACAGCTGGCTTGGAAATATTTCTGCTGCCTTCAGTAAGGGGTCAGATTGACAGGACTCAAGAGTATATGCTGGCCTGGTGTGCAGGAGACAGGACCAACTTGCACATGATCTGTTATTTGTGTTGCTCTTAGCCTTGAATATACTTTAAAGTCATTCTTGCCTGTGAAATGGGCTTAACAGAGATGTTCTCTGTGTCTTGTTAGCAAGAACTGAAGACAGGCTAAGGATCTGTGGTATGAGCAGATGCCTCTTTCCTGGTTTGTCAACTGCAAACCTGGCTCCATTATACCCAGCACTAGCAGCAACTTGGTGCTGGAGCTAGGGGTGAGTTTATGGAGACACTGGTGCCAACTGCAGATCCTGGGTATGATCTGTGCTTTTTCTGATAAGAAACAGGAGGAATATTTGGGAAATTGCTTTGAATATTTGCCTTTTAAAGAAGCCAAATGGAAGGGGAAGAAAAAGCCCTGCACTGCACCCAAAATGCCACAGAGCTGCAGCCACTCAGGGTGGTTTATGGGAAGGCTGTGAATTTTGTTGTAACTGCAGGCATTGCTGGGGAGTACTGATAAGGAGCTCCCTGGATTCCCGTGGGAAGGGCAAATGAGGAGGGACACCAGGGTGGGTGCCTGCTGGGAGCCGGGGGCTCCCTACCCAGCATAGAAAGCATTTGCATCATAGGGATCCCAGAGGTGGCCTTTTGTATATAAGGAGATGTTACAGCGGATTTGAAGCTGCTTCTGGGTGCTGTCTGTGCCCTCAGGATTAAACTGCCCCATAGGGGAAGTCAAGGATGTTCCAGGGAGTTGGTGTGGAAATGTACCCTGGTCCTGGAACAGCAAAGAAATGACTTAATACCGTGCAGGCACCTATGACATCCAGTGTCTAAGGGTGATGAGTGTTTCAGTGGTTATGACTTGGAGTAACATGATTTTTCAGTGGAGCGGGACCCCTGTGGAATGAACCCGACATTACCACAATGGAGGACAGATTGATGCTTTTCTCCTAAATCAGCAGGCTCTAGAGGTCTCTGGGACCCTGGATTTTTATTCGTCTCACATCTGTGCAGCATACGGGGCTGTGCTGGGTTGATGTGTGTAAGACAGCTGGGAGCATGCCAAGCAAACTGGAGGTCTGTGCTACAAAGTGCTCACAGCCCCAACCTGCAGAAGGTTTAAGCTGCACTCCCCAGCTCTTCCTGAGCTCTGCTGTTGTCTTTCTTTATGGCATCTCCCTCCCCTTTCTGCCCTGGCCGCAGAAATGTGCTCAATTAGGGTTAACTCAAACTGAATCAAACTTCATGCCTGAGGTTGGAAATCTTCCCAGTCAACTCACCACGGCCACAGAGCATGGTGGGAGACGAGGCGAGAGGGGAGATGAACACTTTTCAGAGAAACGAATCCAAGGAAAGTTTGTTCACTTTTATTTCTGCAGGAGATGATCCCCCTAAAGGAGATTTCCCTGTTCAGAAAAAATCTCCGGTGAGTGTTACAGCTCATTTACTTTGCTATGCTTTCTGCTCAGCTTGCTCTAAACATTGCAAGATCTCTCTGTTCTTTCCTCCTTTGTGCTCTGGCTAGAGACAAACACCCTTTCTTGCAGAGGGTTGAAGTAAGCGTTAACAACTCCATGCAAAAATTCCCTCCACTAACCTGATTAAGTTGACAAAGGGCAGCTTAAAGTGTAAAAATGAACTGCATCCTTGGGGAAAAATAAAAGTGAGGGTTTGCATTGCTGCCTTTTTCCTGAATGCTCCTTTCCTTGTGGGAAAGGACTTCCTTCTGTCAATTGCAGGGAGCTGTCATGCATGGGTAGGAGGGAGCTGGGTTGTGCGTTTGCTTCCTTTGGTGAGACCATTGAGACAGGTTTCCAGGTGCTGCTAAGCAGGAGGAGGGATGGGGACTTTGGACAGGCCACTGATGTGTGTCCCAGAGCCTCAGCTTTACGTCTTTGGCTGTGAGTTAAGCCAGATTCATTGTTTGCTTACCTTGCAGCTCTTGCGTTTGTGTAGGTTTTCAGGCTAGTTCCAGCTGAGGGCTTGACACTAAATACCGTACACTATATTGGCTTTGGTAAGAAAGAGGCTTGTTTTGCACGTGCTTTGATTCACAGGACAGTGTGGTAGTAATTGCTCTTGCAGCCAGTTATGTCATAAGCAAGCTAGATATTTAGCTGACTGTTTTAAGTACTGTGCAGGCATTAATTATTGGATATTCAGAGCTCATGTGAAATACTAATCTTAGTCCTATTTTGCAGCTGATCAGCAAGAGAGAGAAGTGAAAGCAAACAACTCTGCCACTGGCACTTTAAGGGATCCCTTATTTTCTCTCTCTCTCTCTCTCTCTCTTTTTTTTTTTTTTTTTCTTCTTGAAAACACAGATCTATCAACTTCCACAATATTTCTAAGAGCTCCATAATCCTGCACATCCCAGGCTTACAGTGGTTAGCTAAGCACAGCAGTGTAGCTGTGTGATCGTCAATCCAGGTTTAGCCTCTTTGCTTTTGCTGGGGCTATCTGCTGAGCAAGGTCCTCCTCTGCAAAAGTGAGCAAACTGCAGCTGGCTCTTCCCATGGATGAAGGTTGCCCACTTTTGGATGTCCAGGCAGGCCCCATGCAGGTCAGTGATGTAGCAGAGAGAGCACCTGAGTGTTTCTGTGTGCGCTGATGCTGTCTCACAGCGTCCAGGCCAGACGAAAGTGTCCCTGCTTGTAAGTCCCTTGCTCAGCATTTGTAAGCAGTTACTTAAGGTGCTAGCTCAGGCACTGGGGCAGGTTTAGCTGTACAGTCTCTCTTCTTGCTCCCCTTTTCCTGCTTGCAGACACTGATGTGTTGGAGGTGCCCATCCCAGAGCAGGAGCCACTGCCAGGGTTTCTGTCACTACAGGTCACAGCATGGCACGTTGTACCTCCTACTGATGCACACAGATCCTGCAGGGTTTGTGCACGGAGCAGTGATTTCAGGCAGCAGCTTTCCCTACACCTGGCTGCCTTGGCTTTGTGGAGTCCCACTCTGTATCTGCATCAAATGCTATTAATTATCAGAGTACTGACAACGAGGTCTGGGAAAGAGTGGAAGAAAGATATCCCTGTTATGTCATTTTATTTCCAAGTTCAAAAAATGCCACAAAGTAACCAGAGGAAGCATTATTTCCTCCTTATGGCTTTTCCTCTATAATATTAAGAACGTGTTGCGGGAGAGCATTGTGCATTTGTGCATTTGCAGCTTCTATATGCTGCCATTTTTCAGGCTGGTCTAAAAGCAGGAGCCCTGGGTCCAGTTTCCAAGGGAGCACCCTCTGTGCACTCTGTCTTGGTAGCCATATGCTGAGCATGACAGCTTCAGCACAAACGATAAATGAAATGGATAATTACATCTTTATTCAAGTGAACCCAAGAGTCCAAGGGTTTCTTAATAACAAGGCATTCCATGAATAGTGAGAGGAAAGTATTTCAAAAATCACAAAAATATCACAGATACTGGGTTAGGGAATGGAAATGGGTTTAGTTACAGTGTTGTGTTGTTTTTGTTTTTATTTTATTTAGCAAACAGTTTCTTCTCTTCTGTGGTCCTTGTATAATCTTGAGTGAGACACCATGATTAGCTAGTCATCTAACCTAGGAGGCATTGCTTTGGGAATCCAAATAAGCTCAAGTCTCGTGGTGGAATAAACCTCAAGAAACACATCTATCTTCTTATCTGTGTTTGCATTTGAGACTCTGGGAAGTAATAGAGGAATTCATTACTTCTGACACAAGGTACAGAAATGCATACGAAGAGTTCATCTCACCATACCACGGTTGTTTAAAACTTTGGATGTAAATGCAGATGACAGTATTACACCCCCGTCCCTCACCCCATGTATGGCCAGCCTGTCTCTCCCACTAATTGGCAGAGCTGTGAAATCTTGCTGTCGTTGGTGGGAGGCAGTGGAGATAAGCAGCTTCCAGCAGCTCCCAGCTGCTTAGCTGGGACCACCGTGGGTAGTAGAGGGATGGGGGCCTGCACAAGGTCACGCTAAGACCTGGCTGTTCAGGTGCCTTGCACTTCATTTGGAAACAGCAGATTTTAGCTTGAGTGAAGTTGATGTCAATAAAAAAGTAGCCAATTTCAGACAGGTTTGAGAAGTGCATAGCTCTTTTGTTTGATTTTTGTTTAATGAATTGAATTGTCCATAGCTCTGCCAGCATTCTTGGGATATGAAATAGCTGCCGTGGCTGAAGCTCTGCTGCAGTAAATGCAGTGATGCAGTTTGGTGTAACTGAGGTGCAGAGACTGAGGGCAGTTGACACTGAGGAAGAAGCAGCTCTCTGGGTGCTGGGGGAGGCAGCAGTTTCAGGGGAGAGCAGTAACTCTGTGTGAAGTATAGATAAAAATGCATCTGAAGGTGTATTTTGCGTCTCAGTGGGATGTTATGTTGCAGCAGAGAGGCAGTACAATCTTTCCAAAGAAGTTTCTAGAGCTTAGGGCATAGAAGATGTTGGCTGCTGGCAGTTCTGGAGTCCCTTTGCTGTTCCTTATGGGGTCCACACCTGCCAGGAGGGTTCATAGGGAACCCTAACCAAAGCAAGATGGATGTGTGGCCTCCTTACTCCTTTGAGTCCAACCTGCAGGTTAGCCAGGCAGCACTGAGCACCTGGGTTTCAGACTGGACTCCTCTCTGCTGCCCAGGTGCTGTGTGGATGTGTTGCTGGGGTGAAAACTGTCAATAAGCTGATATGTTCTACTTTAATTCCTGTAGAAACTCTGTGGCTCCAACTACCCCCTGAGCATCGCCTTCATTGTGGTGAATGAGTTCTGTGAGCGCTTCTCCTACTATGGCATGAGAGGTATGTGGCCCATGGGAAGAGACTATCCGATCCTTGTGTTTCTGTATATGATGGCCTGGCGTTCCAGAGTTCTGCTGTATATGGTCTCAGTTGTCTTTCAAAATAAACTGGTATTCTGGGATATAAACATGAACAGCACACCCTGATGTTGAAGCTAGACCTGTTTTAAACACGAATTGGGACTAGAGACCTCCAGTGTTGCTTCCAGTCTGAATTTTTTATATCTTTCTTGGTCTCAAACCAGTTTTTCCAGCATGTGATGCCTTTCAGTTGTGTGCATTCTGCGTGTCTTTGAATTGAATCATATAGGCACCTAATTTGCAAATAGAAAATATGCATAAACAGAACTACAGGTTCAGGTGTGATAAGCTAGAAAATATATTTTCCAGCTAAACACAAATGCTTATGAGCAGGGGAAGCCTGATACTCACATACCTCATTTGAGCTTCTCCTGTGTCAGGGATTATGAGGAATAGATCTGAAAGCACAGATCTTTCCACAGCAGTGCTCATAGCTGGTACGCAAGTCCTTGTTTTCCTTGTCACTGTGATGTAGCTTCCTGCTTACCCACAGAGACGCACATCAATTATCTGATGTGGTTTGCTTGCTTCCTTTTAGCTGTCCTGACGCTGTATTTCATAAGCTTCTTCCACTGGGATGAGAATCTCTCCACTGCTGTGTACCATGCCTTTTCTGCTCTCTGTTATTTCACACCTGTCATTGGAGCCATCGTGGCAGACTCATGGCTGGGGAAATACAAGTAAGTAGACATTTCTCTAATTCAGACAGGATCTGTCTGCAATGTACAGCCTGCATGAGATTCAGTGCTGCCCGCGCTTCTGATTTTGAGCTAGTTCACGGTGCAGCAAAGACACACTTTTGACATATTAACAGCTTCTCTATGATAACTGGTGAACAACTAATGTGTTTGCTCATGCTGTTACACGCTCCCCTTTCACCCAATGACCAATAGGCAATGCAATTCAAATCAATAAATTAAATCATAGATCACAATATTCCTCCCCTCTCCTTCCCCATGAACCTTGAGGAAACTAAGATACAGGGTGGTTAACCCTCAGCTTGCCAAGTTCTGTTGCTGAGATAGATTCAAAGTGGTAAGGAAGCAGTATTGTCCTCTTGATCTAGTAGTTTCAGATGAAATGTCACTAGCTGTACTCACATATGCTTTCTCAGTTTAGGGAATGCATTAACACAACCATTTTTATCCCAGAGTAACCTGGACTCAGACAAATCATCTCCCTTAATACAAAACCAGCTAAACTCTCCCTGAGAAAATTAGGGACTCTTCCCTTAGGCTGATAATTTGCAGGCAGGGCCACCATCTGACCCAGAGTGGTGGTGAGCAGCTGTACACAGGCCATTCTTTCCTTGGCACTGTCTGCTCTCTGCCTGAAGAGTCTTGCTGTTAGTGATGAAGTGCAGCTGAACCCTTCCCTATAGGTCTAAGCACATCTGGCAGTGTGAGTCTCTACATGGACAAAAATGGCTGCAATATGCCTTTGTAGCAGAAAGCTCTTAAAGAGATATCACTATTCCTTTTTTTCTTTGTGCTTTATTTTAGTCATTTTCTTGAGTGAAACAAACCTACACACACACACATACACAAAGTTGGCTTGTTTTTTAACTTCATTAGTTGTCTGTGAATACTCATTGCTGTTTGAGGATGGATATCCATCTTGCAGCGTAATGTTGTGAAAAAATAAACCATTAGGCAAACTTTTGTGCACTAGGCAAGAGGTTTTTCCCGGAGTAATCCCCTGGTCTTTATAAATGGTAGTTTTTGCTGCAATAGCTAAACCAATACTAAGAACAAGATAACAGATTAGAGGAGCTCATGGGGCTTCTTCTAGATTCTCTTTCCTAACAAGTCCTTCCATTCTCGCTTTGAGCATTTTGTCTGCACATAAATAAATAAATGTGTTGATCTCGAAGACAATGAAGCAATGTAATGTACTCAAAAGCCTGACCCTTCTGGTCAGATTTCCTGCTCACACTCACCAAGATGTGGGAAGCAGATAGATGAGCTCAGTCCTCCAGAGGTGCTTGAGATTCAGTTCAGTCTTGTAACAGGAAAACCACACTCCTAATTTGGTTGTAGTAATCAGGTGGGTTGAAAGCGTGCAGCAGTCCCTATGGATTCCTTCCAGCACAGTTAAGTGCATTCTACAATCTGCCAGTTATTAGTAGTCTGGAAACTGAGTTGGACCTGAAGAGTACTCATCTATTTGCAGTGTAGAACATTTAGCTTATTCTACCCAGCAATCTCCCCAAAGAAAGTAGCATCTATGCTTCCCTAATCTCAGCCCATTTGCCTATCTCCTTTTTCCAGCATGCAAAATGTTGACGTGAAAGTTATAGCTGTCTGGAGTACTGGGGATATGGACAAAACTATTCCTTGTGCATCAGCCAAATAGACCTTTCATATCAGGAAACACAGGCACACTCTGTTTAGAGACTGTACATCACACAGCACCTTCAGTCACTGCTGTTCGCTTTGCTCGTAGGACTATCATCTACCTCTCCATTGTGTATGTGGTTGGCCATCTGATAAAGTCAGTCGGTGCAATTCCATCCCTTGGCAACCAGGCAGTTCACGTGTAAGTAGCAGCTGAAGCTGAATGTTCTCGTAGGTTGCAATGGTAGGTGGTTTACCCACTCCTGTCACTTGTTTCACCTCCATCGGGCCAGCAGTTTGGAGGGGAAGTGTGAATTCACCAGGAAAAGCTTGGAACAGTCACCAGGACTGAGCCCTTTGATACAGGGACTTCTGATCATGCCTCTCTGCTACATTATGCTACTGGAGTTTGGTCTCTTCCATTCAATTGCTCATACAAACTCCTTTCTTCCTCATTTTCTCATTGCTATATCTGTCCAGCTCAGCAAGTCCCTTTGTGTACATGGGAAGACTAAATCCTAAATACACTTTATTTATTTATTTATTTATTTATTTATTTATTTATTTTATGTGTGACAGAGGAATTATCTGTGTTACTTAGAATCAGAGGATTGCTCAGGTTGGAAAAGACCTTAAAGATCATTGAGTCCAACTGCAACCTAACCATACTGCCCTCACTAACAACACTCTGCTAAATCATGTCCCTGAGCACCACGTCCAAATGGTTTTTAAACACATCCAGGGATGGTGAGTCAACCACCTCCCTGGGGGGCCTATTCCAGTGCTTAACTACCCTTCCAGTAAAAAAGTTTTTCCTGATATCCAACCTAACTTGTAGGATACTACTCTTCTTGCCCTCTAGACTCTGAACTGATAGGAATGTCAAAGTAGTTTTCCAGCTGGCATTTCTGAAGCCACTGTGCTGTTTTTACCAAGGTGGACCTGGCACTGAAAATACATGCATGCAGGCAGGAGTACATCTGGTTGATGGAGCAGCTTTCTTTTGTCCTAGATCTGGACAGTCCTGATACTCCTGTTCCACCCAGAAATAATCAGTAATCCTTTGGACCAGCAATGGGATTTTGAGGAGCGCTGGGAGGTAGAAAGCACCCAAGAGCCTATTTCAAACAGAATTGCTTTGCTTATCCAGACTGGAAGCCTTATATGCAAAGGGTCTTTTTGTTTTGTTTTAATTTTCCTTTTCACAATTGATTTCTGCAGCCTTTTGTTCTCAGATGAATGAAAAATAGTCCCTTGGATCTTTGATGTCTGGTATATTCAGTGGGCCTCCGAAAAGCAAGAAAATGACAAACACTGTTTGTTCAGTTGACTGATTCTGAATGCAGAAATGAGGATAAATATATATATATGTGTATATATTTGCAGTTAGCTGGCTCATCATCATTGGCAATGTGCAAGAGACAGTGATACGAGAGGAATTATAGTTGGGTGACACTAAAATGTTCCCATAAGCAGTGGAAGGGTTCTGCAATGGTGTTGTTTTTGTTCTTGCATGAAGGGTCCTGTTTATGGTGGGTCTGTTTTTGATCGCCCTTGGAACGGGAGGTATCAAGCCCTGTATCTCTGCATTTGGTGGGGACCAGTTTGAAGAGGAACATGTAAGATTTATTTTCTTTTCTAAACTCTGCAGTGTCTGGGTATCTTATGAGGGTGTTCATGTTTTTAGATTCTGTTGTAGTAGAGCCTGTTTGCTAGGAAAATATATAGGAATGATTTGCTAGGACAAGATGTGAGGTAGGATGGTTTGCACAAGACCTGAAAGAATCAATATGCTTCAGAGAAGGAGAATGACAAAAGAACACTATTGATATCAAAAAGGATAAATTATAATACATACAATAATAAATGATACAAATATTGGGTGTTGGAAGAGTTGGAAGGTCCTCTGTAGTACAGCGTAGAAAGATTGCTGTTTTTGAGCCAGCATAACGACCATGATTATAACACACCGCAACACAATGCAGCAAACAAAAAGGAAGACTGTACTGCTAGCCTCTCTGCTTGGGTATTTTCCCTCAAAATAGGGACCGGTCTGTTGTAAGAACTATAGAAAATTATTGACTTCTGAAGGTAATTCTAATACCCAGCGTGGTCAGAATGTTTTATAGATATTCCAGAATAGGAAGTTCTGGAGAGCTGGAAAAATGATTATTTTTAGTTCTATATTGCATCCTGCAAATTTCTATCCAATTTCTTCATGTTCTCATTCTCCATCACAAGGACTTTAGCACTGGCCTTCATGTTGTGTAATGCACCAATCTCAAATCCCCATTATGCAAACCAGAGGCTAAATCAGGGATAAGGTAGCACCCGAAGAAGTGAAATGGGTCTGAATGTACTACCTTCAGCAATTACTGTGTATATCATAAGTCATAGGAGGCCACAGGCAGGCTTAAATCCAATAAGAATTATTTAGGATTGTGTGTTAGACAAAAATATGCAGAAATATACTGAAAATATATATACTACTGAAGAAGACTGGGACCTTTGGAAGATGGAAATCCCTGTCAGTGGAGGTGTTGAGCAAGGACATTCAACAAGTGGTCTGTCAGAAAAGCCACTGATAGATTCAGATTACAGATAGTTGCTCAGCCTCAGTGAAGGTAGCTCCGTAGGGCAGTTTTATGTTTGCCTTTTGCAACGTTTCACTATGTAGTTAGCATTCAATGAATTAAAATCCTTGTTTTCAAATGTGGAGAAGGCTCGGTCTTTCTGCACGTCGGTTATACGATACTAATGTGATGAGTCTTATGATTCATTACTTAAAAGCAGATCCTTCTGCAGGTGTGTGCATCCTGGGCTGCCAGTCAGACCGGCTGCTCTAGAGGATGCTGCAGTCAAAGGCAGTAACCACAACTCTGGCTGGCAGTGCAGCACACTGCTCTGGGGATGTGCTGTGCGTGTACCAGCATTTGGGCATCTCAGGTCGCAGTGCCAATAGTTCCCCCACAAGAATTGTAACAGGTGCTACAGCAGCATTTGCAGAAGTGCTACTTCTATGAATATTAATGATTAATAATGTTTATCCAGCATCTTTCAATTACTACCTAATTACAGGATGATAACATGTCTGACATGCCCAATTGCTTCAGCAGCCATGCAGCCCTAAAAAGGGTACTTGCTATCTGGAGCAGACTTGGAAGGAGACCTCGCTTAGCGTTAACGAGTCCAAGCTCATTTAGTTATGCAAGAGGGGACAGTTTCTTTGCCATGAAAGGAAGAAGACAGAACTAACAGAACTGCCATTATTGTTAATGGCAGGATACAGTTACAGGTCATGATAAGCAAGGTCTGCTCCATGCAGGAACAAAGCTACAATATAGAAGATATCAGAAAAGAAGCACAGTCCCTCCACCCCCAGAACATATTCTCCCTGCAAGGCCATTTCATTCTGCTGTTTGCATGGAGGCTCTGCAGAGAGAAGATATGGTTGTCCACATCTTCAGAGTGTTTTATAGACTTCAGCTAATGAATCTCAGCATCCCAGTCAGGCACATGATATTATTATCCCAAACTTACCATCACAACTCAGTTACAGAGAAAAACCTGAACTGCTCATGGCTATGTGAGCCTGTGCCTGTTCTCCAACAGTCAGACTATGCCTCTCCAATAGATTTATCAAATGCTAAGGCTCAGACATTCCCTTGTGCTGCCTTCAAGGGAAACTAATTTAGAAAAAGAAACTGTAAAAAGCCTTCTGATAAGGACAATATGTTCTGTTCTATTCAATCTTTTCAGAATAGAAACTTTGTATTTTACCATTTTGAAATGACTTTTCCCTTCAGAAGAAAAAAAAAAGAAAGAAAGGTTTTACGTATGTGATAGGAAATTTAAGTCTTCAAAACTGGGATGAGAAGTTTTGATTTTGTAAGGGATGAAAGATTTAGAGCCAACCAGAACTTATTTTTTGTTCTCTCAGGAGTGTTGTTTGGGAAGGCTTCCTGTGTTTTTTGTCTTTCACTCTAGCTAGAGTGAAGTAAGCTTTAGAAATTCCAAATGAGATGAAGAACTTGATTTCCCCCTCAATTTTTAAGGCATCAATAAACTTCAGCTGAACCCGTAAGTGCACGGGTTTAGCTGTTCCGCCTGTAAACGAGGGATGTGGTAGCCTGTATATAAAGTGAGTAAATAGTTTTCTCCTGTGGTTTCCACGTGGAGATAAAGCTAAGTTTTGAGGCATAGGCACACTGTTGGCCTGGTTTTCTTTAGAGTACTTTGTAAAATCTTGGCTCTGCCACTTTCAGAACAGCAGTACTACAAGCAGTGATGGATTCTGATTCAGCAGGAGCTCAGATAGAGAAAATAGATTTATCTGCAGATCTCCAAGTACCCTTGTCAATGGAATTAGCAGTCCAGGCTAAAAATGCCTGAACAAAATGATATTTACAATATGTTACATGAATGCACAGGCTGCTGTGCATGTTAATTAAGGACCAAAGCTGCTTTCAAACAGTTTGGTATGGTTGTTAAGGTACTAAATAGCTTTCTCTTTGTTTCTTTGTTTTGCTGTTGCCAAGGAGATCAGGATTATCATGTACAGTACCTTTTCTCTAATTAGTTAATCCAAATCATGTTATTAATGCACGTCTGCTCCGAAGATTAAGAAAGAAAGGAGGGAAATCTTTTTTTCCCAATCAGTGTAAATTGCAAGCTGTTGGTCATTATTTTTATATTCACTTCTGCTTCTCTGACCATTTTTTTCCATCACTTGAATCTATAAATGTGTATAATAAGGAAGTTTTAATACACCTTGAGATCCCAGGCTTGATTCGTTAAAAGTTGTCCTTTTACACATCTGCAGTTTTTCACTTTTTAGTCCTGTTTTTCAGCCTTGTGAATATTGTTGTCACAGAATCACAGAATCACAGAATCACCCGGGTTGGAAGGGACCTCAAGGATCATGTAGTTCCAACCCCCCTGCCTAGCAGGGCCACCAAACATACACCTTTACTAGATCAGGTTGCCCAGGGCCCCGTCCAACCTGGCCTTGAACACCTCCAAGGACGGGGCATCCACAACCTCACTGGGCAGCCTGTTCCAGGACCTAACCACCCTTCTAGTAAAGAACTTTCCCCTAACATCCAACCTAAATCTTCCCTCCTTCAACTTAAAACCATTTCCCCTAGTCCTGCTATTATCAGCCCTTTCGAAGAGTTTACTCCCCTCCTGGGAGTAAGTTCCCTTCAGGTACTGAAAGGCTGCAATGAGGTCGCCCCGCAACCTTCTCTTCTCCAGGCTGAACAAACCCAACTCCCTCAGCCTGTCCTCATAGGGGAGGTGCTCCAGCCCCCTGATCATCTTCCTGTCCCTCCTCTGGACCCTTTCCAAAATCTCCATATCTTTTTTGTACTGAGGGCTCCACACCTGGACACAGTACTCCAGATGGGGCCTCACAAGAGCAGAGTAGAGAGGGACGATCACCTCCCTATCGCTGCTGACCACCCCTCTCCTGATGGAGCCCAGGATCCCATTTGCTTTCCGGGCTGCCAGAGCGCACTGCTGGCTCATGTTAAGTTTCTCATCTATCAGGACACCTAGGTCTTTTTCAGCCGAGCTGCTCTCAAGAACAACTCCTCCCAGCCTGTACAGGTGCCTGGGGTTCTTCCGGCCCAAGTGCAAAACCCCATAGTTGGACCCCATAGGGGTCAACGGGGACCCCAGCCCCATAAGTGGGAACACAGACCGATAAGTGTGACCCCAAACCCCATAAGTACGATTCTAGCCCCATAAGTGATACCCCAAACCCCATAAGTGCCTCCGCAGCCCCATAAGTGTGACCCATAAGAGAGGCTCCAAAACCATAAGTGTGACCCCATAGGGGCCAATGGGGACCCTAGCCCCATAAGTGTCACCCAAAGCCCCCTAACTGAGACCCTATGAAACTTTGAGATGTCCCCAGCCTCATAAATGTGACCCATAAGTGTGGCTCCAGCCCCATAACTTCATCCCCAGCCCCATAAGTGTGACCCCAAAAAGGCCAGTGGGGACCCCAGCCCCATAAGTGGGAACACAGACCCATAAGTGTGACCCCATAGGGTCCACTGGGGACCCCAGCCCCAGAAGTGGGAACACAGACCCATAAGTATGACCCAAAACACCATAACTATAGACTTGGAGATGGCCCCAGCCCCATAAGTGGGTGTCCAGACCCATAAGTGGGACCCAAAACCCCATAACTGAGTTCCTAAGTGTGAATCCAGCCCCATAAGTGAAGCTCCAGACCCATAAGTGAGGCTCCAGACCCATAAGTGAGGCTCCAGACCCATAAGTGAGACCCCATAGGGGCCAATGGGGACCCCAGCCCCATAACTGTAACCCCAACACCATAACTGAGACCCTAAAGACTTGGAGATGTCCCCAGCCTCATAAGTGGGACCCCATAGGGGTCAATGGGGACCCCAGCCCCATAACTGGGAACACAGACCCATAAGTGTGACCCATAAGTGCCTCCCCAGCCCCATAAGTGCGTCCCCAACCCCATCAGTGTGACCTCATAGAAGCCAATGGAGACCCCAGCCCCATAAGTCCATCCCTAGCCGCATAAGTGTGACCCAAAACCCCATAACTGAATCTTCAGCGTGATAACTGTGTCCCCAGCCCCATAACTATAGACTTAGAGATGTTCCCAGCCCCATAAGTGTGACCCATAAGTGCATCCCCAGGCCCATAAGTGGGTCCCCAGCCCCATAAGTGTGACCCACAAGTGAGGCTCCAGCCCCATAAGTGTGACCCATAACTACATCCCCATCCCCATAACTGAGTCCCCAGCCCCATAAGTGGGTCCCCAGCCCCATAAGTGTGACCCATAAGTGTGACCCCATAGGGGCCAAATAGGGACCCGAGCCCCATAAGTGGTTCCCCAGCCCCATAAATGTGTCCCCAGCCCCGTAAGTGTGACCCCATAACTACATCCCCAGCCCCATAAGTGGAAACACAGCCCCATAAGTGCCTCCCCAGCCCCATAAGTGTATCACCAGCCCCATAAGTGTGTTCCATAAGTGAGGCTCCAGCCCCATAAGTGTGACCCCAACCCCATAACTGTGTTCCTAAGTGCCTCCCCAGCCCCATAAGTGTTACCCATAACTGAGTCCCCAGCCACATAAGTGGGAACACAGCCCCATAAGTGTGACCAATAACTGCATCCCTAGCCCCATATCTGAGTCCCCAGCCCCATAAGTGTGACCCCGGCCCCATAAGTGTGACCCATAAGTGAGTCCTGCTCAGAGTGAAGAAGGTAATGACAAGTCCAGACCATTCTCAGAGACACTCCTCCTGCTATAGTATGAAATATTTTCATTCTCCTACAACAGTGTACATTTAGCACCATTACTTGCCTTTAATTTCATATATTTCAGCATTCCTTAAGCAGAAGCAGCATATGGAGCTCTAACCTTCCTCTTCTTTTGTTATCCCTCCTCCCTGGATATTTTCATGTGCTTCATGTCTCATATCTTTAACCCAACTGCTCTTAGAGCACCAAAAACAGCCTCTGTGCCATTCAGTGTGAATCCTAAAAATCTGCCTGTTTGCAGATTGAGTGAATTATCCATGTCTACTGAAAATACTCCTTCCCCCCACACGTCTCCCCGCAGCGCCCTGGGCAGCTCCCCGGGCAGGCTGAGTGCTGAGCCTGGCAGGCGGCAGAGTCCCATACCCGGCACACAGCCCCTGGGGCACAGCAGGGACCCTGCTCTGCAGGACAGCCCTGGGCACCCGCCTGCAGCCCCGGCTGCACAGCCTGCAGCCGTGCTGGGACATGCAGCCCCCCCCCACACACACACCCCGTAGCTCTTATGCTGCAGCACAGAAGCCCTCAGCTGGACCAGAAGGCTTTTCCCACAGTAAAGAAACATGCATTACCTGCAGCCAATCTGCTATGGAATGTCGTGTATTTTGTTAACCCTCTATTAAAAGCAACTGCATTGCCTACTGCATGAGACTTACCGTGTTGTGGTCTGTGAGCAATGCTCCTTCATAGAGCTCACAGCCGGCTCACACAGTACATATCTTGTAAGCTCACTCCAATTTCTCTCCTCTCTTTCTGTCACCTGCAGGCTGTGCTGTGCACAAGAGCTGCTCCTGGGCACAGCTGTCTCTCTACATCTCTGCCCACTTTTATGAGCTCCCTGTGTTTTAGGAGCCCAACCCAGCTGAGCAGTAGAGGATGTCATTTTTATCCTTCCCACTTGTCTCCCCTGAGATTTCCCTGCATCATCATGGCCAACAGTTCCTGAAAGTCAACAGCATCATGACTGTGCTTTGGAATATGTTGAATTTAACAACAGATTTCAGGTGGTCAGTGACTAATTCCTGACATGTGGTGAGGCCTGTCAGAGAGTGTTTGCTCAAAGAGGGCACTCATACAAGTACAGGATATCATAGAATCACCAAGGTTGGAAAAGACCTAAAAGATCATTCAGTCCAGCTGTTCACCTATCACCAATAGCTCCCACTAAACCATGTCCGTCAACACAACATCCAATCATTCCTTGAACGCCTCCAGGGTCGGTGAATCCACCCCCACCCTTGGCAGTCCATGCCAGGTCCCAAAGTTCAGGACTTGGCATTTGGTCTTGGTGAACCTCATCCCATTGGCTTCAGCCCAGATCTCCAGCCTGTCCAGATCCCTCAGTATGGCCTTGGTAACTTCAGGCAGATCTACACTCCCAGCTAATCTGTTGTAGTTTGCAAACCTACATAGGATGCACTCAGCGCCCTCATCCAGGTCATCAATAAAAATATTGAAGAGGACAGGCCCCAGCACAGACCCCTGGGGAACACCAGGTAGGCACACAGGTGGGCGTCCAGGCAGGTCTTGAATATCTCCAGTGAAGGATACAACACAACCCCCTCGGGTAGCCTGTTCCAGTGCTCCATCACCCTCACCATAAGGAAGTTCTTGCACAAATTCGTGCAGAACTTCCTATGCTCCAGTTTCTGTTCAGTTCCCCTACTCATATTTCCACACACTGACATCACGACACTCAGGTCCCTCTCTACAGAGCTCCTCTCCAGCAGCTCATTCCCCAAACTGTCCTGGTGTGTGCAATTATTCCTTCCTAAGTGCAACACTCTACACTTGCTTTCATTGAACCTCGTCTGGTTTCTTGCTGCACATCTATCCAGCCTGTCCAGGTCTCGCTGAATGGCAGCACAGCCTTCAGGCGTGTCAGCCAATCATTAGCAAACTTGCTGAGGGTGGCCACTATCCCCTTGTCAAGGTCACTTATGAAGAAGCTGAACAAGACCAGGCTCAGCACCAACACCTGGGGAACACCGCTACTTACAGGTCTCCAAATGGACTCTGCTTTGACAACGACCACCCTCTGTGCTCTGTCAGTCAGACAGTCCTCAACCCACCTCACTGTTCACTCATCTTTCCCACATTTCCTTATCTTTGTGATAAGGATATTGTGGGAGACAGTATCAAAAGCCTTGCTGAAATCAAGGTAGACAACATCTACCGCTCTCTCCCCATCCACCCAGCCAGCAACAGTGTTATAGAAGGCTACCAGGTTGGTCACACATGACCTCCACTTGGTAAACCCATGCTGACAACTCCTGATAACCTCCTTTTCTTCCAACTGTCTGAAGATGGCATTCAGCACAAGCTGTTCCATCGCCTTTCCAGGGACAGAGGTGAGGCTCTCTGGCCTGTAGTTACCCAGATCTTCCTTCATACACATTTTTGAAGACAGGATTGACACTGGCTATCCTCCAGTCTTCAGGCACCTCCCCCATTCTCCAAGACCTCTCAAAGATGATAGAGAGTGGTTCTGCAGTCATCTCTGCCAGCTCCCTCAGCACACATGGATTTCTGAATATTGTTGTGGCCTAGGCGCTCATGGGCCAACTCTACCTTGACTAAAGGCAAGTCCTCCATTCCCCATACCCTCTCTCTAAGCTCCAGGGTCTGGGATTCCTGAAGGAGAGCTTTTACACTGAAGACAGAAGCAAAGTAGGCCTTCAGTATCTCCACCTTCTCAACAACCCCCATTACCAGAACACCTCCCTCACTTAGTAGGGACTCACAGTCTCACTAGTCTTCATATTATTCTTAACGTAATTTCAAAAGCCTTTTTTATTATCCTATTTAATGAGTGTCAACCCATTTACGTAATACAATGTTCTGCCTGTGAGGAAGCGTGAGAGGGAGGAGGGCCAGTCAGTGCTGGTTCTGTGGCAAGGTATTTATCGCTGAAGAATACTAACTGTTAATGGAAAGATATATGGTATTAACGGTGTTTATGGGAACTGAAGAACTGTATTGTTTGACAAACTGTTCTTATGGTATAAGAAAGCATAATTGTTAATGGCATATGGATGTGTTGTTGAGGGAATGTGGAAGTGTATCTGAGGGTACAAATAGTGGAATAGTTCACAGAGGAAAAAGGGTTAAAGAGAAAGTGAGTTTATCTGCAGTGACATGAGAGCAACCCCCCGCTCCATTCCCCTGCAAGCAGAGCAAAGCAGAGCAGAGCAGAGTAGAGCAACTGTCCCCATGTAGCATGTAGTGTTATTCTGCTTACTAAATGGATGAGCTCACTACAGAAGAGGCAAATCTTCTGTTCTGCTCCATCTCTGGCATACTCTGGAGTCCAAGGCATTTCAAAGCTATGGAACACCTACGTTCTTTCAATGATGACACCTTAGTATGCTCTGGGCTCTCATTTCAATTGCATCTAAGTAAGTTAAGAGTCATGACAGCTGACTGGAAGGCCAATGGTCCCATAAAGTGCATCAAGTAAGTAATTGCCATCTGGGTGAGGGAAAGGGTCGTCCCTGTCTGCTCTGCACTGCTGCAGCCTCACCTGGAGCACTGGGTGCACTTCTGGGCACCGCAGAAGATAAAGTGCATCAAACTATGGGGGAGTGTGCACAGGAGGGCACTGGAACTGAGAGATCAGAGATTCAGAGTTACATTGGGATTGAGTGCTTGTTCAGACGGGGCCCTTCTCACATCCCACATCCTGTGATGAGACACAGGGCACATGTGGGTTATGAACTTGACAGCATTTCTGCAACACATGCAGAGCCTGGGATCTTCCCTTCCCATGTCTTTCACTTAATATCACATAGATTTCAAACTCACTGCCACAGGAAGTGCCCTGAGCCAACACGAGAGACAGGATCTCCATGCCAAGTGTCTGGGAATCAGGTCTTGTCCTGTTTGCTTTTTAAGACAAAGGAGGATTTTCTTAGCATCAGAGCCACCATGCCAGTGCCTTTGCCTGACTGGAGTCATGGCTTCCAATTATCTGCTCTAACTAGTGCCTTGGGAAGCTTGCTTACTAATGGCCCTCAGTGGGCCCATTAATACTCCAAGAAACTTCACTGTTACTTCTGACTTTGTCGTGCTGAGTTCTTTGTGCAAACTTCTCTCTGCACTGGAGATTGATGGACTCAGCACCAAATGCGCCCTGGGGCCCATTATTAACTAAAGAGTCTCTTGTGCCTTGTGCCTTCCTGTTGTCTTCTTCAGGTTTTCAGAACGTGTTCAGCAAAATGGAGAGAGCTTAAAGAGCAAGAATCCAAAATGCATTTAATGTCTGTTTATTTATAGTTTGTTTTATACAAGAAGCACTTTGCAACTGATGTCAATGCAGGATGTCCCCAATGAGTTCTAATCTGTTGCTGTGTGGACAAAGTTCCTCCTCAACCTCTCCACCCCTCTTCTACTCTCATTGGCCCCATGGGACTTGCATCACTTTTCCTCAAATCACTCTTCTCTGTTGTCACCCGCTCAGTGTTAAACCTCCTTTGTACCAACTCCCACTGGCTTTCCACAGAGAACCAGCTGCACACAGAAAAAGAAAGATTTCTCTTTATTTATGGCCAACAAACAGAAGGAAAGGTGATGCAATTGAATGAACAGAAAAACACAGTTATCAATTGCATGCCACGTCCAAGCCGCTTCTATTGAGGTTTACCTTTCTTAGGGAATATTTGCACAAGAAATGAGTTATACACAGATAGGATGGGATAGATAAAATCATGGTGAAGGACTTGACAACAGATTTTTGAGGAATGGAGAAAATTCCAGTAATCTCCCTGGGATAGATCAGCCAGGGAGTTGGGAGGTATCAACGTAAAATTGAACAGGACTTGTGAGTATTTCACACACTGAGCATGAAAAATTAAAAAGAGAGAAAGAGAAAGAGAAAAAGAATAAAAAAAAGAAAGATAAAGAATGAAAGGAAAAGGAAAATTATAGGAAAAGGAGAAGGAGAAGAAAACGACATAGCAAAAGAAAAAGAAAGAGAAAATGAAAAGATAGGAAGGGATAGAATCACGGTGAAGGAGTTGACAACACAGTCCATCAGACTTTGGTGAGATGGAGCAAACTTGAGTCATCCCCCTAAAAGTCAGAAATCAGACCGATAATTGGGAGGTATCTGACTGAACAAAGACAAGGGATGGGGAAATCTGGCAGGCTGTGACAGGAGCGTGTGTCTAAATGGCCTGCTGAAAACATGCCCTTAACCACGGCCATTTATTGAGGAGAACTGGAGACACCTGGAGGATGAGGGACATCAAAAAGGCAGCAGGGAAAATCAGCGGCAGGCGCCAGGCTATAGTCACAGGTCATTGGCACTGGCACCGCTGTCTGTGTCTCTGAACCTGAAGGCATTTGTGCCCAGCAAAAACAATTCTGGAAAACATCGTAGTTTCAGAAAAAGAAAAAGAAAAAAAAAAAGAAAAAAAAGGACATCAAATCACCTCAAAGATTCATATTTACAACTTAAAATGGAAGAAGACTCATGAGAATTTCTCATGTTGAGAAGGGTTAACACATTCTCATTGATTTTGATCTTTGTCTTCAATCCTTTGTCTCAATTTTATTGACATTTATGAACATCTTCTAAGCTTACACCCTCAAAATAAATAAATAAATAAATAAAAAGAGATACATTAGCATCTTGCACTTGGCCTGATGCCCCTTTGACCTTTATAATTCCCACCAGACCTTCCATGCTGGAGAGCATGAGATCCAGCAGAGAATCTCTCCACTTTGGTTCCTCCACAGCTTGGTCAAGAATCTCCCATCTGTGCTCTCCGGGGATCTGCTGGATGGCACATGCCCTGCTGTGCGGTCCCTGCAGCAGATACTGGAGTGAAAAAGGCTCCCAAAGAGGACAATGGCCTGACAACATGTTAAACCCATCTGTCTGCAGAGGGCACCTTCCAATTGCTCTCTATGATCAAGAAGCCAGGAACAGACACTGATGGTCTCCTCTGTTGGCCATTTCCATTAGCTCTGACCTGGCTGCTCTTCCATCCCCTGGCAGAGCTCAGTGCACTCTCACAGAGGGCAGTCGCCCTTCCTTGACTCCTCTTCCATCCATCCTAAAGACTCTGTATCCCCCTTGCGCTACAGTGCAGTTGTTGTTGGAAATATCCTCAATAATTTTTGGTCAGGGCGGTATCTCTGATAAAAAGCAGTTTTTATTCGTGATTGCAATGGCGGGCGCCCTGATGGCAGAAGCGCACCTATGGACATGATGTTACAGTTTTTATACCTTTTCTCCCATATGTTTTCCCCTCCCCTCTCCCCTTCGGTTGGGTATTACAGGTTACAATTTTACCTGAGGTTTGCATTACATTCTGAAATTTGTTAGTTCACTTGCTATCTTGTCAGTCGCCGTCCTGCTGTTTCTGTTTCCAAGATGTCTCGGTACTCTTATCATATTGATATGTTGATTCCCTTCAAAGCTTCTTCAATTCTGTCCTAGAGGCCTTTGTTAAACAGAGAGCCCGGGGGGGGGGGGTGATTCCAGTCCTTCCCGATATCTCTTCAGGCACATCCTTAGGTATTTTTACAATGCGTACAACAAAACACTAAAACATACATTGTTGCTAGTTTATACAGGCATATTGTTAATTATTTTAACTTCTCCTCTTTGGATCCTTTATTACTCAGGTCTTATTTGTCCAGCATCAAAAACCAGTAGTTCTATTTCTGACAGCTGGGCAGACAGGAGCTGCAGTCTTTGTACCTGTGACTTCTACATAATAACTACAAATTGCTTCACATATATAATGAGACATTGAAATAAAATATTTCTATCTTATTCTAAATGCAGAAACAAGATTTGATTCCCACATTGTGGAAGCCATTAAACTGTGTTCCCATGGTCAAAACAGTAGCTCAGGCCTGCAGCTCTACCAAGATTTCTAGCTTATTGTGTGTTGGTGTTTGCATTAGTGCAAAACCGCAGAAGTAAATATCCTAATTGAAAATCATCACTGGACATAGCTGGACTGGATAGCTCATCTATGGTATCAGTGTGCAGAAGGTGGCACACAGACATTAGAGCGATCGTGGGTCTTGGAGGTGACGTAGCAGAACAGACACACCATGGGCATGGCTTTGCTGAAGGCCCTGTGCTGCTCTTGCAGCTGCATGTGAATTCACCAGACAGCCGGTGCTATCCCCTGTCTGGCCCTCAACTGATGCCCAGGAAAGAGGTGTCTATCACAGGGACTTCCCACACGGTTTACAAGCACTGGCACACATCAGGAGCAGCCCAGGTATGGTGGGCATCACCCAGTGTCTGTGTGTGAGCAGCTGCGTCCCTGCTGAAGGGCCGAGGAGTCAGAGCAGGAGCTCACATGCAGGCAACTCCTTGTGCACTTCTGAACGGAACCAGAGGAATCCCAGGTCCTGTGGTTCTGTGGGGAGCTGAATCCCATTTCAGCTCCAGGATTTCTGTCAAGGGATGAGACTCCTGCACTGCCTCAGCTGGATCACTGTCCTGCACAGGGAAAGTCCAAACCTCGCCTTCCTTGTCTGGGTGCCCTTTGTGCTTCATCAAACAAACTCTGGTAGCACTTCCCATATGTCTCCAGTCACTCACTGACCACTGGACATGTGGTGGTTAATTGAGCAAATTTCAACGCACAGTCACGATGCTGTTGTCTTTCAGGAGCTGTTGGCCGTGAGGACCCAGGGACATGTCAGGGGAGATGAGTGGGAAGGATAAAAATGACATCATCTGTTGCTGAGCTGGGCCGGGCTCCTGGGACACAGGGAGCTCATAAATGTGGGCAGAGCTGCAGAGAGACAGCTGTGCCCAGGAGCAGCTCTTGTGCACAGCACAGCCTGCAGGTGACAGAAGGAGAGGAGAGAAACTGGAGAGAGCTTCCAGGATGTGTGTGGTGTGAGCGGGCTGCATGCTATCCGCAAGAGCATTGCTCACAGACCATGACAAGGTAAGTCTCACTGCAGACCGTGAGCTGCTTTTCATAGAGGGTTAACTTAATTTGGGATATCCCATAGCAGATCCGTCTGCAGGCACTGCATGTTTCTTTACTGTGGGAAAAGTCTTCTGCTCCAGCTGAGGGCATCTGTACTGCAGTGTCAGAGCACAGCCCTGAGGGCTGCGTGTCCCAGCCCGGCTGCAGGCTGTGCAGCCGGGGCTGCAGGCGGGTGCCCAGGGCTGTCCTGCAGAGCAGGGTCCCTGCTGTGCCCCAGGGGCTGTGTGCCGGGTATGGGACTCTGCCGCCTGCCAGGCTCAGCACTCAGCCTGCCCGGGGAGCTGCCCAGGGTGCAGCGGGGAGACGTGTGGGGGGAAGGAGCCCCCGGCAGGGCTTGTGCTGCCACAGCTGCTGCCTGTGGCAGGGGATCACAGCTCCACTGCACAACTGAATGTTTCTGAGGGCCCTTTTCAAGAGGAGAGCCAAGGCAGGGGGTTTCCATTTCCTGTTCTGAGGCAATGAGATTTTGAGTCAAAAATCTAAAAGGGGCAATAAGAGTTCTTAGAATTTTTTGTCGATCAATTGCTTGTTTTGTGAAAAGTCACACATGATGCGCCTTCATTCTCCACTTTCTCGAAGGATGGAATTATCATCATTTTCTGTAGGCATGAATAATTCACTTATCCTACAGACAGGCAGCATTTTCTAACTGAAACTGAATGCCCCAGAAGCTGGGGTAGGGGGCTCTAAGAGCACTTGGGTTAAATATACGAGACATGAAACAGATGAAAATATCCAGGGAGAAGGGATAAGAAAATAAGAGGAAGGTCAGAGCTCCATATGCTGCTTCTGCTTAAGGAATGCTGAACGACATGTAATTAAATGCAAGTAATGGTGCTAAATGTACACTGTTGTAGGAGAATAAAAACATTTCATAGTATAGAAAGAGGAATGCCTCAGAGAGTGGTCTGGACTTGTAATTATCATCTGCACTCTGAGCAGGACTCCAAGCCTAGGAACAGCAGATGTCCAACAGCAGCTCCATCAGCGAGTTCCTCCTGCTGCCGTTGGCAGACACGCGGCAGCTGCAGCTCCTGCACTTCTGGCTCTTGCTGGGCATCTACCTGGCTGCCCTCCAGGGCAACGGCCTCATCAGCACAGCCGTAGCCTGCGACCGCCGCCTGCACACCCCCATGTACTTCTTCCTCCTCAACCTGGCCCTCCTCGACCTGGGCTGCATCTCCACCACTCTCCCCAAAGCCATGGCCAACGCCCTCTGGGACACCAGGGCCATCTCCTACACAGGATGTGCTGCACAGCTCTTTTTCATTTTCTTCTTCCTCTCAGCAGAGTATTCCCTTCTCACCATCATGTCCTATGACCGCTACGTTGCCATCTGCAAGCCCCTGCACTACGGGACCTTGATGGACAGCAGAGCTTGTGCCACCATGGCAGCAGCTGCCTGGGGCACTGGGGTTCTCAATTCCCTGCTGCACACTGCCAGTACGTTTTCACTGCCTCTCTGCCAAGGCAATGTTGTCAACCAGTTTTTCTGTGAAATCCCCCAGATCCTCAAACTCCCCTGCCCAGAATCAAATCTCAGGGAAGTTGTGTTTCTCTTTTTTGGTGTGAGTTTAGGCATTGGCTGCTTTGTTTTCATAGTGGTGTCCTATGTGCAGATCTTTGTGGCTGTGCTGAGAATGCCCTGTGAGCAGGGACGGCACAAAGCCTTTTCCACATGCCTTCCTCACCTGGCCGTGGTCTCCCTAGTTGTCAGCACTGGCGCTTTTGCCTACCTGAAGCCCCCGACCATTTCCTCCCCACTCCTGGATCTGACAGTGGCACTTCTGTACTCAGTGGTTCCTCCAACACTGAACCCTGTTATCTACAGCATGAGGAACAGGGAGATCAAGCACGCTCTCAGGAAGGTGTTGCAATACACACTATTCCAGCTTCCTTAAAATGCACAACTTCCTCATAGGATTCCCAGTGATGGTTCTTTATGTTCTATGCATCTTTGGTTGTTTGATTACGTGAGATATAGCAACGTAAAAAAAAAAAAATAAATAAAAATTGTACTCATACATAAAAATGTATTACAATTCTTTCCTACCTAATTTCCATTTTTTCACTCCAAGAGCTCATGTAAACATGTATCCAGATTCCCTGAATACATTTGAAGATACCTGAAATGTTTTCAAAAAAGACATTTGCTTAGGTTTTCTCTCTTCATACTTTGTCTGGATTTGGGGAGGTACAGCCACAGACAGCAGCTCAACGTGCTCTTTTCATTTCTGATCTCTTTACACTGACACAGTGCTCTCGAGCCCCCTCATTTGTGCAGTCCTGAAGGTCTTGTGTGTCTCACGACTGTCCTGTTGCCTCTACAGCAGAAATTGAGGGCTGCTGTCAGTAGCCAGCAATATGAACAGATCTGTCAGAGCTGGTCTCCTTGCTGGCACTGCCATAACAAGAGGGCCCCTTTAGAGCAGGGCCAGAGAACTGGAGGCCTCTTCCAAAGCTGGTGAAAGGAATATACCTCAGGAGCTGCTCCCTGAGAAATCCTCAAGATATTCTGGTGCTCTTCAGTGCGTGACCGGATAAACTGAACATTCCCAAGGAGGTCACTAAGAGACTCGGGGCAGTGCTGTGGTTTAAATTTTATGGGTTGAGATAAAGAGAAAAAGAAAAAGATAATAATTATGAGAAATGTATTTATACATATATAATATATTTAGTGTATTTTCACACATATACAACATATGCTGTTGCAATCATATATGAACTAATCCCTATGTTTATCTGTTTGCAAGTCCAGGACTAGTTGCAGGGGTTTTAACAGCCATAGGGTTCACTGTAGGAGCTGTACTGACTTTCAGGCTGTTGCTGGAGTTGAAGTGACCCCAGAGTTCATTGCCAGAGCTGGAACCACCACAGGACATGTGACGAAGTTGGAGCAGCCACTGGGCTCATTGGAGGGGTTGGAGTGACCACAGGGCTGAACCTCCTGGCACAGTGCACCTCCCTTGGGAGGAATTTGTTTCATTTTCTTATAGCAACACATGGAACAGCTACAGGACCTGTAGCAGGAGTGACTGCAGAGCTCATTATGAGGGGTGGAGTGACAGCGGGATCTGTCCAGAGTGTGGAGTAAGTGCAGAACGTGTAGCAAAACCTTGGAGCTGCTGCAGGGTCTGTGCCAAGAGTTGCAGAGGCTGCAGCACTGTCAGCAGATCCAGCTCTCTTCCCCTTGAGGATGCTGACGACACACTTATGGGGCTGGGGATGCAGTTATGGGGCTGGGGACTCAGATATGGGTCTGTGTTCCCACTTATGGGGCTGGGGATGCAGTTATGGGATTGGGGATGCAGGTATGGGGCTGGGAGTGCACTTATGGGGCTGGAGATGAACCTATGGGGCTGGGGAACCACTTATGGGTCACACTTATGGGGCTGGGTACAGGTATGTCAACCAGGGACCCCCATAGTGTCCCCATTGTGGTGACACTTATGGGGCTGGAGATGCAGTTATGAAGATTGGGGTCTCACTTGTGGGGCTGGGGATGCACTTATGGGGCTGGGGAGGCACTTATGGGTCACACTTATGGGGCTGAGGATGCACATATGGGGCTGGGGACACACTTATGGGGCTGGGGACTCAGTTATGAGGCTGGAGATGCAGTTACGGGTCACACTTATGGGGCTGGGAATGCAGATATGGGTCACACTTAAGGGGCTGGGGATGTAGTTATGGGCCACACTTATGGGGCTGAAGACGCACTTATGCGTCTGGGGTCCCACTTATGGGTCTGAGGACCCACTTATGGGGCTGGAGCCTCACTTATGGGTCACACTTATGGGGCCGGATCACACTTATGGGGCTGGGGAGGCACTTATGGGTCTGTGTTCCCACTTATGGGGCTGGGGACTCAGTTATGGGTAACACTTATGGGGCTGGGGACCCAATTATGGGCCTGGGGATGCACTTATGGGTCACACTTATGGGGCTGGGAACATCTCTAAGTCTATAGTTATGGGGCTGGGGACACAGTTATCAGGCTGAAGATTCAGTTATGGGGTTTTGGGTCACACTTATGCGGCTAGGGATGGACTTATGGGGCTGGGGTCCCCATTGGCTTCTATGAGGTCAAACTGATGGGGTTGGGGACGCACTTATGGGGCTGGGGAGGCACTTATGGGTCACACTTATGGGGCTGGTGATACACTTATGGGGCTGGGGAGGCACTTATGGGGCTGTGTTCCCACTTATGGGGCTGGGGATGTAGTTATGGGGTCACACTTACGGGGCTGGGGACACAATTATGGGGCTGGGGAACCACTTATGGGGCTGGGGTCCCCATTAGGCCCCTATGGGGTCAAACTGATGGGATTGGGGACGCACTTATGGGGCTGGGGAGGCACTTATGGGTCACACTTATGGGTCTGTGTTCCCAGTTATGGGGCTGGGGTCCCCACTGGCCCCTATGGTGTCCAACTTATGAGGCTGGGGACATCTCCAAGTCTTTAGGGTCTCAGTTATGGGGTTGGGGTTACAGTTATGGGGCTGGGGATGCAGTTATGGGGCTGGGGTCCCCATTGGCCCCTATGGGGTCACACTTATGGGTCTGGAGCCTCACTTATGGGTCTGGAGCCTCACTTATGGGGCTGGAGTCCCACTTATGGGGCTGGATTCACAATTAGGAACTCAGTTATGGGGTTTTGGGTCCCACTTATGGGTCTAGACACCCACTTATGGGGCTGGGGCCACCTCCAAGTCTATAGTTATGGTGTTTTGGGTCATATATATGGGTCTGTGTTCCCACTTATGGGGCTAGGGTCCCCATTGGCCCCTATGGGGTCACACTTATGGGTTTGGAGCCTCTCTTATGGGTCAAACTTATGGGGCTGTGGAGGCACTTATGGGGTCTGGGGTGTCACTTATGGGGCTAGAATCATACTTATGGGGTTTGGGGCCACACTTACGGGTCTGTGTTCCCACTAATGGGGCTGGGGTCCCCATTGGCCACTATGGGGTCACACTTACGGGGCTAGAATCATAGTTATGGGGTTTTGGGTCACACTTATGGGTCTGGGGGCCCACTTATGGGTCTGGATCCTCACTTATTGGTCCCACTTATGGGTCTGTGTTCCCACTTATGGGGCTGGGGTCCCCATTGGCCCCTATGGGGTCACACTTATGGGTCGCACTTACCTTGTTGCTTGCCGGCCTTCCCGTTGTCATCGGGATGAATGAGGTCCCATATAAAGGCCTTGATGGACTCATCACCCCGATAATGGAGCAGGCAATAGAGCAGGATGGCCCTAGAGATGGTGACTTGCGGAATTAAACCCCATAACCACCAAGTAGTTATAAAGCAGGTATGTTTAATGAGTGATGCACACACACCCTGGTGCAAGGGGGGTAGCTCCACCTCACTTGCACACCGTCAGGAGAAAGCGTGCAACAGATACAGGCTGAACTAATACATCATCAGTAGTTGGCAAGAATTGGGATACATATTCATTACATTCGTCAGACCCCATTAGCATGCAGTCCCTCCCCCCTTGCGCATGTGTAGTGAGTTGTGGGGGTGGTCATGGGATGAAGGCTCATCATCTTCCTCATCGTAAACTTTCGACCCTTCAGAAGGGGCACCCCCCAACCTGGTTCCAGTTGCTCTGTGGACATCTAATCACCACGCTGTTCTTGGGCTGTTCCACCCTGATCTTCATGGCCTTCATCCCCTTGTTTTCTCAAGCTTAGCGTCTGCTATTCCCCCTCTCTCAGCTCCCCTTAACATAAACTATCTATCTGTAACTACCCTTTGCCTTAGTGAGGCCCCCTTTCCCTTTCCGTAGCAAAGTGTTCTCTTTTCATCTACTATGGGGTCCCTTTTCACTATTCACTGACACTTCATGATGGATGGGCAAGGAAGATGAGGAAAGGCTGCTGCCCTTTGTGAGAGTGCACTGAGCTCTGCCTGGGGATGGCAGAGGAGCCAGCTGAGAACTGATGGAAAAGGCACAAAGAGGAGAGCGGCAGATTCTGTTCCTTGCTTCCTGATCAGGAAGAACAAGAGGAGGAGGACAGGCAGGAATCTGAGTTACAGCTCAGATGGAATTGTCTTCAGACTGCCTGCTATGGTGCAGTGTTTTGGTTCTAGGAGAAAACCACTGATAACACTCTGATGTTTACAGCTGCTGCTAAGCAGTGTTGTACGGAGCCAAGGCCATGATCAGTGGAGGGCACATGGAGCTGGGAGGGAACAGAGTGAGGACAGCTGACTGAAAGTGGCCAAAGGGACGTTCTCTATCAGCTGACAGCAAGCAGAAATTGGATTGAAAGGGGTGGGAGTTCATCTCAGTCTCTTCACTGCCCAGAGCCCAGCTGAGCATCAGTCTGGTGGTGCTGAGCAAGTGCTTGTGCATCAGTTGTTACATACAATTCCATATCAACGGATATATAGTGATAACTATTACTCCTCTCCTTTATCTCTCTTAGTAAATTGCTTTGTTACAACCCACACGATGTACTTTTTTTTCCCAGTTCTCATCCTTATCCCACTGGGAATGGGGCAGTGCACTGAGCACTGTGTGCTGCTGATCCACATGTTGGGTTCAACAACCACCGTCATTTTGGTGCCTGATGTGAGGCTCCAAGGGTTGAGATAACAGCACAACTGTCCAGAGTGAGATAACACAGGGCTTTGTGGGAGCTGGAGAACTGCTGGCCATTATGCTGATTGTTTCCCTATGTGTGGAGCTTGCTGAGTCTTCTCACGAAGTTGCATTGCACAGCTCCTTGCTTTTGCTTGTTTTCCCTGCTGCATTATTTGTCAACTCTGGATGCTGGATTAGGGTATTTATTTTGCTATGCTTTTTGACACTGGTTTATATCACGATAAAATTGGCAGCTGACAAAGTGAAGTTTTGTGCACAGTCAGCTCTGTGGTCATCTTTGCGTTTTGGAAGTCATATTGTCGATATGATTTGGAATTACACATTTTACATTGTCTTCTCCGGGAGCCCAGGGCTATTCAAGGAATGACTGGATGTTGTGTTGAGGGACATGGTTTAGTGGGAGCTATTGGTGATAGGTGAACAGTTGGACTGGATGATCTTTTAGGCCTTTTCTAACCTTGGTGGTTCTAGGATTCTAGGATTGAGGTTAAACAATTATTCAGGAATATCAGTGAGAGATCTGCCCCAAGGTGAGAAGGCTCTGCATGGCAGGGGGTGTGGGACCGTCTTGGCAGCTGCCTGGAGTGGTGGGCACCCCCAGGTCTTTGGAACTTCATCTCTGAGCAACTGCAGGATCCTGAGAACCTGGTAGAATATTGGAGGCAGGTCTGCTGTGGTTCTGGTAATCCCCAAGAAAGACAGATGACTGCAGTGTGCCAGATCCAGAGAGCTGGACATGCTGACAGTGCTGCAGCCTCTGCAACTCCAGCACAGACCCTGCAACAGTTCGAAGTTTTTGCCACATGTCCTTCAGTTGCTCCAAGCTGTAGGACAGATCCTGCTGTCACTCCACCCCTCATAATGAGCTCTGCAGTCACTCCTGCTACAGGTCCTATAGCTGTTCCAAGTATGGTAATAAGAAAATCCTACAAATTCCTCCCAGGTGAGGTGCACTGTGCCAGGAGGTTCAGCCCTGTGGTCACTCCAACCCCTCCAATGAGCCCATTGGCTGCTAAAACTTCAATCACATGTCCTGTGGTGATTCCAGCTCTGTAAATGAACTCTGCGGTCACTTCGACTCCTGCAACAGCCAGACAGCCACTTCAGCTCCTACAGTGAACCTTCTGGCTGTTAAAACCCCTGCAACTAGTCCTGGACTTGCAAACAGGTATGCATGTGTATTAGTATCTGTGCATATATGTTTGCAACTGAATATGTTGTATATGTGTGAAAATATACTAATTATATATTTATAAATACATTTCTCATAATTATTATCCTTTTCTTTTTCTCTTTGTCTCAACCCATAAACTTTAAACCACAGCACTGCCCTGAGATGCTTACGGGTCTCCTTGGGACTATTCAATTTGATCTGGTCACACACTGAAGAGCACCAGAAGATCTCGAGGTATTCTCATGGAGTAGCTCCTGAGGTAGATTCCTTACACCAGCTTTGGAAGAGGCCTCCCTCCAGTTCTCTGGACCTGCTCTAAAGGGGCCCTCTTGTTATGGCAGTGCCAGCAAGGAGACCAGCTCTGACAGACCTGTTCATATTGCCAGCTACTGACTGCAGCACTGGATTGCTGCTGTAGAGGCAACAGGACTGTCGTGAGACACACAAGACCTTCAGGACTGCACAAATGAGAGGGCTCGAGAGCACTGTGGAGGTGTAAAGAGATCAGAAATGAAAAGAGCACGTTGAGCTGCTGTCTGTGGCTGTACCTACCCGAATCCAGACAAAGTAGGATAAAAGAAAAGCTAAGTAAAAGTCTATTTTGAAACCTTTTTAGGTATCTTTTAACATATTCGTGGAATCTGGATACATGTTTACATGAGCTCTTGGAGTGAAAAAATGGAAATTAGGTAGGAAAGAAGTGTAATACATTTTTATTTATAAGTTCAATAACATTTTTTTTTGCACGTTCCTATATCTCACACAATCAAACAACCAAAGATGCATAAAACATGAAGAACCATCACTGGGAATCCTATGAGGAAGCTGTACATTTTATGGAAGCTGGAATAGTGTGCATTGCAACATCTTCCTGAGAGCGTGCTTGATCTCCCTGTTCCTCATGCTGTAGATGAGGGGGTTCACTGCTGGAGGAACCACTGAGTACAGAATTGCCACTGTCAGATCCAGGAGTGGGAAGGAAATGGACGGGGGCTTCAGGTAGGCAAAAGCGCCAGTGCTGACAACTAGGGAGACCACGGCAAGGTGAGGAAGGCATGTGGAAAAGGCTTTGTGCCGTCCCTGCTCAGAGGGCATCCTCAGCACAGCCATGAAGATCTGCACGTAGGACACCACTATGAAAACAAAGCAGCCAATGCCTAAACTCACACCAAAAAAGAGAAACACAACTTCCCTGAGATTTGATTCTGAGCAGGAGAGTTTGACGATCTGGGGGATTTCACAGAAAAACTGGTTGACAACATTGCCTTGGCAGAGAGGCAGTGAAAATGTACTGGCAGTGTGCAGCAGGGAATAGAGAACCCCAGCGCCCCAGGCAGCTGCTGCCATGGTGGAACAAGCTCTGCTGTCCATCAAGGTCCCGTAGTGCAGGGGCTTGCAGATAGCAACATAGCGGTCATAGGACATGATGGTGAGAAGGGACAACTCTGCTGAGATGAAGAAGAAAATGAAAAAGAGCTGTGCAGCACATCCTGTGTAGGAGATGGCCCTGGTGTCCCAGAGGGCGTTGGCCATGGCTTTGGGGAGAGTGGTGGAGATGCTGCCCAGGTCGAGGAGGGCCAGGTTGAGGAGGAAGAAGTACATGGGGGTGTGCAGGCGGCGGTCGCAGGCTACGGCTGTGCTGATGAGGCCGTTGCCCAGGAGGGCAGCCAGGTAGATGCCCAGGAAGAGCCAGAAGTGCAGGAGCTGCAGCTGCCGCGTGTCTGCCAACGGCAGCAGGAGGAACTCGCTGATGGAGCTGCTGTTGGGCATCTGCTGTTGTTGGGCTTGGAGTCCTGTTCAGAGTGCAGAAGATAATGACAAGTCACGACCATTCTCTGAGGCATTCCTCTTGCTATACTATGAAATGTTTTTATTCTCCTACAACATTGTACATTTAGCACCATTACTTGCATTTAATTTCATGTCGTTCAGCATTCCTTAAGCAGAAGCAGCATATGGAGCTCTGACCTTCCTCTTATTTTCTTATCCCTTCTCCCTATATATTTTCATCTGTTTCATGTCTCATATATTTACCCCAAGTGCTCTTAGAGCCCCATACCCCAGCTTCTGTGGCATTCAGTTTCAGTTAGAAAATGCTGCCTGTTTGTAGGATAGGTGAATTATTCATGCCTACAGAAAATGATGATAATTCCATCCTTTGAGAAAGGGGAGACTGAAAGCGCATCATGTGTGACTGTTCACAAAACAAGCAATTGATCGACAAAAAATTCTCAGAACTCCTATTGCCCCTTTTAGATTTCTGACTCCAAACCTCTTTGCCTCAGAACAGGAAATGGAAACCCCCTGCCTTGGCTCTCCTCTTGAAAAGGGCCCTCAGAAACATTCAGTTGTGCAGTGGAGCTGTGATCCCCTGCCACAGGCAGCAGCTTTGGCAGCACAAGCCCTGCCGGGGGGTTCCTTCCCCCCACACGTCTCCCTGCAGCGCCCTGGGCAGCTCCCCGGGCAGGCTGAGTGCTGAGCCTGGCAGGCGGCAGAGTCCCATACCCGGCACACAGCCCCTGGGGCACAGCAGGGACCCTGCTCTGCAGGACAGCCCCGGGCACCCGCCTACAGCCCCGGCTGCACAGCCTGCAGCCGTGCTGGGACACGCAGCCCTCAGGGCTGTGCTCTGACACTGCAGTACAGATGCCCTCAGCTGGAGCAGAAGACTTTTCCCACAGTAAAGAAACATGCAGTGCCTGCAGACGCATCTGCTATGGGTTATCCCAAATTAAGTTAACCTTTGAAGAGTGAGCAAAGCCTCAAAATGGTGGTAAGGTAACACTTTGCTATAGAAAGGGAAAGGGGAACTTCACAGAAACCAAGACAAAGGGTAACTGTAGATAGTTTACATTTAAAAGGGCAGGGAAAAGGGGAATTACAGACACTTAGTCAAAAGAAAACCAGAGAAGAGACCTCTGACAAGAAGAAGGATTAGATACCCCCGGGCAAGACGATGCTTACCTGGGAGAATGGTACCAGCAGATAACACCAAGAAGAAAACAGAAGAAGAATTTCACCCCAAAACAACGGCAAGGGTCGCGGGGAATGGGGTCAGGGGGAATGAGGGAATGGGGTTGCGGGGAACGGGGCCATAGGGAATGTAATGAATATGTAATCAAACTGAGGAGGAGACTATTGATTATGTATTAGCTTGACCTATAACTGTAACACACTTTTCTCCTTACGGTGTGCAAGTTTGGTGGAGCTATCCCCCTTGCACCCGGCGCTGCGCAATAAACATACCTGCTTTATAACCCATCTCTGGATTATAGAGTTTGATTCCGCAAGTCAATTTGGCACCCCAGATGGGACTACCTCTGTTTGGCTGCGGGACCAGCTGAGAAGGGGGACGCCTTTGGCGCGCCCCGAGATTTCTCGGAAGGACTCCCCTCCCTCATCTGATCACTGCAGGAGCAGACAAGAACCATCTGTCGGCGGAAAGGTATGTGAAACTGGGAAACGGGGGTCCCGTAAGTCGTGAGGAGACGTCCTACGCAGGGCACAGTGGAGTCGGCGTGCTCCCACCCTAGGGACGTGAGCTCACGGGTTAGGTTAGGTTGCCGGCTGGGTTAGGACTCCCTAGGGAGTGCCTACAAAGGGGCCAGTAAGTCGTACGCATGGTAAAAGAGCTATTGCTCACATTCAGGTGATTGCTAATTGGGCAGAGCTTGTCTGCTTTCTCTGGTACAGGGTGATTTGTGTAATCCTGGGATAATTGGTATCGTACAGCGCTGTCTATATAGGTGGCCTAAGTCAACAACTAGCACCGGTGTTCTTAACATCTTTGGTTAAGCTTAACAAATGATATATTGTAATTCTGTTTGAATTGTCGTGTGAGTGTGGTGTGAGTGAGACGCAGCGCAGCTGCGGGGCGAGTGCGGAGTCCCGACCCGCGGTTCCGTCCTCCCACGAGGGAAACGGCCGGGGACGGACGAAGCGAAAGTTGTCTCCAATACTTGTTTATCTTTGTTTTAATACGTGTTTATTTTGTATTATTAGTTACCGGTTGTTGTAAAGTACGTGGTCATAAGTCATAACGATACTGTTGTGTCAGAAGTGGTTTTACTTATAAAAGAATACGATTGTTTATATTAAGTTACGATGGGGAAATCACAGAGCAAAGAGGTCCCTGAGCGCACACCCCTGGGTTGTATACTGGCACACTGGCGAGATATTGCTGGGAAATCAAGAGGAACCCTGAGTCGGAAAAACTTGATTAAATATTGTAATCAATGGTGGTTGGTGTATAAGCTGGAGGAAGGGGAGAAATGGCCTCTAAATGGAACAGTAAAATATAATACAATCTTGCAGCTTATGTTGTTTCTGAGGAGAGAAAATAAGTGGGAGGAGGTAGCATATGCAGATATGTTCTTCACCCTCCGCAACCACCCGGAATGGCAGAAAGAGTGTGGAATGGGACCGCCACAAGATCCTTTTGTACTAACTATAGAAAAAGTACGGCGGGAGGCAAAAGAAAGTAAAATAAAACGCTGCTGCTCATCCTGTAGTATCGGACAGCAGTGCACAAAGACAGGCAAGGTTAGGGAGCCTGAAGAATTGTCGGAATATCTCCAGGTTCAGCGGGCAATAAGGGTGAGAAATGAGGAAATCCCACTAGATCCAGAAATGCCTTCTCTTGAGGATTCTAATCCTCCTTCACCCCCTTCACCCCCGGCCCTCCCTTCTCCCCCTGAGCCTCCTGCCTCCCCAGTAGCCTCACGTACCCGAAGCCAGCAGCCGTTAACAATAGCTCTGTTGAGGGAAGTGGTACGTCCAGAGGGGGGTACAATGTTAGTTAAAGTTCCGTTCTCTTCATTTGACTTAGAATCTTGGAAGGAGGTTTGTAAAAACTACCGAGATGACCCATCAAAGGTAGCAAGACAAATGCAGTTTTTAGTTAGACAATTTGAACCAGACTGGAATGATATTCAGTTGCTGTTAGATCAACTGACCGAAACAGAAAAACAACTGGTTCTAAGAACAGCACAAACCCTGCTTGAGGATAATTTGCGAGGAACAGATGAAGATATTAAAGACTATTTCCCATTACAAAACCCTCGCTGGGACCCAAATACAGATCATGGGAGGGAGCTTTTGGAGAGATACCGAGAATGGGTAATAAAGGGAGTAGAAAGAGCTATCCCTAGAACAGTGAACTGGTCTAAATTATTTGAAGTGAAACAGGGTCCCCAGGAGACTCCCTCGGAATTCCTTGAAAGGCTGAGGAATGTAATGAGAAAACATACCTCCCTGGATCCAAATTCAGAGGAAGGTATTCATCAGTTGGTGTCACTATTCACAGGGCAGTCTGCAGGGGATATAAGAAAGAAGCTACAAAAATTACCAGCACCGGCCAATAGAAATTTGGAAAGTTTGCTAGAAGTAGCTTGGAGAGTGTTTAGCAATCGGGAGGAGGAAGATAGGAAAAAGGACAGACAGATACTGATTGCAGCTTTGCAAGGGACAGGGAGGGGTGAAATGTGCAGAACAAGAAAGCCCCTGGAAAAGGACCAATGTGCCATCTGCCGGAAAAAAGGACACTGGAAAAATGAATGCCCACTGAGAAAACAGAAAAGGGGGGCATGGACTAAGTTCCAAGCCCCCGTAAAGGAGGATTGACTGGAACCGGGCGAGTCTACCCTGGCGGATTCACTGGTTAAGATAAAGCTAGGGAAGAAACAGAAGAGTGTAGAATTTTTAATAGATACTGGTGCGGCTTGTTCAGTACTAAATGAAGAATTAACTCCATTAAGTAAAGAATTTATGACTGTAAAAGGGGCCACTGGTCAACCCGAAAAGGCTTACTTCCTTAAACCTCTGAAATATAAATTGGGGAAGCAGGTAGGGATACATCGATTTTTATACCTACCTGACTCACCACATCACCTCTTAGGACGGGATCTCTTAGAATTATTAGGGGCAGAAATAAAATTTAAGGCAGGAAAGATGCGGTTTAAAGTAAGGGATGATTCTTTAATTGAGGTACTGAGCCTAGCATTGATCACAACAAATTCAACTCCCGAAAACACAGGGATGCCCGAAGAAATCAGTAATCAGGTCTATCCAGGGGTATGGGCAACGGAAACCCCAGGGCGTGCAAAAAACGCCCCTCCTGTGGTAATTAATATAAAGCAAGGAGCTCAACCCCCACGAATTAAACAATACCCCCTAAGGATAGAAGATAGAGAGGGAACACAACCATTAATTGATAAATTCATGAGACATGGGTTATTAGTGGAATGTGACTCTAAATACAATACCCCGATACTCCCAATTAGGAAACCAGACGGGAACTACCGTATAGTACAGGATCTGAGAGCAATCAATAAAATAGTAGAAGATTTATATCCCCTGGTAGCAAACCCATATACACTGCTTACAAAACTATCTAGTGAATTGGCTTGGTTTACCGTACTGGATCTAAAGGATGCATTCTTCTGCTTACCCCTAAGTCCAGAGAGTCAGCTATTATTTGCATTTGAGTGGGAGAACCTTAAATCCGGCAGAAAAACACAACTGACATGGACAGTGCTTCCCCAAGGGTTCAAGAATAGCCCAACTATTTTTGGGAATCAGCTAGCCAAGGATTTGGAACAATGGGAACGCCCCTCTGAGAAAGGAGTTCTGTTACAGTATGTAGATGATCTATTAATAGCTACTGAAACGGAAGAAGAGTGTGTAACATGGACTATCAGTCTACTGAATTTTCTGGGGCTTAATGGGTATCGAGTCTCCCCACAGAAGGCCCAGGTGGCAAAACGACAAGTAGTCTATTTGGGCTACGAAATCACAGCAGGACTAAGGATGCTGGGAACAGCGAGGAAGGAAGCCATTTGTCAGACCCCCGAGCCCCGGACTGCAAAGGAGCTGCGCACATTCCTGGGAATGACAGGCTGGTGTCGACTCTGGATCCATAACTATGGACTTCTGGTAAAACCACTCTTTGCACTTTTAAAAACTAACCCCAATACTCTCACTTGGGATGGGGAAAGCAGAAGAGCCTTTAAACAGTTAAAGCGTGAGCTCATGCAGGCTCCTGCCTTAGGGTTGCCAGACACAACAAAACCATTCTGGCTATTCTCATATGAAAAACAAGGAATAGCCTTGGGAGTCCTGGCTCAGAACTTGGGGCCTTATCGAAGAGCAGTAGCATACTTTTCTAAACAACTGGATGAAGTAAGCAGGGGGTGGCCGAGCTGCTTGAGAGCAATAGCTGCACTGGTATTAAACGTTCAGGAAGCACGTAAATTTACTTTAGGGCAGAAAATCACAGTCTTGACATCTCACACTGTTTCAACTGTGTTAGAAGTGAAGGGTGGGCACTGGCTCTCACCGCAGAGACTCCTTAAGTATCAAGCTATCCTGATGGAACAAGATGATGTGGAAATAAAAGTAACTAATATTGTTAACCCAGCATCCTTCCTTAGTGGGACCTCGGGAGAACCAGTACTGCATGATTGCCTGGAAACCATTGATGCGGTATGTTCCAGCCGACCAGACCTGAAAGAAGAACCACTAGAAGATGCTGAGGACTCTTGGTATACTGACGGTAGCAGCTTTGTGCTGCAGGGGGTACGCAAAGCAGGCTATGCTGTGACAACTACAAACAAGGTAATAGAATCAAAAGCCTTGACCCCAAATACCTCTGCACAAAAGGCAGAAATCATAGCTCTAACTCGAGCATTAGAGCTGGCAGAGGGAAAGAGAATCAACATATGGACAGATTCAAAGTATGCTTTTAGTGTGATACATGCCCATGGAGCAATATGGAAGGAGAGAGGACTATTATCAACACGAGGAAAGGGCATTAAGCATGCCGAGGAAATTTTAAAGCTCCTGGAAGCAGTTCATCGACCAAGAAAGGTGGCTATTATGCATTGCAGAGCACACCAGAAAGGAAAGATGCCGGAAGAAGTAGGAAATGCTTTTGCAGATCGAGAGGCAAAACGAGCAGCAAGGGAAGACCCGGTGGAAATGCATTCTTTAATTCCAGACGGTAAAATCCAAATTGATAGTGAACCCAGATACTCAAAGGAAGATAAAATTCTCATAGAAGATCTAGGAGGGCAAGTGGGAGAGGGAGGATGGGCCACTACCCCACAAGGTAAAATCATTATTCCCACGGCTATACTGTGGGCAGTGATAATGGCTGAACACAGAAAAACTCATTGGGGAGTGGAGGCACTGCATAAATATTTAGCCCAAAGAATAATTGCCCGGAACTTGTATTCCACAATTAGGCAGGTGACACGACAATGCGAGATATGTTTACAGAATAACCCCAAGTCAGGTCATAAAGTCACCCTAGGGCAGATAGGGAAAGGGAATTACCCGGGACAACAGTGGCAAATTGATTTCTCAGAACTCCCAAGAAAAGGGGGGTTCAGATATTTATTGGTATTAACAGACACCTTTTCGGGATGGCCAGAAGCGTACCCCTGTAGGACTAACAAGGCTCGAGAGGTAACAAAGGCTCTGTTACATGAGATTATTCCGAGGTTTGGGGTCCCTGCAGCAATTTCATCAGATCGTGGCCCACACTTTAATGCTAAAGTGGTCCAACAAGTAAGTTCACTATTGGGAATTGATTGGCAGCTACATACACCATACAGGCCGCAGTCCAGCGGTCAGGTGGAAAAAAATGAATCACCTAATCAAATTACAGATAGTGAAATTGGGCCAAGAGGCTGGGATACCCTGGCCTCAGGCATTACCACTGGCACTCTTACGAGTTCGTACCAAACCCCGAACCAAGGAAGGACTGAGCCCATTCGAAATCCTTTATGGGAGGCCTTACCCTGTACAAAAGGGAATCTCTATGCAAACTGGGGAAGAAGTATTGAATGAATACATGGTAAATCTGACAAAGCAACTAAAGAAAATTGAAAAAACAGTACTTGGGGCCAGGGCACGGGGCCTAGATAGCCCAGTGCATAATATACTACCAGGCGACTATGTTTATGTTAAATCCCTCTCAGATTCACCTCTGGAACCAAAGTGGAGTGGGCCCTACCAAGTGCTCCTGACCACCCACACGGCAGCAAAGGTGAAAGGACTGACGCCTTGGATACACCACACCTGCCTGAAGAAAGCTCCCAGACAACAGTGGACAGTGAAAGAGGAAGGACCACTGAAGATCAAAATCCAAAAACATGTATAACAGCTTGGTAATTTTTAGCATGACCGTGACAACAGTCGTAGCCTGGCATGGGAACAGCTACCTGAAAATGACTGAGAAAATTGGCCAGGCTTTCAATAAATCTTGCTGGATATGCACGGCCCTCCCTAGAGGAGAGGGAAGAGTGCCTATGTATGGGGTGGCAACACTAAACTGGACAATTCCAAGCTGGGTGGAATATGGGAAATGTAAGTTTGGTCTAGAAGACAAACAAGACAAACCACAGAAAGGTCCTAGGTTTGAGTTGCTAATCTTAGATTCTACTAGGTCAATCTTTGTAGATAGAAAATTTGATAAGGGGGTGGGGGTGGGATGGCGAAACTTAACGGGCATAGGGTGTAGTTGGGAATATGGGAATTCAGGAATAGTAACAGGGATTGTTAGAATTGGGAAATGGGCACAAGGCACGGGATGCGACCCTAGAACAGATGAGGCATCATACTGGGTCTCAGATAAGAATATTCTCGGAATTGCAAGGATGGCTACATCATTTGCCTATCAAGAAAAGATGCCCAAGCCATGTAAATTACCAAATGGGTATTGGTGGCTGTGTGGGGATGGGCATGCTCGAAAAGCATTACCTATAAATTGGACAGGGACATGTACTGTAGGATATTTGGTACCTCAAACTACAGTACATGAAGACACCCCACGAGGACTTTTAAGAACTCCCTGGATTCGAACTAGGCGCACATACAATCCCTTAGTGCACAGCACAGGCTTTCATAGCTTATTAATAATTCTCATTCCATCTCTAGGGGTGACACAACTAGAACAGGCAATTGTGAATATCTCAGCTACTTTAGAATTAGTAGAAAATGCCACAACAGATGCATTGCGAGCAATCCAAGAAGAGGTATCCTCCTTATCCAAGGTGGTGATTCAAAACAGGATGGCACTGGATATATTAACAGCCAAAGAAGGGGGGGTATGCACAATAATAAATCAGAGCTGCTGTGTGTACCTAAACAAAGATCTAAGAATTGAAACCGACTTGAGGAAAATTTGGGAACAAACAAAGGTGTTGCACAAGGCAAGTCAGGATAACATAGGTTGGGAAAAAAGATTGTGGGATACACTCACTACCTGGTTACCAAATTTAGGATGGGTAAAGCAGCTCTTTTTGGTCGGAATCATTATAGCCATCTTGGTGCTGTTAATAAGTTTTACCTGTATAGTAGTAAAGTGCTCTATGTGCTTGTACCAAGGTACCGGAAGGGAATACGAGGTTTGGAAGAGACATGAGCTGAGACAAAAGGTAGAGAGCGGAGCCTATTTTGAGACCCATTAAGAATCTAGCAGGTAAAAGCCTGCTAGATTAAAGAAAAGGGGGGAATTGAAGAGTGAGCAAAGCCTCAAAATGGTGGTAAGGTAACACTTTGCTATAGAAAGGGAAAGACGATGCTTACGTGGGAGAATGGTACCAGCAGATAACACCAAGAAGAAAACAGAAGAAGAATTTCACCCCAAAACAACGGCAAGGGTCGCGGGGAATGGGGTCAGGGGGAATGAGGGAATGGGGTTGCGGGGAACGGGGCCATAGGGAATGTAATGAATATGTAATCAAACTGAGGAGGAGACTATTGATTATGTATTAGCTTGACCTATAACTGTAACACACTTTTCTCCTTACGGTGTGCAAGTTTGGTGGAGCTATCCCCCTTGCACCCGGCGCTGCGCAATAAACATACCTGCTTTATAACCCATCTCTGGATTATAGAGTTTGATTCCGCAAGTCACCTTCTATGAAAAGCAACTCACGGCATGCAGTGAGACTTACCTTGTCATGGTCTGTAAGCAATGCTCCTGCGGAGAGCACGCAGCCCGCTCACACCACACACATCCTGCAAGCTCTCTCCAGTTTCTCTCCTCTCCTTCTGTCACCTGCAGGCTGTGCTGTGCACAAGAGCTGCTCCTGGGCACAGCTGTCTCTCTGCATCTCTGCCCACTTTTATGAGCTCCCTGTGCCCCAGGATCCCGGCCCAGCTCAGCAACAGATTATGTCATTTTTATCCTTCCCACTCATCTCCCCTGACACGTCCCTGGGTCCTCACGGCCAACAGCTCCTGAAAGACAACAGCATCATGACTGTGCGATGAAATTCTCTCAATTAACCACCACATGTCCAGTGGTCAGTGACTGATTGGAGACATATGGGGAGTGCTCCCACAGATCGTTTGATGAGAGCACCCAGACAAGGGAGGTGAGGTTTGGACTTTCCCTGTGCAGGACAGTGATCCAGCTGAGGCAGTGCAGGAGTCTCATCCCTTGACAGAAATCCTGGAGCTGAAATGGGATTCAGCTCCCTACACACCCACAGGAGCTGGGATTCCTCAGGTTCAGTTCAGAAGTGCACAAGGAGTTGCCTGCATGTGAGCTCCTGCTCTGACTCCTCGGTCCTTCAGCCGGGAAGCAGCTGCTTACACACAGACACTGGGTGATGCCCACCATGCCTGGGCTGCTCCTGATGTGTGCCAGTGCTTGTAAACCGTGTGGGAAATCCCTGAGATAGACACCTCTTTCCTGGGCATCAGCTGAGGGCCAGAGAGGCGATAGCACCGGCTGTCTGGTGAATTCACATGCAGCTGCAAAAGCAGCACAGGGCCTTCAGCAAAGCCATGCCTATGGTGTGTCCGTGCTGCTACAACACCTCCAAGACCCACGATCGGTCTAATGTCTGTGTGCCACCTTCTGCACACTGATACCATAGATGAGCTATCCAGTCCAGCTATGTCCAGTGATGATTTTCAATTAGGATGTTTACTTCTGCGGTTTTGCACCAATGCAAACACCAAAGCACAATAAGCTAGACATCTTGGTAGAGCTGCAGGCCTGAGCTCCTGTTTGGACCATGGGCACACAGTTTAATGGCTTCCACACCTGCAGTGTAGCGCAGTGTAGCGCAAGGGGGATACAGAGTCTTTAGGATGGATGGGAGAGGAGTCAAGGAAGGGCGACTGCCCTCTGTGAGAGTGCACTGAGCTCTGCCTGGGGATGGAAGAGCAGCCAGGTCAGAGCTAATGGAAATGGCCAACAGAGGAGACCATCAGTGTCTGTTCCTAGCTTCTTGATCATAGAGAGCAATTGGAAGGTGCCCTCTGCAGACAGATGGGTTTAACATGTTGTCAGGCCATTGTCCTCTTTGGGAGCCTTTTTCACTCCAGTATCTGCTGCAGGGACCGCACAGCAGGGCATGTGCCATCCAGCAGATCCGTGGAGAGCACAGATGGGAGATTCTTGACCAAGCTGTGGAGGAACCAAAGTGGAGAGATTCTCTGCTGGATCTCATACTCTCCAGCATGGAAGGTCTGGTGGGAATTATAAAGGTCAAAGGGGCATCAGGCCAAGTGCAAGATGCTAATGTATCTCTTTTTATTTATTTATTTATTTATTTTGAGGGTGTAAGCTTAGAAGATGTTCATAAATGTCAATAAAATTGAGACAAAGGATTGAAGACAAAGATCAAAATCAATGAGAACATGTTAACCCTTCTCAACATGAGAAATTCTCATGAGTCTTGTTCCATTTTAAGTTGTAAATATGAATCTTTGGGGTGATTTGATGTCCTTTTTTTTCTTTTTTTTTTTTTCTTTTTCTTTTTCTGATACTACGATGTTTTCCAGAATTGTTTTTGCTGGGCACAAATGCCTTCAGGTTCAGAGACACAGACAGCGGTGCCAGTGCCAATGACCTGTGTCTATAGCCTGGCACCTGCCGCTGATTTTCCCTGCTGCCTATTTGATGTCCCTCATCCTCGAGGTGTCTCCAGCTCTCCTCAATAAATGGCCGTGGTTAAGGGCATGTTTTCAGCAGGCCATTTAGACACACGCTCCTGTCACAGCCTGCCAGATTTCCCCATCCCTTGTCTTTGTTCAGTCAGATACCTCCCAATTATCGGTCTGATTTCTGACTTTTAGGGGGATGACTCAAGTTTGCTCCATCTCACCAAAGTCTGATGGACTGTGTTGTCAACTCCTTCACCGTGATTCTATCCCTTCCTATCTTTTCATTTTCTATTTCTTTTTCTTTTGCTATGCCGTTTTCTTCTCCTTTTCATTTAATTTTCCTTTTCCTTTTCCTTTCATCCTTTATCTTTTTTTTTTTTTCTTTTTCTCTTTCTCTTTCTCTCTTTTTAATTTTTCATGCTCAGTCAGTGAAATACTCACATGTCCTGTTCAATTTTACGTTGATTACGTTGTCAGTTTTACGTCCCAACTCCCTGGCTGATCTATCCCAGGGAGATTACTGGAATTTTCTCCATTCCTCAAAAATCTGTTGTCAAGTCCTTCACTGTGATTCTCTCTATCCCATCCTATCAGTGTCTAACTCATTTCTTGTGGAAATAGTCCCTGTGAAACATAAACCTCAATAGAAGCAGCTTGGACATGGCATGCAGTTGATCACTGTGTTTTACTGTTCCTTCAATTGCATCACCTTTCCTTCTGTTTGTTGGCCATAAATAAAGAGAAATATTTCTTTTTCTGTGTGCAGCTGGTTCTCTGTGGAAAGCCAGTGGGAGCTGGTACAAAGGAGGTTTAACACTGAGCGGGTGACAACAGAGAAGAGTGATGTGAGGAAAAGTGATGCAAGTCCCATGGGGCCAATGAGAGTAGAAGAGGGGTGGAGAGGTTGAGGAGGAACTTTGTCCACACAGCAACAGATTAGAACTCATTGGGGACATCCTGCATTGACATCAGTTGCAAAGTGCTTCTTTAACTTCTTCTATAAAACAAACTATAAATAAACAGACGTTAAATGCATTTTGGATTCTTGCTCTTTAAGCTCTCTCCATTTTGCTGAACACGTTCTGAAAACCTGAAGAAGACAACAGGAAGGCACAATGCACAAGAGGCTCTTTAGTTTATAATGGGCCCCAGGGTGCATTTGGTGCTGAGTCCATCAACCTCCAGTGCAGAGAGAAGTTTGCATAAAGTACTTGGCAAGACAAAGTCAGAAGTAACAGTGAAGTTTCTTGGAGTATTAATGGGCCCACTGAGGGCCATTAGCAAGCAAGCTTCCCAAGGGACTGGTTAGAGCAGATAATTGGAAGCCATGACTCCAGTCAGGCAAAGGCACTGGTATGGTGGCTCTGATGCTAAGAAAATCCTCCTTTGTCTTAAAAGGCAAACAGGACAAGACCTGATTCCCAGACCCTTGGCATGGAGATCCTGTCTCTCATGTTGGCTCAGGTCACTTCCTGTGGCAGTGATTTGTAAATTTATATGATGTTAAGTGAAAGACATGGGAACGGAAGATCCCAGGCTCTGCATGTGTTGCAGAAATGCTGTCAAGTTCATAACCCACATGTGCCCTGTGTCTCATCGCAGAATGTAGGATGTGAGAAGGGCCCCGTCTGAACAAGCAGTCAATCCCAATGTAACTCTGAATCTCTGATCTCTCAGTTCCAGTGCCCTCCTGTGCACACTCCCCCATAGTTTGATGCACTTGATCTTCTGCGGTGCCCAGAAGTGCACCCAGTGCTCCAGGTGAGGCTGCAGCAGTGCAGAGCAGACAGGGACGACCCTTTCCCTCACCCAGATGGCAATAACTTACTTGATGCACTTTATGGGACCATTGGCCTTCCAGTCAGCTGTCATGACTCTTAACTTACTTAGATGCAATTGAAATGAGAGCCCAGAGCATACTGAGGTGTCATCATTGAAAGAACGTAGGTGTTCCATAGCTTTGAAATGCCTTGGACTCCAGAGTATGCCAGAGATGGAGCAGAACAGAAGATTTGCCTCTTCTGTAGTGAGCTCATCCATTTAGTAAGCAGAATAACACTACATGCTACATGGGGACAGTTGCTCTCCTCTGCTCTGCTCTGCTTTGCTCTGCTTGCAGGGGAATGGAGCGGAAGGTTGCTCTCATGTCAGTGCAGATAAACTCACTTTCTCTTTAACCCTTTTTCCTCTGTGAACTATTCCACTATTTGTACCCTCAGATACACTTCCACATTCCCTCAACAACACTTCCATATGCCATTAACAATTATGCTTTCTTATACCATAAGAACAGTTTGTCAAACAATACAGTTCTTCAGTTCCCATAAACACCGTTAATACCATATATCTTTCCATTAACAGTTAGTATTCTTCAGTGATAAACACCTTGCCACAGAACCAGCACTGACTGGCCCTCCTCCCTCTCACGCTTCCTCACAGGCAGAACATTGTATTACGTAAATGGGTTGACACTCATTAAATAGGATAATAAAAAAGGCTTTTGAAATTACGTTAAGAATAATATGAAGACTAGTGAGACGGTGGGTCCCTACTAAGTGAGGGAGGTGTTCTGGTAATGGGGGTTGTTGAGAAGGTGGAGATAGTGAAGGCCTACTTTGCTTCTGTCTTCAGTGTAAAAGCTCTCCTTCAGGAATCCCAGACCCTGGAGCTTAGTGAGAGGGTATGGGGAATGGAGGACTTGCCTTTAGTCAAGGTAGAGTTGGCCCGTGAGCGCCTAGGCCACAACAATACTCATAAATCCATGTGTGCTGAGGGAGCTGGCAGAGATGACTGCAGAACCACTCCCTATCATCTTTGAGAGGTCTTGGAGAATGGGGGAGGTGCCTGAAGACTGGAGGATAGCCAGTGTCAATCCTGTCTTCAAAAATGTGTATGAAGGAAGATCTGGGTAACTACAGGTCAGAGAGCCTCACCTCTGGCCACTTTCAGTCAGCTGTCCTCACTCTGTTCCCTCCCAGCTCCATGTGCCTTCCAATGACCATGGCCTTGGCTCCGTACAACACTGCTTAGCAGCAGCTGTAAACATCAGAGTGTTATCAATGGTTTTCTCCTAGAACCAAAACACTGCACCATAGCAGGCAGTCTGAAGACAATTCCATCTGAGCTGTAACTCAGATTCCTGCCTGTCCTCCTCCTCTTGTTCTTCCTGATCAGGAAGCAAGGAACAGAATCTGCCGCTCTCCTCTTTGTGCCTTTCCATCAGTTCTCAGCTGGCTCCTCTGCCATCCCCAGGCAGAGCTCAGTGCACTCTCACAAAGGGCAGCAGCCTTTCCTCATCTTCCTTGCCCATCCATCATGAAGTGTCAGTGAATAGTGAAAAGGGACCCCATAGTAGATGAAAAGAGAACACTTTGCTACGGAAAGGGAAAGGGGGCCTCACTAAGGCAAAGGGTAGTTACAGATAGATAGTTTATGTTAAGGGGGATCAGAGAGGGTGAATAGCAGACGCTAATCTTGAGAAAACAAGGGGATTAAGGCCATGAAGATCAGGGTGGAACAGCCCAAGAACAGCGTGGTGATTAGATGTCCACAGAGCAACTGGAACCAGGTTGGGGGGTGCCCCTCCTGAAGGGTCGAAAGTTTACGGTGAGGAAGATGATGAGCCTTCATCCCACCACCACCCCCACAACTCACTACACATGCATAAGGGGGGAGGGACTGCATGCTAATGGGGTCTGACGAATGTAATGAATATGTATCCCAATTCTTGCCAACTACTGATGATGTATTAGTCAGCCTGTATCTGTTGCACGCTTTCTCCTGACGGTGTGCAAGTGAGGTGGAGCTACCCCCCTTGCACCAGGGTGTGTGTGCATCACTCATTAAACACACCTGCTTTATAACTACTTGGTGGTTATGGGGTTTGATTCCGCAAGTCACCATCTCTAGGGCCATCCTGCTCTATTGCCTGCTCCATTATCGGGGTGATGAGTCCATCAAGGCCTTTATATGGGACCTCATTCATCCCAATGACAACAGGAAGGCCGGCCAGCAACAAGGTAAGTGCGACCCATAAGTGTGACCCCATAGGGGCCAATGGGGACCCCAGCCCCATAAGTGGGAACACAGACCCATAAGTGAGGATCCAGACCCATAAGTGGGTCCCCAGAATCATAAGTGTGACCCAAAACGACATAACTATGATTCTAGCCCTGTAAGTGTGACCCCATAGGGGCCAATGTGGGCCCCAGACCCATAAGTGTGACCCGTAAGTGAGGCTCCAGCCCCATAAGTGGGTCCTCAGACCCATAAGTGTGGCCACAGCCCCATAACTATAGACTTGGAGATGTCCCCAGCCCCATAAGTGGGTATCCAGCCCAATAAGTGTGAACACAGACCCATAAGTGTGGCCCCAACCCCATAACTATAGATTTGGAGAGGTCTCCAGATCCATAAGTGAGGCTCCAGACCCATAAGTGGGTCCCTAGACCCATAAGTGTGAACACAGACCCATAAGTGTGACCACAAACCCCATTTATATGGGGCCTCATTCACCCCAATGACAACGGGAAGGCTGGCAAGCAACAAGGTGAGTGTGACCCATAAGTGGGACCCCATAGGGGTCAACGGGAACCCCAGCCCCATAAGTGGGAACACAGACCCATAAGTGCGACCCCAAACCCCATAAGTACGATTCTAGCCCCATAAGTGACACCCCAAACCCCATAAGTGCCTCCGCAGCCCCATAAGTGTGACCCATAAGAGAGGCTCCAAACACATAAGTGTGACCCCATAGGGGCCAATGGGGACCCTAGCCCCATAAGTGTCATCCAAAGCCCCCTAACCGAGACCCTATGAAACTTTGAGATGTCCCCAGCCTCATAAATGTTACCCATAAGTGTTGCTCCAGCCCCATAACTTCATCCCCAGCCCCATAAGTGTGACACCATAAAGGCCAGTGGGGACCCCAGCCCCATAAGTGGGAACACAGACCCGTAAGTGTGACCCAAAACCCCATAACTATAGACTTGGAGATGTCCCCAGCCCCATAAGTGGGTCTCCAGACCAATAAGTGTGACGCATAGGGGCCAATGGGGACCCCAGCCCCGTAAGTGGGAACACAGACCCATAAGTATGACCCAAAACACCATAACTATAGACTTGGAGATGGCCCCAGCCCCATAAGTGGGTGTCCAGACCCATAAGTGGGACCCAAAACCCCATAACTGAGTTCCTAGGTGTGAATCCAGCCCCATAAGTGGGACTCCAGCCACATAAGTGAGGCTCCAGACCCATAAGCGAGGCTCCAGACCCATAAGTGTGACCCCATAGGGGCCAATGGGGACCCCAGCCCCATAACTGCATCCCCAGTCCCATAACTGTAACCCCAACCCCATAACTGAGACCCTAAAGACTTGGAGATGTCCCCAGCCTCATAAGTGGGACCCCATAGGGGCCAATGGGGACCCCAGCCCCATAACTGGGAACACAGACCCATAAGAGTGACAAATAAGTGAGGCTCCAGCCCCATAAGTGTGACCCATAACTACATCCCCATCCCCATAACTGAGTCCCCAGCCCCATAAGTGGGAACACAGCCCCATAACTGTGTCCCCAGCCCCATAAGTTGGTCTCCAGCCCCATAAGTGTGACCTATAACTGCATCCCTAGCCCCATATCTGAGTCCCCAGCCCCATAAATGTGACCCCAGCCCCATAAGTGTGACCCATAAGTGAGGCTCCTGCCCCATAAGTGGGTCCTCAGACCCATAAGTGGGACCCCAGACCCATAACTGCGTCTTCAGCCCCATAAGTGTTATCCAAAACTACATCCCCAGCCCCATAACTGATTCCCCAGTCCCATAAGTGTGTCCCCAGCCCCATAAGTGCATCCTCAGCCCCATAAGTGTGACCAAGAAGTGTAACCCCATAGGGACCAATGAGGACCCCAGCCCCATAAGTGTGACCCCAGCCCCAAAAGTGTGACCCATATGTGCCTCCCCAGCCTCATAAGTGCATCCCCAGCCCCACAATTGAGACCCCAAACTTCATAACTGCATCTCCAGCCCCACAAGTGTGACCCCAATGGGAACACTATGGGGGTCCCTGGTTGACATACCTGTACCCAGCCCCGTAAGTGTGACCCATAAGTGGTTCCCCAGCCCCATAGGTTCATCTCCAGCCCCATAAGTGCACCCACAGCCCCATACCTGCATCCCCAATCCCATAACTGCCTCTCCAGCCCCATAAGTGGGAACACAGACCCATATCTGAGTCCCCAGCCCCATAACTGCATCCCCAGCCCCATAAGTGTGTCTTCAGCATCCTCAAGGGGAAGAGAGCTGGATCTGCTGACAGTGCTGCAGCCTCTGCAACTCTTGACACAGACCCTGCAGCAGCTCCAAGGTTTTGCTACACGTTCTGCACTTACTCCACACTCTGGACAGATCCCGCTGTCACTCCACCCCTCATAATGAGCTCTGCAGTCACTCCTGCTACAGGTCCTGTAGCTGTTCCATGTATTGCTATAAGAAAATGAAACAAATTCCTCCCAAGGGAGGTGCACTGTGCCAGGAGGTTCAGCCCTGCGGTCACTCCAACCCCTCCAATGAGCCCAGTGGCTGCTCCAACTTCGTCACATGTCCTGTGGTGGTTCCAGCTCTGGCAATGAACTCTGAGGTCGCTACAACTCCGGCAACAGCCTGAAAGTCAGTACAGCTCCTACAGTGAACCCTCTGGCTGTTAAAACCCCTGCAACTAGTCCTGGACTTGCAAACAGATAAGCATAGTTCATATATGTTTGCAACTGCATGTTTTATATGTGTGAAAATATACTAAAGATAATATATATATAAATAAATTAATCATAAATATATTCCTTTTCTTTTTCTCTTGATCTCAACCCATACAATTTAAACCACGGCACTGCCCTTAGACCCTTACCGATCTCCTTGTGACTAGTCAATCTCTCCCAGTCATGCAGTGAAGAGCAACAAAAGATCTCAAAGACTTCTCAGGGAGCAGCTCCTGAGGTAGATTCCTTACATCAGCATTGGAAGAGGCCTCCAGTTCTCTGGTCCTGCTCTAAAGGGGCCCTCTTGTTATGGCAGTGCCAGCAAGGAGACCAGCTCTGACACAGCTATTCATATTGCCGGCTACTGACTGCAGCCCCGGAGTGCTGCTGTAGAGGCAACGGGTCTGCTGTGAGACACACAAGACCTTCAGGCCTGTACAAATAAGAGGACTCAAATCCTCTGTGCATTGTGGCAGTGTAAAGAGGGGAGGAATGAAAAGAGCACGTTGTGCTCCTATCTGTGCCTGTACCTCCCTCAGATCCAGGCAAAGTTGGATAAGAGAAGAGCTAAGGAAAAGTGTATTTTGAATGCTTATTATTTTTCACTTGGCCTATTTGGGGAATTCGGTTCCATGTTTACATGAGCTCTCGGAGTGAGAAAATGGAAAGTAGGTGGGAAAGACATGAACTAAATTTTTATTTATTTATATGTTCATTAACATTTTTTTGTGGGTTACTATATCACACACAATCAATCAAAGATGCAGAAAACATAAAGAACCATAACTGGGAATCCTGTGAGGAAGATGTGCAGTTTATGGAAGGTAGAATAGTGCATAATGCAATACCTTCATGAGAGGGTTCTTGATCTCCCTGTTCCTCATGCTGTAGATAATAGGGTTCAGTGTTGGAGGAACCACTGCATACAGAAGTGCCACTGTCAGATCCAGGAGTGGGGAAGAAATGGAGGGGGGCTTCAGGTAGGCAAAAAAGCCAGTGCTGAGAAAGAGGGAGACCACAGCCAGGTGAGGGAGGCATGTGGAGAAGGCTTTGTGCCATCCCTGCTCACAGGGTATCCTCAGCACAGCCATGAAGATCTGCACATAGGACACCACTATGAAAACAATGCACCCAAGCTCCAAAGGCACACAAAATACAATAAGCCCAACTTCCCTGAGATAGGAGGCTGAGCAGGAGAGCTTGAGGATCTGGGGTATTTCACAGAAAAACTGGTTCATAATGTTGCCTTGGCAGAGAGGTAGTGAAAACGTAATGGCAGTGTGCAGCAGAGAATTGAGAACCCCAGTGCCCCAGGCAGCTGCTGCCATGGTGGCACAAGCTCTGCTGTCCATCAAGGTCCCGTAGTGCAAGGGCTTGCAGATGGCAATGTAGCAGTCATAGGACATGATGGTGAGAAGGGAATACTCTGCTGAGAGGAAGAAGAGAAAGAAAAAGATCTGTGCAGCACATCCTGTGTAGGAGATGGCCCTGGTGTCCCAGAGGGCGTTGGCCATGGCTTTGGGGAGAGTGGTGGAGATGCAGCCCAGGTCGAGGAGGGCCAGGTTGAGGAGGAAGAAGTACATGGGGGTGTGCAGGCGGCGGTCGCAGGCTACGGCTGTGCTGATGAGGCCGTTGCCCAGGAGGGCAGCCAGGTAGATGCCCAGCAAGAGCCAGAAGTGCAGGAGCTGCAGCTGCCGCGTGTCTGCCAACGGCAGCAGGATGAACTCACTGATTGAGCTGCTGTTGGGCATCTGCTGTTGTTGGGCTTGGAGTCCTGTTCAGAGCGCAGAAGATAATGACAAGTCCAGACCATTCTCAGAGACACTCCTTATGCTATACTATAATATGTAATGTTTTCATTCTCCTACAACAGTGTACATTTAGCACAATTACTTGCATTTAATTTCATTTCGTTCAGCATTCCTTCCAAAATTCCAGAAGCAGCATATGGAGCTCTAACCATTCCTCTTACTTCCTTACCTCATCCCGTCTCCCTGGATGTTTTCATCTGTTTTCTGCCTCATGTCTTTACCCCAACTGCTCTTAGCACCCTAAAGTAGCCTCTGTGCCATTCAATTTCAGTTAGAATAAGCTGCCTGCTTGCAGCTAAAGTAAATTATTCATGCCTACATAAAATGATGATAATTAAAATTGTTTCCATCCATCAAAAAATGGGAGACTGGAAGCACATCACGTGTGAGTTTTACAAAACAAGCAACTGACTGATGAAAAATTCTCAAAAGTGTGACTGCCACTTTCTGCCTCCAATTTGTTTTGCCTCAGAACAGGAAATGGAAACCCCCTGCCTTGGATCTCCTCTTCCATGGGCCCTAAAAACAGAGTTGCGCAATGCATCTGTGATCCCCCTACCCCAGGCAGCAGCTGTGGCAGCACAAGCCCTGCCGGGGGGCTCCTTCCCCCCACACCACACGTCCCGCCGCAGCGTTCTGGGCAGCTCCCTGGGCAGGCTGAGTGCTGAGCCTGGCAGGCGGCAGAGTCCCATACCCGGCACACAGCCCCTGGGGCACAGCAGGGACCCTGCTCTGCAGGACAGCCCTGGGCACCCGCCTGCAGCCCCGGCTGCACAGCCTGCAGCCGTGCTGGGACATGCAGCCCCCCCCCCTACACACACCCCGTAGCTCTTATGCTGCAGCACAGAAGCCCTCAGGTGGAGCAGAAGTCTTTTATCCACAGTAAAGAAACATGCATTACCTGCAGCTAATATGCTATGGAATGTCCCAGATTTAGTTAACCCTCAGTTAAAATCATCTGCATTGCCTACTGCATGAGACTTACCGTGTCATGGTCTGTGAGCAATGCTCCTTCAGAGAGTTTGCAGTCTGCTAACACAGTACATAACTTGTAAGCTCAATCCAATTTCTCTCCTCTCCTTCTGTCACCTGCAGGCTGTGTTGTGCACAAGAGCTGCTCCTGGGCACAGCTGTCTCTCTGCAGCTCTGCTCACTTTTATGAGCTCTCTGTGTCCCAGGAGCCCGGACAAGCAAGCAGCAGATGATGACACTTTTGACCTTCTCAGTCATCTCCCATGACAAGTCTCCGGGTCCTCATGGCCAACAGATCCTGAAAGACAACAGCATCATGACTGTGCGTTGAAATTCGCTCAATTAACCACCACATGTCCAGTGGTCTGTGACTGATTGGAGACATATAGGGAGTGCTACCAGAGTTTGTTTGATGAAGCACAAACGGCACCCAGACAAGGATGGGGAGGTTCAGACTTTCCCTGTGCAAGACAGTGATCCAGCTGAGGCAGTGCAGGAGTCTCATCCCTTGACAGAAATCCTGGAGCTGAAATGGGATTCAGCTCCCTACACAGGAGCTGTGATTCCTCAGGTTCAGTTCAGAAGTGCACAAGGAGTTGCCTGCATGTGAGCTCCTACTCTGACTCCTCGGTCCTTCAGCGGGGAGGCAGCTGCTCACACACAGACACTGTGTGATGCCCAAGTGCCTGGGCTGCTCCTGCTGTGTGCCAGTGCTTGTAAACCATGTGGGAAGTCCCTGAGATAGACACCTCTTTCCTGGGCATCAGCTGAGGGCCAGAGAGGGGATAGCACCGGCTGTCTGGTGAATTCACATGCAGCTGCATGAGCAGCACAGGGCCTTCAGCAAAGCCATGCCTATGGTTTGTCCGTGCTGATACGTAACCTCCAAGACCCACGATCGGTCTAATGTCTGTGTGCCACCTTCAGAGTCTTTAGGATGGATGGGCGAGGAGTCAAGGAAGGGCGACTGCCCTCTGTGAGAGTGCACTGAGCTCTGCCTGGGGATGGAAGAGCAGCCAGGTCAGAGCTAATGGAAATGGCAAACAGAGGAGACCATCAGTGTCTGTTCCTGGCTTCTTGATCATAGAGAGCAATTGGAAGGTGCCCTCTGCAGACAGATGGGTTTAACATGTTGTCAGGCCATTGTCCTCTTTGGGAGCCTTTTTCACTCCAGTATCTGCTGCAGGGACCGCACAGCAGGGCATGTGCCATCCAGCAGATCCGTGGAGAGCACAGATGGGAGATTCTTGACCAAGCTGTGGAGGAACCAAAGTGGAGAGATTCTCTGCTGGATCTCATACTCTCCAGCATGGAAGGTCTGGTGGGAATTATAAAGGTCAAAGGGGCATCAGGCCAAGTGCAAGATGCTAATGTATCTCTTTTTATTTATTTATTTATTTATTTTGAGGGTGTAAGCTTAGAAGATGTTCATAAATGTCAATAAAATTGAGACAAAGGATTGAAGACAAAGATCAAAATCAATGAGAACGTGTTAACCCTTCTCAACATGAGAAATTCTCATGAGTCTTCTTCCATTTTAAGTTGTAAATATGAATCTTTGAGGTGATTTGATGTCCTTTTTTTTCTTTTTTTTTTTTTTCTTTTTCTTTTTCTGAAACTACGATGTTTTCCAGAATTGTTTTTGCTGGGCACAAATGCCTTCAGGTTCAGAGACACAGACAGCGGTGCCAGTGCCAATGACCTGTGACTATAGCCCGGCGCCTGCCGCTGATTTTCCCTGCTGCCTATTTGATGTCCCTCATCCTCGAGGTGTCTCCAGTTCTCCTCAATAAATGGCCGTGGTTAAGGGCATGTTTTCAGCAGGCCATTTAGACACACGCTCCTGTCACAGCCTGCCAGATTTCCCCATCCCTTGTCTTTGTTCAGTCAGAAACCTCCCAATTATCGGTCTGATTTCTGACTTTTAGGGGGATGACTCAAGTTTGCTCCATCTCACCAAAGTCTGATGGACTGTGTTGTCAACTCCTTCACCGTGATTCTATCCCTTCCTATCTTTTCATTTTCTCTTTCTTTTCCTTTTGCTATGTCGTTTTTTCTCCTTTTCCTTTTAATTTCCCTTTTCCTTTCATTCTTTATCTTTCTTCTTTTTTTTTTTCTTTTTCTCTTTCTCTTTCTCTCTTTTTAATTTTTCATGCTCAGTGTGTGAAATACTCACAAGTCCTGTTCAATTTTACGTTGATACCTCCCAACTCCCTGGCTGATCTATCCCAGGGAGATTACTGGAATTTTCTCCATTCCTCAAAAATCTGTTGTCAAGTCCTTCACTGTGATTCTATCTATCCCATCATATCTGTGTCTAACTCATTTCTTGTGCAAATATTCCCTAAGAAAGATAAACCTCAATAGAAGCAGCTTGGACGTGGCATGCAATTGATCACTGTGTTTTTCTGTTCATTCAATTGCATCACCTTTCCTTCTGTTTGTTGGCCATAAATAAAGAGAAATCTTTCTTTTTCTGTGTGCAGCTGGTTCTCTGTGGAAAGCCAGTGGGAGTTTGTACAAAGGAGGTTTAACACTGAGCGGGTGACAACAGAGAAGAGTGATGTGAGGAAAAGTGATGCAAGTCCCATGGGGCCAATGAGAGTAGAAGAGGGGTGGGGAGGTTGAGGAGCAACTTTGTCCACACAGCAACAGATTAGAACTCATTGGGGACATCCTGGATTGGCATCAGTTGCAAAGTGCTTCTTTAACTTCTTGTATAAAACAAACTATAAATAAACAGACAATAACTGCATTTTGGATTCTTGCTCTTTAAGCTCTCTCCATTTTGCTGAACACGTTCTGAAAACCTGAAGAAGACAACAGGAAGGCACAATGCACAAGAGGCTCTTTAGTTTATAATGGGCCCCAGGGTGCATTTGGTGCTGAGTCCATCAACCTCCAGTGCAGAGAGAAGTTTGCAAAAAGTACTTGGCAAGACAAAGTCAGAAGTAACAGTGAAGTTTCTTGGAGTATTAATGGGCCCACTGAGGGCCATTAGCAAGCAGGCTTCCCAAGGGACTAGTTAGAGCAGATAATTGGAAGCCATGACTCCAGTCAGGCAAAGGCACTGGCATGGTGGCTCTGATGCTAAGAAAATCCTCCTTTGTCTTAAAAAGCAAACAGGACAAGACCTGATTCCCAGACCCTTGGCATGGAGATCCTGTCTCTCGTGTTGGCTCAGGGCTCTTCCTGGGGCAGTGGGATGGAGGTCTGTTTGATGTTAAATGAAAGACATGGGGACAGAAGACCCCAGGCTCTGCATGGGGTGCAAGGACGGTGTGAAGTTCATGTCCCACTAGTGCCCTGTGTCACATCACAGGATTTGGGATGTGAGAAGGGCCCCGTCTGAACAAGCAGTCAATCCCAATGTAACTCTGAACTTCAGATCTCTCAGTTCCAGTGCCCTCCTGTGCACACTCCCCCATAGTTTGATGCACTTGATCTTCTGCGGTGCCCAGAAGTGCACCCAGTGCTCCAGGTGAGGCTGCAGCAGTGCAGAGCAGACAGGGACGACCCTTTCCCTCACCCAGATGGCAATAACTTACTTGATGCACTTTATGGGACCATTGGCCTTCCAGTCAGCTGTCATGACTCTTAACTTACTTAGATGCAATTGAAATGAGAGCCCAGAGCATACTAAGGTGTCATCATTGAAAGAACGTAGGTGTTCCATAGCTTTGAAATGCCTTGGACTCCAGAGTATGCCAGAGATGGAGCAGAACAGAAGATTTGCCTCTTCTGTAGTGAGCTCATCCATTTAGTAAGCAGAATAACACTACATGCTACATGGGGACAGTTGCTCTACTCTGCTCTGCTCTGCTTTGCTCTGCTTGCAGGGGAATGGAGCGGGGGGTTGCTCTCATGTCAGTGCAGATAAACTCACTTTCTCTTTAACCCTTTTTCCTCTGTGAACTATTCCACTATTTGTACCCTCAGATACACTTCCACATTCCCTCAACAACACTTCCATATGCCATTAACAATTATGCTTTCTTATACCATAAGAACAGTTTGTCAAACAATACAGTTCTTCAGTTCCCATAAACACCGTTAATACCATATATCTTTCCATTAACAGTTAGTATTCTTCAGTGATAAACACCTTGCCACAGAACCAGCACTGACTGGCCCTCCTCCCTCTCACGCTTCCTCACAGGCAGAACATTGTATTACGTAAATGGGTTGACACTCATTAAATAGGATAATAAAAAAGGCTTTTGAAATTACGTTAAGAATAATATGAAGACTAGTGAGACGGTGGGTCCCTACTAAGTGAGGGAGGTGTTCTGGTAATGGGGGTTGTTGAGAAGGTGGAGATAGTGAAGGCCTACTTTGCTTCTGTCTTCAGTGTAAAAGCTCTCCTTCAGGAATCCCAGACCCTGGAGCTTAGTGAGAGGGTATGGGGAATGGAGGACTTGCCTTTAGTCAAGGTAGAGTTGGCCCATGAGTGCCTAGGCCACAACAATATTCAGAAATCCATGTGTGCTGAGGGAGCTGGCAGAGATGACTGCAGAACCACTCTCTATCATCTTTGAGAGGTCTTGGAGAATGGGGGAGGTGCCTGAAGACTGGAGGATAGCCAGTGTCAATCCTGTCTTCAAAAATGTGTATGAAGGAAGATCTGGGTAACTACAGGCCAGAGAGCCTCACCTCTGTCCCTGGAAAGGCGATGGAACAGCTTGTGCTGAATGCCATCTTCAGACAGTTGGAAGAAAAGGAGGTTATCAGGAGTTGTCAGCATGGGTTTACCAAGTGGAGGTCATGTGTGACCAACCTGGTAGCCTTCTATAACACTGTTGCTGGCTGGGTGGATGGGGAGAGAGCGGTAGATGTTGTCTACCTTGATTTCAGCAAGGCTTTTGATACTGTCTCCCACAATATCCTTATCACAAAGATAAGGAAATGTGGGAAAGATGAGTGAACAGTGAGGTGGGTTGAGGACTGTCTGACTGACAGAGCACAGAGGGTGGTCGTTGTCAAAGCAGAGTCCATTTGGAGACCTGTAAGTAGCGGTGTTCCCCAGGTGTTGGTGCTGAGCCTGGTCTTGTTCAGCTTCTTCATAAGTGACCTTGACAAGGGGATAGTGGCCACCCTCAGCAAGTTTGCTGATGATTGGCTGACACGCCTGAAGGCTGTGCTGCCATTCAGCGAGACCTGGACAGGCTGGATAGATGTGCAGCAAGAAACCAGACGAGGTTCAATGAAAGCAAGTGTAGAGTGTTGCACTTAGGAAGGAATAATTGCACACACCAGGACAGTTTGGGGAATGAGCTGCTGGAGAGGAGCTCTGTAGAGAGGGACCTGGGTGTCGTGATGTCAGTGTGTGGAAATATGAGTAGGGGAACTGAACAGAAACTGGAGCATAGGAAGTTCTGCACGAATTTGTGCAAGAACTTCCTTATGGTGAGGGTGATGGAGCACTGGAACAGGCTACCCGAGGGGGTTGTGTTGTATCCTTCACTGGAGATATTCAAGACCTGCCTGGACGCCCACCTGTGTGCCTACCTGGTGTTCCCCAGGGGTCTGTGCTGGGGCCTGTCCTCTTCAATATTTTTATTGATGACCTGGATGAGGGCACTGAGTGCATTTTATGTAGGTTTGCTGATTTCACCAAATTGGCTGCGAGTGTGGACCTGTCCGTCATTACCAAGGACCTACTGAAGGATCTGGACAGGCTGGAGATCTGGGCTGAAGCCAATGGGATGAGGTTCACCAAGACCAAATGCCACGTCCTGAACTTTGGGACCTGGCATGGACTGCCAAGAGTGGGGGTGGATTCACTGACCCTGGAGGTGTTCCAGGAATCATTGGACGTTGTGTTGAGGGCCATGGATTTGTGGGAGCTATTGATGATAGGTGAATAGTTGGACTGGATGATCTTTTAGGTCATTTCCAAAATTGGTGGTTCTATGATTCTATGGTATCCTGTCCCTGTCTGTGTGCTCCTTTTTGCTTTAGCAAACACTCTCTGAGAGGCCTCACCACATGTCAGGAATTTGTCACTGACCACCTGAAATCTGGTGTTAAATTCAACACATTTCAAAGCACAGTCATGATGCTGTTGACTTTCAGGAACTGTTGGCCATGATGATGCAGGGAAATCTCAGAGGAGACATGTGGGAAGGATAAAAATGACATCCTCTACTGCTCAGCTGGGTTGGGCTCCTAAAACACAGGGAGCTCATAAAAGTGGGCAGAGATGTAGAGAGACAGCTGTGCCCAGGAGCAGCTCTTGTGCACAGCACAGCCTGCAGGTGACAGAAAGAGAGGAGAGAAATTGCACTGAGCTTACAAGATATGTACTGTGTGAGCGGGCTGTGAGCTCTATGAAGGAGCATCGCTCACAAACCACAACACGGTAAGTCTCATGCAGTAGGCAATGCAGCTGCTTTTAATAGAGGGTTAACAAAATATGCGACATTACATAGCAGATTGGCTGCAGGTAATGCATGTTTCTTTACTGTGGGAAAAGCCTTCTGGTCCAGCTGAGGGCTTCTGTGCTGCAGCATAAGAGCTACGGGGTGTGTGTACGGGGAGGAGCTGCATGTCCCAGCACGGCTGCAGGCTGTGCAGCCGGGGCTGCAGGCGGGTGCCCAGGGCTGTCCTGCAGAGCAGGGTCCCTGCTGTGCCCCAGGGGCTGTGTGCCGGGTATGGGACTCTGCTGCCTGCCAGGCTCAGCACTCAGCCTGCCCGGGGAGCTGCCCAGGGCGCTGTGGGGAGATGTGTGGGGGGAAGATGCCCCCCGGCAGGGCTTGTGCTGCCACAGCTGCTGCCTGGGGCAGGGGAACACAGCTCCACTGCACAACAGTATCTTTGTGATGGTGTTTCGTTTGAGGATAGCCAAGGCAGGGGGTTTCCTTTTCCTGTTCTGAGGGAATCTTAATTTTCAGTAGACATGGATAATTCACTCAATCTGCAAACATGCAGATTTTTAGGATTCACACTGAATGGCACAGAGGCTGTTTTTGAGGCTCTAAGAGCAGTTGGGTTAAGGATATGAGACATGAAGCACATGAAAATATCCAGGGAGGAGGGATATGAAAAGAAGAGGAAGGTTTGAGCTCCATATGCTGCTTCTGCTTAAGGAATGCTGAAATATATGAAATTAAAGGCAAGTAATGGTGCTAAATGTACACTGTTGTAGGAGAATGAAAACATTTCATATTATAGCAGGAGGAGTGTCTCTGAGAATGGTCTGGACTTGTCATTACCTTCTGCACTCTGAACAGGACTCCAAGCCCAACAACAGCAGATGTCCAACAGCAGCTCCATCAGCGAGTTCCTCCTGCTGCCGTTGGCAGACACGCGGCAGCTGCAGCTCCTGCACTTCTGGCTCTTGCTGGGCATCTACCTGGCTGCCCTCCTGGGCAACGGCCTCATCAGCACAGCCGTAGCCTGCGACCGCCGCCTGCACACCCCCATGTACTTCTTCCTCCTCAACCTGGCCCTCCTCGACCTGGGCTGCATCTCCACCACTCTCCCCAAAGCCATGGCCAACGCCCTCTGGGACACCAGGGCCATCTCCTACACAGGATGTGCTGCACAGATCTTTTTCTTTCTCTTCTTCCTCTCAGCAGAGTATTCCCTTCTCACCATCATGTCCTATGACCGCTACGTTGCCATCTGCAAGCCCCTGCACTACGGGACCTTGATGGACAGCAGAGCTTGTGCCACCATGGCAGCAGCTGCCTGGGGCACTGGGGTTCTCAATTCCCTGCTGCACACTGCCAGTACGTTTTCACTGCCTCTCTGCCAAGGCAATGTAGTGAAACAGTTTTTCTGTGAAATCCCCCAGATCCTCATACTGTCCTGCTCAGAATCAAATCTTAGGGAAACTCTGTTTCTCAATTTTAGTATCAGTTTAGTATTTGGCTGCTTTGTTTTCATAGTGGTGTCGTATGTGCAGATCTTCATGGCCGTGCTGAGGATGCCCTGTGAGCAGGGATGGCACAAAGCCTTCTCCACATGCCTCCCTCACCTGGCCGTGGTCTCCCTCTTTCTCAGCACTTGCTTTTTGCCTACCTGAAGCCCCCGTCCATTTCCTCCCCACTCCTGGATCTGACAGTGGCACTTTTGTACGCAGTGGTTCCTCCAACACTGAACCCTGTTATCTACAGCATGAGGAACAGGGAGATCAAGCACGCTCTCAGGAAGGTGTTGCAATACACACTATTCCATCTTCCATAAAATGCACAATTTCCTCATAGGATTCCCAGTGATGGTTCTTTATGTTCTATGCATCTTTGATTGTTTGATTATGTGAGATATAGCAACGTAAAAATAAATAAATAAATAAATAAATAAATAAATAAAATTGAAGTCATAAATAAAAATGTATTATAATTCTTTCCTACCTAATTTCCATTTTTTCACTCCAAGAGCTCATGTAAACATGTAACCGGATTCCCTGAATACGTTTGAAGATACCTAAACTGTTTCCATAAAAAACATTTGCTTAGGTTTTCTATTTTCCTACTTTGTCTGGATTTGGGGAGGTACAGCCACAGACAGCAGCTCAACGTGCTCTTTTCATTTCTGATCTCTTTACACCTCCACAGTGCTCACGAGTCCTCTCATTTGTGCAGGCCTGAAGGTCTTGTGGGTCTCACGACTGTCCTGTTGCCTCTACAGCAGAAATCGAGGGCTGCAGTCAGTAGCCGGCAATATGAACAGGTCTGTCAGAGCTGGTCTCCTTGCTGGCACTGCCATAACAAGAGGGCCCCTTTAGAGCAGGTCCAGAGAACTGGAGGCCTCTTCCAAAGCTGGTGTAAGGAATATACCTCAGGAGCTTCTCCCTGTGAAAACTTCAAGATCTTATTTTGCTCTTCAGTGTGTGAGCGGATCAGATTGAATAGTCCCAAGAAGATCACTAAGTGACTTAGGGCAGTGCTGTGGTTTAAAGTTTATGGGTTGAGATAAAGAGAAAAAGAAAAGGATAATAATTATGACAAATGTATTTATAGATATATAATATATTTATTATATTTTCACACATATACAACATACGCAGTTGCAAACATATATGCACAGATACTAATACACATGCATATCTGTTTGCAAGTCCAGGACTAGTTGCAGGGGTTTTAACAGCCTCAGGGTTCACTGTAGGAGTTGAAGTGGCTGTCGGGCTGTTGCAGGAGTTGAAGTGACCTCAGAGTTCATTGCGAGAGCTGGATTCACCACCGGACCTGTGACTAAGTTGGAGCAGCCACTGGGCTCATTGGAAAGGTTGGAGCCACTGCAGGGCTGTACTTCCTCCCTTGGGAGGAATTTGTTTCATTTTCTTATAGCAATACATGGAACAGCTACAGGACCCGTAGCAGGAGTGACTGCTGAGCTCATTATGAGGGGTGGAGTGACAGCGGGATCTGTCCAGAGCATGGAACAACTGCAGGATGTGTAGCAAAACCTTGTACTGCTGCAGGGTCTGTGACTGGAGTTGCAGAGGCTGCAGCACTGTCAGCATGTCCAGCTCTCTGGATCTGGCACACTGCAGTCATCTGTGTTTCTTGGGGATTACCAGAACCACAGCAGACCTGCCCCCAATATTCTACCAGTTTCTCAGGATCCTGCAGTTGCTCGGAGATGAAGTTCCAAAGCCCTGGGGGTTCCCACCTCTCCAGGCATCTGCCGAGACCGTCCCACACCCCCTGCCATGCAGAGCCTTCTCACCTTGGCGCAGATCTCTCACTGATATTCCTGAATAATGTTTAACCTCAATCATAGATTCATAGAATCACCAAGGTTGGAAAAGGCCTAAAAGATCATCCAGTCCAACCGTTCACCTATTACCTATAGCTCCCACTAAACCATGTCCCTCAACACAACATCCAGTCACTCCTTGAACACCCCCAGACTCACAGAGGCGACAATGTAAATTGTGTAATTCATAATCATATCGACAATATTACTTCTAAAACCCAAAGATGACCACAGAGCTGAATGTGCACAAAACTTCACTTTGTCAGCTGCCAATTTTATCGTGGTACAAACTGAGGTCAAACAGCATAGCAAAATAAATACCCTAATCCAGCATCCAAGCACCAAGTAAGGAGCTGTGCAGTGAAGCTTCATGAGAAGACTCAACAAGCTCCACACATAGGGAAACAATCAGCATCATGGCCAGCAATTCTCCAGCTCCCACAAAGCCCTGTGTTATCTCGATCTGGACAGATGTGCTGTTATCTCAACCCTTGGAGCCTCACATCAGGCACCAAATTGATAGTGGTTGTTGAACCCAACATGTGGCTCAGCAGAACTGGGAAAAAAAGTACAACTTGTGGGTTGTAACAAAGCAATTTACTAAGAGAGATAAAAGGAGAGGAGTAATAGTTATCACTATATATCCGTTGATATGGAATTGTATGTAACAACTGATGCACAAGCACTTGCTCAGCACAACCAGACTGATGCTCAGCTGGGCTCTGGGCAGTGAAGAGACTGAGATGAACTCCCACCCCTTTCAATACAATTTCTGCTTGCTGTCAGCTGATAGAGAACGTCCCTTTGGCCACTTTCAGTCAGCTGCCCTCACTCTGTTCCCTCCCAGCTCCATGTGCCCGCCACTGACCATGGCCTTGGCTCCATACAACACTGCTTAGCAGCAGCTGTAAACATCAGAGTGTTATCAATGGTTTTCTCTTAGAACCAAAACACTGCGCCATAGCAGGCAGTCTGAAGACAATTCCATCTGAGCTGTAACTCAGATTCCTGCCTGTCCTCCTCCTCTTGTTCTTCCTGATCAGGAAGCAAGGAACAGAATCTGCCGCTCTCCTCTTTGTGCCTTTTCCATCAGTTCTCAGCTGGCTCCTCTGCCATCCCCAGGCAGAGCTCAGTGCACTCTCACAAAGGGCAGCAGCCTTTCCTCATCTTCCTTGCCCATCCATCATGAAGTGTCAGTGAATAGGGAAAAGGGACCCCATAGTAGATGAAAAGAGAACACTTTGCTACGGAAAGGGAAAGGGGGCCTCACTAAGGCAAAGGGTAGTTACAGATAGATAGTTTATGTTAAGGGGGTCAGAGAGAGGGGGAATAGCAGACGCTAAGCTTGAGAAAACAAGGGGATGAAAGCCATGAAGATCAGGGTGGAACAGTCCGAGAACAGTGTGGTGATTAGATGTCCACAGAGCAGCTGGAACCAGGTTGGGGGGTGCCCCTCCTGAAGGGTCGAAAGTTTACGGTGAGGAAGATGATGAGCCTTCATATGTTTTCATATGTATCCCAATTCTTGCCAACTACTGATGATGTATTAGTCAGCCTGTATCTGTTGCACGCTTTCTCCTGACGGTGTGCAAGTGAGGTGGAGCTACCCCCCTTGCACCAGGGTGTGTGTGCATCACTCATTAAACACACCTGCTTTATAACTACTTGGTGGTTATGGGGTTTGATTCCACAAGTCACCATCTCTAGGGCCATCCTGCTCTATTGCCTGCTCCATTATCGGGGTGATGAGTCCATCAAGGCCTTTATATGGGACCTCATTCATCCCAATGACAACAGGAAGGCCGGCAAGCAACAAGGTATGTGCGACCCATAAGTGTGACCCCATAGGGCCAATGTGGGTCCCAGACCCATAAGTGTGACCCGTAAGTGAGGCTCCAGCCCCATAAGTGGGTCCTCAGACCCATAAGTGTGGCCACAGCCCCATAACTATAGACTTGGAGATGTCCCCAGCCCCATAAGTGGATCTCCAGCCCCATAACTGTGAACACAGACCCATAAGTGTGGCCCCAACCCCATAACTATAGATTTTGAGATGTCTCCAGACCCATAAGTGAGGCACCAGAACCATAAGTGGGTCCCTAGACCCATAAGTGTGAACACAGACCCATAAGTGTGACCACAAACCCCATTTATATGGGGCCTCATTCATCCCAATGACAACGGGAAGGCTGGCAAGCAACAAGGTGAGTCCGACCCATAAGTTGGACCCCATAGGGGTCAACGGGAACCCCAGCCCCATAAGTGGGAACACAGAGCCATAAGTGTGACCCCAAACACCATAAGTACGATTCTAGCCCCATAAGTGATACCCCAAACCCCATAAGTGCCTTCGCAGCACCATAAGTGTGAGCCATAAGAGAGGCTCCAAACCCATAAGTGTGACCCCATAGGGGCCAATGGTGACCCTAGCCCCATAAGTGTCACCCAAAGCCCCCTAACCGAGACCCTATAAAAATTCTGAGATGTCCCAAGCCTCATAAATGTGACCCATAACTGTGGGTCCAGCCCCATAACTTCATTCCCAGCCCCATAAGTGTGACCCCATAAAGGCTAGTGGGGACCCCAGCCCAATAAGTGGGAATACAGACCCATAAGTCTGACCCCATTTTGGCCAATGGGGACCCCAACCACATAAGTGGGAACACAGGCCCATAAGTATGACCCAAAACACCATAACTATAGACTTGGAGATGGCCCCAGCCCCATAAGTGGGTGTCCAGACCCATAAGTGGGACCCAAAACCCCATAACTGAGTTCCTAAGTGTGAATCCAGCCCCATAAGTGGGACTCCAGCACCATAAGTGGGACTCCAGACCCATAAGTGAGGCTCCAAACCCATAAGTGAGGCTCCAGACCCATAAGTGTGACCCCATAGGGGCCAATGGGGACCCCAGCCCCATAACTGCATCCCCAGCCCCATAACTGTAACCCCAACCCCATAACTGAGACCCTAAAGACTTGGAGATGTCCCCAGCCTCATAAGTGGGACCCCATAGGGGCCAATGGGGACCCCAGCCCCATAACTGGGAACACAGACCCATAAGTGCCTCCCCAGCCCCATAAGTGCGTCCCCAACCCCATCACTGTGACCTCATAGAAGCCAATGGGGACCCCAGCCCCATAAGTCCATCCCTAGCCGCATAAGTGTGACCCAAAACCCCATAACTGAATCTTCAGCCTGATAATTGTGTCCCCAGCCTCATAACTATAGACTATAACTATACTCATAACTATAGACTTAGAGATGTTCCCAGCCCCATAAGTGTGACCCATAATTGCATCCCCAGGCCCATAAGTGGGTCCCCAGCCCCGTAAGTGTTACCCATAACTGAGTCCCCAGCCCCATAAGTGGGAACACAGCCCCATAACTGTGTCCCCAGCCCAATATGTGGGTCTCCAGCCCCATAAGTGTGACCTATAACTGCATCCCTATCCCCATATCTGAGTCCCCAGCCCCATAAGTGTGACCCGGGCCCCATAAGTGTGACCCGTAAGTGAGGCTCCAGCCCCATAAGTGGGTCCTCAGACCCATAAGTGGGACCCCAGACCCATAACTGCGTCTTCAGGCCCATAAGTGTGGCCCATTACTACATCCCCAGCCCCTTAAGTGTGACCCATATCTGCATTCCCAGCCTCATAAGTGTGACCCGTAACTGCATCTCCAGCCCCATAACTGAGTCCCCAGCCCCAAAAGTGTGTCCCAGGCCTCATAAGTGCATCCTCAGCCCCATAAGTGTGACCAATAAGTGTAACACCATAGGGACCAATGAGGACCCCAGCCCCATAAGTGTGAACCCAGCCCCTAAAGTGTGACCCATAAGTGCCTCCCCACCCCATAAGTGCATCCCCAGCCCCACAAGTGAGACCCCAAACTTCATAACTGCATCTCCAGCCCCATAAGTGTGACCCCAATGGGGACACTATGGGGGTCCCTGGTTGACATACCTGAACCCAGCCCCGTAAGTGTGACCCATAAGTGGTTCCCCAGCCCCATAGGTTCATCTCCAGCCCCATAAGTGCACCCACAGACCCATACCTGCATCCCCAATCCCATAACTGCCTCTCCAGCCCCATAAGTGGGAACACAGACCCATATCTGAGTCCCCAGCCCCATAACTGCATCCCCAGCCCCATAAGTGTGTCTTCAGCATCCTCAAGGGGAAGAGAGCTGGATCTGCTGACAGTGCTGCAGCCTCTGCAACTCTTGGCACAGACCCTGCAGCAGCTCCAAGGTTTTGCTACACGTTCTGCACTTACTCCACACTCTGGACAGATCCCGCTGTCACTCCACCCCTCATAATGAGCTCTGCAGTCACTCCTGCTACAGGTCCTGTAGCTGTTCCATGTATTGCTATAAGAAAATGAAACAAATTCCTCCCAAGGGAGGTGCACTGTGCCAGGAGGTTCAGCCCTGTGGTCACTCCAACCCCTCCAATGAGTCCAGTGGCTGCTCCAACTTCGTCACATGTCCTGTGGTGGTTCCAGCTCTGGCAATGAACTCTGAGGTCACTTCAACTCCAGCAACAGCCTGAAAGTCAGTACAGCTCCTACAGTGAACCCTCTGGCTGTTAAAACCCCTGCAACTAGTCCTGGACTTGCAAACAGATAAACATAGGGATTAGTTCATGTATGATTGGAACTGCATATGTTGTATACGTGTGAAAATACACTAAATATATTATATATGTATAAATACATTTGTCATAATTATTTTCTTTTTCTTTTTATCTCAACCCATAAAATTTAAACCACAGCACTGCCCCAAGTCTCTTACTGATCTCCTTGGGACTATTCAGTTTATCCGGTCACGCACTGAAGAGCACAAGAAGATCTTGAGGATTTCTCAGGGAGCAGCTCCTGAGGTATATTCCTTACACCAGCTTTGGAAGAGGCCTCCAGTTCTCTGGACCTGCTCTAAAGGGGCCCTCTTGTTATGGCACTGCCAGCAAGGAGACCAGCTCTGACAGACCTGTTCATATTGCAGGCTTGCAATAAAATGCATATTGCATTTTAGGTATCTTCAAACGTATTCAGAGAATCTGGATACATGTTTATATGAGCTCTTGGAGTGAAAAAATGGAAATTAGGTAGGAAAGAAGTGTAATACATTTTCATTTATGAGTTCAATATTCTTTTTTTTTTTTTTTTTTTTTTTTTTTTTCCGTTGCTGTATCTCACATAATCAAACAACCAAAGATGCATAGAACATAAAGAACCATCACTGGGAATCCTAGGAGGAAATTGTGCATTTTATGGAAGCTGGAATAGTGTGTATTGCAACACCTTCCTGAGAGCGTGCTTGATCTCCCTGTTCCTCATGCTGTAGATAATAGGGTTCAGTGTTGGAGGAACCACTGCGTACAGAAGTGCCACTGTCAGATCCAGGAGTAGGGAGGAAATGGACAGGGGCTTCAGGTAGGCAAAAAAGCCAGTGCTGACAAATAGGGAGACAACGGCCAGGTGAGGGAGGCACGTGGAGAAGGCTTTGTGCCGTCCCTGCTCACAGGGCATCCTCAGCACAGCCACGAACATCTGCACATAGGACACCACTATGAAAATAAAGCACCCAAAGGCTAAAATAGAACCAAAAAAGAGAAACACAATTTCCCTGAGATAGGAGGCTGAGCAGGAGAGCTTGAGGATCTGGGGGATTTCACAGAAAAACTGGTTGACAGCATTGCCTTGGCAGAGAGTCAGTGAAAATGTACTGGCAGTGTGCAGCAGGGAATAGAGAACCCCAGCGCCCCAGGCAGCTGCTGCCATGGTGGCACAAGCTCTGCTGTCCATCAAGGTCCCGTAGTGCAGGGGCTTGCAGATGGCAACGTAACGGTCATAGGACATGATGGTGAGAAGGGACAACTCTGCTGAGATGAAGAAGAAAATGAAAAAGAGCTGTGCAGCACGTCCTGGTGTCGGCCATGGCTTTGGGGAGAGTGGTGGAGATGCAGCCCAGGTCGAGGAGGGCCAGGTTGAGGAGGAAGAAGTACATGGGGGTGTGCAGGCGGCGGTCGCAGGCTACGGCTGTGCTGATGAGGCCGTTGCCCTGGAGGGCAGCCAGGTAGATGCCCAGCAAGAGCCAGAAGTGCAGGAGCTGCAGCTGCCGCGTGTCTGCCAACGGCAGCAGGAGGAACTGCACAACTGAATGTTTCTGTGGGTACTTTGCAAGAGGAGAGCCAAGGCAGGGGGTTTCCATTTCCTGTTCTGAGGCGAAGAGGTTTGGAGTCAGAAATCTAAAAGGGGCAATAGGAGTTCTGAGAATTTTTCGTCAATCAATTGCTTGTTTTGTGAACAGTCACACATTATTTGCTTTCAGTCTCCCCTTTCTCGAAGGATGGAATTATCATCATTTTCTGTAGGCATGAATAATTCACTTATCCGACAAACAGTCAGCATTTTCTAACTGAAACTGAATGACACAGAAGCTGGGGTAGGGGGCTCTAAGAGCACTTGGGGTAAAGGTATCAGACATGAAACAGATGAAAATATCCAGGGAGCAACGATAAGAAAATAAGAGGAAGTTTAGAGCTCCATACGCTGCTTCTGCTTAAGGAATGCTGAAATACATGAAATTAAATGCAAGTAATGGTGCTAAATGTACACTGTTGTAGGAGAATAAAAACATTTCATAGTATAGCCAGAGGAATGCCTCAGAGAGTGGTCTGGACTTGTCATTATCTTCTGCACTCTGAACAGGACTCCAAGCCCAACAACAGCAGATGCCCAACAGCAGCTCCATCAGCGAGTTCCTCCTGCTGCCGCTCCTGCACTTCTGGCTCTTCCTGGGCATCTACCTGGCTGCCCTCCTGGGCAACGGCCTCATCAGCACAGCCGTAGCCTGCGACCGCCGCCTGCACACCCCCATGTACTTCTTCCTCCTCAACCTGGCCCTCCTCGACCTGGGCTGCATCTCCACCACTCTCCCCAAAGCCATGGCTAACGTCCTCTGGGACACCAGGGCCATCTCCTACACAGGATGTGCTGCGCAGGTGTTCTTCATTTTATTCTTCCTCTCAGCAGAGTATTCCCTTCTCACCATCATGTCCTATGACCGCTACGTTGCCATCTGCAAGCCCCTGCACTACGGGACCTTGATGGACAGCAGAGCTTGTGCCACCATGGCAGCAGCTGCCTGGGTGCTCTGCGCTTCTCTATTCTCTGCTGCACACTGCCAGTACATTTTCACTGCCTCTCTGCCAAGGCAATGTTGTCAACCAGTTTTTCTGTGAAATCCCCCAGATCCTCAAGCACTCCTGCCCAGAATCAAATCTCAGGGAAACTGTGTTTCTCAATTTTAGTGCCAGTTTAGCCTTTGGCTGCTTTGTTTTCATAGTGGTGTCCTATGTGCAGATCTTCATGGCCGTGCTGAGGATGCCCTGTGAGCAGGGACGGCACAAAGCCTTCTCCACATGCCTCCCTCACCTGGCTGTGGTCTCCCTATTTCTCAGCACTGGCTTTTTTGCCTACCTGAAGGCCCCGACCATTTCCTCCCCACTCCTGGATCTGACAGTGGCACTTCTGTATGCAGTGGTTCCTCCAACACTGAACCCTATTATCTACAGCATGAGGAACAGGGAGATCAAGCACCCTCTCATGAAGGTATTGCATTATGCACTATTCTACCTTCCATAAACTGCACATCTTCCTCTCAGGATTCCCAGTTATGGTTCTTTATGTTTTATTCATCTTTGATTGTTTGATTGTGTGTGATATAGTAACCCACAAAAAAATGTTAATGAACATATAAATAAATAAAAATTTAGTTCATGTCTTTCCCACCTACTTTCCATTTTCTCACTCCGAGAGCTCATGTAAACATGGAACCGAATTCCCCAAATAGGCCAAGTGAAAAATAATAAGCATTCAAAATACACTTTTCCTTAGCTCTTCTCTTTTCCAACTTTGTCTGGATCTGGGGGAGGTACAGCCACAGATAGGAGCACAACGTGCTCTTTTCATTCCTCCCCTCTTTACACTGCCACAATGCACAGAGGATTTGAGTCCTCTTATTTGTACAGGCCTGAAGGTCTTGTGTGTCTCACAGCAGACCCGTTGCCTCTACAGCAGCACTCCGGGGCTGCAGTCAGTAGCCGGCAATATGAATAGCTGTGTCAGAGCTGGTCTCCTTGCTGGCACTGCCATAACAAGAGGGCCCCTTTAGAGCAGGACCAGAGAACTGGAGGCCTCTTCCAAAGCTGGTGTAAGGAATATACCTCAGGAGCTGCTCCCTGAGAAAACCTCAAGATCTTATTTTGCTCTTCAGTGTGTGACCGGATCAGATTGAATAGTCCCAAGGAGATCACTAAGTGACTCGGGGCAGTGCTGTGGTTTAAAGTTTATGGGTTGAGACAAAGAGAAAAAGAAAAGGATAATAATTATGACAAATGTATTTATACATATATAATATATTTAGTGTATTTTCACACGTATACAACATATGCAGTTCCAATCATACATGAACTAATCCCTATGTTCATCTGTTTGCAAGTCCAGGACTAGTTGCAGGGGTTTTAACAGCCAGAGGGTTCACTGTAGGAGCTGTACTGACTTTCAGGCTGTTGCCGGAGTTGTAGCGACCTCAGAGTTCATTGCCAGAGCTGGAACCACCACAGGACATGTGACGAAGTTGGAGCAGCCACTGGGCTCATTGGAGGGGTTGGAGTGACCACAGGGCTGAACCTCCTGGCACAGTGCACCTCCCTTGGGAGGAATTTGTTTCATTTTCTTATAGCAATACATGGAACAGCTACAGGACCTGTAGCAGGAGTGACTGCAGAGCTCATTATGAGGGGTGGAGTGACAGCGGGATCTGTCCAGAGTGTGGAGTAAGTGCAGAACGTGTAGCAAAACCTTGGAGCTGCTGCAGGGTCTGTGCCAAGAGTTGCAGAGGCTGCAGCACTGTCAGCAGATCCAGCTCTCTTCCCCTTGAGGATGCTGAAGACACACTTATGGGGCTGGGGATGCAGTTATGGGGCTGGGGACTCAGATATGGGTCTGTGTTCCCACTTATGGGGCTGGGGATGCAGGTATGGGGCTGTGGGTGCACTTATGGGGCTGGTGATTAACCTATGGGGCTGGGGAACCACTTATGGGTCACACTTACGGGGCTGGGTACAAGTATGTCAACCAGGGACCCCCATAGTGTCCCCACTGGGGTCACACTTTTGGGGCTGGAGATGCAGTTATGAAGTTTGGGGTCTCACTTGTGGGGCTGGGGAGGCACTTATGGGTCACACTTTAGGGGCTGGGGTCACACTTATGGGGCTCGGGTCCTCATTGGTCCCTATGGGGTTACATTTCTTGGTCACACTTATGGGGCTGAGGATGCACTTATGGGGCTGGGGACACACTTATGGGGCTGGGGACGCAGTTATGGGGCTGGAGATGCAGTTATGGGTCACGCTTATGGGGCTGGGAATGCAGATATGGGTCACACTTAAGGGGCTGGGGATGTAGTTATGGGCCACACTTATGGGGCTGAAGACGCAGTTATGGGTCTGGGGTCCCAATTATGGGTCTGAGGACCCACTTATGGGGCTGGAGCCTCACTTACGGGTCACACTTATGGGGCCCGGGTCACACTTATGGGGCTGGGGACTCAGATATGGGGCTAGGGATGCAGTTATAGGTCACACTTATGGGGCTGGTGATACACTTATGGGGCTGGGGACACAGTTAAGGGGCTGTGTTCCCACTTATGGGGCTGGGGACTCAGTTATGGGTAACACTTATGGGGCTGGGGAGGCACTTAGGAACGCAGTTATGGGGTTGGGGTCACACTTATGGGGCTGGGGAGGCACTTATGGGTCACACTTATGGGGCTGGTGATACACATATGGGGCTGGGGAGGCACTTATGGGGCTGTGTTCCCACTTATGGGGCTGGCGATGTAGTTATGGGGTCACACTTATGGGGCTGGGGACACAATTATGGGTCTGTGTTCCCACTTATGGGGCTGGGGTCCCCATTTGGCCCCTATGGGGTCACACTTATGGGTCACACTTATGGGGCTGGGGACCCACTTATGGGGCTGGGGACTCAGTTATGGGGATGTAGTTATGGGTCACACTTATGGGGCTGGAGCCTCACTTATGGGTCACACTTATGGGGCTGGGGAGGCACTTATGGGGCTGTGTTCCCACTTATGGGGCTGGGGACTCAGTTATGGGTAACACTTATGGGGCTGGGGACCCACAAATGGGTCTGGGGATGCACTTATGGGTCACACTTATGGGGCTGGGAACATCTCTAAGTCTATAGATAGGGCTGGGGACACAGTTATCAGGCTGAAGATTCAGTTATGGGGTTTTGGGTCACACTTATGCGGCTAGGGATGGACTTATGGGGCTGGGGTCCATATTGACTTCTATGAGGTCACAGTGATGGGGTTGGAGACGCACTTATGGGGCTGGGGAGGCACTTATGGGTCACACTTATGGGTCTGTGTTCCCAGTTATGGGGCTGGGGTCCCCATTGGCCCCTATGGGGTCACACTTATGAGGCTGGGGACATCTCCAAGTCTATAGTTATGGCGTTTTGGGTCACACTTATGGGTCTGTGTTCCCACTTATGGGCCTGGGGTCCCCACTGACCTTTATGGGGTCACACTTATGGGGCTGGGGATGAAGTTATGGGGCTGGAGCCATGTGGAGAGTGTTTATGCAGAATGGCTTCATGAGAAAGGACATGAAGAGATTCCACTAGTTAAATTGTAAAAGAATGAACGTGATTAAAGGCAAAGACGGTCTATCCTAGGGCCGATCACGGGCTAAGCAGCTGAGAAGAAATCAGGATGTGAAAAGACAGGGTATGTAGCTAAAGACGAAATATGTATCTAGAGGCAAGGACGGCCTGAGGGAAAAGCAAGATGTGTAGCAAGGTGTAGACAGAGCTGCAAAGAAAAAGTATCCATAAGACTAACCACAAAGGTCAGATGAACTAATGTGTAACCCACCAATCCTGAGCTTTACTTTTGCAATATGCATGAACTTATTACTGACTGTATAAATGAGATGCTGTAACACCTAATAAACGAGGCTTGTTGACCATGATAGCATGAGAATTGTCTCCTGCGGTTACTTCCAACAGAGCCACACTTATGGGTCACATTTATGAGGCTGGGGACATCTCAAAGTTTAATAGGGTCTCGGTTAGGGGGCTTTGGGTGACACTTATGGGGCTAGGGTCCCCATTGGCCCCTATAGGGTCACACTTATGGGTTTGGAGCCTCTCTTATGGGTCACACTTATGGGGCTGTGGAGGCACTTATGGGGCTTGGGGTGTCACTTATGGGGCTAGAATCATACTTATGGGGTTTGGGTTCAAACTTATGGGGCTGGGGTCCCCATTGACCCCTATGGGCTCCCACCTATGGGTCGCACTCACCTTGTTGCTTGCCAGCCTTCCCGTTGTCATTGGGATGAATGAGGCCCCATATAAATGGGGTTTGTGGTCACACTTATGGGTCTGTGTTCACACTTATGGGTCTAGGGACCCACTTATGGTTCTGGTGCCTCACTTATGGGTCTGGAGACCTCTCCAAATCTATAGTTATGGGGTTGGGGCCAAACATATGGGTCTGTGTTCACACTTATGGGGCTGGAGACCCACTTATGGGGCTGGGGACATCTCCAAGTCTATAGTTATGGGGCTGTGGCCACACTTATGGGTCTGAGGACCCACTTATGGGGCTGGAGCCTCACTTACGGGTCACACGTATGGGTCTGAGGCCCACATTGGCCCCTATGGGATCACACTTACGGGGCTAGAATCACAGTTATGTGGTTTTGGGTCACACTTATGATTCTGGGGACCCACTTATGGGTCTGGACCCTCACTTATGGGTCTGTGTTCCCACTTATGGGGCTGGGGTCCCCATTGGACCCTATGGGGTCACATTTATGGGTCGCACATACCTTGTTGCTTGTCGGCCTTCCCGTTGTCATTGGGATGAATGAGGTCCCATATAAAGGCCTTGATGGACTCATCACCCCGATAATGGAGCAGGCAATAGAGCAGTATGGCCCTAGAGATGGTGACTTGCGGAATCAAACCCCATAACCACCAAGTAGTTATAAAGCAGGTATGTTTAATGAGTGATGCACACACACCCTGGTGCCAGGGGGGTAGCTCCACCTCACTTGCACACCGTCAGGAGAAAGCGTGCAACAGATACAGGCTGAACTAATACATCATTAGTAGTTGGCAGGAATTGGGATACATATTCATTACATTCCTCAGACCCCATTAGCATGCAGTCCCTCCCGCCTTGTGCATGTGTAGTGAGTTGTGGGGGTGGTGGTGGGATGAATGCTCATCATCTTCCTCGTCGTATACTTTCGACCCTTCAGGAGGGGCACCCCCCAACCTGGTTCCAGTTGCTCTGTGGACATCTAATCACCACGCTGTTCTCAGGCTGTTCCACCCTGATCTTCATGGCCTTCATCCCCTTGTTTTCTCAAGCTTAGCATCTGCTATTCCCCCTCTCTCTGCTCCCCCTTAACATAAACTATCTATCTGTAACTACCCTTTGCCTTAGTGAGGCCCCCTTTCCCTTTCCGTAGCAAAGTGTTCTCTTTTCATCTACTATGGGGTCCCTTTTCACTATTCACTGACACTTCATGACGGATGGGCAAGGAAGATGAGGAAAGGCTGCTGCCCTTTGTGAGAGTGCACTGAGCTCTGCCTGGGGATGGCAGAGGAGCCAGCTGAGAACTGATGGAAAAGGCACAAAGAGGAGAGCGGCAGATTCTGTTCCTTGCTTCCTGATCAGGAAGAACAAGAGGAGGAGGACAGGCAGGAATCTGAGTTACAGCTCAGATGGAATTGTCTTCAGACTGCCTGCTATGGTGCAGTGTTTTGGTTCTAGGAGAAAACCATTGATATCACTCTGATGTTTACAGCTGCTGCTAAGCAGTGTTGTACGGAGCCAAGGCCATGGTCAGTGGAGGGCACATGGAGCTGGGAGGGAACAGAATGAGGACAGCTGACTGAAAGTGGCCAAAGGGACGTTCTCTATCAGCTGACAGCAAGCAGAAATTGTATTGAAAGGGGTGGGAATTCATCTCAGACTCTTCACTGCCCAGAGCCCAGCTGTGCTTCAGTCTGGTGGTGCTGAGCAAGTGCTTGTGCATCAGTTGTTACATACGATTCCGTATCAACGGATATATAGTGATAACTATTACTCCTCTCATTTTATCTCTCCTAGTAAATTGCTTTGTTACAACCCACACGATGTACTTTTTTTCCCAGTTCTCATCCCCATCCCACTGGGAATGGGGCAGTGCACAAAGCAGTGAGTGCTGCTGATCCACATGTTGGGTTCAACAACCACCGTCATTTTGGTGCCTGATGTGAGGCTCCAAGGGTTGAGATAACAGCACAACTGTCCAGAGTGAGAAGGCTCTGCATGGCAGGGGGTGTGGGACCGTCTTGGCAGCTGCCTGGAGTGGTGGGCACCCCAAGGGCTTTGGAACTTCATCTCCGAGCAACTTCAGGATCCTGAGAAACTGGTAGAATTTGGGGACAGGTCTGCTGTGGTTCTGGTAATCCCCAAGAAACACAGATGACTGCAGTGTGCCAGATCCAGAGTGCTGGACATGCTGACAGTGCTGCAGCCTCTGCAACTCCTGGCACAGACCCTGCAGCAGTTTGAAGTTTTTGCCACGTGTCCTGCAGTTGTTCCAAGCTGTAGGACAGATCCCGCTGTCACTCCACCCCTCATAATTAGCTCTGCAGTCACTCCTGCTACAGGTCCTGTAGCTGTTCCAGGTATGGTAATAAGAAAATCCTACAAATTCCTCCCAAGGGAGGTGCACTGTGCCAGGAGGTTCAGCCCTGTGGTCACTCCAACCCCTCCAATGAGCCCATTGGCTGCTTCAGCTTAGTCACATGTCCTGTGGTGATTCCAGCTCTGGCAATGAACTCTGAGGTCACTTCGACTCCTGCAACAGCCAGACAGCCACTTCAGCTCCTACAGTGAACCTTCTGGCTGTTAAAACCCCTGCAACTAGTCCTGGACTTGCAAACAGGTATGCATGTGTATTAGTATCTGTGCATATATGTTTGCCACTGAATATGTTGTATATGTGTGAAAATATACTAATTATATATTTATAAATACATTTCTCATAATTATTATCCTTTTCTTTTTCTCTTTGTCTCAACCCATAAACTTTAAACCACAGCACTGCCCTGAGATGCTTACGGGTCTCCTTGGGACTATTCAATTTGATCTGGTCACACACTGAAGAGCACCAGAAGATCTCGAGGTTTTCTCAGGGAGTAGCTCCTGAGGTATATTCCTTACACCAGCTTTGGAAGAGGCCTCCTTCCAGTTCTCTGGTCCTGCTCTGAAGGGGCCCTCTTGTTATGGCAGTGCCAGCATGGAGACCAGCTCTGACAGACCTGTTCATATTGCCGGCTACTGACTGCAGCACTGGATTGCTGCTGTAGAGGCAACAGGACAGTCGTGAGACACACAAGACCTTCAGGACTGTACAAATGAGAGGACTCGAGAGCACTTTGGTGGTGTAAAGTGATCAGAAATCAAAAGAGCACGTTGAGCTGCTGTCTGTGGCTGTACCTCCCCAAATCCAGACAAAGTAGGAAAAAAAAAAGCTAAGTAAAAGTCTATTTTGAAACCTTTTTAGGTAACTTTTAACGTATTTGGGGAATCTGGATACATGTAGAGGTTTGCCCTTTCCAGACGCTGGAAGGACCCAAACTGTTTTCCCCAACACACTCTTTATGTGTATTACAGGAACCTTATCTCCCTCCACGGTACGTAGGGAGCTGGATTGCTTAGGACCATTACGATTACTAGATCCTCGAGTGTTGACCAACCAGGTAGCTTCTGCTAAATGGTTCTCCCAATTTTTATACGTTCCACCACCCATTGCTTTCAACGTAGTTTTCAACAACCTATTGAATCGTTCAATCTTACCAGAAGCCGGTGCATGATAGGGAATATGGTAAATCCACTCAATGCCATGATTTTTGGCCCAAGTTGTTACAAGAGAATTTTTGAAATTAGTCCCATTATCTGATTCAATTCTTTCTGGAGTGCCATGCCGCCACAGGATTTGCTTTTCCAACCCTAATATGGTGCTTCAGGCGGTAGCATGGGGTACTGCGTATGTTTCGAGCCACCCAGTGGTTGCTTCCACCATGGTGAGTACATAACGCTTACCATTGTGAGATCGTGGCAAGGTGATATAATCAACCTGCCATGCTTCTCCATATTTATACTTTTGCCATCGCCCTTCCCCCCAAAAAGGTTTCATCCTCTTGGCTTGTTTAATTATGGCGCATGTTTCACAGTCATGAATAACTTGAGCAATAGCGTCCATAGTTAAGTCCACCCCTCGGTCTCTGGCCCACTTGTATGTCGCATCCCTTCCTTGATGACCTGAAGTCTCGTGGGCCCACCGAGCTAGGAATAATTCACCCTTGTTCTGCCAGTCCAAGTCTATTTGAGCCACCTCAATTTTGGCAGCTCGATCAACCTGATGGTTATTTTTATGTTCTTCAGTAGCCTTACTTTTAGGCACATGAGCATCTACATGGCACACCTTTACAACAATGTTCCTTATTCGGGCAGCAATGTCTTTCCACAGTTCAGCAGCCCAAACAGGTTTACCCTTTCGTTGCCAATTATCATCTTCCCACTGTTGCAACCACCCCCATAAGGCATTTGCCACCATCCATGAATCAGTATAAAGATGAAGCATTGGCCACCTCTCCCGTTCAGCCACATCTAAAGCCAGCTGAACAGCCTTTACCTCTGCGAATTGACTTGATTCTCCTTTACCTTCAGTGGCCTCTGCAACTTGTCGTGTGGGGCTCCATACAGCAGCTTTCCATCTGAGATGCTTCCCTACAATACGACATGATCCGTCTGTGAATAGGGCAAATTTCTTTTCGTTTTCTGGTAGCTCATTGTATGGTGGTGCCTCTTTAGCACGTGATACCTCTTCTGTAGGTGGTTTTTTTCAATTTTTTTACTCTCAGGCCAGTCCATGATCACTTCTAGAATTCCAGGACGGCTGAGTTTTCCCATTCAAGCTCGTTGAGTAATTAATGAAATCCACTTACTCCAAGTGGCATCAGTAGCATGATGGGTGGAGGGAACCTGTCCTTTAAACATCCAGTTTATTACTGGCAAGCGAGGTGCTAGAAGAAGCTGAACCTCTGTCCCAACTACTTCAGAAGCAGCCCGAACCCCCTCATACACGGCTAAGATCTCCTTCTCAGTCGGAGTGTAGCGCTCCTCAGACCCTTTATATGCTCGACTCCAAAATCCTAGGGGTCGGCCTCGGGTCTCTCCTGAGGCTCTTTGCCACAAACTCCAAGAGGGACCTTTCTCTCGAGCAGCAGTGTAGAGGATGTTCTTCACATCCTGTCCCGTCCGTACTGGCCCCAAGGCCACGGCACGGGCTATTTCTTGTTTTATCTGCTCAAAAGCCTGCTGCTGCTCAGGACCCCATGAGAAATTATTCTTCTTCCGTGTTACCTGATAGAGGGGGCTCACTATGTGGCTGTAGTTTGGGACATGCATTCTCCAAAAGCCCACTACTCCCAGAAAAGATTGGGTCTCTGTTTTATTTGTGGGCGGAGACATAGCAGTGATTTTGTCAATCACATCTGCTGGGATGTGACGACGTCCATCTTGCCATTTTATGCCTAAGAACTGGATTTCCTGGGCAGGCCCCTTCACCTTGCTGCGCTTAATGGCAAAACCAGCTTTCAAAAGAATTTGGATTATCTGTTTCCCTTTCTTGGAAACCTCTGCTGCTGTATGGCCCCACACTACAATGTCATCAATATACTGCAAGTGTTCAGGAGCATTACCCTGTTCCAAAACAGCCTGGATCAATCCATGGCAAATTGTTGGGCTGTGCTTCCACCCCTGAGGTAAACGGTCCCAAGTATACTGAATACCTCTCCAGGTAAAAGCAAACTGTGGCCTGCATTTTGTAGCCAATGGAATGGAAAAGAAGGCATTAGCAATATCAATGGTGGCATACCACCTAGCTTCTTTTGACTCCAGTTCATACTGGAGTTCTAGCATGTCTGGTACAGCAGCACTTAATGGAGGTGTAACTTCATTCAGGCCACGGTAATCTACCGTCAGCCTCCATTCCCCACTGGTTTTACGCACTGGCCATATGGGGCTGTTAAAAGGCGAGTGCGTTTTGCTAATCACTCCCTGATTTTCTAATTGGCCAATTAGCTTGTGAATGGGGAGCAATGAGTCCCTATTGGTGCGGTACTGCCGTCTGTGAACCACTTTGGTGGCAATTGGTACCTCTTGGTCTTTTACCTGGAGCAACCCCACAGCAGAAGGATCATCTGACAGACCAGGTAAAGTTGACAGCTGCTTAACACCATTTGTGTTTACAGCAGCTATCCCAAAGGCCCATCGATACCCCTTGGGATCCTTGAAATATCCCATCCTAAGGTAATCGATTCCCAGTATACATGGAGCCTCTGGACCAGTCACAATAGGGTGCATTCACCAGTTTTTACCAGTGAGGCTTATTTCGGCCTCCAACATAGTCAATTCTTGGGAACCCCCAGTCACTCCATGGACATATATTGGTTGTGTCCCTTGGTGACTTGAGGGCATTAGGGTGCATTGTGCACCAGTGTCCACCAAGGCTTTATATTTCTGTGGTTGAGATGTGCCAGGCCACTTAATCCACACAGTCCAGTATACTCTGTTGTCCCTTTCCCCCCCCCCCTGGCTGGGGGCAGGGCCCCTCTATTGTTTACCTCGTTGACTTGCAGCAACTGGAACTCTCCCCTTCTTGGAAGAGTTCACCTTGGTAGTTGTTTCACCTTGTAATTCTTCCACTCGTGCCTGAAGTGCAGAAGTGGATGAATTACACCACTTCTTCATGTCCTCCCCATGACTACAGAGGAAAACCAACAAGGCAAGACGTGTAGTCTCATCGTTGATTCGAGGTGACTTATCATCATCATTTGCTTGAATACGAGGACGTCTCTTTTTAATGGTTGAGATTTTTGATGATACAGGTCGAGAGGAACTCATGTTGTTTAGCTTCCTCAATAGGCGACTGTGGAAATCCTGGTTTCCATCATCTTGTACCACCGTGGATTCATCTACATCAGGCACATTAGCCAATTTGTCAATAATATCATTTTGTGTTCCTTCCACTTCGTTTAACCTTTCCACAATTTTGACAATGGCTGAAGTATACAGATTAACTTCTGTGGCGCTTATAAATAATTCAAGTTCCTGAAGTCTGCCAATTAGTTCATTCACAGAGGGTTTCCTGTCCCCTTTGCCATATACTAATGCAAGTGCACTGGCATGCTTTTCTGGAGCTGCTTTTGTAAAGTCACGCCACATTTGTCGTGGAACGCGGACTGCTTCAGGATCATGTAATTGGTCTGGATCATTACGATTGAACTCGCGGCTGTATAGCATTTCCACCAGAGCATTTTCTCTCAAAAATTGGATACCTTTCTCAATATCAGTCCATTTCTTTCTCTCAGGCTCCAAGTCCCGTTTAAAGGGGAATCTATCTCTTACCGCTATCAACATCCGCTTCCAGAGGGTGTAGGACCGATTTTGGCATTTGCCAATACCTCTGTCCACACATGAGTCCCTGGAAATGCTACCCAGTTGGCGAGCTTCACTGCCATCGAGCCATGCACTGTTGGCACCATTGTCCCAGCAGCGAAGTAACCAAGTGACCATATTTTCTTTTGGCTGACGTGTGTAATCCTTTCTTAGATCTCGAATTTCACTCAGTTTAAAAGATCGATCAATAATGGTCGTAATACTTTGCTCACCTTTTGCTCTATCAAGAGTCCCAGGTGTTGATGGTGGCAACTGTGTTGATGAGGCTGCCCCATCTATAAGTTTGGACTTGAGAAATTCTCGTAAAGAAAAACTAGCTTTTGGCTCCTCTTCTGACTCTGACCCTGACCCTGATGCTTGTGTTATTTCCTCCAGGTAACCCTCCTTCTTTTTCCTCTCTCCTGACTTTCTCTGCTCCTCTAACTTCTTCTGCTCCTCTAACATCTTCTGCTCCTCTATCATCTTCTTATACCCCTCTAACATCCTCTGCTCCTCCAACTTCTTCTGGTCTTCTGACTCCCCCTGCTCTCCCGAGTCCCCTGAGTCTCCTGAGTCCTGCTCTCCTAACTCCCTCCGCCCTTCTAACTCCTTCTGCATTTTCTCTGAGTTGAAACTTGTTTTGTCTTTCGCCCTCTTACAGGGGCAACTAACATTGTATCTGGTGTCCCCGATGGTTGGTCCAATTGGACTACATGTGCCCCCAGTGGCTGGTCCAATTGGACTACATGTGCCCCTGGTAGTTGGTTAAATACATTCAACTCACCCTGGAGGGCACATAGCTGGTCTCGGAGAGCGTTCCGCTCAAACTGGACAGCACCAAGCTCAGTCTGGAGGCTGTTGTAGTTGGACTGGAGAGTGTTGTACCCGAACCGGAGGACGTTATGCTCGGCCTGGAGGGCAGTGTGCTCAGTCTGGAGAGTGTTGAGCTCGGTCCGAAGGGCATTGTGCTCGGTCTGAAGAGCGTTATGCTCGGACTGGAGGGCATTATGCTCAGACTGGAGAGTGTTGTGCTCGGTCTGGAGGGTGTCACAATTGGGTTGAAGGGCATCGTGCTTAGGCTGGAGGGTGCCGCGCTCAGACTGGAGGGCGTCATACTTGGACTGGAGAGTATTGTACCCGGACCGGAGAGCATTGTGCTCAGTCTGGAGAGTATTGTGCTCGGTCCAGAGGGCATTGTGCTCAGTCTGAAGAGTGTTATGCTCGGACTGGAGGGCGTTATGCACAGACTGAAGAGTGTTGTGCTCGGACTGGAGGGTGTCGCAGTTGGGTTGGAAGGCATCGTACTTGGCCTGGAGGATGCCGCACTCAGACTGGACGGCGTCATACTTGGACTGGAGAGTGTTGTGCTCGGTCTGGAGGGCATTGTGCTCAGTCCGGAGGGCATCGCGCTCAGTCTGGAGAGTGTTGTACTCCGACCGGAGGGCGCCGTGCTCGGACTGGAGAGTGTCGTGCTCAGACCGGAGGGCACTGTGCTCGGACTGGAGAGTGTCGTGCTCGGACCGGAGGGCGCTGTGCTCGGACTGGAGAGTGTTGAGTTGAGATTGCAGGGAGCTTTTCTCATCCCAAAGTTTTTCTGCGTCAGCTCTAAGATTCTCTTTCTCGTACCAGATTGAGTCTCGTTGGTACAAGAGATCTTTTCTCTCAGCTTCAAAAGCTTTTTCTCTCTCTACCTTCTCATCCCAAAGTTTTTCTGCGTCAGCTCTAAGACTCTCTTTCTCGTACCAGATTGAGTCTCGTTGGTACAGGAGATCTTTTCTCTCAGCTTCAAAAGCTTTTTCTCTCTCTACCTTCTCAGTCCAAAGTTTTTCTGCCTCAGCTCTAAGACTCTCCTTCTCGGCCCTGAGACTCTCTCTCTCAGCTTCAAAAACTTCCCTCTCAGGAATGGTATTGAATAAGGCCCGATAAGCATTAGCTAGGCCCAAAATCATTTGTGCCTCCCGAGATCTGCCTGAGCCACAACATTCCTGCCTCAAATATGCAATCAAACTCTCAGGATTCTTCAAGTGTTCAGGAGTGAAGCTCCATAACACTGAAGATGTCTGTCCTTTGAGAATCTCTTCAAAGCCTCTCCACACTCCCTGCCACTCAGTATTCTCTGGTTCTAGGGAAGACTTCCTCCGGATGTTATAAATCCAGATACTGAGTGAGATTATTACAATAATCAACAGTAAGATCAGGGAGATTAAGAGTGTGGCCCACTGATCATTCAAAAACTGCATAAAGGATTCATAGAAAGAAAAAGGAGCACGCTTAAAAATCACCATTTCTGTATAATTAGTTGCATTAGTTGCTCCCTCTGGAGCTGCATACAGATACGAAGTGAGCATTGCTAACCATGCTTTCAATCCATTATACAATTCTATAGCTCCATAAGAAAAAGTGGCTAGCTTAAACATGACCCAATATGTTCGGAGCGTCTCAAAAAAGGAACCAATGGCACACAGTCCCTGGTAAAACAAATTTAGTAGAGAAAACATTTTTTTTTTTTTCCTTTTTTTTCTTCAATAGAGAGAAACAAAGTAAAAGAAAACAAAGCTCAACAATGTTTATAAAATATACCGGAGTATTGGCAGTCCGCCTGGACTTTCAAGGTCAAGCTCGCAGGTGCAGAATCGCAAACCTAAGATAGCTCCTTAACAGGGAAAAAAACTCGTAGCTCTGTTAAAAGCTAAAAGAGCAACAGAAGAAAACACAGAAAAACAGCAACTCAATTTGCACACATTCTCCACCAAAATCTGTCACGGTTTGAACGAAAAATCCACCTGCGTCCGTGACAGGGGCCGTGGGCCCCGGAGGGGCCATAGGCCGAAAGGAAAAAGTTAATTAGGAAAAGAAAACAGCGGCAACGATCTAAGGAGGCACACGTATTTACTAAATACTATATCGAAATACAGGATAACACAATATAATACAATATAATTGAAAATTGAAAATTGAGCTAACGAATCAAGCAAAATAGGAGAGAGAATGAGTCCCGTAACCGAGAGGCCTACTGTGAATCTAGGCGAACGGCTGAAGGCTCCCACACACTCCCCTGAACGCCAGAACTCGAAAGACGTCAGTCTGTTCTGCGACCGAGTTAATATAGAGTCCAGGTCCCGTGACCTATCGTGTTGTTCCCTGGGAGATGTAGTCTTCTTCAGTAAGTTGCAGATTCAGTAAAATTATTCATGCTTTATATGATGTTATGATGTGGAATACTGATAGCAAAAATTACAAAATTATTAAACCATGACACCCTCTCTCTGCTCCCCCTTAACATAAACTATCTATCTGTAACTACCCTTTGCCTTAGTGAGGCCCCCTTTCCCTTTCTGTAGCAAAGTGTTCTCTTTTCATCTACTATGGGGTCCCTTTTCCCTATTCACTGACACTTCATGATGGATGGGCAAGGAAGATGAGGAAAGGCTGCTGCCCTTTGTGAGAGTGCACTGAGCTCTGCCTGGGGATGGCAGAGGAGCCAGCTGAGAACTGATGGAAAAGGCACAAAGAGGAGAGCGGCAGATTCTGTTCCTTGCTTCCTGATCAGGAAGAACAAGAGGAGGAGGACAGGCAGGAATCTGAGTTACAGCTCAGATGGAATTGTCTTCAGACTGCCTGCTATGGTGCAGTGTTTTGGTTCTAGGAGAAAACCATTGATAACACTCTGATGTTTACAGCTGCTGCTAAGCAGTGTTGTACGGAGCCAAGGCCATGGTCAGTGGAGGGCACATGGAGCTGGGAGGGAACAGAGTGAGGGCAGCTGACTGAAAGTGGCCAAAGGGACGTTCTCTATCAGCTGACAGCAAGCAGAAATTGTATTGAAAGGGGTGGGAGTTCATCTCAGTCTCTTCACTGCCCAGAGCCCAGCTGTGCTTCAGTCTGGTGGTGCTGAGCAAGTGCTTGTGCATCAGTTGTTACATACAATTCCATATCAAGAGATATATAGCAATAACTATTACTCCTCTCATTTTATCTCTCTTAGTAAATTGCTTTGTTACAACCCACACGATGTACTTTTTTTCCCAGTTCTCATCCCCATCCCACTGGGAATGGGGCAGTGCACAAAGCAGTGAGTGCTGCTGATCCACATGTTGGGTTCAACAACCACTATCATTTTGGTGCCTGATGTGAGGCTCCAAGGGTTGAGATAACAGCACAGCTGTCCTGAGTGAGATAATACAGGGCTTTGTGGGAGTTGGGAACTGCTGGCCATGATTCTGATTGTTTCCCTATGTGTGGAGCTTGTTGAGTCTTCTCATGAAGCTGCAATGCACAGCTCCTTGCTTTTGCTTGTTTTCCCTGCTACATTATTTGTCAACTCGGGATGCTGGATTAGGGTATTTATTTTGCTATGCTGTTTGACCTTGATTTGTATCATGATAAAATTGGCAGCTGACAAATGAAATTTTGTGCACAGTCAGCTCTGTGGTCATCTTTGGGTTTTGGAAGTAATACTGTTGGTATGATTAGGAATTACACATTTGACATTGACTTCTCTGGGAGCCCAAGGCTATTCAAGGTGTGACTGGATATTGTGTTGAGGGACACGGTTTACTGGGTGCTATTGGTAATAGGTGAACGGTTGGACTGGATGATCTTTTAGGCCTTTTCTAACCTTCGTGATTCTATGATTCTAGGATTGAGGTTAAACATTATTCAGGAATATCAGTGAGAGATCTGCCCCAAGGTGAGAAGGCTCTGCATGGCAGGGGGTGTGGGACCGTCTTGGCAGCTGCCTGGAGAGGTGGGCACCCCCAGGGCTTTGGAACTTCATCTCCGAGCAACTGCAGGATCCTGAGAAACTGGTAGAATATTGGGGACAGGTCTGCTGTGGTTCTGGTAAATCCCCAAAAAACACACATGACTGCAGTGTGCCAGATTCAGAGAGCTGGAAATGCTGACAGTGCTGTGACCTCTGCAACTCCTGGCACAGACCCTGCAGCAGTTTGAAGTTTTTGCCACGTGTCCTGCAGTTGTTCCAAGCTGTAGGACAGATCCCGCTGTCACTCCACCCCTCATAATGAGCTCTGCAGTCACTCCTGCTACGGGTCCTGTAGCTGTTCCAAGTATGGTAATAAGAAAATGGTACAAATTCCTCCCAAGGGAGGTGCACTGTGCCAGGAGGTTCAGCCCTGTGGTCACTCCAACCCCTCCAATGAGCCCATTGGCTGCTTCAGCTTAGTCACATGTCCTGTGGTGATTCCAGCTCTGGCAATGAACTCTGAGGTCACTTCGACTCCTGCAACAGTCAGACAGCCACTTCAGCTCCTACAGTGAACCTCCTGGCTGTTAAAACCCCTGCAACTAGTCCTGGACTAGTATCTGCAAACAGATATTCATATGTATTTAGTATCTGTGCATATATGTTTGCAACTGAATATGTTGTATATGTGTGAAAATATACTAATTATATATTTATAAATACATTTCTCATAATTATTATCCTTTTCTTTTTCTCTTTGTTTCAACCCATAAACTTTAAACCACAGCACTGCCCTGAGACGCTTACGGGTCTCCTTGGGACTATTCAATTTGATCTGGTCACACACTGAAGAGCACCAGAAGATCTCGAGGTTTTCTCATGGAGCAGCTCCTGAGGTAGATTCCTTACACCAGCTTTGGAAGAGGCCTCCCTCCAGTTCTCTGGACCTGCTCTAAAGGGGCCCTCTTGTTATGGCAGTGCCAGCAAGGAGACCAGCTCTGACAGACCTGTTCATATTGCTGGCTACTGACTGCAGCACTGGATTGCTGCTGTAGAGGCAACAGGACAGTCGTGAGACACACAAGACCTTCAGGACTGCACAAATGAGAGGGCTCGAGAGCACTGTGGAGGTGTAAAGAGATCAGAAATGAAAAGAGCACATTGAGCTGCTGTCTGCAGCTGTACCTCCCCAAACCCAGACAAAGTAGGATAAAAGAAAAGCTAAGTAAAAGTCTATTTTGAAACCTTTTTAGGTATCTTTTAACATATTCGTGGAATCTGGATACATGTTTACATGAGCTCTTGGAGTGAAAAAATGGAAATTAGGTAGGAAAGAAGTGTAATACATTTTTATTTATAAGTTCAATAACATTTTTTTTTGCACGTTCCTATATCTCACACAATCAAACAACCAAAGATGCATAAAACATGAAGAACCATCACTGGGAATCCTATGAGGAAGCTGTACATTTTATGGAAGCTGGAATAGTGTGCATTGCAACATCTTCCTGAGAGCGTGCTTGATCTCCCTGTTCCTCATGCTGTAGATGAGGGGGTTCACTGCTGGAGGAACCACTGAGTACAGAAGTGCCACTGTCAGATCCAGGAGTGGGGAGGAAATGGACGGGGGCTTCAGGTAGGCAAAAGCGCCAGTGCTGACAACTAGGGAGACCACGGCAAGGTGAGGAAGGCATGTGGAAAAGGCTTTGTGCCGTCCCTGCTCAGAGGGCATCCTCAGCACAGCCATGAAGATCTGCACGTAGGACACCACTATGAAAACAAAGCAGCCAATGCCTAAACTCACACCAAAAAAGAGAAACACAACTTCCCTGAGATTTGATTCTGAGCAGGAGAGTTTGACGATCTGGGGGATTTCACAGAAAAACTGGTTGACAACATTGCCTTGGCAGAGAGGCAGTGAAAATGTACTGGCAGTGTGCAGCAGGGAATTGAGAACCCCAGCGCCCCAGGCAGCTGCTGCCATGGTGGCACAAGCTCTGCTGTCCATCAAGGTCCCGTAGTGCAGGGGCTTGCAGATGGCAACGTAGCGGTCATAGGACATGATGGTGAGAAGGGACAACTCTGCTGAGATGAAGAAGAAAATGAAAAAGAGCTGTGCAGCACATCCTGTGTAGGAGATGGCCCTGGTGTCCCAGAGGGCGTTGGCCATGGCTTTGGGGAGAGTGGTGGAGATGCTGCCCAGGTCGAGGAGGGCCAGGTTGAGGAGGAAGAAGTACATGGGGGTGTGCAGGCGGTGGTCGCAGGCTACGGCTGTGCTGATGAGGCCGTTGCCCAGGAGGGCAGCCAGGTAGATGCCCAGGAAGAGCCAGAAGTGCAGGAGCTGCAGATGCCGCGTGTCTGCCAGCGGCAGCAGGAGGAACTCGCTGATGGAGCTGCTGTTGGGCATCTGCTGTTGTTGGGCTTGGAGTCCTGCTCAGAGTGCAGAAGATAATGACAAGTCACGACCATTCCCTGAGGCATTCCTCTTGCTATACTATGAAATGTTTTTATTCTCCTACAACAGTGTACATTTAGCACCATTACTTGCATTTAATTTCCTGTCGTTCAGCATTCCTTAAGCAGAAGCAGCATATGGAGCTCTGACCTTCCTCTTATTTTCTTATCCCTTCTCCCTATATATTTTCATCTGTTTCATGTCTCATATATTTACCCCAAGTGCTCTTAGAGCCCCCTACCCCAGCTTCTGTGGCATTCAGTTTCAGTTAGAAAATGCTGCCTGTTTGTAGGATAGGTGAATTATTCATGCCTACAGAAAATGATGATAATTCCATCCTTCGAGAAAGGGGAGACTGAAAGCAAATAATGTGTGACTGTTCACAAAACAAGCAATTGATCGACAAAAAATTCTCAGAACTCCTATTGCCCCTTTTAGATTTCTGACTCCAAACCTCCTTGCCTCAGAACAGGAAATGAAAACCCCCTGCCTTGGCTCTCCTCTTGCAAAGGGCCCTCAGAAACATTCAGTTGTGCAGTGGAGCTGTGATCCCCTGCCCCAGGCAGCAGCTGTGGCAGCACAAGCCCTGCCGGGGGGCTCCTTCCCCCCACACGTCTCCCCGCAGCGCCCTGGGCAGCTCCCCGGGCAGGCTGAGTGCTGAGCCTGGCAGGCGGCAGAGTCCCATACCCGGCACACAGCCCCTGGGGCACAGCAGGGACCCTGCTCTGCAGGACAGCCCTGGGCACCCGCCTGCAGCCCCGGCTGCACGGCCTGCAGCCGTGCTGGGACACGCAGCCCTCAGGGCTGTGCTCTGACACTGCAGTACAGATGCCCTCAGCTGGAGCAGAAGACTTTTCCCACAGTAAAGAAACATGCAGTGCCTGCAGACGGATCTGCTATGGGATATCCCAAATTAAGTTAACCTTCTACGAAAAGCAACTCACGGCATGCAGTGAGACTTACCTTGTCATGGTCTCTCCTGCAGAGAGCACGCATCCCTCTCACACCACACACATCCTGGAAGCTCTCTCCAGTTTCTCTCCTCTCCTTCTGTCAGCTGCAGGCTGTGCTGTGAACAAGAGCTGCTCCTGGGCACAGCTGTCTCTCTGAATCTCTGCCCACTTTTATGAGCTCCCTGTGCCCCAGGAGCCCAGCCCAGATCAGCCACAGATTATGTCATTGCCTACTGCATGAGACTTACCGTGTCATGGTCTGTGAGCAATGCTCCTTCAGAGAGTTTGCAGTCTGCTAACACAGTACATAACTTGTAAGCTCAATCCAATTTCTCTCCTCTCCTTCTGTCACCTGCAGGCTGTGTTGTGCACAAGAGCTGCTCCTGGGCACAGCTGTCTCTCTGCAGCTCTGCTCACTTTTATGAGCTCTCTGTGTCCCAGGAGCCCGGACAAGCAAGCAGCAGATGATGACACTTTTGACCTTCCCACTCATCTCCCCTGACACGTCCCTGGGTCCTCACGGCCAAAAGCTCCTGAAAGACAACTGCATCATGACTGTGCGTTGAAATTCTCTCAATTAACCACCACATGTCCAGTGGTCAGTGACTGATTGGAGACATATGGGGAGTGCTCCCACAGATCGTTTGATGAGGGCACCCAGACAAGGGAGGTGAGGTTTGGACTTTCCCTGTGCAGGACAGTGATCCAGCTGAGGCAGTGCAGGAGTCTCATCCCTTGACAGAAATCCTGGAGCTGAAATGGGATTCAGCTCCCTACACACCCACAGGAGCTGGGATTCCTCAGGTTCAGTTCAGAAGTGCACAAGGAGTTGCCTGCATGTGAGCTCCTGCTCTGACTCCTCGGTCCTTCAGCCGGGAAGCAGCTGCTTACACACAGACACTGGGTGATGCCCACCATGCCTGGGCTGCTCCTGATGTGTGCCAGTGCTTGTAAACCGTGTGGGAAATCCCTGAGATAGACACCTCTTTCCTGGGCATCAGCTGAGGGCCAGAGAGGGGATAGCACCGGCTGTCTGGTGAATTCACATGCAGCTGCAAAAGCAGCACAGGGCCTTCAGCAAAGCCATGCCTATGGTGTGTCCGTGCTACTACATCACCTCCAAGACCCACGATCGGTCTAATGTCTGTGTGCCACCTTCTGCACAGTGATACCATAGATGAGCTATCCAGTCCAGCTATGTCCAGTGATGATTTTCAATTAGGATGTTTACTTCTGCGGTTTTGCACCAATGCAAACACCAAAGCACAATAAGCTAGACATCTTGGTAGAGCTGCAGGCCTGAGCTCCTGTTTGGACCATGGGCACACAGTTTAATGGCTTCCACACCTGCACTGTAGAGCAAGGGGGATACAGAGTCTTTAGGATGGATGGGAGAGGAGTCAAGGAAGGGCGACTGCCCTCTGTGAGAGTGCACTGAGCTCTGCCTGGGGATGGAAGAGCAGCCAGGTCAGAGCTAATGGAAATGGCAAACAGAGGAGACCATCAGTGTCTGTTCCTAGCTTCTTGATCATAGAGAGCAATTGGAAGGTGCCCTCTGCAGACAGATGGGTTTAACATGTTGTCAGGCCATTGTCCTCTTTGGGAGCCTTTTTCACTCCAGTATCTGCTGCAGGGACAGCACAGCAGGGCATGTGCCATCCAGCAGATCCCCGGAGAGCACAGATGGGAGATTCTTGACCAAGCTGTGGAGGAACCAAAGTGGAGAGATTCTCTGCTGGATCTCATGCTCTCCAGCATGGAAGGTCTGGTGGGAATTATAAAGGTCAAAGGGGCATCAGGCCAAGTGCAAGATGCTAATGTATCTCTTTTTATTTATTTATTTATTTATTTTGAGGGTGTAAGCTTAGAAGATGTTCATAAATGTCAATAAAATTGAGACAAAGGATTGAAGACAAAGATCAAAATCAATGAGAACATGTTAACCCTTCTCAACATGAGAAATTCTCATGAGTCTTGTTCCATTTTAAGTTGTAAATATGAATCTTTGGGGTGATTTGATGTCCTTTTTTTTCTTTTTTTTTTTTCTTTTTCTTTTTCTGATACTACGATGTTTTCCAGAATTGTTTTTGCTGGGCACAAATGCCTTCAGGTTCAGAGACACAGACAGCGGTGCCAGTGCCAATGACCTGTGTCTATAGCCCGGCACCTGCCGCTGATTTTCCCTGCTGCCTATTTGATGTCCCTCATCCTCGAGGTGTCTCCAGCTCTCCTCAATAAATGGCCGTGGTTAAGGGCATGTTTTCAGCAGGCCATTTAGACACACGCTCCTGTCACAGCCTGCCAGATTTCCCCATCCCTTGTCTTTGTTCAGTCAGATACCTCCCTGTTATCGGTCTGATTTCTGACTTTTAGGGGGATGACTCAAGTTTGCTCCATCTCACCAAAGTCTGATGGACTGTGTTGTCAACTCCTTCACCGTGATTCTATCCCTTCCTATCTTTTCATTTTCTATTTCTTTTTCTTTTGCTATGCCGTTTTCTTCTCCTTTTCATTTAATTTTCCTTTTCCTTTTCCTTTCATCCTTTATCTTTTTTTTTTTTTCTTTTTCTCTTTCTCTTTCTCTCTTTTTAATTTTTCATGCTCAGTCAGTGAAATACTCACATGTCCTGTTCAATTTTACGTTGATTACGTTGTCAGTTTTACGTCCCAACTCCCTGGCTGATCTATCCCAGGGAGATTACTGGAATTTTCTCCATTCCTCAAAAATCTGTTGTCAAGTCCTTCACTGTGATTCTCTCTATCCCATCCTATCTGTGTCTAACTCATTTCTTGTGGAAATAGTTTCTGTGAAACATAAACCTCAATAGAAGCAGCTTGGACATGGCATGCAGTTGATCACTGTGTTTTACTGTTCCTTCAATTGCATCACCTTTCCTTCTGTTTGTTGGCCATAAATAAAGAGAAATATTTCTTTTTCTGTGTGCAGCTGGTTCTCTGTGGAAAGCCAGTGGGAGCTGGTACAAAGGAGGTTTAACACTGAGCGGGTGACAACAGAGAAGAGTGATGTGAGGAAAAGTGATGCAAGTCCCATGGGGCCAATGAGAGTAGAAGAGGGGTGGAGAGGTTGAGGAGGAACTTTGTCCACACAGCAACAGATTAGAACTCATTGGGGACATCCTGCATTGACATCAGTTGCAAAGTGCTTCTTTAACTTCTTCTATAAAACAAACTATAAATAAACAGACGTTAAATGCATTTTGGATTCTTGCTCTTTAAGCTCTCTCCATTTTGCTGAACACGTTCTGAAAACCTGAAGAAGACAACAGGAAGGCACAATGCACAAGAGGCTCTTTAGTTTATAATGGGCCCCAGGGTGCATTTGGTGCTGAGTCCATCAACCTCCAGTGCAGAGAGAAGTTTGCATAAAGTACTTGGCAAGACAAAGTCAGAAGTAACAGTGAAGTTTCTTGGAGTATTAATGGGCCCACTGAGGGCCATTAGCAAGCAAGCTTCCCAAGGGACTGGTTAGAGCAGATAATTGGAAGCCATGACTCCAGTCAGGCAAAGGCACTGGTATGGTGGCTCTGATGCTAAGAAAATCCTCCTTTGTCTTAAAAGGCAAACAGGACAAGACCTGATTCCCAGACCCTTGGCATGGAGATCCTGTCTCTCATGTTGGCTCAGGGCACTTCCTGTGGCAGTGAGTTGGAAATTTATATGATGTTAAGTGAAAGACATGGGAACGGAAGATCCCAGGCTCTGCATGTGTTGCAGAAATGCTGTCAAGTTCATAACCCACATGTGCCCTGTGTCTCATCGCAGAATGTAGGATGTGAGAAGGGCCCCGTCTGAACAAGCAGTCAATCCCAATGTAACTCTGAATCTCTGATCTCTCAGTTCCAGTGCCCTCCTGTGCACACTCCCCCATAGTTTGATGCACTTGATCTTCTGCGGTGCCCAGAAGTGCACCCAGTGCTCCAGGTGAGGCTGCAGCAGTGCAGAGCAGACAGGGACGACCCTTTCCCTCACCCAGATGGCAATAACTTACTTGATGCACTTTATGGGACCATTGGCCTTCCAGTCAGCTGTCATGACTCTTAACTTACTTAGATGCAATTGAAATGAGAGCCCAGAGCATACTAAGGTGTCATCATTGAAAGAACGTAGGTGTTCCATAGCTTTGAAATGCCTTGGACTCCAGAGTATGCCAGAGATGGAGCAGAACAGAAGATTTGCCTCTTCTGTAGTGAGCTCATCCATTTAGTAAGCAGAATAACACTACATGCTACATGGGGACAGTTGCTCTACTCTGCTCTGCTCTGCTTTGCTCTGCTTGCAGGGGAATGGAGCGGGGGGTTGCTCTCATGTCAGTGCAGATAAACTCACTTTCTCTTTAACCCTTTTTCCTCTGTGAACTATTCCACTATTTGTACCCTCAGATACACTTCCACATTCCCTCAACAACACTTCCATATGCCATTAACAATTATGCTTTCTTATACCATAAGAACAGTTTGTCAAACAATACAGTTCTTCAGTTCCCATAAACACCGTTAATACCATATATCTTTCCATTAACAGTTAGTATTCTTCAGTGATAAACACCTTGCCACAGAACCAGCACTGACTGGCCCTCCTCCCTCTCACGCTTCCTCACAGGCAGAACATTGTATTACGTAAATGGGTTGACACTCATTAAATAGGATAATAAAAAAGGCTTTTGAAATTACGTTAAGAATAATATGAAGACTAGTGAGACTGTGGGTCCCTACTAAGTGAGGGAGGTGTTCTGGTAATGGGGGTTGTTGAGAAGGTGGAGATAGTGAAGGCCTACTTTGCTTCTGTCTTCAGTGTAAAAGCTCTCCTTCAGGAATCCCAGACCCTGGAGCTTAGTGAGAGGGTATGGGGAATGGAGGACTTGCCTTTAGTCAAGGTAGAGTTGGCCCGTGAGCGCCTAGGCCACAACAATACTCATAAATCCATGTGTGCTGAGGGAGCTGGCAGAGATGACTGCAGAACCACTCCCTATCATCTTTGAGAGGTCTTGGAGAATGGGGGAGGTGCCTGAAGACTGGAGGATAGCCAGTGTCAATCCTGTCTTCAAAAATGTGTATGAAGGAAGATCTGGGTAACTACAGGTCAGAGAGCCTCACCTCTGGCCACTTTCAGTCAGCTGTCCTCACTCTGTTCCCTCCCAGCTCCATGTGCCCGCCACTGACCATGGCCTTGGCTCCGTACAACACTGCTTAGCAGCAGCTGTAAACATCAGAGTGTTATCAATGGTTTTCTCCTAGAACCAAAACACTGCACCATAGCAGGCAGTCTGAAGACAATTCCATCTGAGCTGTAACTCAGATTCCTGCCTGTCCTCCTCCTCTTGTTCTTCCTGATCAGGAAGCAAGGAACAGAATCTGCCGCTCTCCTCTTTGTGCCTTTTCCATCAGTTCTCAGCTGGCTCCTCTGCCATCCCCAGGCAGAGCTCAGTGCACTCTCACAAAGGGCAGCAGCCTTTCCTCATCTTCCTTGCCCATCCATCATGAAGTGTCAGTGAATAGGGAAAAGGGACCCCATAGTAGATGAAAAGAGAACACTTTGCTACAGAAAGGGAAAGGGGGCCTCACTAAGGCAAAGGGTAGTTACAGATAGATAGTTTATGTTAAGGGGGATCAGAGAGGGTGAATAGCAGACGCTAATCTTGAGAAAACAAGGGGATGAAGGCCATGAAGATCAGGGTAGAACAGTCCGAGAACAGTGTGGTGATTAGATGTCCACAGAGCAGCTGGAACCAGGTTGGGGGGTGCCCCTCCTGAAGGGTCGAAAGTTTACGGTGAGGAAGATGATGAGCCTTCATCCCACCACCACCCCCACAACTCACTACACATGCACAAGGCGGGAGGGACTGCATGCTAATGGGGTCTGACGAATGTAATGAATATGTATCCCAATTCCTGCCAACTACTGATGATGTATTAGTTCAGCCTGTATCTGTTGCACGCTTTCTCCTGACGGTGTGCAAGTGAGGTGGAGCTACCCCCCTGGCACCAGGGTGTGTGTGCATCACTTATTAAACATACCTGCTTTATAACTACTTGGTGGTTATGGGGTTTGATTCCGCAAGTCACCATCTCTAGGGCCATCCTGCTCTATTGCCTGCTCCATTATCGGGGTGATGAGTCCATCAGGGCCTTTATATGGGACCTCATTCATCCCAATGACAAAGGGAAGGCCGGCAAGCAACAAGGTAAGTGCGACCCATAAGTGTGACCCCATAGGGTCCAATGGCGACCCCAGCCCCATAAGTGGGAACACAGACCCATAAGTGAGGATCCAGACCCATAAGTGGGTCCCCAGAATCATAAGTGTGACCCAAAATGACATATCTATGATTCTAGCCCCGTAAGTGTGACCCCATAGGGGCCAATGTGGGCCCCAGACCCATAAGTGTGACCCATAAGTGAGGCTCCAGCCCCATAAGTGGGTCCTCAGACCCATAAGTGTGGCCACAGCCCCATAACTATAGACTTGGAGATGTCCCCAGCCCCATAAGTGGGTATCCAGCCCAATAAGTGTGAACACAGACCCATAAGTGTGGCCCCAACCCCATAACTATAGATTTGGAGAGATCTCCAGATCCATAAGTGAGGCTCCAGACCCATAAGTGGGTCCCTAGACCCATAAGTGTGAACACAGACCCATAAGTGTGACCACAAACCCCATTTATATGGGGCCTCATTCACCCCAATGACAACGGGAAGGGTGGCAATCAACAAGGTGAGTCCGACCCATAAGTGGGACCCCATAGGGGTCAACGGGGACCCCAGCCCCATAAGTGGGAACACAGACCCATAAGTGTGACCCCAAACCCCATAAGTATGATTCTAGCCCCATAAGTGACACCCCAAACCCCATAAGTGCCTCCGCAGCCCCATAAGTGTGACCCATAAGAGAGGCTCCAAACCCATAAGTGTGACCCCATAGGGGCCAATGGGGACCCTAGCCCCATAAGTGTCATCCAAAGCCCCCTAACCGAGACCCTATGAAACTTTGAGATGTCCCCAGCCTCATAAATGTGACCCATAAGTGTTGCTCCAGCCCCATAACTTCATCCCCAGCCCCATAAGTGTGACACCATAAAGGCCAGTGGGGACCCCAGCCCCATAAGTGGGAACACAGACCCGTAAGTGTGACCCAAAACCCCATAACTATAGACTTGGAGATGTCCCCAGCCCCATAAGTGGGTCTCCAGACCCATAAGTGTGACCCCATAGGGGCCAATGGGGACCCCAGCCCCGTAAGTGGGAACACAGACCCATAAGTATGACCCAAAACACCATATCTATAGACTTGGAGATGGCCCCAGCCCCATAAGTGGGTGTCCAGACCCATAAGTGGGACCCAAAACCCCATAACTGAGTTCCTAGGTGTGAATCCAGCCCCATAAGTGGGACTCCAGCCACATAAGTGAGGCTCCAGACCCATAAGCGAGGCTCCAGACCCATAAGTGTGACCCCATAGGGGCCAATGGGGACCCCAGCCCCATAACTGCATCCCCAGTCCCATAACTGTAACCCCAACCCCATAACTGAGACCCTAAAGACTTGGAGATGTCCCCAGCCTCATAAGTGGGACCCCATAGGGGCCAATGGGGACCCCAGCCCCATAACTGGGAACACAGACCCATAAGTGTGACAAATAAGTGAGGCTCCAGCCCCATAAGTGTGACCCATAACTACATCCCCATCCCCATAACTGAGTCCCCAGCCCCATAAGTGGGAACACAGCCCCATAACTGTGTCCCCAGCCCCATAAGTGGGTCTCCAGCCCCATAAGTGTGACCTATAACTGCATCCCTAGCCCCATATCTGAGTCCCCAGCCCCATAAGTGTGACCCCAGCCCCATAAGTGTGACCCATAAGTGAGGCTCCTGCCCCATAAGTGGGTCCTCAGACCCATAAGTGGGACCCCAGACCCATAACTGCGTCTTCAGCCCCATAAGTGTTATCCAAAACTACATCCCCAGCCCCATAACTGATTCCCCAGTCCCATAAGTGTGTCCCCAGCCCCATAAGTGCATCCTCAGCCCCATAAGTGTGACCAAGAAGTGTAACCCCATAGGGACCAATGAGGACCCCAGCCCCATAAGTGTGAACCCAGCCCCAAAAGTGTGACCCATATGTGCCTCCCCAGCCTCATAAGTGCATCCCCAGCCCCACAATTGAGACCCCAAACTTCATAACTGCATCTCCAGCCCCATAAGTGTGACCCCAATGGGAACACTATGGGGGTCCCTGGTTGACATACCTGTACCCAGCCCCGTAAGTGTGACCCATAAGTGGTTCCCCAGCCCCATAGGTTCATCTCCAGCCCCATAAGTGCACCCACAGCCCCATACCTGCATCCCCAATCCCATAACTGCCTCTCCAGCCCCATAAGTGGGAACACAGACCCATATCTGAGTCCCCAGCCCCATAACTGCATCCCCAGCCCCATAAGTGTGTCTTCAGCATCCTCAAGGGGAAGAGAGCTGGATCTGCTGACAGTGCTGCAGCCTCTGCAACTCTTGGCACAGACCCTGCAGCAGCTCCAAGGTTTTGCTACACGTTCTGCACTTACTCCACACTCTGGACAGATCCCGCTGTCACTCCACCCCTCATAATGAGCTCTGCAGTCACTCCTGCTACAGGTCCTGTAGCTGTTCCATGTATTGCTATAAGAAAATGAAACAAATTCCTCCCAAGGGAGGTGCACTGTGCCAGGAGGTTCAGCCCTGCGGTCACTCCAACCCCTCCAATGAGCCCATTGGCTGCTCCAACTTCGTCACATGTCCTGTGGTGGTTCCAGCTCTGGCAATGAACTCTGAGGTCGCTACAACTCCGGCAACAGCCTGAAAGTCAGTACAGCTCCTACAGTGAACCCTCTGGCTGTTAAAACCCCTGCAACTAGTCCTGGACTTGCAAACAGATAAGCATAGTTCATATATGTTTGCAACTGCATGTTTTATATGTGTGAAAATATACTAAAGATAATATATATATAAATAAATTAATCATAAATATATTCCTTTTCTTTTTCTCTTGATCTCAACCCATACAATTTAAACCACGGCACTGCCCTTAGACCCTTACCGATCTCCTTGTGACTAGTCAATCTCTCCCAGTCATGCAGTGAAGAGCAACAAAAGATCTCAAAGACTTCTCAGGGAGCAGCTCCTGAGGTAGATTCCTTACATCAGCATTGGAAGAGGCCTCCAGTTCTCTGGTCCTGCTCTAAAGGGGCCCTCTTGTTATGGCAGTGCCAGCAAGGAGACCAGCTCTGACACAGCTATTCATATTGCCGGCTACTGACTGCAGCCCCGGAGTGCTGCTGTAGAGGCAACGGGTCTGCTGTGAGACACACAAGACCTTCAGGCCTGTACAAATAAGAGGACTCAAATCCTCTGTGCATTGTGGCAGTGTAAAGAGGGGAGGAATGAAAAGAGCACGTTGTGCTCCTATCTGTGCCTGTACCTCCCTCAGATCCAGGCAAAGTTGGATAAGAGAAGAGCTAAGGAAAAGTGTATTTTGAATGCTTTTTATTTTTCTCTTGGCCTATTTGGGGAATTCGGTTCCATGTTTACATGAGCTCTCGGAGTGAGAAAATGGAAAGTAGGTGGGAAAGACATGAACTAAATTTTTATTTATTTATATGTTCATTAACATTTTTTTGTGGGTTACTATATCACACACAATCAAACAATCAAAGATGAATAAAACATAAAGAACCATAACTGGGAATCCTGAGAGGAAGATGTGCAGTTTATGGAAGGTAGAATAGTGCATAATGCAATACCTTCATGAGAGGGTGCTTGATCTCCCTGTTCCTCATGCTGTAGATAATAGGGTTCAGTGTTGGAGGAACCACTGCATACAGAAGTGCCACTGTCAGATCCAGGAGTGGGGAGGAAATGGTCGGGGGCTTCAGGTAGGCAAAAAAGCCAGTGCTGAGAAATAGGGAGACCACGGCCAGGTGAGGGAGGCATGTGGAGAAGGCTTTGTGCCGTCCCTGCTCACAGGGTATCCTCAGCACAGCCATGAAGATCTGCACATAGGACACCACTATGAAAACAAAGCACCCAAGCTCCAAAGGCACACAAAATACAATAAGCCCAACTTCCCTGAGATAGGAGGCTGAGCAGGAGAGCTTGAGGATCTGGGGTATTTCACAGAAAAACTGGTTCACAATGTTGCCTTGGCAGAGAGGTAGTGAAAACGTAATGGCAGTGTGCAGCAGGGAATAGAGAACCCCAGTGCCCCAGGCAGCTGCTGCCATGGTGACACAAGCTCTGCTGTCCATCAAGGTCCCGTAGTGCAGGGGCTTGCAGATGGCAACGTAGCGGTCATAGGACATGATGGTGAGAAGGGAATACTCTGCTGAGAGGAAGAAGAGAAAGAAAAAGAGCTGTGCAGCACATCCTGTGTAGGAGATGGCCCTGGTGTCCCAGAGGGCGTTGGCCATGGCTTTGGGGAGAGTGGTGGAGATGCTGCCCAGGTCGAGGAGGGCCAGGTTGAGGAGGAAGAAGTACATGGGGGTGTGCAGGCGGCGGTCGCAGGCTACGGCTGTGCTGATGAGGCCGTTGCCCAGGAGGGCAGCCAGGTAGATGCCCAGCAAGAGCCAGAAGTGCAGGAGCTGCAGCTGCCGCGTGTCTGCCAGCGGCAGCAGGAGGAACTCACTGATTGAGCTGCTGTTGGGCATCTGCTGTTCCTGGGCTTGGAGTCCTGTTCAGAGCGCAGAAGATAATGGCAAGTCCAGACCATTCTCAGAGACACTCCTTATGCTATACTATAATATGAAATGTTTTCATTCTCCTACAACAGTGTACATTTAGCACCAGTACTTGCATTTAATTTCATTTCGTTCAGCATTCCTTCCAAAATTCCAGAAGCAGCATATGGAGCTCTAACCATTCCTCTTACTTCCTTACCTCATCCCGTCTCCCTGGATGTTTTCATCTGTTTTCTGCCTCATGTCTTTACCCCAACTGCTCTTAGCACCCTAAAGTAGCCTCTGTGCCATTCAATTTCAGTTAGAATAAGCTGCCTGCTTGCAGCTAAAGTAAATTATTCATGCCTACATAAAATGATGATAATTAAAATTGTTTCCATCCATCAAAAAATGGGAGACTGGAAGCACATCACGTGTGAGTTTTACAAAACAAGCAACTGACTGATGAAAAATTCTCAAAAGTGTGACTGCCACTTTCTGCCTCCAATTTGTTTTGCCTCAGAACAGGAAATGGAAACCCCCTGCCTTGGATCTCCTCTTCCATGGGCCCTAAAAACAGAGTTGCGCAATGCATCTGTGATCCCCCTACCCCAGGCAGCAGCTGTGGCAGCACAAGCCCTGCTGGGGGGCTCCTTCCCCCCACACCACACGTCCCGCCGCAGCGTCCTGGGCAGCTCCCCGGGCAGGCTGAGTGCTGAGCCTGGCAGGCGGCAGAGTCCCATACCCGGCACACAGCCCCTGGGGCACAGCAGGGACCCTGCTCTGCAGGACAGCCCTGGGCACCCGCCTGCAGCCCCGGCTGCACAGCCTGCAGCCGTGCTGGGACATGCAGCCCCCCCCCCTACACACACCCCGTAGCTCTTATGCTGCAGCACAGAAGCCCTCAGGTGGAGCAGAAGTCTTTTATCCACAGTAAAGAAACATGCATTACCTGCAGCTAATATGCTATGGAATGTCCCAGATTTAGTTAACCCTCAGTTAAAATCATCTGCATTGCCTACTGCATGAGACTTACCGTGTCATGGTCTGTGAGCAATGCTCCTTCAGAGAGTTTGCAGTCTGCTAACACAGTACATAACTTGTAAGCTCAATCCAATTTCTCTCCTCTCCTTCTGTCACCTGCAGGCTGTGTTGTGCACAAGAGCTGCTCCTGGGCACAGCTGTCTCTCTGCAGCTCTGCTCACTTTTATGAGCTCTCTGTGTCCCAGGAGCCCGGACAAGCAAGCAGCAGATGATGACACTTTTGACCTTCTCAGTCATCTCCCATGACAAGTCTCCGGGTCCTCATGGCCAGCAGCTCCTGAAAGACAACTGCATCATGACTGTGCGTTGAAATTCGCTCAATTAACCACCACATGTCCAGTGGTCTGTGACTGATTGGAGACATATAGGGAGTGCTACCAGAGTTTGTTTGATGAAGCACAAACGGCACCCAGACAAGGATGGGGAGGTTCAGACTTTCCCTGTGCAGGACAGTGATCCAGCTGAGGCAGTGCAGGAGTCTCATCCCTTGACAGAAATCCTGGAGCTGAAATGGGATTCAGCTCCCCAAAGAACCACAGGAGCTGGGATTCCTCTGGTTCAGTTCAGAAGTGCACAAGGAGTTGCCTGCATGTGAGCTCCTGCTCTGAGTCCTCGGTCCTTCAGCGGGGAGGCAGCTGCTCACACACAGACACTGTGTGATGCCCAAGTGCCTGGGCTGCTCCTGCTGTGTGCCAGTGCTTGTAAACCATGTGGGAAGTCCCTGAGATAGACACCTCTTTCCTGGGCATCAGCTGAGGGCCAGAGAGGGGATAGCACCGGCTGTCTGGTGAATTCACATGCAGCTGCATGAGCAGCACAGGGCCTTCAGCAAAGCCATGCCTATGGTTTGTCCGTGCTGATACGTAACCTCCAAGACCCACGATCGGTCTAATGTCTGTGTGCCACCTTCAGAGTCTTTAGGATGGATGGGCGAGGAGTCAAGGAAGGGCGACTGCCCTCTGTGAGAGTGCACTGAGCTCTGCCTGGGGATGGAAGAGCAGCCAGGTCAGAGCTAATGGAAATGGCAAACAGAGGAGACCATCAGTGTCTGTTCCTGGCTTCTTGATCATAGAGAGCAATTGGAAGGTGCCCTCTGCAGACAGATGGGTTTAACATGTTGTCAGGCCATTGTCCTCTTTGGGAGCCTTTTTCACTCCAGTATCTGCTGCAGGGACAGCACAGCAGGGCATGTGCCATCCAGCAGATCCCCGGAGAGCACAGATGGGAGATTCTTGACCAAGCTGTGGAGGAACCAAAGTGGAGAGATTCTCTGCTGGATCTCATGCTCTCCAGCATGGAAGGTCTGGTGGGAATTATAAAGGTCAAAGGGGCATCAGGCCAAGTGCAAGATGCTAATGTATCTCTTTTTATTTATTTATTTATTTATTTTGAGGGTGTAAGCTTAGAAGATGTTCATAAATGTCAATAAAATTGAGACAAAGGATTGAAGACAAAGATCAAAATCAATGAGAACGTGTTAACCCTTCTCAACATGAGAAATTCTCATGAGTCTTGTTCCATTTTAAGTTGTAAATATGAATCTTTGAGGTGATTTGATGTCCTTTTTTTTCTTTTTTTTTTTTCTTTTTCTTTTTCTGAAACTACGATGTTTTCCAGAATTGTTTTGCTGGGCACAAATGCCTTCAGGTTCAGAGACACAGACAGCGGTGCCAGTGCCAATGACCTGTGTCTATAGCCCGGCGCCTGCCGCTGATTTTCCCTGCTGCCTATTTGATGTCCCTCATCCTCCAGGTGTCTCCAGTTCTCCTCAATAAATGGCCGTGGTTAAGGGCATGTTTTCAGCAGGCCATTTAGACACACGCTCCTGTCACAGCCTGCCAGATTTCCCCATCCCTTGTCTTTGTTCAGTCAGAAACCTCCCAATTATCGGTCTGATTTCTGACTTTTAGGGGGATGACTCAAGTTTGCTCCATCTCACCAAAGTCTGATGGACTGTGTTGTCAACTCCTTCACCGTGATTCTATGCCTTCCTATCTTTTCATTTTCTCTTTCTTTTCCTTTTGCTATGTCGTTTTTTCTCCTTTTCCTTTTAATTTTCCTTTTCCTTTCATTCTTTATCTTTCTTCTTTTTTTTTTTTTCTTTTTACTGGAATTTTCTCCATTCCTCAAAAATCTGTTGTCAAGTCCTTCACTGTGATTCTATCTATCCCATCCTACCTGTGTCTAACTCATTTCTTGTGCAAATATTCCCTATGAAAGATAAACCTCAATAGAAGCAGCTTGGATGTGGCATGCAATTGATCACTGTGTTTTTCTGTTCATTCAATTGCATCACCTTTCCTTCTGTTTGTTGGCCATAAATAAAGAGAAATCTTTCTTTTTCTGTGTGCAGCTGGTTCTCTGTGGAAAGCCAGTGGGAGTTTGTACAAAGGAGGTTTAACACTGTGCAGGTGACGGCAGAGGAGAAGAGTGATGTGAGGAAAAGTGATGCAAGTCCCATGGGGCCAATGAGAGTAGAATAGGGGTGGGGAGGTTGAGGAGCAACTTTGTCCACACAGCAACAGATTAGAACTCATTGGGGACATCTTGGATTGACATCAGTTGCAAAGTGCTTCTTTAACTTCTTCTATAAAACAAACTATAAATAAACAGACATTAAATGCATTTTGGATTCTTGCTCTTTAAGCTCTCTCCATTTTGCTGAACACGTTCTGAAAACCTGAAGAAGAGAACAGGAAGAAACAAGGCACAGGAGGCTCTTTAGTTTAGAATGGGCCCCAGGGTGCATTTGGTGCTGAGTCCATCAAACTCCAGTGCAGAGAGAAGTTTGCATAAAGTACTTGGCAAGACAAAGTCAGAAGTAACAGTGAAGTTTTTTGGAGTATTAATGGGCCCACTGAGGGCCATTAGCAAGCAAGCTTCCCAAGGGACTAGTTAGAGCAGATAATTGGAAGCCATGACTCCAGTCAGGCAAAGGCACTGGCATGGTGGCTCTGATGCTAAGAAAATCCTCCTTTGTCTTAAAAAGCAAACAGGACAAGACCTGATTCCCAGACCCTTGGCATGGAGATCCTGTCTCTCATGTTGGCTCAGGGCACTTCCTGGGGCAGTGGGATGGAGGTCTGTTTGATGTTAAATGAAAGACATGGGGACAGAAGACCCCAGGCTCTGCATGGGGTGCAAGGACGGTGTGAAGTTCATGTCCCACTAGTGCCCTGTGTCACATCACAGGATGTGGGATGTGAGAAGGGCCCCGTCTGAACAAGCAGTCAATCCCAATGTAACTCTGAATATCTGATCTCTCAGTTCCAGTGCCCTCCTGTGCACACTCCCCCATAGTTTGATGCACTTGATCTTCTGCGGTGCCCAGAAGTGCACCCAGTGCTCCAGGTGAGGCTGCAGCAGTGCAGAGCAGACAGGGACGACCCTTTCCCTCACCCAGATGGCAATAACTTACTTGATGCACTTTATGGGACCATTGGCCTTCCAGTCAGCTGTCATGACTCTTAACTTACTTAGATGCAATTGAAATGAGAGCCCAGAGCATACTAAGGTGTCATCATTGAAAGAACGTAGGTGTTCCATAGCTTTGAAATGCCTTGGACTCCAGAGTATGCCAGAGATGGAGCAGAACAGAAGATTTGCCTCTTCTGTAGTGAGCTCATCCATTTAGTAAGCAGAATAACACTACATGCTACATGGGGACAGTTGCTCTACTCTGCTCTGCTCTGCTTTGCTCTGCTTGCAGGGGAATGGAGCGGGGGGTTGCTCTCATGTCAGTGCAGATAAACTAGCTTTCTCTTTAACCCTTTTTCCTCTGTGAACTATTCCACTATTTGTACCCTTAGATACACTTCCACATTCCCTCAACAACACTTCCATATGCCATTAACAATTATGCTTTCTTATACCATAAGAACAGTTTGTCAAACAATACAGTTCTTCAGTTCCCATAAACACCGTTAATACCATATATCTTTCCATTAACAGTTAGTATTCTTCAGTGATAAACACCTTGCCGCAGAACCAGCACTGAGTGGCCCTCCTCCCTCTCATGCTTCCTCACAGGCAGAACATAGTATTACGTAAATGGGTTGACCCTCATTAAATAGGATAATAAAAAAGGCTTTTGAAATTACGTTAAGAATAATATGAAGACTAGTGAGACTGTGGGTCCCTACTAAGTGAGGGAGGTGTTCTGGTAATGGGGGTTGTTGAGAAGGTGGAGATACTGAAGGCCTACTTTGCTTCTGTCTTCAGTGTAAAAGCTCTCTTTCAGGAATCCCAGACCCTGGAGCTTAGTGAGAGGGTATGGGGAATGGAGGACTTGCCTTTAGTCAAGGTAGAGTTGGCCCATGAGCGCCTAGGCCACAACAATACTCATAAATCCATGTGTGCTGAGGGAGCGGGCAGAAATGACTGCAGAACCACTCTCTATCATCTTTGAGAGGTCTTGGAGAATGGGGGAGGTGCCTGAAGACTGGAGGATAGCCAGTGTCAATCCTGTCTTCAAAAATGTGTATGAAGGAAGATCTGGGTAACTACAGGCCAGAGAGCCTCACCTCTGTCCCTGGAAAGGCGATGGAACAGCTTGTGCTGAATGCCATCTTCAGACAGTTGGAAGAAAAGGAGGTTATCAGGAGTTGTCAGCATGGGTTTACCAAGTGGAGGTCATGTGTGACCAACCTGGTAGCCTTCTATAACACTGTTGCTGGCTGGGTGGATGGGGAGAGAGCGGTAGATGTTGTCTACCTTGATTTCAGCAAGGCTTTTGATACTGTCTCCCACAACACCCTTAGAACAAAGATAAGGAGATGTGGGAAAGATGAGTGAACAGTGAGGTGGGTTGAGGACTGTCTGACTGACAGAGCACAGAGGGTGGTCGTTGTCAAAGCAGAGTCCATTTGGAGACCTGTAAGTAGCGGTGTTCCCCAGGTGTTGGTGCTGAGCCTGGTCTTGTTCAGCTTCTTCATAAGTGACCTTGACAAGGGGATAGTGGCCACCCTCAGCAAGTTTGCTGATGATTGGCTGACACGCCTGAAGGCTGTGCTGCCATTCAGCGAGACCTGGACAGGCTGGATAGATGTGCAGCAAGAAACCAGACGAGGTTCAATGAAAGCAAGTGTAGAGTGTTGCACTTAGGAAGGAATAATTGCACACACCAGGACAGTTTGGGGAATGAGCTGCTGGAGAGGAGCTCTGTAGAGAGGGACCTGGGTGTTGTGATTTCAGTGTGCGGAAATATGAGTAGGGGAACTGAACAGAAACTGGAGCATAGGAAGTTCTGCACGAATTTGTGCAAGAATTTCTTTATGGTGAGGGTGATGGAGCACTGGAACAGGCTACCCGAGGGGGTTGTGTTGTATCCTTCACTGGAGATATTCAAGACCCGCCTGGACGCCCACCTGTGTGCCTACCTGGTGTTCCCCAGGGGTCTGTGCTGGGGCCTGTCCTCTTCAATATTTTTATTGATGACCTGGATGAGGGCACTGAGTGCATCCTATGTAGGTTTGCTGATTTCACCAAATTGGCTGCGAGTGTGGACCTGTCCGTCATTACCAAGGACCTACTGAAGGATCTGGACAGGCTGGAGATCTGGGCTGAAGCCAATGGGATGAGGTTCACCAAGACCAAATGCCACGTCCTGAACTTTGGGACCTGGCATGGACTGCCAAGAGTGGGGGTGGATTCACTGACCCTGGAGGTGTTCCAGGAATCATTGGACGTTGTGTTGAGGGCCATGGATTTGTGGGAGCTATTGATGATAGGTGAATAGTTGGACTGGATGATCTTTTAGGTCATTTCCAAAATTGGTGGTTCTATGATTCTATGGTATCCTGTCCCTGTCTGTGTGCTCCTTTTTGCTTTAGCAAACACTCTCTGAGAGGCCTCACCACATGTCAGGAATTTGTCACTGACCACCTGAAATCTGGTGTTAAATTCAACAGATTTCAAAGCACAGTCATGATGCTGTTGACTTTCAGGAACTGTTGGCCATGATGATGCAGGGAAATCTCAGGGGAGACAAGTGGGAAGGATAAAAATGACATCCTCTACTGCTCAGCTGGGTTGGGCTCCTAAAACACAGGGAGCTCATAAAAGTGGGCAGAGATGTAGAGAGACAGCTGTGCCCAGGAGCAGCCTGCAGGTGACAGAAAGAGAGGAGAGAAATTGCACTGAGCTTACAAGATATGTACTGTGTGAGCGGGCTGTGAGCTCTATGAAGGAGCATCGCTCACAAACCACAACACGGTAAGTCTCATGCAGTAGGCAATGCAGCTGCTTTTAATAGAGGGTTAACAAAATATGCGACATTCCATAGCAGATTGGCTGCAGGTAATGCATGTTTCTTTACTGTGGAAAAAGCCTTCTGGTCCAGCTGAGGGCTTCTGTGCTGCAGCATAAGAGCTACGGGGTGTGTGTGTGGGGGGGGAGCTGCATGTCCCAGCACGGCTGCAGGCTGTGCAGCCGGGGCTGCAGGCGGGTGCCCAGGGCTGTCCTGCAGAGCAGGGTCCCTGCTGTGCCCCAGGGGCTGTGTGCCGGGTATGGGACTCTGCCGCCTGCCAGGCTCAGCACTCAGCCTGCCCGGGGAGCTGCCCAGGGCGCTGCGGGGAGACGTGTGGGGGGAAGGAGCCCCCCGGCAGGGCTTGTGCTGCCACAGCTGCTGCCTGGGGCAGGGGAACACAGCTCCACTGCACAACAGTATCTTTGTGATGGTGTTTCGTTTGAGGATAGCCAAGGCAGGGGGTTTCCTTTTCCTGTTCTGAGGGAATCTTAATTTTCAGTAGACATGGATAATTCACTTCATCTGCAAACAGGCAGTTTTTTAGGATTCACACTGAATGGCACAGAGGCTGTTTTTGAGGCTCTAAGAGCAGTTGGGTTAAGGATATGAGACATGAAGCACATGAAAATATCCAGGGAGGAGGGATATGAAAAGAAGAGGAAGGTTTGAGCTCCATATGCTGCTTCTGCTTAAGGAATGCTGAAATATATGAAATTAAAGGCAAGTAATGGTGCTAAATGTACACTGTTGTAGGAGAATGAAAACATTTCATATTATAGCAGGAGGAGTGTCTCTGAGAATGGTCTGGACTTGTCATTACCTTCTGCACTCTGAACAGGACTCCAAGCCCAACAACAGCAGATGTCCAACAGCAGCTCCATCAGCGAGTTCCTCCTGCTGCCGTTGGCAGACACGCGGCAGCTGCAGCTCCTGCACTTCTGGCTCTTGCTGGGCATCTACCTGGCTGCCCTCCTGGGCAACGGCCTCATCAGCACAGCCGTAGTCTGCGACCGCCGCCTGCACACCCCCATGTACTTCCTCCTCAACCTGGCCCTCCTCGACCTGGGCTGCATCTCCACCACTCTCCCAAAAGCCATGGCCAACGCCCTCTGGGACACCAGGGCCATCTCCTACACAGGATGTGCTGCACAGATCTTTTTCTTTCTCTTCTTCCTCTCAGCAGAGTATTCCCTTCTCACCTTCATGTCCTATGACCGCTACATTGCCATCTGCAAGCCCCTGCACTACGGGACCTTGATGGACAGCAGAGCTTGTGCCACCATGGCAGCAGCTGCCTGGGGCGCTGGGGTTCTCAATTCCCTGCTGCACACTGCCAGTACGTTTTCACTGCCTCTCTGCCAAGGCAATGTAGTGAAACAGTTTTTCTGTGAAATCCCCCAGATCCTCATACTGTCCTGCTCAGAATCAAATCTTAGGGAAACTCTGTTTCTCAATTTTAGTATCAGTTTAGTATTTGGCTGCTTTGTTTTCATAGTGGTGTCGTATGTGCAGATCTTCATGGCCGTGCTGAGGATGCCCTGTGAGCAGGGATGGCACAAAGCCTTCTCCACATGCCTCCCTCACCTGGCCGTGGTCTCCCTCTTTCTCAGCACTGGCTTTTTGCCTACCTGAAGCCCCCGTCCATTTCCTCCCCACTCCTGGATCTGACAGTGGCACTTTTGTACGCAGTGGTTCCTCCAACACTGAACCCTGTTATCTACAGCATGTGGAACAGGGAGATCAAGCACGCTCTCAGGAAGGTGTTGCAATACACACTATTCCAGCTTCCATAAAATGCACAATTTCCTCATAGGATTCCCAGTGATGGTTCTTTATGTTCTATGCATCTTTGATTGTTTGATTATGTGAGATATAGCAACGAAAAAAATAAATAAATAAATAAATAAATAAATAAAAAAAATTGAAGTCATAAATAAAAATGTACTATAATTCTTTCCTACCTAATTTCCATTTTTTCACTCCAAGAGCTCATGTAAACATGTAACCGGATTCCCTGAATACGTTTGAAGATACCTAAACTGTTTCCAAAAAAAACATTTGCTTAGGTTTTCTATTTTCCTACTTTGTCTGGATTTGGGGAGGTACAGCCACAGACAGCAGCTCAACGTGCTCTTTTCATTTCTGATCTCTTTACACCTCCACAGTGCTCACGAGTCCTCTCATTTGTGCAGGCCTGAAGGTCTTGTGGGTCTCACGACTGTCCTGTTGCCTCTACAGCAGAAATCGAGGGCTGCAGTCAGTAGCCGGCAATATGAACAGGTCTGTCAGAGCTGGTCTCCTTGCTGGCACTGCCATAACAAAGGGCCCCTTTAGAGCAGGTCCAGAGAACTGGAGGCCTCTTCCAAAGCTGGTGTAAGGAATATACCTCAGGAGCTTCTCCCTGTGAAAACTTCAAGATCTTATTTTGCTCTTCAGTGTGTGAGCGGATCAGATTGAATAGTCCCAAGAAGATCACTAAGTGACTTAGGGCAGTGCTGTGGTTTAAAGTTTATGGGTTGAGATAAAGAGAAAAAGAAAAGGATAGTAATTATGACAAATGTATTTATAGATATATAATATATTTATTATATTTTCACACATATACAACATACGCAGTTGCAAACATATATACACAGATACTAATACACATGCATATCTGTTTGCAAGTCCAGGACTAGTTGCCGGGGTTTTAACAGCCTCAGGGTTCACTGTAGGAGTTGAAGTGGCTGTTGGGCTGTTGCAGGAGTTGAAGTGACCTCAGAGTTCATTGCGAGAGCTGGATTCACCACCGGACCTGTGACTAAGTTGGAGCAGCCACTGGGCTCATTGGAAAGGTTGGAGCCACTGCAGGGCTGTACTTCCTCCCTTGGGAGGAATTTGTTTCATTTTCTTATAGCAATACATGGAACAGCTACAGGACCCGTAGCAGGAGTGACTGCTGAGCTCATTATGAGGGGTGGAGTGACAGCGGGATCTGTCCCAGAGCATGGAGCAACTGCAGGATGTGTAGCAAAACCTTGTACTGCTGCAGGGTCTGTGACTGGAGTTGCAGAGGCTGCAGCACTGTCAGCATGTCCAGCTCTCTGGATCTGGCACACTGCAGTCATCTGTGTTTCTTGGGGATTACCAGAACCACAGCAGACCTGCCCCCAATATTCTACCAGTTTCTCAGGATCCTGCAGTTGCTCGGAGATGAAGTTCCAAAGCCCTGGGGGTTCCCACCTCTCCAGGCATCTGCCGAGGCCGTCCCACACCCCCTGCCATGCAGAGCCTTCTCACCTTGGCGCAGATCTCTCACTGATATTCCTCAATAATTGTTTAACCTCAATCCTAGAATCATAGAATCACCAAGGCTGGAAAAGGCCTAAAAGATCATCCAGTCCAACCGTTCACCTATTACCTATAGCTCCCACTAAACCACGTCCCTCAACACAACATCCAGTCACTCCTTGAACACCCCCAGACTCACTGAGGCGACAATGTAAATTGTGTAATTCATAATCATATCGACAATATTACTTCTAAAACCCAAAGATGACCACAGAGCTGAATGTGCACAAAACTTCACTTTGTCAGCTGCCAATTTTATCGTGGTACAAACTGAGGTCAAACAGCATAGCAAAATAAATACCCTAATCCAGCATCCAAGCACCAAGTAAGGAGCTGTGCAGTGAAGCTTCATGAGAAGACTCAACAAGCTCCACACATAGGGAAACAATCAGAATCATGGCCAGCAATTCTCCAGCTCCCACAAAGCCCTGTGTTATCTCGATCTGGACAGATGTGCTGTTATCTCAACCCTTGGAGCCTCACATCAGGCACCAAATTGATAGTGGTTGTTGAACCCAACATGTGGCTCAGCAGAACTGGGAAAAAAAGTACAACTTATGGGTTGTAACAAAGCAATTTACTAAGAGAGATAAAATGAGAGGAGTAATAGTTATTACTATATATCTCTTGATATGGAATTGTATGTAACAACTGATGCACAAGCACTTGCTCAGCACAACCAGACTGATGCTCAGCTGGGCTCTGGGCAGTGAAGAGACTGAGATGAACTCCCACCCCTTTCAATACAATTTCTGCTTGCTGTCAGCTGATAGAGAACGTCCCTTTGGCCACTTTCAGTCAGCTGTCCTCACTCTGTTCCCTCCCAGCTCCATGTGCCCTCCACTGACCATGGCCTTGGCTCCATACAACACTGCTTAGCAGCAGCTGTAAACATCAGAGTGTTATCAATGGTTTTCTCTTAGAACCAAAACACTGCACCATAGCAGGCAGTCTGAAGACAATTCCATCTGAGCTGTAACTCAGATTCCTGCCTGTCCTCCTCCTCTTGTTCTTCCTGATCAGGAAGCAAGGAACAGAATCTGCCGCTCTCCTCTTTGTGCCTTTTCCATCAGTTCTCAGCTGGCTCCTCTGCCATCCCCAGGCAGAGCTCAGTGCACTCTCACAAAGGGCAGCAGCCTTTCCTCATCTTCCTTGCCCATCCATCATGAAGTGTCAGTGAATAGGGAAAAGGGACCCCATAGTAGATGAAAAGAGAACACTTTGCTACAGAAAGGGAAAGGGGGCCTCACTAAGGCAAAGGGTAGTTACAGATAGATAGTTTATGTTAAGGGGGTCAGAGAGAGGGGGAATAGCAGACGCTAAGCTTGAGAAAACAAGGGGATGAAGGCCATGAAGATCAGGGTGGAACAGCCCGAGAACAGCGTGGTGATTAGATGTCCACAGAGCAGCTGGACCCAGGTTGGGGGGTGCCCCTCCTGAAGGGTCGAAAGTTTACGGTGAGGAAGATGATGAGCCTTCATCCCACAAGCACCCCCACAACTCACTACACATGCACAAGGGGGGAGGGACTGCATGCTAATGGGGTCTGAGGAATGTAATGAATATGTATCCCAATTCCTGCCAACTACTGATGATGTATTATTTCAGCCTGTATCTGTTGTACGCTTTCTCCTGACGGTGTGCAAGTGAGGTGGAGCTACCCCCCTTGCACCAGGGTGTGTGCGCATCACTCATTAAACATACCTGCTTTATAACTACTTGGTGGTTATGGGGTTTGATTCCGCAAGTCACCATCTCTAGGGCCATCCTGCTCTATTGCCTGCTCCATTATCGGGGTGATGAGTCCATCAAGGCCTTTATATGGGACCTCATTCATCCCAATGACAACAGGAAGGCCGGCAAGCAACAAGGTAAGTGCGACCCATAAGTGTGACCCCATAGGGGCCAATGTGGGTCCCAGACCCATAAGTGTGACCCGTAAGTGAGGCTCCAGCCCCATAAGTGGGTCCTCAGACCCATAAGTGTGGCCACAGCCCCATAACTATAGACTTGGAGATGTCCCCAGCCGCATAAGTGGATCTCCAGCCCCATAACTGTGAACACAGACCCATAAGTGTGGCCCCAACCCCATAACTATAGATTTTGAGATGTCTCCAGACCCATAAGTGAGGCACCAGAACCATAAGTGGGTCCCTAGACCCATAAGTGTGAACACAGACCCATAAGTGTGACCACAAACCCCATTTATATGGGGCCTCATTCATCCCAATGACAACGGGAAGGCTGGCAAGCAACAAGGTGAGTCCGACCCATAAGTTGGACCCCATAGGGGTCAACGGGAACCCCAGCCCCATAAGTGGGAACACAGAGCCATAAGTGTGACCCCAAACACCATAAGTACGATTCTAGCCCCATAAGTGATACCCCAAACCCCATAAGTGCCTTCGCAGCACCATAAGTGTGAGCCATAAGAGAGGCTCCAAACCCATAAGTGTGACCCCATAGGGGCCAATGGTGACCCTAGCCCGATAAGTGTCTGTCACGGGTTACTTAGATTTACCTATGCCCGTGACAGGGGAAGCCACCCCGTGGGCCCCCCCCCCGGGCCCGGAAAGGAGGGGGAAAAAGGGAGTGGGATAAAACAGCGACAATCTAAGGAGGAAAAACTTATTTTACTAAATATGATACCGAAATACAAGATAACACAATATAATATAATTGAGGCTAACAAATCGAACGAAACAGAGAGAGAGAGTCCCCGAAAACCGAGAGGCCTACTGTGAACTCTAGGCGACACGGCTGGAACGCTTCCCACTCTCCGAGAAGTTCGAGAGAAGAAGGAGGGAACTCCAGCCTGGAAACGAGATTATATAGAGTCCTGGTCCCGTGACTTATCATTAACCCTGTTGTTCTCTGGGATATGTAGTCTTCTTCTGTGGACTGCACATTCAATAGAAGTATCCATACTTTACATGATGTTATGATGTGGAATACTGATAGCAAAATTACAAAACCATGACATTCCACCCCTTATTCTACATTATTACATCATGGTAAATATATATATACATATATATACACATATGTAAAATTATGATAGCTAAACAGTAGAATTACATGTAACATAACTAAATGTACAACTATAGTAACTAAAATACACTACACATGCAAACATATATATATAAATACATAAAATTATTGACTGCACTCCCCCAGCATCAAATTCCCTTGTGGCACACATTGAACATCCCCATCCTTCTGCATTACCCACCAAGTGCACCCAGGTCCCTGGGCAAAGACAGTTCCACGGATAGGTTTGCCCTTTCCAGAAGCTGGAAGGACCCAAACAGCTTTTCCCAACATGTTCTTTACATGTACAACAGGGACCTTATCTCCTTCTACAGTGTGTAGGGGGCTAGATTGACTAGGACCATCACGATTGACAGATCCTCTAGTATTCACCAACCAAGTGGCTTCTGCCAGATTCTTCTCCCAGTGCTTAAATGTTCCACCACCCATTGCTTTCTACATAGTTTTCAACAACCCATTATATCGTTCAATTTTACCAGAAGCTGGTGCATGGTAGGGAATATGATAAATCCACTCAATGCCATGATCTTTGGCCCAAGTATTTATAAGAGAATTTTTGAAATGTGTCCCATTATCAAATTCAATTCTTTCTGGGGTGCCATGTCTCCATAGGACTTGTTTCTCAAGACCTAATATGGTGTTTCGAGCAGTTGCATGGGGTACTGCGTATGTTTCAAGCCACCCAGTGGTTGCCTCTACCATGGTGAGTACATAACACTTACCACTGCGAGATCGTGGCAAGGTGATATAATCAACCTGCCACGCCTCCCCATATTTATACTTTTGCCACCGCCCTTCCTCCCAGAGAGGTTTCATCCTTTTGGCTTGTTTAATTATGGCACATGTTTCACAATCATGAATAATCTGCGCAATAGCGTCCATGGTTAAGTCCACCCCTCGGTCTCTGGCCCACTTATATGTCGCGTCTCTTCCTTGATGACCTGAGGTCTCATGAGCCCATCGAGCTAGAAATAATTCACCCTTATTCTGCCAGTCCAAGTCAATTTGAGCCACCTCAATTTTGGCAGCTTTATCTACCTGATGGTTTTTTTGTTGTTCTTCGGTAGCCCGACTTTTGGGCACATGTGCATCCACATGACGCACCTTTACAACCATATTCTTTGTTCGGGCAGCAATGTCCTTCCATAATTCAGCGGCCCAAACAGATTTACCCTTCCGTTGCCAGTTGTTTTGTTCCCACCTCTGTAACCACCCCCATAAGGCATTTGCCACCATCCATGAGTCAGTATAAAGATACAGCATTGGCCACCTCTCCCGTTCAGCAACATCTAAGGCCAGCTGGACAGCTTTTACCTCTGCAAACTGACTTGATTCTCCCTTACCTTCGGTGGCCTCTGCAACCTGTCGTGTGGGGCTCCACACAGCAGCTTTCCATTTGCGATGCTTCCCTACAATGCGACATGATCCGTCTGTGAATAGGGCATATTTCTTTTCATTTTCTGGTAATTCGTTGTATGGTGGGGCCTCTTTAGCACGTGATACCTCTTCTGCTGGTGATGTTCCAAACCTTTTATCTTCAGGCCAGTCCATGATTACCTCTAGGATTCCTGGACGATTGAGGTTTCCCATTCGCGCTCGCTGTGTAATCAGCGTAATCCACTTGCTCCAGGTGACATCGGTAGCATGATGAGTGGAGGGAACCTGTCCTTTGAACATCCAGTTCAGCACTGGCAGTCGAGGTGCCAAAAGGAGCTGTGTTTCAGTCCCAACTACTTCGGAAGCAGCCCGAACCCCCTCATACGCGGCTAAGATCTCCTTCTCAGTTGGAGTGTAGCACTCTTCAGACCCCTTATATGATCGACTCCAGAATCCCAGGGGTCGGCCTCGGGTCTCTCCTGAGGCTCTTTAAGAGTAAAGAGAGAGTCGTTCTAAAAGCTAAAAAGCTCTATGCCCGCATTCTCCACCAAAAAATCTGTCACGGGTTACTTAGATTTACCTATGCCCGTGACAGGGGAAGCCACCCCGTGGGCCCCCCCCCCGGGCCCGGAAAGGAGGGGGAAAAAGGGAGTGGGATAAAACAGCGACAATCTAAGGAGGAAAAACTTATTTTACTAAATATGATACCGAAATACAAGATAACACAATATAATATAATTGAGGCTAACAAATCGAACGAAACAGAGAGAGAGAGTCCCCGAAAACCGAGAGGCCTACTGTGAACTCTAGGCGACACGGCTGGAACGCTTCCCACTCTCCGAGAAGTTCGAGAGAAGAAGGAGGGAACTCCAGCCTGGAAACGAGATTATATAGAGTCCTGGTCCCGTGACTTATCATTAACCCTGTTGTTCTCTGGGATATGTAGTCTTCTTCTGTGGACTGCACATTCAATAGAAGTATCCATACTTTACATGATGTTATGATGTGGAATACTGATAGCAAAATTACAAAATTACAAAACCATGACAGTGTCACCCAAAGCCCCCTAACCGAGACCCTATAAAAATTCTGAGATGTCCCAAGCCTCATAAATGTGACCCATAACTGTGGGTCCAGCCCCATAACTTCATTCCCAGCCCCATAATTGTGACCCCATAAAGGCTAGTGGGGACCCCAGCCCAATAAGTGGGAACACAGACCCATAAGTGTGACCCCATTTTGGCCAATGGGGACCCCAACCACATAAGTGGGAACACAGGCCCATAAGTATGACCCAAAACACCATAACTATAGACTTGGAGATGGCCCCAGCCCCATAAGTGGGTGTCCAGACCCATAAGTGGGACCCAAAACCCCATAACTGAGTTCCTAAGTGTGAATCCAGCCCCATAAGTGGGACTCCAGCACCATTAGTGGGACTCCAGACCCATAAGTGAGGCTCCAGACCCATAAGTGAGGCTCGTGACCCATAAGTGTGACCCCATAGGGGCCAATGGGGACCCCAGCCCCATAACTGCATCCCCAGCCCCATAACTGTAACCCCAACCCCATAACTGAGACCCTAAAGACTTGGAGATGTCCCCAGCCTCATAAGTGGGACCCCATAGGGGCCAATGGGGACCCCAGCCACATAACTGGGAACACAGACCCATAAGTGTGACCCATAAGTGCCTCCCAAGCCCCATAAGTGCGTCCCCAACCCCATCACTGTGACCTCATAGAAGCCAATGGGGACCCCAGCCCCATAAGTCCATCCCTAGCCGCATAAGTGTGACCCAAAACCCCATAACTGAATCTTCAGCCTGATAATTGTGTCCCCAGCCTCATAACTATAGACTTAGAGATGTTCCCAGCCCCATAAGTGTGACCCATAATTGCATCCCCAGGCCCATAAGTGGGTCCCCAGCCCCGTAAGTGTTACCCATAACTGAGTCCCCAGCCCCATAAGTGGGAACACAGCCCCATAACTGTGTCCCCAGCCCAATATGTGGGTCTCCAGCCCCATAAGTGTGACCTATAACTGCATCCCTAGCCCCATATCTGAGTCCCCAGCCCCATAAGTGTGACCCGGGCCCCATAAGTGTGACCCGTAAGTGAGGCTCCAGCCCCATAAGTGGGTCCTCAGACCCATAAGTGGGACCCCAGACCCATAACTGCGTCTTCAGGCCCATAAGTGTGGCCCATTACTACATCCCCAGCCCCTTAAGTGTGACCCATATCTGCATTCCCAGCCCCATAAGTGTGACCCGTAACTGCATCTCCAGCCCCATAACTGAGTCCCCAGCCCCATAAGTGTGTCCCAGGCCTCATAAGTGCATCCTCAGCCCCATAAGTGTGACCAATAAGTGTAACACCATAGGGACCAATGAGGACCCCAGCCCCATAAGTGTGAACCCAGCCCCTAAAGTGTGACCCATAAGTGCCTCCCCAGCCCCATAAGTGCATCCCCAGCCCCACAAGTGAGACCCCAAACTTCATAACTGCATCTCCAGCCACATAAGTGTGACCCCAATGGGGACACTATGGGGGTCCCTGGTTGACATACCTGAACCCAGCCCCATAAGTGTGACCCATAAGTGGTTCCCCAGCCCCATAGGTTCATCTCCAGCCCCATAAGTGCACCCACAGCCCCATACCTGCATCCCCAATCCCATAACTGCCTCTCCAGCCCCATAAGTGGGAACACAGACCCATATCTGAGTCCCCAGCCCCGTAACTGCATCCCCAGCCCCATAAGTGTGTCTTCAGCATCCTCAAGGGGAAGAGAGCTGGATCTGCTGACAGTGCTGCAGCCTCTGCAACTCTTGGCACAGACCCTGCAGCAGCTCCAAGGTTTTGCTACACGTTCTGCACTTACTCCACACTCTGGACAGATCCCGCTGTCACTCCACCCCTCATAATGAGCTCTGCAGTCACTCCTGCTACAGGTCCGGTAGCTGTTCCATGTATTGCTATAAGAAAATGAAACAAATTCCTCCCAAGGGAGGTGCACTGTGCCAGGAGGTTCAGTCCTGTGGTCACTCCAACCCCTCCAATGAGCCCAGTGGCTGCTCCAACTTCGTCACATGTCCTGTGGTGGTTCCAGCTCTGGCAATGAACTCTGGGGTCACTTCAACTCCAGCAACAGCCTGAAAGTCAGTACAGCTCCTACAGTGAACCCTCTGGCTGTTAAAACCCCTGCAACTAGTCCTGGACTTGCAAACAGATAAACATAGGGATTAGTTCATATATGATTGCAACTGCATATGGTGTATATGTGTGAAAATACACTAAATATATTATATATGTATAAATACATTTGTCATAATTATTTTCTTTTTCTTTTTCTTTTTATCTCAACCCATAAAATTTAAACCACAGCACTGCCCCAAGTCTCTTACTGATCTCCTTGGGACTATTCAGTTTATCCGGTCACGCACTGAAGAGCACAAGAAGATCTTGAGGATTTCTCAGGGAGCAGCTCCTGAGGTATATTCCTTACACCAGCTTTGGAAGAGGCCTCCAGTTCTCTGGACCTGCTCTAAAGGGGCCCTCTTGTTATGGCAGTGCCAGCAAAGAGACCAGCTCTGACAGACCTGTTCATATTGCAGGCTTGCAATAAAATGCATATTGCATTTTAGGTATCTTCAAACGTATTCAGAGAATCTGGATACATGTTTATATGAGCTCTTGGAGTGAAAAAATGGAAATTAGGTAGGAAAGAAGTGTAATACATTTTTATTTATGAGTTCAATTTTTTATTTTTTTTTTTTTTTTTTTTTTTTTCCATTGCTGTATCTCACATAACCAAACAACCAAAGATGCATAGAACATAAAGAACCATCACTGGGAATCCTATGAGGAAATTGTGCATTTTATGGAAGCTGGAATAGTGTGTATTGCAACACCTTCCTGAGAGCGTGCTTGATCTCCCTGTTCCACATGCTGTAGATAATAGGGTTCAGTGTTGGAGGAACCACTGCGTACAGAAGTGCCACTGTCAGATCCAGGAGTAGGGAGGAAATGGACGGGGGCTTCAGGTAGGCAAAAAAGCCAGTGCTGACAAATAGGGAGACAACGGCCAGGTGAGGGAGGCACGTGGAGAAGGCTTTGTGCCGTCCCTGCTCACAGGGCATACTCAGCACAGCCACGAACATCTGCACATAGGACACCACTATGAAAATAAAGCACCCAAAGGCTAAAATGGAACCAAAAAAGAGAAACACAATTTCCCTGAGATAGGAGGCTGAGCAGGAGAGCTTGAGGATCTGGGGGATTTCACAGAAAAACTGGTTGACAACATTGCCTTGGCAGAGAGTCAGTAAAAATGTACTGGCAGTGTGCAGCAGGGAATAGAGAACCCCAGCGCCCCGGGCAGCTGCTGCCATGGTGGCACAAGCTCTGCTGTCCATCAAGGTCCCATAGTGCAGGGGCTTGCAGATGGCAACGTAGCGGTCATAGAACATGATGGTGAGAAGGGAATACTCTGCTGAGAGGAAGTATAAAATGAAGAACACCTGTGCAGCACATCCTGTGTAGGAGATGGCCCTGGTGTCCCAGAGGGCGTTGGCCATGGCTTTTGGGAGAGTGGTGGAGATGCAGCCCAGGTCGAGGAGGGCCAGGTTGAGGAGGAAGAAGTACATGGGGGTGTGCAGGCGGCGGTCGCAGGCTACGGCTGTGCTGATGAGGCCGTTGCCCAGGAGGGCAGCCAGGTAGATGCCCAGCAAGAGCCAGAAGTGCAGGAGCTGCAGCTGCCGCGTGTCTGCCAACGGCAGCAGGAGGAACTCGCTGATGGAGCTGCTGTTGGGCATCAGCTGTTGTTGGGCATGGAGACCTGTTCAGAGTGCAGAAGATAATGACAAGTCCAGACCATTCTCTGAGGCATTCCTCTTGCTATACTATGAAATGTTTTTATTCTCCTACAACAGTGTACATTTAGCACCAGTACTTGCATTTAATTTCATGTCGTTCAGCATTCCTTAAGCAGAAGCAGCATATGGAGCTCTGACCTTCCTCTTATTTTCTTATCCCTTCTCCCTGGATATTTTCATCTGTTTCATGTCTCATATATTTACCCCAAGTGCTCTTAGAGCCCCATACTCCAGTTTCTGTGTCATTCTGTTTCAGTTAGAAAATGCTGCCTGTTTGTAGGATAGGTGAATTATTCATGCCTACAGAAAATGATGATAATTCCATCCTTCGAGAAAGGGGAGACTGAAAGCAAATAATGTGTGACTGTTCACAAAACAAGCAATTGATTGACGAAAAATTCTCAGAACTCCTATTGCCCCTTTTAGATTTCTGACTCCAAACCTCTTTGCCTCAGAACAGGAAATGGAAACCCCCTGCCTTGGCTCTCCTCTTGCAAAGGGCCCTCAGAAACATTCAGTTGTGTAGTGGAGCTGTGATCCTCTGCCCCAGGCAGCAGCTGTGGCAGCACAAGCCCTGCCGGGGGGCTCCTTCCCCCCACATGTCTCCCCGCAGCGCCCTGGGCAGCTCCCCGGGCAGGCTGAGTGCTGAGCCTGGCAGGCGGCAGAGTCCCATACCCGGCACACAGCCCCTGGGGCACAGCAGGGACCCTGCTCTGCAGGACAGCCCTGGGCACCCGCCTGCAGCCCCGGCTGCACAGCCTGCAGCCATGCTGGGACATGCAGCCCCCCCACACACACACACCCCGTAGCTCTTATGCTGCAGCACAGAAGCCCTCAGCTGGACCAGAAGGCTTTTTCCACAGTAAAGAATCATGCATTACCTGCAGCCAATCTGCTATGGAATGTCGCATATTTTGTTAACCCTCTATTAAAAGCAGCTGCATTGCCTACTGCATGAGACTTACCGTGTTGTGGTCTGTGAGCGATGCTCCTTCATAGAGCTCACAGCCCGCTCACACAGTACATATCTTGTAAGCTCAGTGCAATTTCTCTCCTCTCTTTCTGTCACCTGCAGGCTGTGCTGTGCACAAGAGCTGCTCCTGGGCACAGCTGTCTCTCTACATCTCTGCCCACTTTTATGAGCTCCCTGTGTTTTAGGAGCCCAACCCAGCTGAGCAGTAGAGGATGTCATTTTTATCCTTCCCACTTGTCTCCCCTGAGATTTCACTGCATCATCATGGCCAACAGTTCCTGAAAGTCAACAGCATCATGACTGTGCTTTGAAATCTGTTGAATTTAACACCAGATTTCTAGTGGTCAGTGACTAATTCCTGACATGTGGTGAGGCCTCTCAGAGAGTGTTTGCTCAAAGAGGGCTCTCATTCATGTACAGGATATCATAGAATCATAGAATCACCAAGTTTGGGAAAGATTTAAAAGATCATTCAGTCGAGCTGTTCACCTATCATCAATAGCTCCCACAAATCCATGGCCCTCAACACAACGTCCAGTGATTCCTGGAACACCTCCAGGGTCGGTGAATCCACCCCCACTCTTGGCAGTCCATGCCAGGTCCCAAAGTTCAGGACGTGGCATTTGGTCTTGGTGAACCTCATCCCATTGGCTTCAGCCCAGATCTCCAGCCTGTCCAGATCGTTCAGAAGGTCCTTGCTAATGACAGACAGGTCCACACTCGCAGTCAATTTGGTGAAATCAGCAAACCTACATAGGATGCACTCAGTGCCCTCATCCAGGTCATCAATAAAAATATTGAAGAGGACAGGCCCCAGCACAGACCCCTGGGGAACACCAGGTAGGCACACAGGTGGGCGTCCAGGCGGGTATTGAATATCTCCAGTGAAGGATACAACACAACCCCCTCGGTTAGCCTGTTCCAGTGCTCCATCACCCTCACCATAAAGAAGTTCTTGCACAAATTCGTGCAGAACTTCCTATGCTCCAGTTTCTGTTCAGTTCCCCTACTCATATTTCCTCACACTGACATCACGACACCCAGGTCCCTCTCTACAGAGCTCCTCTCCAGCAGCTCATTCCCCAAACAGTCCTGGTGTGTGCAATTATTCCTTCCTAAGTGCAACACTCTACACTTGCTTTCATTGAACCTCGTCTGGTTTCTTGCTGCACATCTATCCAGCCTGTCCAGGTCTCGCTGAATGGCAGCACAGCCTTCAGGCGTGTCAGCCAATCATCAGCAAACTTGCTGAGGGTGGCCACTATCCCCTTGTCAAGGTCACTTATGAAGAAGCTGAACAAGACCAGGCTCAGCACCAACACCTGGGGAACACCGCTACTTACAGGTCTCCAAATGGACTCTGCTTTGACAACGACCACCCTCTGTGCTCTGTCAGTCAGACAGTCCTCAACCCACCTCACTGTTCACTCATCTTTCCCACATTTCCTTATCTTTGTGATAAGGATATTGTGGGAGACAGTATCAAAAGCCTTGCTGAAATCAAGGTAGACAACATCTACCGCTCTCTCCCAATCCACCCAGCCAGCAACAGTGTTATAGAAGGCTACCAGGTTGGTCACACATGACCTCCACTTGGTAAACCCATGCTGACAACTCCTGATAACCTCCTTTTCTTCCAACTGTCTGAAGATGGCATTCAGTACAAGCTGTTCCATCGCCTTTCCAGGGACAGAGGTGAGGCTCTCTGGCCTGTAGTTACCCAGATCTTCCTTCATACACATTTTTGAAGACAGGATTGACACTGGCTATCCTCCAGTCTTCAGGCACCTCCCCCATTCTCCAAGACCTCTCAAAGATGATAGAGAGTGGTTCTGCAGTCATCTCTGCCAGCTCCCTCAGCACACATGGATTTCTGAATATTGTTGTGGCCTAGGCACTCATGGGCCAACTCTACCTTGACTAAAGGCAAGTCCTCCATTCCCCATACCCTCTCACTAAGCTCCAGGGTCTGGGATTCCTGAAGGAGAGCTTTTACCCTGAAGACAGAAGCAAAGTAGGCCTTCAGTATCTCTACCTTCTCAACAACCCCCATTACCAGAACACCTCCCTCACTTAGTAGGGACCCACAGTCTCAGTAGTCTTCATATTATTCTTAATGTAATTTCAAAAGCCTTTTTTATTATCCTATTTAATGAGTGTCAACCCATTTACGTAATACTATGTTCTGCCTGTGAGGAAGCGTGAGAGGGAGGAGGGCCAGTCAGTGCTGGTTCTGTGGCAAGGTGTTTATCACTGAAGAATACTAACTGTTAATGGAAAGATATATGATTTTAACGCTGTTTATGGGAACTGAAGAACTGTATTGTTTGACAAACTGTTCTTATGGTATAAGAAAGCATAATTGTTAATGGCATATGGAAGTGTTGTTGAGGGAATGTGGAAGTGTATCTGAGGGTACAAATAGTGGAATAGTTCACAGAGGAAAAAGGGTTAAAGAGAAAGTGAGTTTATCTGCACTGACATGAGAGCAACCTTCCGCTCCATTCCCCTGCAAGCAGAGCAAAGCAGAGCAGAGCAGAGTAGAGCAACTGTCCCCATGTAGCATGTAGTGTTATTCTGCTTACTAAATGGATGAGCTCACTACAGAAGAGGCAAATCTTCTGTTCTGCTCCATCTCTGGCATACTCTGGAGTCCAAGGCATTTCAAAGCTATGGAACACCTACATTCTTTCAATGATGACACCTTAGTATGCTCTGGGCTCTCATTTCAATTGCATCTAAGTAAGTTAAGAGTCATGACAGCTGACTGGAAGGCCAATGGTCCCATAAAGTGCATCAAGTAAGTAATTGCCATCTGGGTGAGGGAAAGGGTCGTCCCTGTCTGCTCTGCACTGCTGCAGCCTCACCTGGAGCACTGGGTGCACTTCTGGGCACCACAGAAGATAAAGTGCATCAAACTATGGGGGAGTGTGCACAGGAGGGCACTGGAACTGAGAGATCAGAGATTCAGAGTTGCATTGGGATTGACTGCTTGTTCAGACGGGGCCCTTCTCACATCCCACATCCTGTGATGAGACACAGGGCACATGTGGGTTATGAACTTGACAGCATTTCAGCAACACATGCAGAGCCTGGGATCTTCCCTTCCCATGTCTTTCACTTAACATCATATAGATTTCCAACTCACTGCCACATGAAGTGCCCTGAGCCAACATGAGAGACAGGATCTCCATGCCAAGGGTCTGGGAATCAGGTCTTGTCCTGTTTGCCTTTTAAGACAAAGGAGGATTTTCTTAGCATCAGAGCCACCATACCAGTGCCTTTGCCTGACTGGAGTCATGGCTTCCAATTATCTGCTCTAACAAGTCCCTTGGGAAGCTTACTTGGTAATGGCCCTCAGTGGGCCCATTAATACTCCAAAAAACTTCACTGTTACTTCTGACTTTGTCTTGCCAAGTACTTTATGCAAACTTCTCTCTGCACTGGAGGTTGATGGACTCAGCACCAAAAGCACCCTGGGGTCCATTATAAACTAAAGTGCCTCCTGTGCCTTGTGCCTTCCTGTTCTCTTCTTCAGGTTTTCAGAACGTGTTCAGCAAAATGGAGAGAGCTTAAAGAGCAAGAATCCAAAATGCATTTAATGTCTGTTTATTTATAGTTTGTTTTATAGAAGAAGTTAAAGAAGCACTTTGCAACTGATGTCAATGCAGGATGTCCCCAATGAGTTATATTCTGTTGCTGTGTGGACAAAGTTCCTCCTCAACCTCTCCACCCCTCTTCTACTCTCATTGGCCCCATGGGACTTGCATCACTTTTCCTCACATCACTCTTCTCTGTTGTCACCCGCTCAGTGTTAAACCTCCTTTGTACCAACTCCCACTGGCTTTCCACAGAGAACCAGCTGCACACAGAAAAAGAAAGAATTCTCTTCATTTATGGACAACAAACAGAAGGAAAGGTGATGCAATTGAATGAACAGTAAAACACAGTGATCAACTGCATGCCATGTCCAAACTGTTTCTATTGAGGTTTATGTTTCACAGGGACTATTTCCTCAAGAAATGAGTTAGACACAGATAGGACGGGGTAGATAGAATCACGGTGAAAGAGTTGACAACAGACTTTTGAGGAATGGGGCAAATTCCAGTAATCTCTCTGGGATAGATCAGCCAGGGAGCTGGGAGGTATCAACTTAAAACTGAACAGGACTCGTGAGTATTTCACACACTGAGATGGGTTAACACATTCTTACTGATTTCTATCTATGTCTTCAAATCTTTTTTTCACTTTTACTGACACTAATGAACATCTTTCAGAATTAATGATTTTTTAAAGTATGAAAATAAAGAGAAAGTGAAAAAGAAAAAAAAGTGAAATAGTAAAAGGAAAAGGAAAATAATAAAAAGGATATGGAAATTGAAAAGGAGAAGGAAAAGGAAATGGAGAAGAAAACGGCATAGAAAAAGATAAAGAAAGAGATAAAGAAAAGGCAGGAAGGGATTGATAGAATCACGGTGAAGGAGTTGACAACACAGTCCATCAGACTTTGGCAAGATGGAGCAAATTTGTGTCATCCCACAAAAAGTCAGAAATCAGACAGATATATGGGAGGTATCTGACTGAACAAAGAGGAAGGGATGGGGAAATCTGGCAGGCTGCGGCAGGAGCGTGTGTCTAAATGGCCTGCTGAAAACATGCCCTTAACCACGGCCATTTATTGAGGAGAACTGGAGACACCTGGAGGATGAGGGACATCAAATAGGCAGCAGGGAAGAGCTGTGGTGACATCCCACAGGATGTGGGATGTGAGAAGGGCCCCGTCTGAACAAGCAGTCAATCCCAATGCAACTCTGAATCTCTGATCTCTCAGTTCCAGTGCCCTCCTGTGCACACTTCCCCATAGTTTGATGCACTTTATCTTCTGTGGTGCCCAGAAGTGCACCCAGTGCTCCAGGTGAGGCTGCAGCAGTGCAGAGCAGACAGGGACGACCCTTTCCCTCACCCAGATGGCAATAACTTACTTGATGCACTTTATGGGACCATTGGCCTTCCAGTCAGCTGTCATGACTCTTAACTTACTTAGATGCAATTGAAATGAGAGCCCAGAGCATACTAAGGTGTCATCATTGAAAGAATGTAGGTGTTCCATAGCTTTGAAATGCCTTGGACTCCAGAGTATGCCAGAGATGGAGCAGAACAGAAGATTTGCCTCTTCTGTAGTGAGCTCATCCATTTAGTAAGCAGAATAACACTACATGCTACATGGGGACAGTTGCTCTACTCTGCTCTGCTCTGCTTTGCTCTGCTTGCAGGGGAATGGAGCGGGGGGTTGCTCTCATGTCAGTGCAGATAAACTCACTTTCTCTTTAACCCTTTTTCCTCTGTGAACTATTCCACTATTTGTACCCTCAGATACACTTCCACATTCCCTCAACAACACTTCCGTATGCCATTAACAATTATGCTTTCTTATACCATAAGAACAGTTTGTCAAACAATACAGTACTTCAGTTCCCATAAACACCGTTAATACCATATATCTTTCCATTAACAGTTAGTATTCTTCAGTGATAAACACCTTGCCACAGAACCAGCACTGACTGGCCCTCCTCCCTCTCACGCTTCCTCACAGGCAGAACATAGTATTACGTAAATGGGTTGACACTCATTAAATAGGATAATAAAAAGGGCTTTTGAAATTACGTTAAGAATAATATGAAGACCAGTGAGACTGTGAGTCCCTACTAAGTGAGGGAGGTGTTCTGGTAATGGGGGTTGTTGGGAAGGTGGAGATACTGAAGACCTACTTTGCTTCTGTCTTCAGGGTAAAAGCTCTCCTTCAGGAATCCCAGACCCTGGAGCTTAGTGAGAGGGTATGGGGAATGGAGGACTTGCCTTTAGTCAAGGTAGAGTTGGCCCATGAGTGCCTAGGCCACAACAATATTCAGAAATCCATGTGTGCTGAGGGAGCTGGCAGAGATGACTGCAGAACCACTCTCTATCATCTTTGAGAGGTCTTGGAGAATGGGGGAGGTGCCTGAAGACTGGAGGATAGCCAGTGTCAATCCTGTCTTCAAAAATGTGTATGAAGGAAGATCTGGGTAACTACAGGCCAGAGAGCCTCACCTCTGTCCCTGGAAAGGCGATGGAACAGCTTGTGCTGAATGCCATCTTCAGACAGTTGGAAGAAAAGGAGGTTATCAGGAGTTGTCAGCATGGGTTTACCAAGTGGAGGTCATGTGTGACCAACCTGGTAGCCTTCTATAACACTGTTGCTGGCTGGGTGGATGGGGAGAGAGCGGTAGATGTTGTCTACCTTGATTTCAGCAAGGCTTTTGATACTGTCACCCACAATACCCTTATAACAAAGATAAGGAAATGTGGGAAAGATGAGTGAACAGTGAGGTGGGTTGAGGACTGTCTGACTGACAGAGCACAGAGGGTGGTCGTTGTCAAAGCAGAGTCCATTTGGAGACCTGTAAGTAGCGGTGTTCCCCAGGTGCTGGTGCTGAGCCTGGTCTTGTTCAGCTTCTTCATAAGTGACCTTGACAAGGGGATAGTGGCCACCCTCAGCAAGTTTGCTGATGATTGGCTGACACGCCTGAAGGCTGTGCTGCCATTCAGCGAGACCTGGACAGGCTGGATAGATGTGCAGCAAGAAACCAGACGAGGTTCAATGAAAGCAAGTGTAGAGTGTTGCACTTAGGAAGGAATAATTGCACACACCAGGACAGTTTGGGGAATGAGCTGCTGGAGAGGAGCTCTGTAGAGAGGGACCTGGGTGTCGTGATGTCAGTGTGTGGAAATATGAGTAGGGGAACTGAACAGAAACTGGAGCATAGGAAGTTCTGCACGAATTTGTGCAAGAATTTCTTTATGGTGAGGGTGATGGAGCACTGGAACAGGCTAACCGAGGGGGTTGTGTTGTATCCTTCACTGGAGATATTCAAGACCCGCCTGGACGCCCACCTGTGTGCCTACCTGGTGTTCCCCAGGGGTCTGTGCTGGGGCCTGTCCTCTTCAATATTTTTATTGATGACCTGGATGAGGGCACTGAGTGCATCCTATGTAGGTTTGCTGATTTCACCAAATTGACTGCGAGTGTGGACCTGTCTGTCATTAGCAAGGACCTACTGAAGGATCTGGACAGGCTGGAGATCTGGGCTGAAGCCAATGGGATGAGTTTCACCAAGACCAAATGCCACGTCCTGAACTTTGGGACCTGGCATGGACTGCCAAGGGTGGGGGTGGATTCACTGACCCTGGAGGTGTTCCAGGAATCATTGAACGTTGTGTTGAGGGCCATGGATTTGTGGGAGCTATTGGTGATAGGTGAATAGTTGGACTGGATGATCCTTTAGGTCATTTCCAACCTTGGTGTTTCTATGATTCTATGGCATCCTGTCCCTGTCTGTGTGCTCCTTTTTGCTTTAGCAAACACTCTCTGAGAGGCTTCACCACATGTCAGGAATTTGTCACTGACCACCTGAAATCTGGTGTTAAATTCAACAGATTTCAAAGCACAGTCATGATGCTGTTGACTTTCAGGAACTGTTGGCCATGATGATGCAGGGAAATCTCAGGGGAGACAAGTGGGAAGGATAAAAATGACATCCTCTACTGCTCAGCTGGGTTGGGCTCCTAAAACACAGGGAGCTCATAAAAGTGGGCAGAGATGTAGAGAGACAGCTGTGCCCAGGAGCAGCTCTTGTGCACAGCACAGCCTGCAGGTGACAGAAAGAGAGGAGAGAAATTGCACTGAGCTTACAAGATATGTACTGTGTGAGCGGGCTGTGAGCTCTATGAAGGAGCATCGCTCACAGACCACAACACGGTAAGTCTCATGCAGTAGGCAATGCAGCTGCTTTTAATAGAGGGTTAACAAAATATGCGACATTCCATAGCAGATTGGCTGCAGGTAATGCATGTTTCTTTACTGTGGAAAAAGCCTTCTGGTCCAGCTGAGGGCTTCTGTGCTGCAGCATAAGAGCTACGGGGTGTGTGTGTGGGGGGGGAGCTGCATGTCCCAGCACGGCTGCAGGCTGTGCAGCCGGGGCTGCAGGCGGGTGCCCAGGGCTGTCCTGCAGAGCAGGGTCCCTGCTGTGCCCCAGGGGCTGTGTGCCGGGTATGGGACTCTGCCGCCTGCCAGGCGCAGCACTCAGCCTACCCGGGGAGCTGCCCAGGGCGCTGCGGGGAGACGTGTGGGGGGAAGGAGCCCCCCGGCAGGGCTTGTGCTGCCACAGCTACTGCCTGGGGCAGGGGAACACAGCTCCACTGCTGTCATGGTTTTGTAATTTTGTAATTTTGCTATCAGTATTCCACATCATAACATCATGTCAAGTATGGATACTTCTGTTGAATGTGCAGTCCACAGAAGAAGATTACATATCCCAGAGAACAACAGGAGTGACAATAAGTCACGGGACCAGGACTCTATATAATCTCGTTCCCAGGCTGGAGTGCCCTCCTTCTTCTCTCGAACTTCTCGGAGAGTGGGAAGCGTTCCAGCCGTGTCGCCTAGAGTTCACAGTAGGCCTCTCGGTTTTCGGAGACTCTCTCTCTCTCTCTGTTTCGTTCGATTTTGTTAGCCTTAATTATATTATATTGTGTTATCTTGTATTTCGATATCGTATTTAGTAAAATAAGTTTTTCCTCCTTAGATTGTCGCTGTTTTATCCCACTCCCCTTTTTTCCCCTCCTTTCCAGGCCCCGGGGGGGGGGCGTGGGGTGGCTTCCCCTGTCACGGGCATAGGTAAATCTAAGTAACCCGTGACAGATTTTTTGGTGGAGAATGCGGGCATAGAGCTTTTTAGCTTTTAGAACAACTCTCTCTTTGCTCTTAAAGAGCTTCGTTACGGGAGTGTTGGGAGTGTTATCTTTCCGTAGCTGCTCACGGAGAACGTGACCTTGAAATACCAGACAAATTGTCAACATTAAGGGCTGCTGCACATTCTCAGCATTGCTATCTAACTTTTGTGTAGAAAAGAAAGACTGGACTTCATGTATGTTCTGTCTTCAAGGTCTATTTGAAATCCTATTTTTCTTGTATAGATTTTAAATTATTTTTTCTGTAATCCTCTTAGTGCTGAAAGTTCTCTTCTATGATTTATTTTTGAAAAGACATTCCATGTTATTTCATAGAAAGCAGATTCTGATTGCTATTGTGTTCACTAGCCCATGTATATATAAAATTGCCTCTGAGCCTTAGTGGTTTGGTTTGGGTATTTATTTGTTTGATTTGTTTATTGTATATGATGAATTACTGTTTATTAGTTTAAACTCACCCAGGGTACACTTTATAAAAATGCTGTTTCAATTGCTAAAATATACAGAGATTTAATTTGTTTGAGAAGATAATGTAGCTTACACAGTGAGCTGGCTGGTATGAGTGCTGACCTTCCTTTGATGCTCTGTGACTCAGTTGCCTCCTTGGGACACTTCTGAAGGCATTTAGGGCTTGTTGCTGCATTACACTTTGCCCATTCAGACTATAGGCTGGATATGATGAAGTTACTTGGATGGATATTTAAAGGCTGAAATAAGCCTCACTGGCAAAGACTGGCAAAAACATCCTATTGTGACTGGCCCAGGGGCTCCATGTATACTGGGTATTGATTACCTCAGAAGGGGGCATTTCAAGGATCCTAAGGGGTATCGATGGGCCTTTGGGATAGCTGCTGTAGACATGGACAACATTAAGCAGCTGTCTGTTTTGCCTGGCCTGTCAGAGGACCCGTCTGTTGTGGGGCTGCTACGAGTAAAAGAGCAGCAGGTACCAATTGCTACAAAGACAGTGCACAGACGGCAGTATCGCACCAACAGGGATTCCTTGCTCCCCATTCATGATTTGATTCGCCAGTTGGAGAATCAGGGAGTGATCAGTAAAACTCACTCACCTTTTAACAGTCCCATATGGCCAGTGCGTAAAGCCAGTGGAGAATGGAGGCTGACAGTAGACTACCGTGGCCTGAATGAGGTCACACCCCCATTGAGCGCTGCTGTGCCGGACATGTTGGAACTCCAGTACGAGCTGGAGTCAAAAGCAGCCAAATGGTATGCCACCATTGACATTGCCAATGCCTTCTTCTCTATTCCTTTGGCCGCAGAATGCAAGCCACAGTTTGCCTTCACCTGGAGGGGCATTCAGTATACTTGGAACCGTTTGCCCCAGGGGTGGAAACACAGCCCAACCATTTGCCATGGGTTGGTCCAAACTGTACTGGAACAGGGTGGTGCTCCTGAACACCTGCAGTACATTGATGACATTGTTGTGTGGGGCGATACAGCAGAAGAAGTTTTCACAAAAGGAGAGCAGATAATCCGGATTCTTCTACAAGCTGGCTTTGCTATTAAGCGAAGCAAAGTAAAAGGACCTGCCCAGGAAATTCAGTTCTTAGGTATAAAGTGGCAGGATGGACGTCGTCACATCCCAGCAGATGTGATCGACAAAATCACTGCCATGTCTCCACCAACTAGCAAGAAAGAGACACAATCTTTCCTGGGTGCAGTGGGCTTTTGGAGGATGCACATTCCAAACTACAGCCTCATTGTAAGCCCCCTTTATCAGGTAACGTGTAAGAAGAATGATTTTGCATGGGGCCCTGAGCAGCAGCAGGCTTTTGAACAGATTAAACAAGAGATAGCCCGTGCTGTAGCCCTGGGGCCAGTACGGACTGGACAGGATGTAAAGAACATCCTCTACACTGCTGCTGGAGAGAAAGGCCCCACTTGGAGTTTGTGGCAAAGAGCCTCAGGAGAGACCCGAGGCCGACCCCTGGGATTCTGGAGTCGATCATATAAGGGGTCTGAAGAGTGCTACACTCCAACTGAGAAGGAGATCTTAGCCGCGTATGAGGGGGTTCGGGCTGCTTCCGAAGTAGTCGGGACTGAAACACAGCTCCTTTTGGCACCTCGACTGCCAGTGCTGAACTGGATGTTCAAAGGACAGGTTCCCTCCACCCATCATGCTACCGATGTCACCTGGAGCAAGTGGATTACGCTGATTACACAGCGAGCGCGAATGGGAAACCTCAATCGTCCAGGAATCCTAGAGGTAATCATGGACTGGCCTGAAGATAAAAAGTTTGGAACATCACCAGCAGAAGAGGTATCACGTGCTAAAGAGGCCCCACCATACAACGAATTACCAGAAAATGAAAAGAAATATGCCCTATTCACTGACGGATCATGTCGCATTGTAGGGAAGCATCGCAAATGGAAAGCTGCTGTGTGGAGCCCCACACGACAGGTTGCAGAGGCCACCGAAGGTAAGGGAGAATCAAGTCAGTTTGCAGAGGTAAAAGCTGTCCAGCTGGCCTTAGATGTTGCTGAACGGGAGAGGTGGCCAATGCTGTATCTTTATACTGACTCATGGATGGTGGCAAATGCCTTATGGGGGTGGTTACAGCGGTGGGAACAAAATAACTGGCAACAGAGGGGAAAATCTGTTTGGGCCGCTGAACTATGAAAGGACATTGCTGCCCGAACAAAGAATATGGTTGTAAAGGTGCGTCATGTGGATGAACATGTGCCCAAAAGTCGGGCTAATGAAGAACAACAAAACAACCATCAGGTAGATAAAGCTGCTAGAATTGAGGTGGCTCAAATCGACTTGGATTGGCAGAATAAGGGCGAATTATTTCTAGCTCGATGGGCTCATGAGACCTCAGGCCATCAAGGAAGAGACGCAACATATAAGTGGGCCAGAGACCGAGGGGTGGACTTAACCATGGACGCTATTGCGCAGGTTATTCATGATTGTGAAACATGTGCCATAATTAAACAAGCCAGAAGGATGAAACCTCTCTGGGAGGAAGGGCGATGGCAAAAGTATAAATATGGGGAGGCGTGGCAGGTTGATTATATCACCTTGCCACGATCTCGCAGTGGTAAGTGTTATGTACTCACTATGGTAGAGGCAACCACTGGGTGGCTTGAAACATACGCAGTACCCCATGCAACTGCTCGAAACACCATATTAGGTCTTGAGAAACAAGTCCTGTGGCGACATGGCACCCCAGAAAGAATTGAATCTGATAATGGGACACATTTCAAAAATTCTCTTATAAATACTTGGGCCAAAGATCATGGCATTGAGTGGATTTATCATATTCCCTACCATGCACCAGCTTCTGGTAAAATTGAACGATATAATGGGTTGTTGAAAACTATGTTGAAAGCAATGGGTGGTGGAACATTTAAGCACTGGGAGAAGAATCTGGCAGAAGCCACTTGGCTGGTCAATACTATAGGATCTGTCAATCGTGATGGTCCTAGTCAATCTAGCCCCCTACACACTATAGAAGGAGATAAGGTCCCTGTTGTACATGTAAAGAACATGTTGGGAAAAGCTGTTTGGGTCCTTCCAGCTTCTGGAAAGGGCAAACCTATCCGTGGAACTGTCTTTGCCCAGGGACCTGGGTGCACTTGGTGGGTAATGCAGAAGGATGGGGATGTTCAATGTGTGCCACAAGGGAATTTGATGCTGGGGGAGTGCAGTCAATAATTTTATGTATCTATATATATATATATATATGTTTGCATGTGTAGTGTATTTTAGTTATTATAGTTGTACATTTAGTTATGTTACATGCAATTCTACTATTTAGCTATCACAATTTTACATATGTGTATATATATGTATATATATGTATATATTAACCATGATGTAATAATGTAGAATAAGGGGTGGAATGTCATGGTTTTGTAATTTTGTAATTTTGCTATCAGTATTCCACATCATAACATCATGTCAAGTATGGATACTTCTGTTGAATGTGCAGTCCACAGAAGAAGATTACATATCCCAGAGAACAACAGGAGTGACAATAAGTCACGGGACCAGGACTCTATATAATCTCGTTCCCAGGCTGGAGTGCCCTCCTTCTTCTCTCGAACTTCTCGGAGAGTGGGAAGCGTTCCAGCCGTGTCGCCTAGAGTTCACAGTAGGCCTCTCGGTTTTCGGAGACTCTCTCTCTCTCTCTGTTTCGTTCGATTTTGTTAGCCTTAATTATATTATATTGTGTTATCTTGTATTTCGGTATCATATTTAGTAAAATAAGTTTTTCCTCCTTAGATTGTCGCTGTTTTATCCCACTCCCCTTTTTTCCCCTCCTTTCCAGGCCCCGGGGGGGGGGCGTGGGGTGGCTTCCCCTGTCACGGGCATAGGTAAATCTAAGTAACCCGTGACAACTGCACAACAGTATGTTCGTGATGGTGTTTCGTTTGAGGATAGCCATGGAAGGGGGTTTCCTTTTCCTGTTCTGAGGGAATCTTAATTTTCAGTAGACATGGATAATTCACTTCATCTGCAAACAGGCAGTTTTTTAGGATTCACACTGAATGGCACAGAGGCTGTTTTTGGGGCTCTAAGAGCAGTTGGGTTAAAGATATGAGACATGAAGCACATGAAAATATCCAGGGAGGAGGGATAAGAAAAGAAGAGGAAGGTTAGAGCTCCATATGCTGCTTCTGCTTAAGGAATGCTGAACAACATGAAATTAAATGCAAGTAATGGTGCTAAATGTACACTGTTGTAGGAGAATGAGAACATTTCATATTATAGCAGGAGGAGTGTCTCTGAGAATGGTCTGGACTTGTCATTACCTTCTGCACTCTGAACAGGACTCCAAGCCCAACAACAGCAGATGCCCAACAGCAGCTCCATCAGCGAGTTCCTCCTGCTGCCGTTGGCAGACACGCGGCAGCTGCAGCTCCTGCACTTCTGGCTCTTCCTGGGCATCTACCTGGCTGCCCTCCTGGGCAACGGCCTCATCAGCACAGCCGTAGCCTGCGACCGCCGCCTGCACACCCCCATGTACTTCTTCCTCCTCAACCTGGCCCTCCTCGACCTGGGCTGCATCTCCACCACTCTCCCCAAAGCCATGGCCAACGCCCTCTGGGACACCAGGGCCATCTCCTACACAGGATGTGCTGCACAGCTCTTTTTCTTTCTCTTCTTCATCTCAGCAGAGTTTTCCCTTCTCACCTTCATGTCCTATGACCGCTACGTTGCCATCTGCAAGCCCCTGCACTACGGGACCTTGATGGACAGCAGAGCTTGTGCCACCATGGCAGCAGCTGCCTGGGGCACTGGGGTTCTCAATTCCCTGCTGCACACTGCCAGTACATTTTCACTGCCTCTCTGCCAAGGCAATGTTGTCAACCAGTTTTTCTGTGAAATCCCCCAGATCCTCATACTCTCCTGCTCAGAATCAAATCTCAGGGAAACTGTGTTTCTCAATTTTAGTATCAGTTTAGTATTTGGCTGCTTTGTTTTCATAGTGGTGTCGTATGTGCAGATCTTCATGGCCATGCTGAGGATGCCCTGTGAGCAGGGACAGCACAAAGCCTTCTCCACATGCCTCCCTCACCTGGCTGTGGTCTCCCTCTTTCTCAGCACTGGCTTTTTTGCCAACCTGAAGCCCCCGACCATTTCCTCCCCACTCCTGGATCTGACAGTGGCACTTCTGTACGCAGTGGTTCCTCCAACACTGAACCCTGTTATCTACAGCATGAGGAACAGGGAGATCAAGCACGCTCTCAGGAAGGTGTTGCAATACACACTATTCCAGCTTCCATAAAATGCACAATTTCCTCATTCCCAGTGATGGTTCTTTATGTTCTATGCATCTTTGTTTGTTTGATTACATGAGATATAGCAACGTAAAAAAAAATAAAAATAAAAAAAAAATAAAAAATTGAACTCATAAATAAAAATGTATTACACTTCTTTCCTACCTAATTTCCATTTTTTCACTCCAAGATCTCATGTAAACATGTAACCGGATTCCCTGAATATGTTTGAAGATACCTAAAATGTTTCCAAAAGAACATTTGCTTAGGTTTTCCATTTTCCTACTTTGTCTGGATTTGGGGAGGTACAGCCACAGACAGCAGCTCAACGTGCTCTTTTCATTTCTGATCTCCTTACACCACCACAGTGCTCTCGAGCCCTCTCATTTGTGCAGTCCTGAAGGTCTTCTGTGTCTCATGACTGTCCTGTTGCCTCTACAGCAGAAATCGAGGGCTGCAGTCAGTAGCCGGCAATATGAATAGCTGTGTCAGAGCTGGTCTCCTTGCTGGCACTGCCATAACAAGAGGGCCCCTTCAGAGCAGGACCAGAGAACTGGAGGCCTCTTCCAAAGCTGGTGTAAGGAATATACCTCAGGAGCTTCTCCCTGTGAAAACTTCAAGATCTTATTTTGCTCTTCAGTGTGTGAGCGGATCAGATTGAATAGTCCCAAGGAGATCACTAAGTGACTCGGGGCAGTGCTGTGGTTTAAAGTTTATGGGTTGAGACAAAGAGAAAAAGAAAAGGATAATAATTATGACAAATGTATTAATAGATATATAATATATTTATTATATTTTCACACATATACAACATACGCAGTTGCAAACATATATGCACAGATACTAAATACATATGCATATCTGTTTGCAAGTCCAGGACTAGTTGCAGGGGTTTTAACAGCCTCAGGGTTCACTGTAGGAGCTGAAGTGGCTGTCGGGCTGTTGCAGGAGTTGAAGTGACCTCAGAGTTCATTGCGAGAGCTGGAATCACCACCGGACCTGTGACTAAGTTGGAGCAGCCATTGGGCTCATTGGAAAGGTTGGAGCCACTGCAGGGCTGTACTTCCTCCCTTGGGAGGAATTTGTTGCATTTTCTCATTACCATACTTGGAACAGCTACAGGACCCGTAGCAGGAGTGACTGCAGAGCTCATTATGAGGGGTGTAGTGACAGCGGGATCTGTCCAGAGCATGGAACAACTGCAGGATGTGTAGCAAAACCTTGGAGCTGCTGCAGGGTCTGTGACTGGAGTTGCAGAGGCTGCAGCACTGTCAGCATTTCCAGCTCTCTGGATCTGGCACACTGCAGTCATGTGTGCCTCTTAGGGGTTACCAAAGCTACAGCAGACCTGCTCCCAATATTCTACCAGTTTCTGAGGATCCTGCAGTTGCTCGGAGATGAAGTTCCAAAGCCCTGGGGGTTCCCACCGCTCCAGGCATCTGCCGAGACCGTCCCACACCCCCTGCCATGCAGAGCCTTCTCACCTTGGCGCAGATCTCTCACTGATATTCCTCAATAATTGTTTAACCTCAATCATAGATTCATAGAATCACCAAGGTTGGAAAAGGCCTAAAAGATCATCCAGTCCAACCGTTCACCTATTACCTATAGCTCCCACTAAAACATGTCCCTCAACACAACATCCAGTCACTCCTTGAACACCCCCAGACTCACAGAGACGACAATGTAAATTGTGTAATTCATAATCATATCGACAATATTACTTCTAAAACCCAAAGATGACCACAGAGCTGAATGTGCACAAAACTTCACTTTGTCAGCTGCCAATTTTATCGTGGTACAAACTGAGGTCAAACAGCATAGCAAAATAAATACCGTAATCCAGAATCCAAGCACCAAGTAACGAGCTGTGCATTGCAGCTTCATGAGAAGACTCAACAAGCTCCACAAATAGGGAAACTATCAGCATCATGGACAGCACTTCTCCAGCTCTCACAAAGCCCTGTATTATCTCACTCAGGACAGTTGTGCTGTTATCTCAACCCTTGGAGCCTCACATCAGGCACCAAAATGATGGTGGTTGTTGAACCCAACATGTGGATCAGCAGCACATAATGCTTTGTGCACTGCCCCATTCCCAGTGGGATGGGGATGAGAACTGGGAAAAAAAGTACAACTTGTGGGTTGTAACAAAGCAATTTACTAAGAGAGATAAAATGAGAGGAGTAATAGTTATTGCTATATATCTCTTGATATGGAATTGTATGTAACAACTGATGCACAAGCTCTTGCTCAGCACCACCAGACTGATGCTCAGCTGGGCTCTGGGCAGTGAAGAGACTGAGATGAACTCCCACCCCTTTCAATACAATTTCTGCTTGCTGTCAGCTGATAGAGAACGTCCCTTTGGCCACTTTCAGTCAGCTGTCCTCACTCTGTTCCCTCCCAGCTCCATGTGCCCTCCACTGACCATGGCCTTGGCTCCGTACAACACTGCTTAGCAGCAGCTGTAAACATCAGAGTGTTATCAATGGTTTTCTCTTAGAACCAAAACACTGCACCATAGCAGGCAGTCTGAAGACAATTCCATCTGAGCTGTAACTCAGATTCCTGCCTGTCCTCCTCCTCTTGTTCTTCCTGATCAGGAAGCAAGGAACAGAATCTGCCGCTCTCCTCTTTGTGCCTTTTCCATCAGTTCTCAGCTGGCTCCTCTGCCATCTCCAGGCAGAGCTCAGTGCACTCTCACAAAGGGCAGCAGCCTTTCCTCATCTTCCTTGCCCATCCATCATGAAGTGTCAGTGAATAGGGAAAAGGGACCCCATAGTAGATGAAAAGAGAACACTTTGCTACAGAAAGGGAAAGGGGGCCTCACTAAGGCAAAGGGTAGTTACAGATAGATAGTTTATGTTAAGGGGAGCAGAGAGAGGGGGAATTGCAGACGCTACGCTTGAGAAAAGAAGGGGATGAAGGCCATGAAGATCAGGGTGGAACAGCCCGAGAACAGCGTGGTGATTAGATGTCCACAGAGCAACTGGAACCAGGTTGGGGGGTGCCCCTCCTGAAGGGTCGAAAGTTTATGGTGAGGAAGATGATGAGCTTTCATCCCACGACCACCCCCACAACTCACTACACATGCACAAGGGGGGAGGGACTGCAAGCTAATGGGGTCTGAGGAATGTAATGAATATGTATCCCAATTCCTGCCAACTACTGATGATGTATTAGTTCAGCCTGTATCTGTTGCACGCTTTCTCCTGACGGTGTGCAAGTGAGGTGGAGCTCTCTCCCTTGCACCAGGGTGTGTGTGCATCACTCATTAAACATACCTGCTTTAGAACTACTTGGTGGCTATGGGGTTTGATTCCACAAGTCACCATCTCTAGGGCCATCCTGCTCTATTGCCTAATCCATTATCGGGGTGATGAGTCCATCAAGGCCTTTATATGGGACCTCATTCATCCCAATGACAATGGGAAGGCCAGCAAGCAACAAGGTATGTGCGACCCATAAGTGTGACCCCATAGGGGCCAATGGGGACCCCAGACCCATAAGTGGGAACACAGACCCATAAGTGGGACCAATAAGTGAGGATCCAGACCCATAAGTGGGCCCCCAGACCCATAAGTGTGGCCACAGCCCCATAACTATAGACTTGGAGATGTCCACAGCCCCATAAGTGTGAACACAGACCCATAAGTGTGGCCCCAACCCCATAACTATAGATTTGGAGAGGTCTCCAGACCCATAAGTGAGGCTCCAGCCCCATAAGTGGGTCCCTAGACCCATAAGTGTGAACACAGACCCATAAGTGTGACCACAAACCCCATTTATATAGGGCCTAATTCACCCCAATGACAACAGGAAGGCCGGCAAGCAACAAGGTGAGTGCAACCCATATGTGGGACCCCATAGGGGTCAACGGGGACCCCAATCCCATAAGTGTGACCCCAAACCCCATAAGTATGATTCTAGCCCCATAAGTGACACCCCAAACCCCATAAGTGCCTCCGCAGCCCCATAAGTGTGACCCATAAGAGAGGCTCCAAACCCATAAGTGTGACCCAATCATTGGATTGAGCTTACAAGTTATGTACTGTGTTAGCAGGCTGCAAACTCTCTGAAGGAGCATTGCTCACAGACCATGACACGGTAAGTCTCATGCAGTAGGCAATGCAGATGATTTTAACTGAGGGTTAACTAAATCTGGGACATTCCATAGCATATTAGCTGCAGGTAATGCATGTTCTTTACAGAGGAAAAAAGACTTCTACTCCACCTGAGGGCTTCTGTGCTGCAGCATAAGAGCTTGGGGGGGGGGGGGGGGAGCTGCGTGTCCCAGCACGGCTGCAGGCCGTGCAGCCGGGGCTGCAGGTGTGTGCCCAGGGCTGTCCTGCAGAGCAGGGTCCCTGCTGTGCCCCAGGGGCTGTGTGCCGGGTATGGGACTCTGCCGCCTGCCAGGCTCAGCACTCAGCCTGCCCGGGGAGCTGCCCAGGGCGCTGCGGGGAGACGTGTGGGGGAAAGGAGCCCCCCGGCATGGCTTGTGCTGCCACAGCTGCTGTCTGGGGCAGGGGGATCACAGATGCATTGCACAACTCTGTTTTTAGGGCCCATGGAAGAGGAGATCCAAAGCAGGGGGTTTCCATTTCCTGTTCTGAGGCAAAACAAATTGGAGGCAGATAGTGGCAGTCACACTTTTGAGAATTTTTCATCAGTCAGTTGCTTGTTTTGTAAAATTCACAGGTGATGTGCTTCCAGTCTCCCATTTTTTGATGGATGGAAACAATTTAATTATCATCATTTTATGTAGGCATGAATAATTTACTTTAGCTGCAAGCAGGCAGCTTATTCTAACTGAAATTGAATGGCACAGAGGCTACTTTTGGGGTGCCAAGAGCAGTTGGGGTAAAGACATGAGGCAGAAAACAGATGAAAACATCCAGGGAGACGGGATGAGGTAAGAAAGTAAGAGGAATGGTTAGAGCTCCATATGCTGCTTCTGGAATTATGGAAGGAATGCTGAACGAAATGAAATTAAATGCAAGTAATTGTGCTAAATGTACACTGTTGTAGGAGAATGAAAACATCTCGTATTATAGTATAGCATAAGGAGTGTCTCTGAGAATGGTCTGGACTTGTCATTATCTTCTGCACTCTGAACAGGACTCCAAGCCCAACAACAGCAGATGCCCAACAGCAGCTCCATCAGCGAGTTCCTCCTGCTGCCGTTGGCAGACACGCGGCAGCTGCAGCTCCTGCACTTCTGGCTCTTGCTGGGCATCTACCTGGCTGCCCTCCTGAGCAACGGCCTCATCAGCACAGCCGTAGCCTGCGACCGCCGCCTGCACACCCCCATGTACTTCTTCCTCCTCAACCTGGCCCTCCTCGACCTGGGCTGCATCTCCACCACTCTCCCCAAAGCCATGGCCAACGCCCTCTGGGACACCAGGGCCATCTCCTACACAGGATGTGCTGCACAGCTCTTTTTCTTTGTCTTCTTCTGTGGAGAGTGTTTATGCAGAATGGCTTCATGAGAAAGGACATGAAGAGATTCCACTAGTTAAATTGTAAAAGAATGAACGTGATTAAAGACAAAGACGCTCTATTCTAGGGACGGTCACGGGCTAAGCAGCTGTGGAGAAATCAGTATGTGAAAAGACAGGGTATGTAGCTAAAGAAGAAATATGTATCTAGAAGCAAGGACGGCCTAAGGGAAAAGCAAGATGTGTAGCAAGGTGTAGACAAAGCTGCAAAGAAAAAGTATCCATAAGACTAACCACAAAGGTCAGACGAAGTAATGTCTAATTCACCAATCCTGAGCTTAACTTTTGCAATATGCATGAACTTATTACTGATTGTATAAATGAGATGCTGTAACACCTAATAAACGAGGCTTGTTGACCATGATAGCATGAGACTTGTCTCCCGCGGTTACTTCCAACACTACACAGGATGTGCTGCACAGCTCTTTTTCTTTGTCTTCTTCCTCTCAGCAGAGTATTCCCTTCTCACCTTCATGTCCTATGACCGCTATGTTGCCATCTGCAAGCCCCTGCACTACGGGACCTTGATGGACAGCAGAGCTTGTGCCACCATGGCAGCAGCTGCCTGGTGCACTGGGGTTCTCTATTCCCTGCTGCACACTGCCAGTACGTTTTCACTGCCCCTCTGCCAAGGCAATGTTGTCAACCAGTTTTTCTGTGAAATCCCCCAGATCCTCAAGCTCTCCTGCTCAGAATCAAATCTTAGGGAAGTTGTGTTTCTCATTTTTAGTGTCATTTTAGCCCTCGGGTGCTTTGTTTTCATAGTGGTGTCGTATGTGCAGATCTTCATGGCCGTGCTGAGGATGCCCTCTGAGCAGGGACGGCACAAAGCCTTCTCCACGTGCCTCCCTCACCTGGCTGTGGTCTCCCTATTTGTCAGCACTGCCTTTTTTGCCTACCTGAAGCCCCCATCCATTTCCTCCCCACTCCTGGATCTGACAGTGGCACATCTGTACGCAGTGGCTCCTCCAACACTGAACCCTGTTATCTACAGCATGAGGAACAGGGAGATCAAGCACACTCTCAGGAAGGTGTTGCAATACACACTATTCCAGCTTCCATAAAATGCACAACTTCCTCACAGGATTCCAAGTAATGGTTCTTCATATTTTATGCGTCTTTGATTGTTTGATTATGTTAGATATAGCAACATGCAAAAAAATGTTATTGAGCTTATAAATAAAAATGTCTTTTTTTCTTCTTCCTACTTCTTTCCTACCTAATTTCCATTTTTTTCACTCCAGGAGCTCATGTAAACATGTATCCAGATTCCCCGAATACATTAAAAGTTACCTAAAAAGGTTTCAAAATAGACTTTTACTTAGCTTTTTTCTTCCTACTTTGTCTGCATTTGGGGAGGTACAGCCACTGACAGCAGCTCAACGTGCTCTATTCATTTCTGATCTCTTTACACCACCACAGTGCTCTCGAGCCCTCTCATTTGTGCAGTCCTGAAGGTCTTGTGTGTCTCACGACAGTCCTGTTGCCTCTATAGCAGCAATCCAGTGCTGCAGACAGTAGCCAGCAATATGAACGGCTGTATCAGAGCTGATCTCCTTGCTGGCACTGCCATAACAAGAGAGCTGCTTTAGAGTAGGACCAGAGAACTGGAGGGAGGCCTCTTCCAAAGCTGGTGTAAGGAATATACCTCAGGAGCTGCTCCATGAGAAAACCTCGAGATCTTCTGGTGCTCTTCAGTGTGTGACCAGATCAAATTGAACAGTCCCAAGGAGACCCGTAAGCGTCTCAGGGCAGTGCTGTTGTTTAATGTTTATGGGTTGAGACAAAGAGAAAAAGAAAAGGATAATAATTATGAGAAATGTATTTATAAATATATAATTAGTGTATTTTCACACATATACAACATATTCAGTTGCAAACATATATGCACAGATACTAAATACATATGCATATCTGTTTGCAAGTCCAGGACTAGTTGCAGGGGTTTTAACAGCCAGAAGGTTCACTGTAGGAGCTGAAGTGGCTGTCTGGCTATTGCAGGAGTCAAAGTGACCTCAGAGTTCATTGCCAGAGCTGGAATCACCACAGGAACTGTGACTAAGCTGAAGCAGCCAATGGGCTCATTGGAGAGGTTGGAGTGACCACAGGGCTGAACCTCCTGGCACAGTGCACCTCCCCTGGGAGGAATTTGTAGGATTTTCTTACTACCATCCCTGGAACAGCTACAGGACCTGTAGCAGAAGTGACTGCAGAGCTCATTATGAGGGGTGGAGTGACAGCGGGATCTGTCCTACAGCTTGGAACAACTGCAGGACACGTGGCAAAAACTTCAAACTGCTGCAGGGTCTGTGCCAGGAGTTGCAGAGGTCACAGCACTGTCAGCATTTCCAGCTCTCTGGATCTGGCACACTGCAGTCATGTATGTGTTTTGGGGAATTACCAGAGCCACAGCAGACCTGCCCCCAATATTCTACCAGGTTTTCAGGATCCTGCAGTTGCTCGGAGATGATGTTCCAAAGCCCTGGGGGTGCTCACCTCTCCAGGCAGCTGCCCAGACCGTCCCACACCCCCTGCCATGCAGAGCCTTCTCACCTTGGGGCAGATCTTTCACTGATATTCCTGAATAATGTTTAACCTCAATCCTAGAACCATAGAATCACGAAGGTTAGAAAAGGCCTAAAAGATCATCCAGTCCAACCGTTCACCTATTACCAATAGCACCCAGTAAACCGTGTCCCTCAACACAATATCCAGTCACACCTTGAATAGCCTTGGGCTCCCAGAGAAGTCAATGTCAAATGTGTAATTCCTAATCATACCAACAGTATTACTTCCAAAACCCAAAGATGACCACAGAGCTGACTGTGCACAAAATTTCATTTGTCAGCTGCCAATTTTATCATGATACAAATCAAGGTCAAACAGCATAGCAAAATAAATACCCTAATCCAGCATCCCGAGTTGACAAATAATGTAGCAGGGAAAACAAGCAAAAGCAAGGAGCTGTGCATTGCAGCTTCATGAGAAGACTCAACAAGCTCCACACATAGGGAAACAATCAGAATCATGGCCAGCAGTTCCCAACTCCCACAAAGCCCTGTATTATCTCACTCTGGACAGTTGTGCTGTTATCTCAACCCTTGGAGCCTCACATCAGGCACCAAAATGATAGTGGTTGTTGAACCCAACATGTGGATCAGCAGCACTCACTGCTTTGTGCACTGCCCCATTCCCAGTGGGATGGGGATGAGAACTGGGAAAAAAAGTACATCGTGTGGGTTGTAACAAAGCAATTTACTAAGAGAGATAAAATGAGAGGAGTAATAGTTATTGCTATATATCTCTTGATATGGAATTGTATGTAACAACTGATGCACAAGCACTTGCTCAGCACCACCAGACTGAAGCACAGCTGGGCTCTGGGCAGTGAAGAGACTGAGATGAACTCTCACCCCTTTCAATACAATTTCTGCTTGCTGTCTGCTGATAGAGAACGTCCCTTTGGCCACTTTCAGTCAGCTGTCCTCACTCTGTTCCCTCCCAGCTCCATGTGCCCTCCACTGACCATGGCCTTGGCTCCGTACAACACTGCTTAGCAGCAGCTGTAAACATCAGAGTGTTATCAGTGGTTTTCTCCTAGAACCAAAACACTGCACCATAGCAGGCAGTCTGAAGACAATTCCATCTGAGCTGTAACTCAGATTCCTGCCTGTCCTCCTCCTCTTGTTCTTCCTGATCAGGAAGCAAGGAACAGAATCTGCCGCTCTCCTCTTTGTGCCTTTTCCATCAGTTCTCAGCTGGCTCCTCTGCCATCCCCAGGCAGAGCTCAGTGCACTCTCACAAAGGGCAGCAGCCTTTCCTCATCTTCCTTGCCCATCCATCATGAAGTGTCAGTGAATAGTGAAAAGGGATCCCATAGTAGATGAAAAGAGAACACTTTGCTACAGAAAGGGAAAGGGGGCCTCACTAAGGCAAAGGGTAGTTACAGATAGATAGTTTATGTTAAGGGGGTCAGAGAGAGGGGGAATAGCAGATGCTAAGCTTGAGAAAACAAGGGGATGAAGGCCATGAAGATCAGGGTGGAACAGCCCGAGAACAGCGTGGTGATTAGATGTCCACAGAGCAACTGGAACCAGGTTGGGGGGTGCCCCTCCTGAAGGGTCGAAAGTTTACGGTGAGGAAGATGATGAGCCTTCATCCCACCACCACCCCCACAACTCACTACACATGCACAAGGGGGGAGGGACTGCATGCTAATGGGGTCTGACGAATGTAATGAATATGTATCCCAATTCCTGCCAACTACTGATGATATATTAGTTCAGCCTGTATCTGTTGCACGCTTTCTCCTGACGGTGTGCAAGTGAGGTGGAGCTACCCCCCTTGCACCAGGGTGTGTGTGCATCACTCATTAAACACACCTGCTTTATAACTACTTGGTGGTTATGGGGTTTGATTCCGCAAGTCACCATCTCTAGGGCCATCCTGCTCTATTGCCTGCTCCATTATCGGGGTGATGAGTCCATCAAGGCCTTTATATGGGACCTCATTCATCCCAATGACAACGGGAAGGCCGGCAAGCAACAAGGTAAGTGCGACCCATAAGTGTGACCCCATAGGGGCCAATGGGGACCCCAGCCCCATAAGTGGGAACACAGACCCATAAGTGAGGGTCCAGACCCATAAGTGGGTCCCCAGAATCATAAGTGTGACCCAAAACGACATAACTATGATTCTAGCCCCGTAAGTGTGACCCCATAGGGGCCAATATGGGCCCCAGACCCATAAGTGTGACCCGTAAGTGAGGCTCCAGCCCCATAAGTGGGTCCTCAGATTATAAGTGTGGCCACAGCCCCATAACTATAGACTTGGAGATGTCCCCAGCCCCATAAGTGGGTCTCCAGCCCCATAAGTGTGAACACAGACCCATAAGTGTGGCCCCAACCCCATAACTATAGATTTGGAGAGGTCTCCAGACCCATAAGTGAGGCTCCAGACCCATAAGTGGGTCCCTAGACCCATAAGTGTGAACACAGACCCATAACTGTGACCACAAACCCCATTTATATGGGCCCTCATTCACCCCAATGACAACGGGAAGGCCGGCAAGCAACAAGGTGAGTGCGACCCATAAGTGGGACCCCATAGGGGTCAACGGGGACCCCACCCCCAGAAGTGGGAACACAGACCCATAAGTGTGACCCCAAACCCCATAAGTACGATTCTAGCCCCGTAAGTGATACCCCAAACCCCATAAGTGCCTCCGCAGCCCCATAAGTGTGACCCATAAGAGAGGCTCCAAACCCATAAGTGTGACCCCACAGGGGCCAATGGGGACCCTAGCCCCATAACTGTCACCCAAAGCCCCCTAACCGAGAACCTATGAAACTTTGAGATGTCCCCAGCCTCATAAATGTTACCCGTAAGTGTGGCTCCAGCCCCATAACTTCATCCCCAGCCCCATAAGTGTGACCCTATAAAGGCCAGTGGGGACCCCAGCCCATAAGTGGGAACACAGACCCATAAGTGTGACCCATAGGGGCCAATGGAGACCCCAGCCCCATAAGTGGGAACACAGACCCATAAGTATGACCCAAAACACCATAACTATAGACTTGGAGATGGCCCCAGCCCCATAAGTGGGTGTCCAGACCCATAAGTGGGACCCAAAACCCCATAACTGAGTTCCTAAGTGTGAATCCAGCCCCATAAGTGGGACTCCAGCCCCATAAGTGAGGCTCCAGACCCATAAGTGAGGCTCCAGACCCATAATTGTGACCCCATAGGGGCCAATGGGGACCCCAGCCCCATAACTGGGAACACAGACCCATAAGTGTGACCCATAAGTGCCTCCCCAGCCCCATTAGTGCGTCCCCAACCCCATCAGTGTGACCTCATAGAAGCCAATGGGGACCCCAGCCCCATAAGTCCATCCCTAGCCACATAAGTGTGACCCAAAACCCCATAACTGAATCTTCAGCCTGATAACTGTGTCCCCAGCCCCATAACTATAGACTTAGAGATGTTCCCAACCCCATAAGTGTGACCCATAAGTGCATCCCCAGGCCCATAAGTGGGTCCCCAGCCCCATAAGTGTTACCCATAACTGAGTCCCCAGCCCCATAAGTGGGAACACAGCCCCATAAGTGCCTCCCCAGCCCCATACGTGTGACCCACAAGTGAGGCTCCAGCCCCATAAGTGTGACCCATAACTACATCCCCATCCCCATAACTGAGTCCCCAGCCCCATAAGTGGGTCCCCAGCCCCATAAGTGTGACCCATAAGTGTGACCCCATAGGGGCCAAATGGGGACCCCAGCCCCATAAGTGGTGCCCCAGCCCCATAATTGTGTCCCCAGCCTTGTAAGTGTGACCCCATAACTAAATCCCCAGCCCCATAAGTGGGAACACAGCCCCATATGTGCCTCCCCAGCCCCATAAGTGTATCACCAGACCCAAAAGTGTGTTCCATAAGTGAGGCTCCAGCCCCATAAGTGTGACCCCAACCCCATAATTGTGTTCCTAAGTGCCTCCCCAGCCCCATAAGTGTTACCCATAACTGAGTCCCCAGCCTTATAAGTGGGAACACAGCCCCATAACTGCGTCCCCAGCCCAATAAGTGGGTCTCCAGCCCCATAAGTGTGACCTATAACTGCATCCCTAGCCCCACATCTGAGTCCGCAGCTCCATAAGTGTGACCCGGGCCCCATAAGTGTGACCCATAAGTGAGGCTCCAGCCCCATAAGTGGGTCCTCAGACCCATAAGTGGGACCCCAGACCCATAACTGCGTCTTCAGCCCCATAAGTGTGGCCCATAACTACATCCCCAGCCCCTTAAATGTGACCCATATCTGCATTCCCAGCCCCATAAGTGTGACCCGTAACTGCATCTCCAGCCCCATAACTGAGTCCCCAGCCCCATAAGTGTGTCCCCAGCCCCATAAGTGCATCCTCAGCCCCTTAAGTGTGACCAATAAGTTGTCATGGTTTAATAATTTTGTATTTTTTGCTATCAGTATTCCACATCATAACATCATATAAAGCATGAATAATTTTACTGAATCTGCAACTTACAGAAGAAGACTACATCTCCCAGGGAACAACACGATAGGTCACGGGACCTGGACTCTATATTAACTTGGTCGCAGAACAGACTGACGTCTTTCGAGTTCTGGTGTTCAGGGGTGTGTGTGGGAGCCTTCAGCCGTTCGCCCAGATTCACAGTAGGCCTCTCGGTTACGGGACTCATTCTCTCTCCTATTTTGCTTGATTCGTTAGCTCAATTTTCAATTATATTGTATTATATTGTGTTATCCTGTATTTCGATATAGTATTTAGTAAATAAGTGTGCCTCCTTAGATCGCTGCCGCTGTTTTCTTTTCCTAATTAATTTTTTTCCTTTCGGCCTAGGGCCCCTCTGGGGCCCACGGCCCCCTGTCACGGATGCAGGTGGATTTTTAGTTCAAACCGTGACATAAGTGTAACCCCATAGGGACCAAGGGGGACCCAAGCCCCATAAGTGTGACCCCAGCCCCAAAAGTGTGACCCATAAGTGCCTCCCCAGCCCCATAAGTGCCTTCCCAGCCTCTGCAACTCTTGGCACAGACCCTGCAGCAGCTCCAAGGTTTTGCTACACGTTCTGCACTTACTCCACACTCTGGACAGATCCCGCTGTCACTCCACCCCTCATAATGAGCTCTGCAGTCACTCCTGCTACAGGTCCTGTAGCTGTTCCATGTATTGCTATAAGAAAATGAAACAAATTCCTCCCAAGGGAGGTGCACTGTGCCAGGAGGTTCAGCCCTGTGGTCACTCCAACCCCTCCAATGAGCCCAGTGGCTGCTCCAACTTCATCACATGTCCTGTGGTGGTTCCAGCTCTGGCAATGAACTCTGAGGTCGCTTCAACTCCGGCAACAGCCTGAAAGTCAGTACAGCTCCTACAGTGAACCCTCTGGCTGTTAAAACCCCTGCAACTATTCCTGGACTTGCAAACAGATAAACATAGGGATTAGTTCATATAGGATTGCAACTGCATATGGTGTATATGTGTGAAAATACACTAAATATATTATATATGTATAAATACATTTGTCATAATTATTATCTTTTTCTTTTTCTCTTTATCTCAACCCATAAAATTTAAACCACAGCACTGCCCCAAGTCTCTTACTGATGGCATTGGGATTATTCAGTCTGATCCAGTCACGCACTGAAGAGCACCAGAATATCTTGAGGATTTCAAAGGGAGCAGCTCCTGAGGTATATTCCTTACACCAGCTTTGGAAGAGGCCTCCAGTTCTCTGGCCCTGCTCTAAAGGGGCCCTCTTGTTATGGCAGTGCCAGCAAGGAGACCAGCTCTGACACAGCCGTTCATATTGCCGGCTACTGACTGCAGCACTGGATTGCTGCTATAAAGGCAACAGGACTGTCATGAGACACAGAAGACATTCAGGACTGCACAAATGAGAGGGCTCGAGAGCACTGTGGTGGTGTAAAGAGATCAGAAATGAAAAGAGCACGTTGAGCTGCTGTCTGTGGCTGTACCTCCCCAAATCCAGACAACGTATGAAGAAAGAAAACCTAAGCAAATGTCCTTTTTGAAAATATTTTAGGTATCTTCAAACGTATTCAGGAAATCTGGATACATGTTTACATGAGCTCTTGGAGTGAAAAAATGGAAATTAGGTAGGAAAGAAGTATAATACATTTTTATTTATGAGTTCAATTTTTTTTTATTTTTTTTTTACGTTGCTATATCTCAAGTAATCAAACAACCAAAGATGCATAGAACATAAAGAACCATCACTGGGAATCATATGAGAAAGTTGTGCATTTTATGGAAGCTGGAATAGTGTGTATTGCAACACCTTCCTGAGAGCGTGCTTGATCTCCCTGTTCCTCATGCTGTAGATAACAGGGTTCAGTGTTGGAGGAACCACTGCGTACAGAAGTGCCACTGTCAGATCCAGGAGTGGGGAGGAAATGGACGGGGGCTTCAGGTAGGCAAAAAAGGCAGTGCTGAGAAACAGGGAGACCACAGCCAGGTGAGGGAGGCACGTGGAGAAGGCTTTGTGCCATCCCTGCTCACAGGGCATCCTCAGCACAGCCACAAAGATCTGCACATAGGACAAAACTATGAAAACAAAGCAGCCAAAGGCTAAAATGACACTAAAAATGAGAAACACAATTTCCCTGTGATTTGATTCTGGGCAGGAGAGCTTGAGGATCTGGGGGATTTCACAGAAAAACTGGTTGACAACATTGCCTTGGCAGAGAGGCAGTGAAAACGTACTGGCAGTGTGCAGCAGAGAATTGAGAACCCCAGCGCCCCAGGCAGCTGCTGCCATGGTGGCACAAGCTCTGCTGTCCATCAAGGTCCCGTAGTGCAGGGGCTTGCAGATGGCAACGTAGCGGTCATAGGACATGATGTTTAGAAGGGAATACTCTGCTGAGATGAAGAAGAGAAAGAAAAAGAGCTGTGCAGCACATCCTGTGTAGGAGATGGCCCTGGTGTCCCAGAGGGCGTTGGCCATGGCTTTGGGGAGAGTGGTGGAGATGCAGCCCAGGTCGAGGAGGGCCAGGTTGAGGAGGAAGAAGTACATGGGGGTGTGCAGGCGGCGGTCGCAGGCTACGGCTGTGCTGATGAGGCCGTTGCCCAGGAGGGCAGCCAGGTAGATGTCCAGCAAGAGCCAGAAGTGCAGGAGCTGCAGCTGCCGCGTGTCTGCCAACGGCAGCAGGAGGAACTCGCTGATGGAGCTGCTGTTGGGCATCTGCTGTTGTTGGCCTTGGAGTCCTGTTCAGAGTGCAGAAGATAATGACAAGTCCAGACCATTCTCAGAGACACTCCTCCTGCTATACTATGAAATGTTTTCATTCTCCTACAACAGTGTACATTTAGCACCATTACTTGCATTTAATTTCATAAATTTCAGAATTCCGTAGGCAGAACCAGCATTTGGAGCTCTAACCATTCCTCTTACTTTCTTACCTTATCCCTTCTGATTACTATCCCCTGCTGGTAGTTCAGGCTGGCAGTGAAGAAGTTAGTAAAAAAAAGCCTGAAAACTCTCAAAGATGATTTCAGGGTACTGGGGCGGGTAATCGAAGGAACCGGTGTGCAAGTGGTTATTGCATCTGTACCTTCACTGGCAGGGAGGGATACTGAGTTGGGCCTAAAAACCCACCTCTTAAACAAATGGTTATAGAGTTGGTGCAGACATAGGAGTCTTGGTTTTTTTGATCATGGGGCAAATTATTCGGCACCTGGCATGACAGCTGCAGATGGAAGCGGCCTGTCTCAAAGGGGTAAGAGGGTTCTAGCCGAGGAACTGTCAGGACTTATTGACAGGTGTTTAAACTAGGTAGGATGGGGGAAGGGGACAAAACAAGGGTCGCTGGGTCTGAGGCGGCAGTTCAAGACTTAAAGCAGAGCTCGCTGGGTGCAGACAATGGAGTCAAAAGGCATGGAGAGGGGCGGGGAGATGCTGCCTCTCTCAAGTGCCTGTATACCAACGTGCAAAGCATGGGGAATAGACAGGAAGAATTGGAGCTCTGTGTGCGGTCAAGTGGCCATGATCTCATTGCGATCACGGAGACGTGGTGGGACAGCTCGCATGACTGGAATGTTGTCATGGAGGGCTATGTGCTTTTTAGGAAAGATCGGCTGGCAAGGCGGGGTGGTGGAGATGCTCTTTATGTGAGAGAGCAGCTAGAATGTATTGAACTCCACCTGGGGGAGAGTAATGTAGAAGTCGAGAGCTTGTGGGTGAGAATCAAGGGCCAGGCTGGCAAAGGGGACACTGTTGTGGGTGTGTACTACAGGCCTCCTGATCAGGAGGAGGAGGTTGATGAGGCCTTCCATAAGCAACTAGAAGTAGCGGCACGCTCCCAGGCACTGGTACTTATGGGGGATTTCAATTATCCAGATATTTGCTGGACGACCAACATGGCCAGGCATGCGCAGTCCAGACAATTCTTGCAGTGCATTGAAGATAACTTCCTGATGCAGGTGGTAGAGGAACCGACGCGGGGTGGGGCGTTGCTGGACCTTATTCTCACCAATAAGGAAGGACTTGTTAAGGAAGTAAAAGTTGGGGGCAGCTTGGGATGTAGTGACCATGAGATGGTGGAGTTCGAGATCCTGAGTGGAGGTAGCAAAGCAAAAAGTAGGAATGCTACCCTGGACTTTAGGAGAGCCAACGTTGATCTCCTTCAGGACCTACTTGGGGCTATCCCGTGGGCCAGGGTGCTAGAAGGCAAGGGGGCCTGTGAGAGCTGGTTAGCGTTTAAATGGCTCTTCTTCCAAGCTCAGGATCGGTGCGTCCCTGTGACTAAGAAATCGGGAAAAGGTGCAAGGAGACCTGCGTGGATGAGTAAGGAGCTCATGTGCAAGCTCCACGGAAAGAAGAAAGTACATGATATGTGGAAGAAGGGTCTGACCACTTGGGAACAATACAAGAATGTAGTCAGGGACTGCAGAGATATGACCAGGAAGTCCAAAGCCCACCTGGAGTTGAATCTAGCTAAGGAGATAAAGGATAATAAAAAAGGCTTTTTAACATACGTTAACAGCAAAAGGAAGGCTAGGGAGAATGTGGGCCCCATACTAAGTGAGGGGGGCGCTCTGGTAACAGGGGATGATGAGAAGGCGGAAATACTGAACGCTTTCTTCGCTTCTGTCTTTAGTGAAAGGGCTCTCCCTCAGAAATCCCGGACCCTGGAGGTTGATGAAAGAGTCCGGGGAATGGGAGATTTCCCTTTAGTCAGGGAAGAGGTGGTCCGTGAGTGCCTAGGAAACATTAAAGTCCATAAATCCGTGGGACCTGATGGGGTGCATCCGCGGGTGCTGAGAGAGCTGGCGGAGGTCGTTGCTGAGCCGCTCTCTGTAATCTTTCAGAGGTCATGGAGAACTGGGGAGGTGCCTGAAAACTGGAGGACGGCCAATGTCACTCCAGTCTTCAAAAAGGGCAAGAAGGAAGACCCAGGTAACTATAGGCCAGTCAGCCTCACCTCTGTCCCAGGGAAGGTGATGGAACAGCTTGTGCTGGATGCCATCTCCAGACAACTGGGTGATAAGGAGGTTATCAGGAGTACCCAGAATGGGTTCACCAAGGGGAGGTCGTGCTCGACCAAGCTGGTGGCCTTTTATGAAGATGTCACTAGCTGGGTGGATGGGGGGAGGGCGGTAGATGTAGTCTACCTTGATTTCAGTAAGGCTTTTGATACTGTCCCCCATGACATCCTTATAACAAAGCTGAGTATGGGATAGATGAGTGGAAGGTGAAGTGGGTCAAGAATTGGCTGACTGGCAGAGTGCAGAGGGTTGTCGTTGGCGGTGCGGTGTCTGGCTGAAGGCCTGTAACTAGCAGCATCCCCCAGGGGTCTGTACTGGGTCTGGTCTTGTTCAACATCTTCATCAACGACCTTGATGAGGGGATAGTGACCACCCTCAGCAAGTCTGCTGATGACACGAAGTTGGGAGGATTGGCTGACACGCCTGAAGGCTGTGCTGCCATTCAGCGAGACTTGGACAGGCTGGAGAGCTGGGCAGTAAGAAACTGGATGAGGTTTAGCAAAAGCAATTGTAGAGTCTTGCACCTAGGGAGGAATAATTGCATGCACGGGTACAGGCTGGGGGAAGACCTGCTGGAGAGGAGCTCTGCTGAGAGGGACCTGGGCGTCCTGGTGGACAACAGATTGGCCATGAGCCAGCAGTGTGCCCTTGTAGCCAAGAAGGCCAATGGCATCCTGGGGTGCATTAAAAAGAGCGTGTCCAGCAGGTCGAAGGAGGTGATCATCCCCCTCTACTCTGCCCTATTAATGCCTCATCTGGAATATTGTGTCCAGTTCTGGGCTCCCCAGTACAAAAAAGACAGGGATCTCTTGGAGAGAGTCCAGCGTAGGGCCACGAAGATGGTGAAGGGCCTGGAGCATCTCCCCTATTAAGAAAGGAAATGCCTTGTCCAGAAGCAAGCAGTGGGCTGGAGAGGGCACCAAAACCAAACCCTGCTTGCACCTTTCCCTCTCCTCATTCCACATGCTGACATTTATTTTAAGAGCAAAAACAAGACTACAGTGAAGAAAGCTCCAGAACAACTCAGCTACTTTATTCACCCCCTTCTCTTTCCACTACAGAAGATTCTCAGAAAACCTCCAAGAGCCACGTTACTGCTCTGCTGACCCTTCTCTGGGATGCATCAGTGCGCCCAGAAATGACTGAGAGCAACACATGCACACAGACACACAGCAGATCCCTACACAACCACTTCTCCACTAGGAAACAGCATCAAAAAGCAGCTGGTGGGAAGAGTAGAAGTGGAAAGCGGGCATGGTGAGAGAAGTGCTTTGGGCAGCAAGGAAAGGCCATCTGAAGCTCCTGGGTTAAGTCCCTTCTGCAGAGGGTGTCGGTGATGCCGTCTCCTTTGCAAACTCTTCCTGCATGGAGAGAAGCATTGGTCTCCCTCATCCCTGGGCTCTCCAGCATTTTGAGGGTCTCTCCTGCTGGGTTGTTTTCCCATGAGAAATGAGGCACCAGCCCTGAGAGAAACTCTTCCTGCAGGAGATGCACTCCTAGTAGCTACCTGTCCTGTGGACTGCAATGTTTAATGAGGACTGAGCTTTGCATGAAGTTCTTCTGGGAGTGTGAGGAGCTCTCTGCTAGGCACAAAGCCCTTCTCACACTCAAGGCTTCCTGCCATTTCAGCTCACTGGTGCAGACATTCTGGTAACACAGCAGATGGGATTCTCTGAGGGAGAGAAAAGACAAGTTCCCAGGCATCTCCCTGCATGCAGGCCTGGCCAAAATGTTCTAAAATGTCTGACAGAAGCTATGGTCTCTCTCCTGTGTGCATATGCTGGTGCAGCTTCAATTCAGAACTCCCTTTGAAGCTCTTACCACACTCAGGACAATCACAGGGTCTCTTTTTCCTGATGGATGCTCTGATGCAGTGTCAGCTCAGAACACCTTTTAAAGCTCATCCCACACTCAGGACACTTATAGGGTCGCTCTCCTGTGTGCATGCACTGGTGCATCTTCAATTCAGAACTGCTTATGAAGCTCTTCCCACACTCAGGACATTTATATGGTCTCTCTCCTGTGTGGATGCGCTGGTGGCGCTTCAAATCAGAACTGCTTATGAAGCTCTTCCCACACTCAGAGCACTTATATGGTCTCTCTCCTGTATGGATGCGCTGGTGGTGCTTCAAATCAGAACTGCTTATGAAGCTCTTCTCACACTCAGAGCACTTGCAGGGTCCCTCTCCTGTATGGATGCTCTGGTGGTGCTTCAAATTAGAACTGCTTTTGAAGCTCTTCTCACACTCAGAGCACTTATATGGTCTCTCTCCTGTGTGGATGCGCTGGTGGAGCTTCAAATTAGAACTGCTTATGAAGCTCTTCTCACACTCAGAGCACTTATATGGTCTCTCTCCTGTGTGGACACGCTGGTGCATCTTCAGTTCAGAGCTGCTTATGAAGCTCTTCCCACACTCAGAGCACTTATATGGTCTCTCTCCTGTGTGGACACGTTGGTGTATTTTGAGTGTAGAACTATCCTTAAAGCTCTTCCCACACTCAAGGCACTTATACGGTCGCTCTCCTGTGTGGACACGTTGGTGTATTTTGAGTTTAGAACTATCCTTAAAGCTCTTCCCACACTCAAGGCACTTATACGGTCGCTCTCCTGTGTGGACACGTTGGTGTATTTTGAGTTTAGAAATACCTTTCAAGCTCTTCCCACACTCAAGGCACTTGTACAGTCTCCCTCTTCTGTGGATACACTGGTGGGAAGTGAGGCTCCCACTGTCCGTAAAAGTCTTTCCACAGTCAGAGCACTCAAAGGCGCTCTCTCCTGTGTACATGCACTGCTGGCCAGTGGGGTGGAGTCTCCATTTCATGCTCTCTGCAGAATCACAGATCTCATAATGCCTCTTTGCTGAGTGCGTGCACTGGTGGCTAGTGATGCTGGAATCCAGTTTAAAGCTTTTCTCACACTCAGTGCATGGATTCTGCTTTTTCATCTGGCACACATCCTTGCTCCTGGTTTCCTCAGGCTGCTTTGGACCTATGTTGGAGTCCACTGGGTTCCTCAGTGTCATTCCCAGATGCTTTCCCAGGGGCTTCTTGATGTGCTCACCCTGACCTTGCTGCAGGACTTCCTGGACATCCCTTCTGATTTCTTCCACAGAGATGTGATTCAGCTGCATTTCCGCTACACAATTTCTCTGCGGAACCTCCTTTGTATTTTTGATCCCATCAGCTGCTGGATGACAGAGGAAATGCAGCAATAGCACACGGTGCCCAAAATAAAACACAGGCAGAGAAGGCTCTTACAGCCCCAACATTCCCCTTCCCTCCACCACCTCACCTGGGCTGAGGTCTCCTGGCATGGCCTCAGGGCTACGCACATCTGGGATCCAGGGGTCTTCCCCTCCTTCAAGCAGGGAGATCAGCATGGGCTTGGGGGCTGGAAGTGGAGCTTCAGGGAGAGAAACAGGGAACAAGAGAGCATTTCCCTCATGCTGGCAAAGTGCCTGTTCAACAGTTCCACTCTGTGCCCCTCCCCAAGGAGAAACCACCATTTAGGTCTAAATGACACTGTGCCTACAGCTTCCCTTGGAGCAAAGAATGTTTTGACATCTCTGAACATTGTGAAGGGATATTTTTTCTTTCAAATTAACTTTACAACAGCTTATTTGTTTTCTTACAGTCTACCAGTGGTCAAGGCATCAAAATGTTGATGGCAGTTGCATGGAAAATCCTCAATTCCATAGCAGTAACCAGGGATTCATCTGTGAGCTGGAGCTGGTGGCACCAAGCAACACACAACACAAGGGCTGGTTTTCTCCCTCCTGGCTGATGCCTGCTTGCCAGCACTGACTCTGTGGCTTTGATCACAGTGCCGTGCATACTAATCCCTTCTGAAACTCATGCTTTTCAGTATCTCCTTTCTTGCTGGCACTGTGGTGTGAGTCAATATGTAGCTGCATGGTGTTTATTCAAGGCCCGGCTTGCAGAGGCTCATTCTGCACAGCCAAAGGTGCCCTAACAAGGAGGAAAGGCAAACAAGCTCTCACCCAGCGAGGCCACACACTGGTATGTCTCCAACATCACGTCCCGGTAGAGCTCTCGTTGCACAGGGTCCAGCAGCGCCCACTCCTCCCTGCTGAAATACACGGCCACCTCCTCAAAGCTCACGGGCTCCTGCAAGCAAACAGGATCCTTGCTGGGAACAGCCAAGGCCCAGGCAAGCAGCTCGCACAGGACAGAACCTCACACCCCAGCTGCTTTTCTGTCCCCAGCACACACACACTGGCTGAGGGCACCTCCCTTTACCCCTGCATTCACATCCCTGGCCCCTTGGCCTCTCCTGCCTGCTTCCCCAACCCCTACCTCAACTGGATGTGCTGCAGCCATTTGCTGCTCTCCTGCAGGCTGGGATGATCACGGCTGGAAGGCAGAAGTTGAACTGGAGCCTGCAGAGAGAAGAGAAATGGCAGGGGAGCTGTGAGGGAATGCAGCAGTCCCAGTCCCAGCTCAGCCCTTCTGCAGGGCACTGCCTGGCCTTGCAGAGAAAGACAATGAGCTGCAGCACAGGAAACAGTCTGGCTCAAAGAGATGAACCGTCACAAAGCTGTCTCAGACTGGGAGGCTGAAACAACTGGTAGCTGACACTTAGTTCAACAGCTGAGACTAAGAGGGGACTTAAGACAAAGCACGGCAAGGAGGCAGTCATCTTACCCCAAAAGAGGGAGCAGCCCAAGTGCCCCTCCAGCTCTGCTGCACAGCAGCGGGCTGCACCACAGGACCTGCCCTCGAGCAGGGCTGTTTCTGCAGCTCACACCTGCACAGAGATCCCTTGCAGCTTGACATCGAGACTCCTTCTCAATACAGATCTTCTGTAAGACACCCATGGTTACTTTGGAGCTTTCATGTACTCTCTAAGGTTCTGTCTTAGAGGGACTGTGCACGTATGATTCCTTCCACACAAAGCCTTGACCAAGCTTGGGACTAGGAGAGGATCCAGCCACATCCTAGCTCCTTACCTCTGTGGACTGAAGACATGAGAAAAAAAGGGGAACTACTCTGAGCCTCGTGACTCAATGGGAGGGCCTCCTGTAGGTGTGTGCGTAACCCTACCCTCCATGCAGTAAATAACCAAGTGTATCCAGCCACCTCCGATCCTGCTGTGTCACTGTTAAATAACTACAGCATATCCCTATTATATCAACAAATATAGTCCTGCTTCTCCCTTAGTCTCGTGGCGACTGCTGTAGTTGAGCGGAAAGCAGAGGTCACTGGGGACAGTAATTGGATGCAAAATGGGAAAGGTGTTATCAGCATCGTGTCGGGTTTGGAAGTGACATATGAAGCAAAGGAGAACTGCACCAGTCCTCCCAGAATCAAAAGCGACTGATATTCCACAATATTTCTGCTGCACTACGTGGTGCAAGTTGTGCAGGTAATGCTTATTCACACAATAAACGAAGACCTCCCCGAGTCGCCTACAATCCTTTAGGCCACACATCCTCCACCTGTAGGGTTTGGCTCCAAACAGATGCAAACCTGCACCCATAGCACTAATTAAAGGCACTGCCTCTACACAGTTAAGGCAAACAGGGGCAGCAGAATGACGGCTTATCGCCTGCCCTAGCTGCAGTTAAGGAAACTGAAGAGTGATACAGAAGGAATGGGAAAGGGGAGTTTTATTGGAGGTCTGAGTGGTGAAGGAAGTTGAGGACATACAACAAGGACAGCCTGTGCCAACTGGGGGATCTTTTGATTGACTGCAAGCACGCCTAAAGGGGACGGCTACCCAGGAAAGAGATGCAGAAATACTGTTAGAAAATGGTATGGCCATCCAACCATCCAGCAGGAGGTGCAGAAAAGCACCTGGTTCATGGAAGAACACCGTGAATGCAGCCCCCAACACTCTAACACAGCAAGCCTGCTGGAGCACCACCTCCACAGATCCGTGAGGGAACACCTGGTGGCAAATGGATTAAATCCTCTGGCAGATGTCCGTACATCCTCTCAGGAGTGGAAGTAGCCCTGGGCTTGCTGAAATCAAGCAAGCCCTCAGAAAAGGGTTGGGAAAAGTACTCTGTAAAGGTGACTGATGTAGTTCTCAAAACCACCTACTGCTGATGTTACCTAAAAGTGGTGATGGCTCACATTCCTCAGGTAAGGAAGTGCAAAACGGCGAGGAGTCAACTGGATGGTTCACACTTCTCAAATAAATAGGATGGCTTACTTAAACACAACAATAAATCAACAAAACATCCAACCACATGGAGATTATTTTTCCATCTCCTGAGAAGAGAGAGTATCTGACAGCACTGCAGCCAAACCAGCCTGTGACGGTCACAGCCACCACCAGCCGATGCTGTGCTGGGAATTTTAACTGAACCGTGAAGGCAACTTATCGAATAGCAGCAGTGCTAAACAGAACAATTAAGGCAATAAACAACCACGTGGTTACAACAGCCTTGTTAAGCAGTTGTTAGAGCACTCCAGGACACCTGCATGATATCAATAAATTCATTCCTCCCTCCCTCTTCAGCCGAGCACGCAGACTGCGCTCACTGCCGGGGGACGCTCTCAGCAGCGCGTGCCCTTTGCAGAAGGCACCTGGGCTGTGCTTTACTGACCTGCTGCTGCTCGGCCGTGTTCTCAACGCGTGCTCCAGTCAGCCCACAGGCTGCCAGCTTCTCATCGTCTGTTCCAGAGCCCAGTGCCGGAGCTGCTGCAGATGCTGAACGTGCTCAGGGCCCGCAGCTGTGCGCTCAAGGCATCTGCAGCTGCCGGGACAGCCTGAACAAAAGCCTTGCCAGGGCTTTGCACAACCCCAGCTGAGCCATCAGGCAAGCGCTCAGCAAACAAAAGGTAACGCCATTTCAAGGGTCGCCAGAGGCACGTGTTGCCCGCAGGGTCCCCGAAGAGAAGCTGGGGGCTGCCGGGGAGGAGGAGCAGGGCGAGTGCAAATTTCCACTTGGAGGCTTCACATTAAGACACTCCAAAGGAGGCATCGGGGGGTTTAAAGCTTCCGTCAATCCACGCGTGCACAGCTGCAGAGCGAGGCCGTCTCGTGTCTCCCGTGGCCCAGAGGAAGAACTGCAGCCCCAGCTGCGCTGTGTTACAGAGATCCAACCGGGCAGCAGAGCACGCTGACCTCCTCTGCTCCCTTCCTCACTGTCCCAGCTCCCAGCCCGTTCCCGTGCCCCTCGGAGCCCAGCCCGGGCTGCATGAACTGCCGCCCTGGTTGCAGCCCGTCTGGGCCAGCAAACCTGCTGCGCTGAGCGGGAGCTGGAGCCGGGACCAGGGTCCCGCCTGGGGTACGGCAGTGCGGGTTCCGCCCCGTCCGGGGCCGCTCCCCGCTCCTCTCCCGGTGCTGCTGGCAGGGGGCAGGAAGCGTGCGCTCCTCTGCACGAGCCACGAAGGGCACCTACCTTGGGTGCGGAGCAGGCTGCTCCCAGCTCTGGTGCAGGTAGCCGGGCTCCTCGGAGTCGCGTAGAGCAGAGGACGCCGAGTGCCCTCAGCCCGGAGCTGGCCGCAGGACGGCCTTGGTGCACCTCCTGCCACCGCGGTGCTGCCCGGATGGCTTCCAGCCAGGCTCTCGCCTCTTCCGCACAGGCTCAGGAAGGCAGGAATTCCCACAACGATCACACCCAGAGCTCGTTTTCATGGCACATCTGCCCCCGGGGGATGGCGATGGGAAGGGGTGCGGGGGAGGAGGGAGGGAGGAATGGGGGCTGTGTTTTGTTACGCTAATGAAGCATCGCTTTCTGCCGGCTCTCTTTGCTTCCTTCGGTGGGGACATTCGCACACCCTTGTCATCAGGCATCCCTCCCTTGCTGTCCTGGCGTTCCTGTTACTGCTCTCCCCCACGAGTATGTCCCAGCAAGAGGCAATCTCCGGTACAGCACCAGAGGACATTGTGTGTTGAACAGAACTCTTGCAATGGAACCGAGCTGTGGGTAGGAGCTTTACCCAGAAGCTGCTGTAAGAATACGACTTTCCCCAGATCCTTGTCTAAGGGTCCTAATAAGTCTTCTGTGCAGCGATACCTTGCGGTTCTGTGTGGGTTTGTGGTCCGTATGGCTGGCCATACCTACCCTTGAGTTGCACTGGGCAATGTACCTGGGGGTCACCTAACTGGAAGGAAAGCAGTGTGCAAACTGCAATGGGAAATTGCATTTAGGAAAGCAGGATATTGAGGTTCGTTTTCTGGTGGATATGGGTGCTTCTTACTACCCATAGATGGTTTTGTAACAGTAGTAGATGCTACTGCCCAACGGGAAAAGTTTTCCTTTTTTGGATTAATTAAACATAAGCTAAGAAAACAAGCAGGAATACAGAAATTCTTGTACCTGCCAGGTTACTCTGGCAAGAAATTGAATAAAACTGGAGCTAAGAGTGCAACGATATTGGCTGATTTAAAACTGTAACTCTGGCTTTAACACAAACTGGGCAAAACAATGTTGTACCCCCAGGAGTTACAGCAGTCTCAAATATGATACACTTAGTGGCGTGGGCATCAGGGCCAAAAATGAAGCCCTAAGTAGAAGTTAAAAGCAAGAGCTTGCCTAGTCAGGGTAAAGCGGTGCCCTTTGAGGGTATGGGACTGTAGGAGGATAAAAGAAATAATAGGTAACTTTTTGGAGTTTGGATTCCAATTTTGATAGCAAGTGCTGTAGTTTGGTACAAGACTTGAGGGCAAGTACTAGAATAGTTGAATGGATACACTCAGTGGTGGCAAATCCGTGCACTTTATTAACCAAGTTAAGGAACGAAAAGATGGAGTTTACCTTCTGGATTTGAGGGATGTCTCTTCTGCCTGGTTTGGCCAAAGGAAGCCTAAGGTTATTTGTCTTTGAATAGGAAAGCCCTGATATGGGGAGAAGAGTCTCAGTTAACCTGGACAGTGTTACCCAGGGTTGTGAGAACAGCTTAATGATGGTCAACTCATGAGCCTGAGATCTGGGATCCTCCATCCTAGGGTGGAACTTTACTGCAGCACGTGGCTGCCACAGCAACAAAAGGACTGTGTACAATAGACTGAGAGTTTGCTGAGTTTCTTGGTTTACAGAAAGCACAAATAACTCAACAGGAAGTGACATATTTGGGAAACGAGATTACAGCTGGACTTTGAACCTTAAGGACTGCCAGGAAAAAAGTCATCTGCCAAACCCCTGAGCTGCAAATTGCCAAGGAAGTGAGTAAGGGATGGCCAGGGTGCCTGAGGGCGGTGGCTGCACTGGTACTTGTGGGAATACAAGAAAAGCTGTTCAGAGCAGCAGCTGTGGAGCAAGATAAACAGCATGAGAACCAAGGACACCTCTGCAAGGAGAAGAAGGGTCTCACAGCTCTGATTGGATACGTGCCTGCATGGACAGTTGAAAAGGGTTCTGTAGAATGCTTTGTTGACATGTAAAGGTGGTTGGGAAAGTTGTAAGGGCGGACGGGAAAGTTAGAAAATAACAACTTGTGAAGGTCTATAAGGGATGTGAGAACTTGTAATAAACGATTTGGATCGTTCACATCTGAGTCCGTGCCTCAAACGCTGCAAATGTGGTGCTGATAGGTTGATGGTTGGACTTGTTCATAGAGGTATTTCCAACCGTAATGATTTTTTTATTCTATGAGGGTTAAGGACTCCAGGACAGTATCAGTGAATACTTCATTCATGGCTTGAAAGCTGAAGCTTGAAGCTGCTGAGGTTGAATGAGGAAGAGTATGTCCTTTGATGTGGTTGAAAACTGATCTTGAACAGACTTTCTCAACAGGATACTCTTTGGTTGGGACAAATACAGAGGAGTGTATTTGTGATTTTTCTTGCACAGGGTCAGTGATCACTGTCTGCACAACAGTTTTAGGAAACAAGAAAAGAGAAACAAAAAAAACTGCACGGGACCTAAGTAAAATGAATTCTTAATGACTGACTGTGCTAGTGAAACATATTGAGTAGCTTGAAGCTTAAGACAAAGGAGTTAATTGCTTTGTTGTATGTGACTATATGAAGGGTTGCTGTAAAGAAGAATAGTAAACTTGTTATATGGCAAACATGCTATGAACTAGTGGTTGTATCAGTTAGGAAGATTCGTGTTGGTTACTGCCTTTGAGTAGTAAAGCTTGTAGAGCTTGGGAAGAATAGGTTGGAAAAGCTACAGAATTTTCATCAGTAACAGCTTAGACATATATTGGGGTTAGTCTAGTTATGGATTTTATTGCTGTAAGACATGAGGGACGGGCAAAATGACTTGTTCCTAGTCCCTCCCAGTGCTGTTATTCTGTGCTGCTTCTGTGTTTTCAGAAATCTATGTATTACTTGCTATTGTGCCTTTGTTCTTTAGTTGTCATTAGTTGTGGCAAGGGTGACAGCCCTTTCTTCACTCTGTTTCCTTACTGTAGAATTAGGAAATTTACAAAGAGGAAAAACGTGAATAGTCAGGAATATTTTGGAAAGTGTTTCCACTGTTAAACACTTCAGAATTTCTCAGAAATTCTGCTTCCCAGCTGTAAAGAAAAGGCTTGTGCATAATTTCAAAGGGTTGAGAATACTTAATCCTGAAATTGTTTATTGGTTTTTTACTCTGTTTTGGCCTTGTACTTTGTCTCCAGTAGTATGTAGTTGGCACTCAGAAGTAATTTGATTCAGCTTGTCCTTCTGCACTGTTTGCTTTCTGTTCCGTTGTGCTGCTTTGCCTGTGGAGTCCTCTAGTCTGAGATCTGTTGTCTCACCTTGCCTGAATTCTGCCTCAACTGAATAGACATAGATTCAAAACCTGTGTTGCATTATTTTCTGGTTTCAGAAGTGTCCAGTCTTTTACTAGACAGACTTTCCTGGTTTTGAGTAACTTGCAAAACTGATAGTATTCCTGCCTGCTTCCCAAGAGTCTCTGTTTTTCAGACAAGGTTATGTTAACAAATCCATGAAACCCCAATAGAAATTCTGGGCTCTTTGCTGTGTGTCTACTTGCATCTTCTGCTTTCTGCCCTTGTCTTTGTGAAGTCTTCGTTTTGCACATCCTCTTTATTTGTCTTACTTGAGTAAATGAATCCATCTGTCACAATCTTCTCACCTGGATGTCTGAAAGTTCTCTTCCCGGCAGGGGAATTATTTCACTGTTTACCTCTTAACTTTTGTCCTTCCATTTCCTTCTCTGTTACTTTGGTTTTATTTGCTGCAACGCTTCCTCCTCTTTATTTTCAGGAGTACTTCTAATCTCTTAACATGAACTGTGTGTTCCTGTACTTCAGGTTCTCTTCAAAGATTTTTTCCATATCTCTTCTTTGATTTTGATTAACGTTAACTGTTGAGATTTTTCTGGATGTATTCCCAAGACTCAGTCTGAGGTTTAAAATCCATCCAGTAGTACTACTGAATTCAAGTCTGCAATTCAGAATTGCATCGTCTGTAGAGCAGGGCCTTTTTAGAATTGAATTCAGTGGGATGTGAACAGAAGACTCAGGGCAGCAGGGTCTGTTTTAGTTGGATAAGGCTTTTGGTTAACTCTTCTCATTCCTGTAGATATGGATTTATCTTGTTTCATCTACACGCAAAACTTTGTAGTGTAATCAGTTACATAAAAATACATTCTCTTCCCTTCCTGTGTTTCTAGTTCTGTCTTAGTAATTTTCTTGAAATGTGTTAGCACAGTCCTGCTTCATGTAGTTCCTGTCCTTGTTTTTCTGTTCCTCCTGCTTTCCCTAGTCCTGTTCTGATAACCTCAGAAGTACTCTCTGTTCTTCTTAATTTCTTCATGCCTAAATAGAATTGTCTCCTCAACACCAAATCTGAAATGTTTTTGTGTTATCTTAGCAGCCCACAAGTAAATACCAGGTTAGTTTTTATGAGAATTTCCTTTTCAGTGTCAGAATCTGAGCTTGGTTTACCAGAAGAGCTCAGGAAAACTAATGTTTATTAAAAATCAGTGTATTCTGTAACTCCACCACGTTCGGCATAGTGCAGTTTAGGTTCAATGGAATACAGTATTCTCCTGAAGCTTTGAGATGTTTGTCTTTTTGATTAATGGAAATGGTGGAAAGCATTGTACTTGAATTGCAGGTGTTGTGCTTCTTCCAAGGATTATGAAAATCAGCTGTATTGTCTGGTGCCTTGGGAAAAATACAGCAGGAATTGAAAAGTCCTGCCAGGTTTCATGCTTTTGTTTTGCATGTGGTAGTATTGAGCTATTAAGAAAGACTTCAAATGTTGTGCGGTACAGCTCGTATTTCCTATCTGCTTAAAGGGAGAAGCAAAGTCTTTGATACTGCTACAGCTGTTGGATGTGAAGCTTTAATTAAAAAGTTCTTTGCTTTGTTTGGTAGCAATAGCTAAATATCCTGTTGAAGGAAATGTAACTTTTTTTAATCAGGGGTGATTAAATTCTTATGATCATGTTAGCAGATGTTTTGGGACAGATCTTAAACGAAAGTTTTAACAGTCATATCTGTTTCCATTGCTTACATGTCCATTACCAGTAGTTGTGGGTCTGTTTAACATGTTTTTCTTTGCTCCGTGTAATTATTATTTTTTCAACAAAATAACAGTACTTTGTGCTTTTACTGTGCATTCTGCTATTATCTTATTGTAAAACATGGGACCCCATTGTAATATGAGGGCTGCTCTGAAAGTAATGCCTCCTATTTTATTATGTCAGCCCATGACATGAGAGGCAGATGTTAGTGGGATGGCAGTAGAGGTTGAACCTCCCCGCCAGTATTCCATTACATTTTATTACTGTGCAATGAAAGCTTTGCTTCTATCATAAGCATGTATCCTTCTCAGTGTCTAGCTTCAGCAGTAGAGGTTTTCACAGAGCTCTGAGAGCAGAGCTACACTTTAAAACTGGTGAGTCTGCCCCATGGGTTGGAAGTGATAAGCTTGGCTTTTGTTTGTAACTTTGAGACAGCTGCTCAAGAGTGGGGTTATTCTCATGTGTGCATTAACAAATAGCTTATTACCTGCTGGTGAAGATTAGTTAAGCATCCATAAATGTTGATGGTTTTTGTCATCACCAGGCATAATGTTAGGATTTAAATGCATTCCCAAAGTGGAAAATGCTCATGAAGATTTCTGTTTGATTGTTTTCAGAGTTGTGGGTTATACTGCTTTCTTTTAATGGGCTTGCTATGACAAATATAAAGCCTGTTCTTTTCAGCCTTTAGTTTACTAGCTATTAACAACAGAATATTTACAGTGAAAAAGATCTAAGGGGATAAACACATTATATTTTAGCACCTCAACATTTGCAAAAAATAAATGGACAAAACCACCTCCCTTCCCACTACAGCACTTATCTGGCAGAACTGGTTGGATTGCTTCTGTTCTCTTAGCTCTTGGGGCTGTTGTTTTGCCACTCATAGAACTGCTTCCCATGAGTTTATGTTGTGTTTGCACTGGAGGGGTTGAGAAGCAGCTGAAACTGTCAGCTTCATTCTTGTCCTGCATCCCACTGAATGTGAGCTGTGTATGAACTCAATAAGCAAATACGATTTTTGGTATTGCATTAAGTATATTCCTGTGCTGTGCTCTGGTGGTATGTAACTGTTCAGGCTTTGACATTATTAATGGAAGCATGCCTGACTTCAGCATGTGCAAGGCTTAATCATGAGCATCTAACCCATCTTTTAACAATGAGGCAGAGTTCAAGTAGATTTTCAGGTGATCAGTTGTGCCAGACAAAACTGAATTCCTTCTTTGATAGAACGACCAATTACTTTTTTCCTCCAGACAAAGAGAAGAGATGTAGTCCCATATGTCATACTTCACTTGTGCTCTTGAGGCTGTGCCAGACAGTAAACAGCTAATTCATGTAAAAGAGATGATCGTTGCGAGAGTTGGTGTTTGCTGAAGGAAACAACTGCTTGTGGTTCTTTATTTATTTAGGGCAACCACCTCAAAAGCCATAAGCAACAACAAAAATTCCTGCAGGAGTGATTGGAACGAGAAATGTTGGCAATAAGGGGATTTTCCAAGGGCTCAAATTGAGGGCTAGTCTTGCACTGTTTGCAGTAATGACCTTGGCACCAAAAACTCGTTGGGATTTTCTTATGAGAATTTGTGGTGTGTTGTCAGTAGGTGACAACTGAGGAAACGCATGTGCAGCAGAACACATGCGTTTGGGACATGGTACAGATACAGAAAAACCAGTAAGACTGGGCATGTCAAGGCCAATAACAACCCTCCTGGGAAACAGTAGAAATCCTTACTGTTGCAGCATGAGTAACTGGAGAGAAGTGAACATGAGAGTGGAAGATGTATAGGGAAGGATATTCTGTGGAGAATAAGCTGCAATTAAGGCATTGTACAATGTTCTTCCAGCTGGAATATTACTTGCAGTTCTGGCTACTGTATTCAAGAAACATTGATTGAAGCTGCTTGGAATTCAATGAAGGGAATATTATGGGAATAAAGAGCCTGTTATGGAAGGACAGTAGAGAAATTTTTCAGTCTGTGGGTAAGATCTAATGGCTGGATAAAATAAATGTAAATGAATGGAAAAGCTCTTGCCTCTTAAGGTGGGCTCCTGGAAGAGCCTCTGTGGTCATTTGTCCAGTGTGTTTTCCCCCAACTCTTTCTGTACAGGGAGTGATATTGTTTAAACCTACCTTTATAAATGAATCAGTTGGGTATCTTACATGAGTTATTGCCTTTGTTTATAAACAGTATTGGACAGTATTGATTTATGTAATTGGAAATGAAAGATCATCGTTATGAAGATTTTGTTTGGGACCTGAGCAAGGTCAGTTGAGCTCCCAACACGCTGTGGAAGAAAACTTGTTTTTATTCTTGTGAATTATTTTTTTAATCTCTAATGTCGTTCTGGGAACACTGTTACATCCCTAAAAGGCAGCAGCATATTTAAATTATCCCAGTAATGAATAATAATATACAGTAAGGAATAATAATAGTTTCATTATAAGTGTTAAAATTTTCACTGATAGTTTAAAAAAAGGAAATGCTATTTATCAGATGTCAAAAACAGGATAATTTACCAAATGCAGAAATTTAGGATTTAGTGAAATTAATTCAGGTGTAAGAATATTGGTGGCCTGTATTTGACTCCTGCATAGTTTGCAAGATTCTTGCACATAAAACCTAGTTTTGTGGTATTTTTGCTTCTAATTCTACCCTCTTGTTAGCAATTTGTGGGTCAGGCTGGGTCACATCACACTTCATTTCAGTTTTCAGTTTCTTCTTACTTCATCTACTTTTATTCCTCCATCATACAGGTAGTTAGGGCAGTCGATATATGAATCATTGTGGAGATGACTGTTCCTGTAACATTTGAAAGAAAAAATTGTTTTTTGATCAAGCGTTCCCAGTAAAAGATAAATAATTCTATGTGAACCAAAAAACTCTGAGTAACTAGTGAAATAAGTTGACCTTTTTCTTTCCAGTTTTGCAGGTAGGAAGACAAACCTGATGAGCTGAATGAGTTTTCTGTTTAGCTGCTGTGTCTGAAATAAAACTAGTTCATAGACTGCATGCAATTTCAGTTATTCATTGGTGGGGTATTTTTTGTTTTGCTTGTAGTTGCCTTGTGGTCACCGGTGTGAAGAGATTTGCCATTCAGGTGATTGTCCTCTGAACTGCAGCCAGAAGGTTAAACTCAAGTGTCCTTGTAAGCGACTGAAAAAGGTAAGTTTTGAAGTTGCAGTTCTGAGAGTGACACATTTTCTTTGTATGTTCCTAGGCTTGTGTACATGGATTGTCTCTGGTCAAGACTGGAATAGAATCAGTTACTTGAGCAGAGCAGCAACAGCAGCTGAAAGTCTGGGTGGAACAATCAAAATATTCACTAAGGAACATAAAATTCATTGTAGAAAATGTTAGCTCCCAGATTTGCAATACCTTTCTCTTCAAGCACACTTCAATTTTTGTAGTTCCATTAGGAAAATAATCAGATGATCTGGAGTGATTTAAGAAGTCAAAGCACATTTTCCTCATTAGGAACTGAGAAGTTTATAATTACATAAATTAGAACAGTCACAGATGTTTTGAATTCCTAATTGATGGTTGTCTGAGGCCCTTAAAGCAAACAGAGGCATCAGCATCCTTAGCTTTCAGCAGAGATAAAGGACAAAGCTTATAGCTATCAAGTATGATGAGGGGAAAACCAGAGGCTGCTGTGACCTCTTGACAAGTGTTAACTTAATGAAAAATTCACTATCTGGCTTGAACAAAGCATGCTTAAATTATTTTCAAGACCCGGTTAACTTCTGAGCTTTCCACACAGATGCAGTTTCCCCAGAGTTCTTAGCTTCTCCAAGAAATGTCTTCAGAAATCTCAGATCTTGCAGGGCGCATGTTCAAGAGAAAGGATGGTAATGCCCAGAGTACGTGCTTCAAATTGAGCAGTCTCTGCTTATAAATAACTAGCTTTTCTTTATTTGTAAGTTGAAATGTTGACTTCTGCTGAGGATAAATTATTTTGTTGTGACTAAGTGCTCTTACTAATTTCAGTTTATCTTACTCTACTGTGTTCAGTAAAATCAATAATATCATTGGTTGCGTGTATACTTCTGCTTCTTGTTCCTTAAGATATAGGTTTACAGTTGGACTTGATGATCTTTGAGGTCTTGTTTCTTATGCCAGACTTAATTGAATAAGGAAGATGGGTATTTCCATGATAGCTCTGTTACATCTAGTTGTTGCTGTCCCTAATTTTCATACTGTTTTTGGAAAACTGAAATGTGTTATCATCTTCTGCTGAGTTCTGATGCTGTATAGCTATTTCAGACCAGTTCAGATTTTATTGTCCCAGAGTGCCGGGATGTCTTCAGTGATTATGTGGATGTCCAACTGAAATGTGGTAGCAAGAAGCAATGAAATTAATGTTTAGGATGCTCACTTTTCACTTTTACAGTGGCCTGAAATGGAACATTCCAGATCTGCTATTCTGAAAGTTTTATGGTCCTTAAATATGATGACGGTTACTTTTTCCCCCCCCCCTCAATCTTGTAAATTTGATTTTAATAAGGTGGAAATGTTGTTATGAGTTAATTATATAATTAATAAAAATTAATTCTTATATGATGACAGCCCACTTATTTAAATAGCCACGAAGTGGTCCTTCTGATTCCTAGTGAAATGGTGTCTCCCTTCAGAAAGAGAAGAAAACACTATCCCCACCTTAAATATCATCTCACTGTTTTCCAGGTCAAGCCCCAAATCCATGCTCTCTTTTGTACAGAGAGCTACAGTGTAGAGGGTAAATGATGGTAGAACCAATAAGCCATTGATAATTGGACTGTGTATTAGTTGCAGCTAATCTGACTGCAGAAATATGACTCGTTTCTGTAGTGTGAAAGATGATGTCCTTTAACGTTTGCTTTATGCATCTGCCCTTGCCTGAGATCGTAATTAGGATATCTTTGATTCCAGAAGGTCCTTATGCATATTTGCTTGGAGCTGCATACTTACAGCAGATAGTGTACTTCTTTCTTAGCTTGGATTGGATAGTGTACCTGTATATTTAGTCTTTTGTGCCTGCAGCCTGCGATCTTGAAGATAAGGAGAAACAGAATTGAGTACCTAATATTTGCAGTTGAATTCTCCTCTACCAGTCTTCAGTCTGTGTATACTACTGGTGAAGTTGGGGGTTGACAGGACACGTATTCCAAGCTGCTCTGTAAATATGCCTCATCTGAACCATCACAATTAATATCAAATGTAGTAGCTCATAATTTGAGTGCAAAACAGGAGGATTTTTTCTTCCTTTTCTGGTGTTGAAGTTAACTGTTGCATCATGAGGCTATGCATGTAAACATGCAAGGTCGTATAAACCACTTGAATTTGTAACCCACAACTTGTAGTGGACCATATTCTTAACCATCTAGGCAGGTGGTTTATCTTAGCATGCTGGAATTGCTCTGAAGAAGTTAGTTTTTGGATTTTGCTGTATGCTATGAAAATTGTTCTGCATATTGTCAGAAAGCATGAAAACCAGAATAGCTTCTGGCTATGTTACTGTGCTTTCCTGACAAAATTCTTCATAGGCTAGTAGTATAGATTATAAGATTATAACTTTCTCTCTGTGCTGGTATTCTGTTTTGGTTTTGTTGGTGGTTTTTTTTGGTTTTTTTTTTTCTGTTGTTGTTTGTTTGTTTGTTTTGGCCTTCAATGTAAGGGGGAGGAAGGAGAAGGAAGTAGGGGAGATCTTCCCATGACCAGACCTTGCCCTGTAGTTTCAGCCAGTTTAGAGAATTGATACGAAGTTTCAGAAGAGTTACTTATTAGTTACTTTGCATGGTATCTTTTGTAACAGTTCACAAGGTTATATTGCTTTGTCTTAAATAAATAAGTGAAAAAAAAAAAGACAAGAAAAATTATACTGAACCATTTGATTTATCCTTGTTTCAGTTTAGCTTATCAGAAAGAAGGAAAATAGAAAAGGATGCTTGAATACAGTTACAGTTTCAAATAATATTTATTTATTAGCTTCATTCTGTAAATATACCGAATAAAATTGTTTTACAATTTTCCCAACAAAATGAACGTTATAATTAAATTTTTATATAGGGAAATGAATTACAAACAATTCAATTTATACTTAACAGGAAGTACAGTGCAGCAAGATACAAGAAGGCCAAGTTTCACTGGAGTGTGATGTGTTATGCAAGGAAATGAAACGGAAGGCGTCTGAGGTGGTGTATCCATTTTAGTAATGTTGTCTTCATTGCCTTGAGAAAAGTTGGAAAAAACAGGCAGATCGTTATTTTTTCAAGACAGTAATAGCAAGAAATGCAGTGTAACTCAGCGTACAGTTTAATTGCACATTTAATTTTTGGACTATTGAATCTGGCTTATTGCTGAGAATTGCACCACTTGTAGATAGTGTCAACTCACTTGATGAAACACTGTGTTAAGGTAATGCTCTATTACCTCTTTATTTTTAATGTACATTGGAACTGGAGATTTCCTCTTCAGCCAAGAAGTGCTAATCAATGATAATAAAATCATTACTGCTAGTGGGAGCTATAGAAGCACTTCATTTAGGCCTTACTTTTACTTTGAAGGTTAGCAAAGTGTTATCTTGTGTGTTCCTGTCACACAGTATTAGGTGACTGCCACAATTACAGAGAGCTTTCAGCAACTGCATGTGCTTTTCAGCCCATTGTAAACATGGATGCTCTCCAATAATTTTGTTTGAAGTAAAGAAACTGCTGCATAATCTCACCTAAAGAGACAGAATATCCACATTGTTTTTCTAGGCCTTTTATGGAAACATGAGGAAGTGGTGCATGAACTGGTTAAGTTTCTGGCATTTAATTTGCTGTCTTGAATGCTATGTAACAGTTCTGTAGAGTGATCAGTTGTAGTTCCAGGTTTTATTTTTCATAAAACTTTCTGATGGTGAAGCAAATGTAATTGCATTGACAGTTTCCATTACAACAAGAGCAGTAGAACAATATGAGTATGCATTATCCAACATGTCATTTGGTACAAAAGTGGAGATTTCCTTTTGCTCTAGCAGTCAGGGCATATTTAACTACTTGGAATGAAGTGTGTGAGTGTAAATTATATACATATATAAGGATTTACCCATCAGTGTACAGTGTGCTGAATTGAGGATTGAGTTACTGAAAGCTTAGAGTGACTTTATTAAGGAATTTTCCCTGGTATTAATGAATATATATATTTATATTTTCCCCAGGATTTATATTTGTCATTTGAATTTTCCAGTTAGTCAGAAGTTTAGTTTTATAACATGGTAGCGTCTCTTATGTTCCATGTTTTTCAAACATGAATTGATAGAGGTTTTTCACAGAATGTTTTAGAATCTGAGTAAGCTCACAGCTCACTTGGTGAAGGTTTTGCTCGCTTTTCTGAGAACTGTTCTATAAATTATGGCTCTGTAAGATAATAGTTTTACCTGCTTTTACAACAGTTACTTATCACTTTGTATGTCTGGACAGATAAAAGAGGCAGAAGCCAAAGCTGTTATTGAAGAGGAGAAACAAAGACAACAGGTATCAAACTTAATTCTTCTTCCCCCCCAACCTCGTTGTGTTAATAAATCACTTGATGCACGTGTAGCCCAATCTGTATACTTTGTATAGTGTTTTTCCCAGTTACTGCTTTCAGCTGTTATGTTGTCCTTAGGTATGTGCCATGGGTGATCTACAGTGGTTAAAAGCAAGTATATTTTCTCTTAACAGTTCTCACATCTGTGGGGAAAATGGTAATCATTTGATGTCGCATTAGAATAACTGTATAATGTATACATATATTTAAATACAAAATACTTCTGATTTTTATCCATCATTTTATAATTCCTTAAATTCACAGAATTACTAAGTAGCCTCTGTAAGGTTGAATTACTGAGTGAAACTTCTTACTTACTCCCCTTCGTGAGAGTGAAGAAACCTAAATTGGTCTCTGTCCTTCAGGGTCTGGTGGGGGTGGGGAATTTTTTTGTAATTGCTGGCTCTGGTGAATGTGTGTTGTCAGCACTGTAATCCAAGAAGCTTCTGTGCCAGCTGCATGGAAATACTATCACTAATCTTGTTTCAGAAATTAACCGTAAGCTTGGTTGCTGGTGACAGCTAACTCAGGTTTATCATCTGGGCGCTGCAGCCTCAATGCACTCCTTCCAACAGGCTTGTATGCCTGTGACAGAGCACAGACCCCCCCCCCCCCCAATTAGATTCCCCCCCCCCCGTTGTACACCCCCCATCGGACCCCCCCCCACATTAGATCCCCCCCGTTGTACCCCCCCCCCCCCCCCATCAGACCCCCCCCATTGGAGCCCCATTGGACCCCCACTTTCGATCCCCCCCCATCGGACCCCCCTGGTCCTGGTCCGTCCCCACTCACCGCTTCCTCCTACGGGGCTGCCAACACCTCCACGCTTTATGGCACCGCTGTCACAAAAGCGTCGCACCCCGCTGCGCTTTACGGTGCGCTGCGAACTGCAACTCCCACCATCCCCTGCGCGGCGCAGGCGAGAGCGCGAGGTGTGAGAAAGGCGGGAAGGCGTTGGGCGGGAGCTGAGGTGAAGCAAAATGGCGGCGGGGCCGGGAAGGGCCTTGGGGCGGGATGGGCGCCATTGGGCCTCGTTATAGCGGGATAACGGTGTTATTCTGGGAAGTGGAGGGGGAGGGAGAGAAATCAGGCGGCCAGGGGTGGATTTGAGGGGAAATAGTAAGGAAATGATGCTCAGTGGGCGTCTGTTCCCCTCAGGTGAGCGGCACCATGGGCAAAAGGAGGAGCAGCCAGGTGACAGGTAATGACTTAAAATGGCCTCAAAATGACCAAAAAATGGCCTCAAAGTGGTCTCGAAATGGCCTCCAAAGGGCCTCAAAATGGCCTCAAAACGGCCTCCAAATGGTCTCAAAATGGCCTCCAAGTGGCCTCCAAGCAGTCTCAAAATGGCCACAAATGGCCTCAAAAAGGCTAAAAAAGCCGCTGCTGTTCCTCCTGCAGGTGGTGACCACCATGATGGCCCCAATGTCAAAGTCAGGGCAGGACTGAGGGGAGACAGTAAGGGGGGGGACGACTATAGGGGGGACAACAATATGGTGGACAGCAAGGGGGGGGACATCAATGGAGGGGGCACTAATAGAGGGGACACCAATATGGGGGACACTAATGGGGGGGACACTAATATGGGGGACAGCAAGGGGGGGGACGACAATGGAGGGGACAACAATATGGCTGACAGCAAGGGGGGGACATCAATGGAGGGGGCATAAATGGAGGGGACACTAATAGAGGGGACACCAATGAGGGGGACATCAATGGAGGGGACACCAATATGGTGGACACCAATATGGCGGACAGCAATATGGAGGACACTAATGGGGGGGACACTAATACGGAGGACAGCAGGGGGGGGGACAACAATGGAGGGGACGACAATATGGAGGACAGCAAGGGGGGGGACATGATTGGAGGGAACACCAATGGGGAGGACAACAATAGAAGGGACAGCAAGGGGGGGGAAGCCAATATGGCGGACACCAATGAGAGGGACATCAATGGAGGGGACACCAAGGGGGTGGACACCAATATGGCAGACACCAATATGGCGGACACCAATATGGTGGACACCAATATGGTGGACACCAATGGAGGGGACAAAAATGGAGGGGACAGGGACACCAAGGGGGGGGACGGCAAGGGAGGGGACACCAGTATGGTGGACACCAATATGGCAGACACTAAGAGGGGGGACATCAATAGAGGGGACACCAAGGGGGGATACTAATATGGGGGCATCAAGGAAGAGGAAACCAATGGAGGGGACAGCAATATGGGGGACACCAATGAGGGGGACATCAATGGAGGGGACACCAAGGAGAGGAACAGAAATGGGGGGGACAATAATAGAGGGGGCAGCAATGAGGGGTATGTAAGTGGAGGGGACACTAATATGGGGGACACCAAGTGGGGAGACAGCAATATGGGGGACAGCAATGGGGAAGGCATAAATGGGGGGGACACCAATATGGAGGACATCAGTATGGGGGCCATGATTGGAGGCGATGCTCTGGACTCCCCACCCCCCAGCTCCCCACAGCTATGGGGTAAGGAGCACACAGGTTATGGGGGGGGTTGTTCCAGGATGGGATGGATGGCTGCGAGCAGCAGGAGGACCAGAACAGCCCTGAGATGGGAGACCTGCAGCCCCATAGTGACCCACAGCCCCATAGCACCCCACAGCTCCCCACAGCCCCATAGTGACACTGATGGGGGCACAGAATGCATTGAGGCCACCAAAGAGCCATTGGAGGGGGAGTGGGCAGCCAAAGCGGAGCCCACGTGTGGGGCAGAGCATGAGGAGCGCTATGGGGCTGGCACTGTGGGGCTGCCCCACATCTCAGCACCGGAGCACAGTGGGGTGCCAGGGGGGGACACCGAGCTGCTGCAGGTAATGCCAGAGTACTATGAGAACCCATAGGGAACAGCCCCATAGCGCCCCACTGCACCCCACATTGTCCCACTTCACCCCATAGAGCTCCTGTTCACCCCAGTTTACCCCCCATTCCACTCTAGATTGCCCCAATTTACCCCAGTTCACCCCAAATCACTCCAACTTACCCCAGTTAACCCCAGTTCTCCGCCATTCACCCCCAAATCACCCAAATTCATCCCAGTCCCCCCCCAGGTCACCCTCAGATCCCCCAATCCCCCTCAATTTCCCCCCATTCACCCCAATTCATCCCAGTCCCCCCCCAAGTCACTCTCATATCCCCCAGTCCCCCTCAATTTGCCCCCATTCACCCCAAATCATCTCAGTTCCCCACAAGTCACCCTCAGATCCCCCCAATCCCCCCCTGTTCTCTCCCATTCACCCTAATTCATCCCAGTTCCCCCCCCAGTCACTCTCAGATCCCCCTTGTCCCCATTCACCCCAAATCACCCCAATTCATCCCAGTCCCTCCCCAATCCCCCTCAATTCCCTCCCATATCACCCCACATCATCCCAGTTCCCCCCCCAAGTCACTCTCAGATCCCCCCAGTCCCCCCCAGTTCACCCCATTTCATCCCAGTTCCCCCCAGTTCAGCCCTTGCTGCCCCAGTTCACCCCAGTTCCCCCCCATTCACCCCCAAATCATCCCATGTCACACCAATTCCCCCCCAAGTCACTCTTAGATCCCCCCAATCCCCCCCAATTCACCCCCATTCACCCCAGTTCACCCCAGTCCCCCCCCAAGTCACCCTCAGTTCCCCCAATCCCCCCCAATTTGTCCCCATTCACCCCAGTTCATCCCAGTTCCCCCCCGTGACACTCAGACCCCCCCAATCCCCCCAATTCTCCCCCATTCACCCCAATTCACCCCACATCACCCCAGTCCCCCCCCAAGTCACTCTCATATCCCCCAATCCCCCCCCATTCACCCCCACTCACCCCAGTTCATCCCAGTTCCCCCCAGTCCATCCCCAGTTGCCCCCATTTCACCCCATTTCCCCCCCAGACACCCACCCCCTCCCAGCCTGCAGCCCCTCTGTGCCCTGTGGACGCCGATGGGGACCCGGCCTCACCCAGCTGCACCCCCAGGTTGGACCCCCCTCCCCCCACCAGAACCCAGAGCTCATTTTGGGCTTAAAAAGCCCCGGATAGGTGCCAATTTCACCCCCTTTGACCCCCAGGAATGAGGTGGCACCACGTGAGGATGCGTCTGCGGTGCTGGGGGGGCTGATCCTCGAGCTGTCCAACCTCAAGTGAGTGCTGGGGGGGGGTTAGGGTTAGGGTCCCATTGGCACTTATGGGGTCTCGCTGTCCCCTATGGGGTCTCACTGTCCCCTGTGAGGTCTCACTATCCCCTATGGGGTCTCATTGCCCCCTATGGGGTCTCACTGTCCCCTATGGGCTCTCATTGTCCCTGCAGCCGCTGTGAGATGTGCGCCCATCGTGCCCTATAGGGGTCTCACTATCCCCTATGGGGTCTCACTGTCCCTTATGGGGACTCTCATTGCCCCCTATGGGGTCTCATTGTCCCCTATGGGGTCTCATTGGTCTCTATGGGGTCCCATTGTCCCCTGTGGGGTCCCATTATCCTACAGCTGCCGTGTGATGAGCGCCCATCGTGCCCTGGTGTCGCTGCTGTGGCTGCGTCGTGAGCGGAGCCGGGGGGTGAACAACAGCAGGAGGAGGAGGATGGAGGGGGACGAGCCAGGATGAAGCTGCAGCTGTGAGTGGGGCTGTATTGGGGGAAAAAAACCCATAATGGTGCAATAAACACACGAGTGTGAGCAGGGCTGGAACAACATACGGACCACATATGGAACACCACAACAGGGAATGGCTGCTGAGCTCTGCTCCTGGTGCAAAGTGGAGGTGTAAAGTGGGGGTGTAAAGCTCATGGTGCACAAATGATGGTGCAAAGTGGTGGTGCACAACTGAAGGTGTAAAGTGGTGTAAAGTGATGGTGTAAAGATGATGGTGCACAAGTGGTGGTGCAAAGCTGATGGTGTACAAATGTTGGTGCACAAGTGATAGTGCACTAATGATGGTGCACAGTTGGTGCCCAGCTGCTGCCTTCTGTCCCACGTTGCGCTCAGCACAGCCTGGGGATGACACAGAGTGCGTTATTAGTAATAGTAATTAGTAATTACGGTCTTAATTAACATCATCACCACCACAACTGCCCCGACACACACAGTACAATATGTGGGGGCCAACTCCATAACCCCTATAGCCCATAACCCCTTATAACCCCCATAACCCCACAACCCCAAAGCCCCAATAACCCCATACCCCTATAACCCCATAAATAACCCCATAACCCCATAAATAACCCCAGAACCCCATAACCCACAACCCCTTCACCTAATAGCCCCTATAACCCCATACCCCATTACCTGCTATCAGTCACCGCCGTCCCCGTGTCCCCGTGCTCTCGGTGCATACACAGAGCGATATGACGCCAGGGTGAGCGGGCAGAACCTCCTGGTGTGCGCGTTGTCCCGCGTGGCGCCGCACTGCGGACACACGTAGCGCCGCAGGATGGGGCACAGCACGCGGCCACGCGCGTCCTTCAGAGCGTGGCTGCTCCACACCGCGCGGGACTCCCCGTTACGGCGGCAGAACGGGCAGAACGGGGACGGGAAACGGGGGCGGGCTGATAAGGGGGGGCGGGCCGACAGGGGGCGCTGTGGTGGCGCGATAGTGGGTCGTGATAGTGAGAAGGAGGGCCTTGGTGGTGATAGGGGGGGACATGGTGATAAGGGGGGATGGGGGGATGGGGGGGGTCCTGCTCATAAGGGAGGTCCTGCTGATGCTGTGCTGAGCCGTGGTGACACCGACACACCTGGGGACACACACAGACATGGTGGAACATGGCAAATGGCGACCAGGGATGGGGACACCCCCCCAGTATGGTGACCCCAGTGGCAATGACCCCAGGTGACCCCCATTATGTTGCCCCCCCCCCCCAATGACAGTGACCCCAGTAATGGTGACCCCCCCCAATACGGTGACACCCCCATGATGGCGACCCCAGTGACACTGACCCCAGGTGACCCCCCGGTCACATTGCCCCCCCCGCCGTTGCCCCCCCCCCCCCATTCCCATACCTGCCGTCCCGGTTTGGTCCGCTCGGTTCTGTCCCATCCCGGCTCGGTCCGTTCCGTTCTGTCCTGTCCCAGTTTGGTCCGTTCCATTCAGTCCGGTCCTATGGTTCCGTTCCCGCAGCAGAGCCCTCAGCAGGGCCAGCAGCCCCATGGAGTCGCACCATGGCTCCCATATAGGGCCCTGATCCCATATAGGGCCGTGATCCCTTATAGGGCCCTGATCCCTTATAGGGCCCTGATCCCATATAGGGCTGTGCTCCCTTATAGGGCCGATCTCCCCTATAGGGCCATGCTCCCTTATGGGGCCATGCTCCTCTATAGGGCCCTGATCCCATATAGGGCCCTGATCCCAAAGGGGACCGTGATCCCATATAGGGCCATGCTCCCATAGCCGTCCATGCTCCCCTATAGGGCCGTGCTCCCGTTGCCGTCCGTGCTCCCGTTGCCGTCCTTGCTCCTGTTGCCGTCCATGCTCCCGTTGCCGTCCGTGCTCCCCTATAGGGCCGTGTTCCCGTTGCCGTCCGTGCTCCATTCTCCCCCCCAGCCCCGTCCACCACCTCCTTTATCCCCCGACCCCCCCTTTATCCCCCCTCATTGGAGCCGCCTCGTCTGCCCTGTGGGGCGGCGGCGTCTGGGGCTGCTGCCGTGTGGGGTCGGTGGTGCTGCTGTGGGGTGGGGCTGGCACCGGGGGAGCGTTGGGTGGGGGGCACCTCATGGGGGCACGGGGGGGCCCGGCGGGGGCTGATTGGCCCCTTTGGGGTCCCATTGTAAGAAGTTTGTAAACGTTTGTTCATTGTGTGGGGTGTCACAGTTTGTAAACGTTTGTTCATTGTGTGGGGTGTCACAGTTTGTAAACGTTTGTTCATTGTGTGGGGTGTCACAGTTTGTCAGTGTTTGGGGGGATGTTGCTGGGGGTGGGGGCTGTGCGGGACCGGGGTCAAGCGGGCTGCCGGGTTTTGTAACCGCCCCTCGGCTCCCGCTTTCTCGCTTTTTTTTTCGCGGCTCCTGCCCTCCCCGCTCCTGGTTACGCCGCTCCGCCCCCACCGGCTCCGGATTGGACGAGCTCGGGACGGGGAACGAAGGCACCTGGCGACGGGGAAACTGCTCCTCAAACCCTTCACCGACGAACCTAAAATAAGGGCACAAGCAAACCGGTTAACCCCTAGTAATCTTTGTGCACGAAGGCCGAACGAAGACCCACGGGGTGGGTAAGTATAGGCCGGTGAAGCCGTTCGGTTGGGTTGGGTTCCCCGGGGCACAACGACTGAGACGTCCAATTGCGGGCGAAGCGAGTGCGGACCCGTCGGTAGTGCGGTTCCCACATCCCGCGAGGGACCGGGCCACGAAAAGGGGGAAGCGTGTGTGTGTGTGTGTGTGTGCGTGTGTGTGTGTGTGTGCGTGTGTGTGTGTGTGTGTGTGCGTGTGTGTGCGTGTGTGCGTGTGTGTGTGTGCGTGTGTGCGTGTGTGCGTGTGCGTGTGTGTGTGTGTGTGTGTGTGTGCGTGTGTGTGTGTGCGTGTGTGCGTGTGTGTGCGTGTGTGCGTGAGTGTGCGTGTGTGCGTGTGTGTGCGTGCGTGAGTGTGTGTGTGCGTGCGTGTGTGTGCGTGCGTGAGTGTGTGTGTGCGTGTGTGTGTGTGCGTGCGTGTGTGTGCGTGTGTGCGTGTTCGTGTGTGTGTTCATGTGCGCATGTGTGTGTGTGCGTGCATGTGCATGTGTGTGTGCGCGTGTGCGTGTGTGTGTGTGCGTGCGTATGTATGTGTGTGTGTGTGTGTGCGCGTGTGTATGTGTGTGCGTGTGTGTGCGTGTGTGTGTGCGCGCGTGTGTGCGTGTGTGTGCGTGTGTGTGTGTGTGCATGCATGTGCGTGTGTGTGCATGTGCGTGTGTGTGTATGTGCATGTGCATGTGTGTGCGTGCGTATGTATGTGCGTGTGTGTGTGCGTGAGTGTGTGTGTGTGTGTGTGTGTGTGTGTGTGTGAAGGTGCTGCAGGAAGATGGGACAGAAGAAGAGTAAGCCTTCTGGTCCCATGGGTGGGGGAACTAGTGGTGAGGTTATAGGTATACCCTGTATTCCCCAGACAGTCCATTGGGACTCATGATTAAGAATTGGAATGATTCCCCTTCTAGGCGGGGAAAAAGTAAAGTTAAAATGATTCGTTATTGTGTAGAAGTATGGGGCAATAAGGCCATAAAAGGGGAGAGTGTATGTTGGCCCCTTTTTGGCTCCTCTAAGGACTGGGTATGTCAGGCCCTTATCCTCTGTGTAAATGCTAAGGAGTCTTCTGGTTCAGAGGAAAGTGAGTCTGCCCACCTCTGGATAGCCTCAGAGCCGAGGAGGCATTTATATCACCTAAAAGAAAAAGGAGGGCGGGAGGAGAAGGGATTTAGAAGTCCCAGTGTCACCACCGCCCTACATAACCCCACCTGAACCCACGGCCCCGTCTGCCAGGGGGCCGGGAGCACAGACCCGACCTTCCCCTCTCTCCTTTACCCGCACTCTCCCCGCGGCGCCGGTCCGCCGCCGGTCCGGTCCGCTTCCGGGTCCAGGCCGTCCTGATGGGTCGCCGGGCGGCTTGGGTCCCGTGCGGGCGGGGCGGTCCGAGCTGCTTTTATTCTCCCGAGCACAGCGGCCACCAGGCGCCGTGTTACGAAGGGAAACCCCAAAATCAGTAGCTATGAGGGTGTTACGGAGGTTCCACGTTACATTGGGGTACTCAGGCCTTAGTGGATCAGTTTGCCAATAATTCTATGTGTACAGGGGTATATAACATAGCAAAGGGGATTGTTAATGGACATATGACTTGCTGGAGGGTGAATGCAAAGAATATGAGAAAAAGAATCCCAGGAGGGCGAGAATTGGCTTATCGACCCTTCACAAGGATCCAGTTGGACTTTACTGAACTCCCTCAAACTGGGAGATATAAATATTTATTAGTGATTGTAGACCATCTTACAAACTATGTTGAGGCATTCCCTACGGCAAGGGCTACAGCACAAACAGTAGTGAAGGTACTATTAGAAAATATAATTCCTCGATATGGAATTAGAGAAGCAATAGATTCTGACAGGGGAGCTCATTTTGTGTCAAAGGTTACACGTGACACAATGAAAATTCTAAGGATTAAATGGGAATATCATACTCCTTGGCACCCTCAGAGCTCTGGTAAATTAGAACGAATGAATGGGGAAATTAAAAAACAACTTAGAAAATTAATGATAGGAACTAAGACATCTTGGATAAAATGCTTGCTGTTAGCTCTGTTAAATATATGTGTGAAGCCCAGAACTGATCTGGGAATTTCACCTTTTGAAATGCTGTATGGTATGCCCTATAATCTTGAAATACCTCTTGGTCACCCCCATTTACAAGATGATCAATTAAAATCTTATACAATTAATGAGTGGGTGCAAGGAACTACAAGAAGGATCTGATTGCACAGCAGTCCCCATTGGAGATAGCAATCCATAGGATACAGCCGGGGGATGGGGTCCTAATAAAAACTTGGAAAGAAGCTACACTAACACCACAAGGGGAAGGTCCCTATGTTGTTTTATTTACTGCAGAAACAGCTATTCGAACCACAGAGAGAGGATGGACTCATGCCAGCCGTGTTAAAGGACCCATCGGTGACGAGAAGTGGGAGGTAGCTCCCGGGAGTGACGACCTGAAACTCACAATGCGACAAGCCCAATGGGTATTCCAGGTAAAGGCTTCCCCTGAAGAACACTACTGCTGCTGAGAAGAACTAAAAAAACCCCTCGTAGCTGGTTGCAACCCAGTTGACGAGTGAGGCAGAGGAGTGAATTGTGGGGAAAGATGGGCCTTAGGGGTATCCATTGGTACTTGGGGATTCTCACAGTGATCACATTTTGTATAGCAGCACAACGCCACCCACACCAAGCTTCCTTACATCCCTGTGTGACCTGGTACCTATACAGCCCAGTCTAAACCAAAAGGGTTACTATTCTTGCCTAAGCTCAAACCTAGGGAGGGGATACTGTAACCACCCAGGCTCATATTACTGTGCCTATTAGGGATGTGCAACTATTGCCTCAAATTGGGCACCTGGGGCTGGGCAGGATAAATATCTACAAGTAGGGCATGGACCCTATGGGTGCATACCTCCTAACCGAAACCCACAGTTGGGAAGATGGGCTGTGTGGGGATTAAAGACAGAGAGAGAGAGAGAAACATCTGCCAGCAACAATGGATAAATGTAACAAATCCAGATAACCCAGTGTGGCTGTTAGGGAAAATATGGGGTGTAAGTGACTTGCGGAATCAAACTCTATAACACATAGATGGGTTATAAAGCAGGTATGTTTATTCCAGTGCTGGGTGCAAGGGGGATAGCTCCACCAAACTTGCACATGGACTTGTAAAATCGTGACACAGATATAGGTACATCTCATACATAGTCAATGATTTCTCGGAATTCTGATACATATTCAATAGTTGTTTAGCATGCAGACCCCCTCTTGTTCTTATCAGGGGGATGCAACTCCTCTTCTGGTATTTACAACATCTATTCTCCTCCTTGCCTGATGACTTCCGTGAGGTCTCACTCCTTATCTGCATCCTTCCTGCTCTCCCAGGCCCCTTTTTTCCCTGTGCGGAAGGGAGAGAATAGTGTTGTGAAGGAATCCCTGGCTTTAATTGCATCCTGCGACCTTGTGGCTGAAGGGATGCTCAGTAGCAGTTGCTTTGTCCTGTGTTCATTTGCAGATTTGACTAGAGGAGTTGATCCAGCTTCCTCTCTGAGATCTGGAACTGAAACTCTGTCGGATCGCGCAGGTACGTCATAGCTTTGAAATTCTTTAGAGAGCTTTTGCTGCCCGTTTCAGTGCCATTTCATGGCACAGTCCCCTGTACGCTCTGCTACTCAGTTGATGCTGTAGTGTGTGACTGAAACTTTTCATGGGTCTTTGGTTGCAGAAGTGCCCCCAGTGTGGGCCCTGCCCGGTCATCGGTTTCCTCCTGTGCTGGAGCCCAGCTGGAATCCCAGCAGTGAGTACTCTGTCTTCACTGACTTGGCTGACTCGCCGCTGATCTTCAAAACTTCATGCACGTGATATTTAACTTCATACATTCTGTTAAGGTCCGGAAAGAGAAGAGGATGAATACAAACGAGGAAAATACTCTCAGGGCTCATCCCGTCTCCTGAAGCGACTGCTGAAGGAAATGGAGAAGGCAGAGCGTGGTGGGTATACTTCAGTCTGTTCACTGTGGGACCTGGGAAGCTGAGGTGTGATATGCAGGTGTGGGAAGGCTGTAGCCTGCACAGCAGGAAGGAATGGGTCAGAGCCGTGCTGCAGCCGTGTTCCATGTATCACCTTGCAGGTGCTGTCAAGCACCAGAGACGGTCTGCTGCCAGATGGTCTGCATCCAGCCAAGACCCAGAGGCAGCTGCTCCCCCAGCACAACCATTACTTGTCAGAGCTGCTTTGTGCAGTCGTTGGCACCCAGATGGCAGCAAGTGGCAAGCGCTGTGCTTCTGTTCATCCAAAGCCCTCTGTGCAGCTGAGCAAGTTCAAGGCAGGAGAAGCATCCCGAGCAGGGTTGGCTGCCTTTGCTAATGCTGGAAATGAGGTGGAGATGCTAATTCTGAAGGCTTGGACTGTGTGTTAGAGCTTGGATTTCAGCCTGCAGCTACCTGGCTGTGATGGGCTGGTGACAGCACAGAATGTGAGGGCCTTGCACAGGAGCTGATTCCTCAAGAGGTGTGAGGGAGTCAGCATTGTCCAATAGCTGGGAGGGCCCAAATGCCTTTGGGTAACAGAGGGGCTCACAGTGTACTTGGGGGTGGGGGGCCTGGACTTTACCTGAGCTCGGGATTGGAGAAGCTCAGTTTTTGATGAGGGCACGTGACATCCCACTCCTACTGCCCTGCTTTCTTTCTAAAGGAACGGGCCAACAAAGTGAGCAGGATGCACTCCAGGAAGGTGGATATCCCACACTGCCGGTCCCGGATGCACTCCAGGAAGGTGGATATCCCACACTGCCCATCCCGGACAGAGGAATGCAGGCAGCACCAACCAGCATGCCAGGTAATTTCTGTCCCATGATCATACGGTGTCACAAACCAGAGTCACTGCGTGCCTGCAGGCTCTTGCTGCCAGCTCTTGCACACCAGGTCAGCAGCCAGACCTGAGCGTGTGAGCATAGAGCACATGTAAAAGAAGCAGGAGTGTTTCTCCCCTGGGCTGGCTCTGGCTGTGCCCTGTGCTGGCTGAAGCCTGACCTTCAGCCTGGGGGGCGTCCCACAGGAGAGCTCAGGACACGCATGCCGGGAAAAGCATGAGGGATTCTGCTCTGTAGCTCTCCCCACAGACCAAGCCCAGACCCCAGAGTACAGCCCCAGCTCTCGGCCCAGAGGAGGACACGGGTAGTGCCTGTGCAGCCTCTTCGTACCCAACGAGAGGTGGAAGCAATCCTTCTTGTCCTCCGGTGCTTCGGCACCAGAGACGGAGGCACCCACTGACAAAATGACCTCTTGGGTCCATGAAGCACACTGAGAGATTATCTGTAGCGCAGCTGAAGGTAACGTGGGACATTGTCTCATTTCTTCCAGGGATGAACACAGGCAAAAGCACAGAGGCTGCTGCTCACACATCTGTGCGGAAGCGCCGCATTCCGGTGACGGTCTCAGCGATGCTGCTGCCTGCGCTGGTGCTGGCCGTTGGTACTGTGATATGGGTGCTCAAAAACTACCTGTGAGTTGGCCTTTCCCCAGAACACCTTATTGCTGCATTTGGCAATGAAGCATTTGTGGTGCCAGGATCCTGGACGGCCAAATCAGCCGCTGGCAGTACACTGCCAGGACTCAGGTTGCAAAGTCTTTCAAGTTTCCCCTTATTTCCTGTCAGTGAGTAGTGCTTTCTGAAACTCATTCTCACAGAGCGCGCAAGAGGGAAAAGAGAGCAGCAGAAGCAGCAGATGGAGCTGGGGAAGGCAACGAGACAGACTCTGACCCAGTCAAACAAGAGTCTCCGTAATAGCTCCAGTCCGTTCCATTCTGCCATTGAAGAGGCCAGAAGTCTTCAAGGTCATCTGGAAGACCTGGAGCTTGAACTCAAAGCCATGAAAGAGATCCTTGGGAACAGTCCTGAGTGCTGCCTTCTGTCAGAGGATGGCCCTGAATGTGAGAGCAGAGCTTTTGTCCTTCATCCTGCATTCTCCAGGACAGGTATCACCAGCAGTTTGAAGATTCTTAGCTCGACACAGCTACATTCCTGTTGAGGGTTCTAATGAGGACCCAGAAAACGAGCTTCCTCTGACTGCCGGACAATGCGTAATGTCTTTGGAGATGTGGGTGAGAATGGCTGGTTTCAGGGAGAGCTGACAGATGGCACAAGAGGACTGGTCCCTTCCAATTTGGTTGCGGAGCTTTCAGATGATGAACTGGATACACCTGGAGATCCTGTCAGAATTCCTGCATTGCTCCATCTGCAAGACTACCATTGTTCCACTCAATGGAACAACTCGATGTTGAGCAGAATGTGGTTGAGCTCCTTCGGGAACTCTCTGAGGCGACTGACAGCGGAACTGCATAGCTTTATTGTATATGAAAAACAACCAAACAACTGTCCCCTCCCTCTCCCTTCCCCTCGCACCCCCCTACCCCCCCCCCCCCCCAAAAAAAAAGACAAAAAAAAACCAAAAAAACCCTAAAAAACAACAAAAAACAACCCACCCTCAATAAAACAAAAAACCAAAACCAATTAAAATCTCAACGCTGTTCTTTTTCTGGGATACACTGAGGTGACGCTTTTCTAGCTTAGACTTTGCAATGAGTTTGTGTCACGGAGATCTCTCTAGAGCTCACTCGGTGACAGCGGGAACAAACCCAGGGAGAGAAGGAACAAAGAACCTCCCCTCTCTAACAGCGCGGTGCAAGGGCAATAAAGAACTGGGGGGGGGGGGGATGGCACTCACCTCTCATCGGGGTACCATCCCGTTCTCTGCAAGCCACGATGTTGTGGGAAGCTGTGGAGGAACTGCTCAAATGTATTCTCTCTAAGAGAGGGGAGCAGGTATCTCCTAAATGCATATCCGAGCTGGTAAAATGGGCTCATATGAATGGACATCTTCAGGAGGTGGCACTGATGTTCACTGTAGCCGAATGGCGAGAAATAGTCGACCATATGTAGGACTTTGTTATCTCCAAAAATAAGGAATACAAAATAAATACACTGAAGAATATGCAAGCCGAGCGGCAGATTGCTGCTGCTGTGGTACAAGCTCTATCCGGACCTAGTGCTCAGTCAAGGTCAGAGCTTGACTCCCTGTTACCAGGAGGTTCGTACTCTGTTTGCTCATCAGCCTCACAAGTCAGGGCTGCCGCAGAAGCCCCGAATAATCCCCCGTCCTCGACCTCTTCAATGTCTCTGGCAGATCCGGTTTTGGCTGGTGAGGAAGGTGCGGTGGGGGGGGGCTGAGGGGTGTGCAGAGCAGCAAGAAGCTCCTGAGAGTGAAAGCGACTCGGATAATGGTGGGAATGAGAAAGCGTTGGAGGAACATAATAAAACATTAACTGAGGAGCTGCAGGACTTAGAACTGCGTACGAAGGAGGCATCAGTCTCTTCGAGCGTTTCACCGATGTCTTTACAGCCCCTGTCTATGCGATTCCCCCCCACACGTAGCGATCCTCCACCTTTGCGTTGGTCTGGAGTCATTAGAGACATGATATTGGAGGGACCGTGTCAAGCTGTGTTTCAGCTCGCTTGCCCGCTGATAGACGATCAGCAGGGAGCTGCTCGGTGGGAAGTGCATCATTGGAAATTGTTACAGCAGGCTGGTAAGACTGTGACTGACTATGGGATACGATCTGAAGCTTCTAAGCAAATCATTCAATGGATTTTCACTGAGGATACTCATATGACACTAGACACTTCTAATCTTGTGCGGTTGTTACTAACACCACCAGAATACGTTGTTGGTCTCATCTCAAGGCAGAAAATAGCATCCAGCCTTTATAGTAACTGTGTTGTGTGTTTCTTTCCTAGTGGAATTGCTTTGTAACTTGCGGTGTTATAAATAATATTAGTAATGGTTTGACATAGTGTGTGATTTTCAGTGTTACCAATGCAGTCTCAAGAATTAGAATTTTAGGCATTATCCATAGATCAAATGTGTGTTAAAGAAAGGATTTGATGTAATCAGTGCTGTAATCTATGGGAATAGCTCTTTTAGTATGTTAGTACTGCTCACTCATGATGTTATTAGCCTATTAATTAGCTTTTCTTAATTTGCAAAGACAAAACCTGGAAAGGAATCCCAGGCAAAGGGATGACCCTGTATTGTAGAATGGATACGTCTCTTACACCCAACTAATTGGGATTTTAAAAATATGACCATGCATCACTTGAGACAAAAGTGCATACTAATAGAACTAAATTTGATAGTTTATTCTGTTTTCCAGGCAGCTGTTCCACTTGGGCTCTGTATCACGCACTGGCCATGCAGATATGGTGTACAACTGGAAGAAATCCTTCAGACCCTGAATGCAGGAGAGAATCTGTGATGGGTGAGAGAGGAAAGGTGCACTTTGAAGCAGGGAAGGCCCTGCTGGCACAGCCTGTCGCAACCACCACCAACACGGTTTGCTGTTTCTCAAGGGTCAATAAGTAATAATGCCCCTAGTGATACTCCAGCACATTTGTCCTCTAAAACTGGTTCTATCTGACATGCAACTTCATAAAGTTCAATTATCAATTATTAGCTCAAAGGCATGGTTATGAGCATCCTAAAAGCATTTGTTGCACAATAGTTAGTGGCCATTAAAAATCAATATATCAGAGTATATGAAAGTTGAAGACTTTTCCTAACTAGTGACATGTGAACACAATGGGACCCTCATGGATTTATTTCCAGGTTGCAGAAACTTAGGTTGCAGAGCAAACGAGTTTGTTCTTTTTAGTAGGTTTAACAGTAATGTTGTTATGCTGTGTTTGACTTGTCTCTTTTTTCACTTCTAGAGGATTGTCAATCGAGGTCTTGATTGAGTTATAATGGTTATGTTATTAATATAAGTAGTGTTGTTATTCTATAGGCAGTAGCTTGCTAATTAATAAAAAAGGGGGGGTTGCCGCGCTCCGACCCCGCAGAGCTCCACTCCATGCGGTACTTTGAAATAGGGATGACGGATTCCGGCCCCGAGCAGCCCTGGTTCTTTGAAGTGGGGTACGTGGATGGCGAAATCTTCGTGCACTACAACAGCTCCGGTCGGAGGTACGTGCCCCGCACGGGGACAAGTACCAGTGCTGCGTGGAGCACGCCAGCCTGCCCCAGCCCAGCCTCTACTCATGAGGTGAGTGAGGGGATGTGGGGCTGGGGGGCTCTGGGCTGCCCCTTCCGCTGCTGACAGCCCTGCCTTCCCCCAGAGCAGTCACAGTCCAGCCTGGTGCCCAACGTGGTGGGGGTGGTTGTCGCCGTTGTGGCCATTGCCATCATGGCTGGCGTTGGATTCATCATCTACAGACGCCATGCAGGTAAAAGTGGAGGGGTGTAGGAGGACAGTGGGGGCTGTGGGGGGATTTGAGGCTCCCTCAGGAGCCCTCAGCCTGGCTGTGATGTGAACCTGTGCTGATGCATCTCTCTGTCTGCAGGGAAGAAGGAGAAAGGCTACAACACGGCGCCCAGTGAGTGATGAGGGCAGCGCTGTCCCCCACCTCTGCCCAGTGCCAGGGCAGCATTGGGGTCCCCGATTTCTCCCAGGGTTCCCCTTCCTGGTGCTTAAAGCTGCTCCATGCCCACAGCAAGAACAGGGCTGGGGGTCATGGCTGTGAGAGTCCTTCCTTGTTTTCTGGCTCCAAGCTTGCTTCCTGAGGTGTTTCTTGTGAGAAGACTCTCAATGATTTATTGAAGTGGCAAGTAATGGGTGCTACCGTGTGACAATCAATATCACTTTTTGGGTATTTGAATATTTGAAAGCACCTTCCTTCAGAGCTGTTTGCCTCCAGAAGAGTGCTCAGGACTGTTTATGAGCGGAAGATCTGGCCCGGGACTAAATAGCTCCAGCTTGGTGTGGGAAATCTGGGTAATGAAGCCATCGTGCCCTGTGAAAAACAGGATGCGGATGGGTATCCCTGCTCCCTCTTATCTGCTGGCAAGGCTCAGAAGATGGGAACAAAGGAATTTCTGCTAAGATCCCAGAGCCAGAAGCTTCCATTCCAAGGAGTGCTGACTCAACTACTTTGGATTCGAGCTGTCACTCCAAAGTGAGCTGACTTGACCACTTTGGACATATAAATAAGTTGGTGCTACCATTGGAAATTGTCATCGTGGTCACCATTAACAGAACAACGCCTGACGACCCACCACAACTGAAGACCAATGACTGAACTACAAACCTCGATGGATCCATGGTGGTGAATATCTCCCTCTTGCTTCCTACAGAGACTCCTTGCTTCTATTTCATATTTTTACTGCATTCCCTTCCTCATCACCCTACACCATAATAGCGTCCGTCCTCCCCTTCCCCATCTCCCTGATGAAGTCTTGTAATAAACTGGTCGGACCAATGTTTGAACCATTGTTTCTTAATCCCGCACCAGGTATATGTATATCAAAGAACCTTGCCTCCCTCCTACAAACTGGGCTGAGACAATGGCTCTTCTTACCTTACAGGCCAGGAAGGTGGAACCAGCAACTCGAGCACAGCTGCGGTGTGGGGCTGGGGGTTGGAAGGGGTCCCTGTGCTCCTTGTGCTCCTTGTGGTGCTGCACCAGGGCTGGGCCGGGACTCTGCAGGGAGCTGAGGGTTGGGATGTGAACGTGGCCCTATGGGACACCATCTCTTCTTCTTCACACAGGAAGTAACCAAACCGTCTGAGTGCTGTGCTTCAGCCTGCAAGGGGCCAACTGGCCACACGAGCATTTGGGGTCGGTGATGAACACAGCCCCATCCCCTCTACCTCTCACATCTCCCTCTGCTTCCTATGCTGTTATGCTTTTCCTGTGCTGCTTCTTGTGAAATAAAGTGTTGGGCTGTTCTGTGCTCAGCCTGCCTGCATTCTGCTCTGTGCCGTGCTCAGGGTTGGGGTGGATGAGGGGACCTCTCCTCATCCCTCCTCCCCCCACCCCACACTCTTTGCCCATTGCTCCATTTCACACTGCTGCTCTCCTCCTCCCCTTTGCACTCCCTGTGCTATCTGCAACGCTTTGGCATGAAGACGTGACTGGTAAGTTCATCCAGTATTGGGCTGAGCTGTGCTTCCCCCCCATAACCCACAGTGCTGCCACAGCCACATTCTGAGGGCAGACACCCAGCTTCCATAACCAACCATGCACTGAGGCTGAGCTGCCCACACCCCACATCCCAACCTGCTCCTCTACAAAACTTCTCCGCTTTATTCCATACAAATCCCAGAGCATCCCACTCTTCCCATCCTGCAGCGGGAAGCGGAGACAGCCACAGCTCCCCATGTCCCATCGCATCCCACTCCAGCTGCCCTGTGGTCCTCAGTGCTGCAGCAGCCGGCTGTAGGATCCACTGCGGGTCCTCAGTTCGGTGGGTGTCCCCATCTCAGCCATGGTGTAATGCTCCGGCACCACAACATGGTCTGCCTTCTCCAGCATCCGGGGTTGATTGCTGATGAGCAGCATTGACTGGTCCCCCCTGTTGGGCATTGGGTAGGTTTGTGGCGTGGCATTAAGCTGGTACATTCGGTGTTACACACTGTGTGTGAGTCCCGTCTGATCCCATGTGCGGAGGCACGGTACTTTCACACAGCAGCCTTGATTTGTCACCGGATCGGGAGGCGACAGCCTTCATGTCAGAAATGTGGACAAATGCTTCTGTTGTCTGAACCGTCTCTTGGCCCTCAGCACAATGATGCGCTGCCTTTCCAACCCTTCACAGCACTGCTAGGTGCCAAGTGCTGTGCTTTAAGTCTGTTGTACGATGAGTGGCAGCAGAGACTTTCCAAGGGAAATGCTTCATGCTGTAGATAAACAACAACAACAAATACAGCTGGGTTAATGTGGTTGTCTTCCTGAGGCATATTATTTGAACCAAAAAAGAAAATCCCCATCCCTTCTTGCTGGTGCTCTTGGCCACCCCCAGGATGGGCTGAAAACCACTTCCAGGTCCTTTCCTTAGAGCCTTTGATGCAGAGGGTCCCCACAGATTCCATTCCAAGATCTCCCTAAGCCTCCCTGTTTCCTACAGCTCTAGGCACTGATCCTAAAACAGCTGGGCTCTGTTTCGAGCCTGTGGGACCCCAGGAGTTCCTCACACCATCTTCTGCAAAGCCAGAGCTGCCCACAGTCCCCCACAACCAGTCTTCCCACAACATACGTCAGGGTGCGGATGCAGCGTGCTGAGTCCCGGATATTTCACACTTTGATGTACAACGTGGACACGGTGAACACCAACCCCGTGTGGCTGCAGTACTTGATGGAAACAACATTATTTGGGTGACCCTTGAGGGAAGCAATTTCCTGACCCGTCACCAAGTTCCACATCTTACAGCTCCGGTCTGTAGGAAGAAGAACGTGCCTGAGAGAGTTGGGCTGGGGAGTTCCTCCGTGGCGTGGAGGCTCCGACTCCTTCCCAAGCGCTGCCTCCCACCACCCACAGCTCCTCTCCAGGGCAATGAAGCCAGCCTGCTCCAGCACCTGGACATCAAAACGCAGGGACAGGGGAGCAGCCCAGAAGGAGCCATCCCTGCCATGCACCCCAATTCCCCACACCAGCCTGGGGAGATCTATGAGAATAGCACATAAAAAGCCAGCAGCCCCCACACCTGTTCTGTCCAACATATACCTTTTTAGGCAGTGAAAAGCAGTTCATCAGTGGCATCCAGGCAGAGCACAGGCTTGGTGTGTCCTTCTGCCACAGAGACGCACTGCAGTGGGGCTGTCCTGGAATTCTGCTGCCGCCCACTGGATTAATGATGCCCCCTGCATGCGAAAGAAAGAAGGTGGGGTAGGTATGTGGAAAGGCACAGCACTGCAAGGTCCTACAGGCATGGGAAAGCACGAGCTGCCTCACCCCCAAGCATCTTCCACTTCCTGGTAGGGCAATGGGCCCCTCCATCTGAACTCAGGCATATCTGAGCAATCATCTTCATGGAAAACTTTGGCATCTCCCCACTAGCAGCCCTTGCCTAACGGCTCTGCCCAGGTGACACAGACTGTGAGACGTGATGCTCACGGCCTCTGCTCTGAGCCAGGAAACTCAGCTCATTGGACCTCAGCTCAGTTGAGGACAAACTGCACTTTCTCCATCCTGAAGCTCTGCCAGGAACGCTTCATTAGACCAATTTCATGGCAGTTCCTTCAAGCTGCCAGCCAGCCTGTGGTTGGCAAAGTTTGGAAACGGAGCTGTACTCCTTTTAAAACCAACAGGATGACAGGGGGCAGCACTGGCATTTGCACCCAGCACCCTGTCCCCGATGCTGGCTCAGAGGATCCATCCTCACCAAACCTTCTTCCAAGGGACGCCCTGCAGGCACCTCATCCCTCCGGCCACAGCATCTGCCAATCACTTCCACATCAGAGTGTTCAGAACACTGAGGTCCAGCAGCCCCACTGCTGCAGTCCTGAGCTATGTGGACACCAGCAGCTCTTTCCTGCTGGCATTCCAAGCTCTGCCTGGGGCTCTGAGCTATGCTAAATCTTTTCCTATGAATAGGCAAAACAAGGCAGGAGGCTGGAGAAGGGCAGGCCCAGGGCTGCATGAGGTCTGCATTAGTCAGGAGGGTGAAGGTAAGCTCATTAATTCGGGTTTTGAAGTCACACGCGTGCCATCTCCTTCTCAATTAGCAGCTTTGCTCACACATTCAGCAGCTCTCCTCTGACCCCTAGTGTTGCTACTGGTCTCGAAGTGACACCGAGACCAAAGGGAAATCCCGGCTCCCCAGGGTGAGATGCGATCAGAGCAAACAGCTCAAGGCGACAAAGCACACACGCGCCTGGAGCCGTGTATCCAGTGGTTGCTGAGAGCAGAGCACCCATCAGCACCAGAGGTGCTCCTAAAGGGCAATGAGAAGGTTGTCCTTGCACTGGGACAAACTCAGGAGCACATTCAGCCCGAGGCTGAGCTCTGCACAGCAGTGACTTGGCTTCTGGGGCAGAGAACTCTGCTCACACAGGACCCAGCACTGCAGAGGTACAGCCAAGAGTGGGGAACGCCTGCACGTATTTCCCTGGAAGATGCTTGCAAGAAAAACACACTGACAGTGCCCAGTGTTGCTCACCCCAGCATTACAGTCCTGCTGGAGAGCCAGGGATGCGACAGGACATGCTGACAAGAAATGACACAGAGTGTGTGATGAGGTCCTCAATCTGCTTATTATGTGGATTATGCGGAGAGGTCTGGCTGATGGAGCTTCTCACTGTGTGAGTCGGTCAGCATTAGAGAAAGCCAGCATGGAGTTCTGTGAGCTTTTGCAGGGGACGAAGAGGCGCAGAAGCTGCTACCCACCTTTGGTGCTCTTAGAAAGTTAACTGAGAGAATTGGAAGGGAGACCATCAGCTGACCAAATGGACACCAATAGGTCAGGTCCTGATCAGACCCGACGGAGGGCCATGGCTCCCAGACCCTATGCCACTCCTTGTCAAGGGCAGGAAACACGTCTGTGTCGGGACCCCAAGTGGGCCCCGCTGGCTGCCGGCACATTGGGTTAAGCCGGCACCAAATGACGAGCCATCCTGTGCACCGTGAGGATCCGAACATCTCAGCACCAGTTTTGGTCAACAACTCCTTGGTTAATGTCTCCAGTGCAGCCAGTGATTTGACGTCAGCACTGGGCAGCGGCTGCTGGTAACGGCACATGAGACAGCGTTGCTCCCAATGTGCCTGAAGGTCCGAACTGGGAATCCAGCCTTCATGCCGGACTGATAGTTCGTGAGCGGGGGAGACCTTGTTCCTGGATAATCCCCCAGTGGTGGACATTCAGAATGATTCTGCACAGCCAATATGGTTTTGTCTTCTTATTTGGTTATGGAGTGTGACATTATAATGCACACTGGACAGAACTGGATTGCCATGAAGATTCTGTACAATAGTGTTACATTGAACTTGGAGAAGTTGTAACTCCATTGTGTACTGTGCTGTTATCTTGAACTTGAATGCACTGTTCTCTACAAGTTGACTAAGTGTTGCCATACAGCATTTCACAATTTTTAGGCAGATTGCTGTTGTGTGCTTTCAGGTTTGTAGTCACTGCAGCTGCATCTCTTTGGTATGTTATTATGACAGTTTCATTGTTTTTCGCATATGTTTAATGATTGATTCATTTGCGGAATAGCCTTAAATGTGCAAATCACCTTTGGGGTAACAGGGAGTATGCAGGGGAACCTTTACAGGGGCTGCAGATAATAAAGAGGGGGGAGATGTTGGGTATTGGGCAGGTGGTGCCTGCATGCACCAGCAGTGGAGTCATGGAGGTCATGGGTATCTGATAGGGGTGGTCACCTGTACCACTATATAGGGATTGTGGTGCGGCATTAAACTGGTACTTTCAGCGTTACACACTGTGTGTTCTGGTTAGCATTTGGGCTGCTGTGCTCAGATGTGTCTGGGGTTTTCTTGTTTTAAAATTGAAGGGCTCGTAAGGAGCAGAGGGATGTGAGGTATTTCTAGTCCGCTTCATGCTCCCGATTCCAGAACCCTTCCAATTGTGAGGAAACAGAAGTGCTGAGCTGTGTGCGTGTTCCACGGTGCAGAGTCCAGTGACAGTTGGTGCCCGGCGTCTGTGCAGGGCAGCACCGAGGTTGTTAGAAGCATAGGAATCTGCCAGAGAGGAATCTGATGTTAAGGTACTAAAGGTAAAAGGCAGCATTTCTATCAGTACTGGAGGAGGGTAGGAAACTTTGTCCTTAAGTGCTGTTTTTGTTCCCTTTGTCATGCAGTCAATCCAGCAACTAACTTGAGAACCCGACTTCTCCTCTCTTTAGTTTAGATTTGGGGAAATTCCCTGAAAAAAAAAAAAAAAAAAAAAAAAATTTCCTCGAAAATTCACTAGTGTCTGTGTGAGTAAAAGGTTCCAACCTTTATTGACTATCGGAAATGCTTAGCTCAGAAATGTGCAGCACTTTAATGAAAGAGTTCTGAATCACTTGAATTTGATCTTCTGTCTGGCCTGGTTGCAGGTTTTACTGCATTTGGTACCTTAAAAATAAAGCAACAAAACAAATCTAAAATACCAAAATATTTGATTTTTACATCAGAAAAGAAAAAAAAAAAATGAACCAACCCAAACCCTTGTTGTGGCTGAGCAGAACGTGCTGCAGCTCCATGCAGTGCTGAGTTACAGTATACAGGCACATGTGTGTGGATTTGTGTATTGATACGCACTGTCATGCTTTTGCTGTACAGGTAATAAAGACGGAGGATGGTTTTTGTGGATTCTGCAAAGGTGAAGAATCCTTGAAGACCAGAAATTCCAACTTACAGAATCTGACATAGGCAAAGTGAGGAGGAAAATTCTTCCTAACCTGTTATAATTAATTAATTCACGGATTCAGTGTTGGTTCGGCCTATAGGAGAAGTGAACTGCAAAGCTTTGAAGATCACTGTATTTGCTGAGGTTGTCCAGGTGGTTGAGCTTGAAGACCTGCAGCGGTCAGACAAATGTGTTGGGGTTACTCACTGCTGCCACTCGTGGTGTTGAAGGAGGGGCTCCATTGGAGGGCTTGCAGCCGTGCAGCCCAGGGACTCCGTGCTGAGTCAGGGTGATGTTACTAGAGTTTGACCAGTGTTGAGGAGGGCAATGTTTTGAAACAACTGCTCCTGAGAGACTGATTGAATGAAGAGAACAAAGCTGGGAAGACGGGTGGGCATTCCTCATTCTTTTCTGCTTGTCGGTGTTTTGCTTAGGGTTCCTTTTCAAAAGAAGATTTCACTGATCAAGACTGTAGAAGACTTTCAGTCCAAGGAAGCACGAGCCAGCTCTTTGAGAAGCACAGGAAGAGATGCACAGAGATCCCCGAGACCAGAACCGCTTCTGTGCGCTCGTCCAGCATGTCGATTAAAGGAAATGATTGCTATTTCTACTTCTATTCCACTTGTAAAAAGGTCTGCTTGGGTTTTTTCCTTCATTTTTTCTTTCTTTCAGTTCTGAAGTTAAGAGGAATGGGTAGAATAAGTAGAAGTATTACTGCTCTTCAGCAAACTTCATAACTAATTGCATTGTACAATAGAGCAACTCGCTAAAAATGAGCTCAAAGCATGGCCAGTTCTCAGGCTGTACTATTTCATTTTCCTCTCTTGGTTTCCATTGGGTTACAGGGAGACAACTGTCCCTTCAGGCACTGTGAAGCCGCTTTGGGCAATGAAACCATCTGCACGCTGTGGAAGGAGGGCCGCTGCTTCAGGAATGTCTGCAGGTTCAGGCACATGGAGATCACTGTGAGTGTTGGCTCCTCAGAGTTTATCACCAAACCCACTTCTCATTTCTTTAGGTGGGCTGAATGTGCTTTTGCAGATTAGGTTCATTTGCTTTGAAATGATGATGGTTCCTACGGTTAAGAATAGGGGAGGAAGCAGAGGGAAGAGAGCTCAATGGCATTGGTATATCATAGCAGAATATTCTTGTAGTTGATACCAACAGTGTTCTATCAACAGATGCTAAAGAACCACATCATTCAGACAAGCATTCTGCAAGGTGTGTTAGTTTAACCCCTTCTAAACTGGTGTCCTCACCCACAGAATGCTAGGAAAGCTCAGTGAGCCTGGTGCTCCCAGCCTGCGCACTCTTCAGAGTGGTGTTTGAGTGCTGCTTTGTGGCAGTCTGCTCACTGGCACCATCTGGAGCTCAGTCTCCCTTTGCAGATCTTAGGTCCACGTTACCATCAGCTCTTCTTCCTTTCTGTCTTCAGAAAAAACGCAGCATGATTTCCTGCTACTGGGAGAACCAGCCAGGAGGCTGCCAGAAATCCAACTGTGCCTTCCATCACACCAAGGGACGTTACCTCAATGGGGTTTTCTTTCCACCAAGCCAAAGTGAGTTTGTCTTTTTTAGGTACGAAAGATTAACTCTATTACTCACAGGTGGGTATAGTGTCATAAAGAACGCCAGGTAACGTTCACTTGTGAGCTGATAGATAGATTCATAGCTGAACTTTGTGCGCTTCTGATACCTCAGTTTTATCTTGCATGCTCAGCTTCTCTCTGCTCCTGTGGCCTTTGCCTTGCAGGTTGTTCTCCTGCATTTAAGCTTTTACTGGGTGTCAGGGAGATGAATGTTGTGTAGGGGGGGATTTCTTTGTTCACAGAGAAGCCATTTGGATGGGCAAGTGGAGACTCAGCATTTATCTGTGTGGGTTTTCAGCCTTGCCTGCCATCTTTGTGCAGTGGATAATCTGATTGAATTCCTACCGCATAACTGAAGAGACTGATTTTTTCTTTGCTTGTACAGACCAGCTTTCTAAGGAGGGAGAAGAAACAAAAACACCTGTCCAGCAACCAGCTGAAGAAAACCATCATGGATTGCAGATAATTTCCACTACAAAATCTGATGCTGATACAAAACAAGGTATTCCAGGATTAATCAGAAGCACTTGCCAAATAACTCCAAAGCAATTCATTGTACAAACACAACAGAACATAGGGTTGCTGAATGGAATCAGCTATTTCCATGATCTTGTTCCTACCTTGTAACTTCATGTGCCTTTCAGATTAGGAAGGTAAACTCCTTTGTTTACATCATTAGAGCAAGACGAGGCCACAGCATGGAGTTTAAGTGCCTGTATGTGCATCTTTTCAACCAGTGGTGAAAGCCACATTTGCTGATAGAGGAATCTAATGTCATATGGATGGGATAAAGTAAGGGATAAAGCCTACTTTTAATATCCAGAAGGATGAAAGGAGGGCAGCAGACAGACATCAGGTCCATGGTGCTCTTAGCTGTGGGGAGAGCTGACAGGGTTTGTTCTGCATGCTTCTGAGCAGGAGGCAGTTTGCAGAGCTGTGGTCCTCAGCGTGTGCCTCTGTCCCTTGGTCTCATTTACTGCTCTGTGTTCCCAGATGACAGTTTGAATGCTGGAATAAAAACACTTGGATCAGAAGGACCTTCAGGAGCTCCTGCTCATCGGCTCAAATCTCAGATTGTTCGTGTGCCTAAGAAGGAGAATGTGCGGACACTGGTCAGCACTGTGATGCTGCCTGCAAAGCAGGGTAATGATGAGTACCTTTGCTTCCATTTGGTGGCTCCTAAGTGGAATGGATAAATTACAATTGGGACTTACCCTGAGTGCATTACAGTTGCAATATTATTTTGTGTCAGGGCTGTCAAAGTGGTGTCTTTTGGTTGTATTTGTTTTGGGTGGGAAATGGGCTCACAAGACAGTAATTCTGTTGGTTTCTGTCAAATAAGCACTTTGTTTTTCTTTGTTTTAGGGGAGGTGCCTGTGATTCAACTGAATACTGCTGATAAACCTGGAAAACGGAAATCCTCTGTAGGTAAGGGCTGCTTGTGAGCTGCTGTTTGGCTGCCTCCACGTAAATGGGAGGGCACTGCTGAAGCAGGAGGGAGGAAAGTGTGTCGTGGGTCTGTGATGACTCCAAGTGGCACACAAGTGTAGCAGCTGAAAGGTGAATTTGAGAACATACACTTGGAGAAACCAAAGTTTGTGGTTGACTTGTAAAAATCTTTCTCCAAAGGAATTATCTTAGGAATGTTGTTGTTTTCTCTCTGTAGCTGATGTCAGTGGCCTTCCGCTGAAGCGCAGCCTCGTAGAAAGGCTGGGGAAGAAGATCGAGGTTGACAGAGCACCAAGGAGAGGTAAATGGTCATCGGTGTTTGCTGCACAGATTCTCTAGGCTTTCTGCTTATTCTTTCTCAGGAGCGTTGTTGTTGGGAACACATATATTCTGTAATATTATGACAAATCTGGAAACTTGAGCTCTCGTTGTAATTTCTTGTAATCCTTATGCTTCTCCTTTCTTGATGATGACAGAGAAGGGTGCCAAGCCAGCAGGGGAGATCTGGAAGAAGAGACGACTGGAAGAAGAGAAGCAAAAAGTAGAAGAGGTTCTTACTGAGAAGAGATCTAAGGATAAGCGCAAGAAGAAGAGAATTTTCCCTCCACCTGAGCCTGGTAACGTGAAACTGGAAGAGCCACCGCGTAAAATCAAGCAATTGGAAGAAATGCATATTAAAAGCTTAGAAGAAATCAAGCAGGAGAAAGCCCTGCGGATGCAGCAGATCGCAAAGCCAGCAGGTAAGGAGGTGCTTCACTGTCTGCTCTGCTGAAGTGCTTCCCCTGTCAAGCAAATGGAGTTTGCTTAGAATTGCCTGGGCTGTTTCTTACCAAATGCAAAGGCAGGAAGTGCCAGGATGTCCATCCATGTGTTTTTCCATTGAATCCGTGGTGTCTGCCTGCTTCATTCTGGAAAATTCATTCGCTGTGAGGTTTTGTAATTCAGTTTCTCCTGTACTTTCTTTCTGCCATGTTTTTGGTGTGGCATGTTCTGTGTGTTGACACCAAGGTTATCTTCATCTTTGGCATGTTGCTTGTTTTAATATGTAAATGTGTTTGTAAAGCATGGATTGAGTTTTTAACATGGGGGCTAACCTCTGTCAGAAAGGTCAGGGGGGTGAGTTATTCACTGGGGAGGTGAGAGAGGCTTCGTGAAGAGACAGCATGTGAAGGAGGGAAGAGCTTGGATACTGTATGGACTGCGAGATGTCGCCTCTCTCGTGTTCTTTGTTAATGAATGTGAGGAAATAAGCACATGGAGGAAACACTGGCACTCAGGTTTCTTTCTATGCTTGCTGTTGACCAAGTGATTTTCTTTTTCCTTGTTTTAAAGCACCTGGAAGAGAAGAGGAAAAGACTGTGGAATGGAGCAGGGCTGCTCCCAAAGCTGTCTCTGCACCCGCAGAGGTGAGTCCCTTCTGTAGATGGACACAGTGACACAATTTCTTTACATGTTCTCATGTCTCACTGCTCACCATGTGCCACCATCATGAGTGCATTCCTACCTTCCTGCCTTTGGTGAAGAGCTGCAGCCATGTTTCACAATCCTGGTACTTTCAATGGCTTTCCCAGACAGCTTTGCACTCCTCAAACTCAGAATTGATCTGATTGTATCTGGCAGTGAGGCAGTAACCCTGCTGGCACCAGGTACAACTTGTGAGGTTAACGTGGGAGCACTGGATACAAAAAGGTCACGATGGCTTCGTGTTCAATGAAATCAGACTGTGGGTGGATGTTGTGTAGGGGAACAGGAATGACTTTCTGTTGCTCAAACAGAATGTGGTATGTAACAGCTCTAGCACTGTGCTGATTTAAACGAGCACTAAAAAAGAGGAGCCTCCAGCTAAAAAAGCAGCTTTGGTAAGGAGGGGAAGAAGTGTCAGTGCTGTCCTGGTCAGGCTGATACTGAGATACAACTGCTGCAGAAAGTGTGGAGAACTGAAATGTTCTGCAGGTTTCCTTTCAAAGCAGTCGCTTTGTGCAGGATGCTGGATGAATGGCAGTGTGCGCACAATGCTCTGCAGCCCTGTGATTCCTCTGTAGTGTGAAGGAATTTGTCCATTAATGCTGCATTGTTAAAAAGACCTGAGGTGCTCTGCAGCCTTCACGTGGTTGTTAACATCCTTCAGGAGCCCCTTAGCCCCCGTGTTGGGTTCAGGATCAGCAGTGCTGAAGGAGAAGCACTGCAGAGGAAGGATCTCCTGAGCAATCTTTGTCTTTCTTTGACTTTGTCTTCCTTTCTTTGACTTTGTCTTCCTTCTTCCCAGACTGCTGCTCCAGCCCTGCCGGAGGTCAGCCTGCTCACCAAGGCTGTAGAAGATGACACTGAAAAGTTCATCTCGGAAATCTCAGGAGGGGAAATGGAAGCAGAAATTGACTTGGACCTGGAGAAGGATGAGGATGATTTCCTTCGTGAACTTTCTGAGATGACTGACTGTTGAACTGCGTAGTAGTTATTATAGTATGTTAAAAAAAAAAAACAAAAAACACAAACAAACAAACAAAAAACCAAAAAAACAACAAAACAACAACAACAAAAAAAAACCCTTTAATTTAATAAAAACCTTTTCTTTTTGGTTGGATGCCCCAGGGTGATACTTTACTAAAGGAGGCTTCACAATAATGAGTCTTAAAGCACAGCTGAACTGGTAAAAGATTGGCAGACTGCATTCCATTGTCCTGAGTTTTCCTGCTGGTCAGAGTTGAGGTCCTGTGCATCCATTCCCTGATCCTGGTTGGCTCCTTTCAGCAGCAAGAGGACAAAGCAGTTCTGTGACAGCCCAGAAGGACGTCCATCTGTGTGCTGCAGTGCCTGGCAATTGATCTCCTGATTCAGTGACGCTCTGAAGGCTTCAACCTCAAGCTCCTTCCTTCCTCCTCCCTTGGCCATGCTCAGCGTTGGGTGCAGCTGGAAGCTTCTTCGGTGCTCCCATTTCTCGGGCAGTCCCCATGTCTAGCCTGGAGTTCTGCCAGCTCTTGAGTTTTTTTGGTGTATGCTTTTGTTTATGACTTGAATCCTTTAAGGCAACTTAATGACAATGTGGGGGTGGGAGGGAGCAGAATTATTCTTTTGTTTTGGACCAAATGTGCCACCAAGGCGGGGGGTGCTCCCTGCCTTCCAGTTATCAGCAGTGATGCAGCAGCAGTGTGAGAAGCGGGAGCTGCACGCCACTGCTGCGTTATTCCCTCCTTTCCCTTTTGCTGGATTTCCAGTGCTGTTTGCTGGCAGAGCTTGATGCTGTGCTGATGATTTCTGGAAGCCAACACGTGTGCGCTTTGCTTGTCTCAGTTCAGAGTGCAGCCATCCCAGCCCTGCTGTGGGCACAGTGCAGCCCTGGCCCTGCTGGAGGACGCCGTGGTGACTCTGTGCTTCAGCAGGGTATTGAGTGGTTTTCTGCTGACTCTGGGTGGGACTGTGCCCATGTCGTGTCTGCCACTGTTACTGTAAATATTTTATCCTTTCCTTTTGTATTTGCCTTCTATTTAAGATATTGTATGAACGTAGTCAGGCTCCTCTGTTTATGCTGGCGGCTCTCAGCTGTGTTTTTAAATAAACCTGGCACAGGACAGCAGTGCTGTACGTCTGCCTGCAGCTCTTGGAGGGAGCAGGAGGGGAGCCAGGAGTGCTGCTCCAGCAACATCCTGGTGCTGCTGCCACCAGGGTTACTGCTGTGCTGCTGTTATGAGCTCCATGGAAGAGATGAGCTCCAGCATGGCCTCCTCACACTTATTTGGCTCTGAAGCCTTCAGTTGCTATTGGCCGTGGCACATTCCATGCAGTGTGAATCTCTCTAACAGACATAACTGTATCAGTGGAATTGTGGGGGCTGGGAGGGAGGACACAGTGCTGCTGAGAGCAGGGCCAGGCAGCCCAGCATGCTCAGCACCACAGCCAGGTGAGGCTGGCAGTTCAGTTACAGGTGTGTGTGCAGCTGGTCACCACTCAGCCTCCCCCATTGCAGCTCCCCGTGTCCCACAGTTCCCCCATCCCCGTTCTCCCGCTGTCCCATTGTCACCCTGCCACACCACTGCTGTGTGCACTAAACCTTTATTGCCCCCCGAAGAGGTCCTCATTGTACACCACCTGCGCCCGCTTGTCGCGGTGTGAGCCCTTGGCACTGTTCTTTACGGCTGTTGGGGCACAGGATGGGGGCAGGGACTCAGCACTGCTGGCACCCCCACACCATCCCTGTGCCCCCCCAGTGCCCCCCAGCTCACCCAGGGATCCCCACAGCCTGGTCAGCTGATTCCATCTTCTTGTAGGTGACAAAGGCACAGCTGTGGGGGGGTGAGGTCAGCACAGCTTCCACCCCATTCAGCACCACCCCACAACAGATGCACCCATACATCACTGACTCACCCACAGCTTTGCCCACGCCCCCTGCCCCTCTGCCCATCCTGCTCTCGCCTCCCCCGCTCCTCAGGCTCCGGCTCCTGCTCCCAGTCCAAGCGGCTGTCGCGCTCTCCCCTCTCAGGGGGGTCCCCACGTCCCCCACCAGCTTCAGGGTCCCGCAGGTGCTTGCTGGTGCAGACGAAGCTGGTTTGAAAAAATTGCGGGGGTGGAGGGGGGGTGAGCAAAATAAACACAGAGTGAGGGCACAAATATGGGGGAGAGAACAAAATAAAGGGATAGGAACCACAAATAATGAGGTGGGGGCAATAAAGAACTGGGGGGGGGGGGGGGATGGCACTCACCTCTCATCGGGGTACCATCCCGTTCTCTGCCATCCACGATGTTGTGGGAAGCTGTGGAGGAACTGCTCAAATGTATTCTCTCTAAGACAGGGGAGCAGGTATCTCCTAAATGCATATCCAAGCTGGTAAAATGGGCTCATATGAATGGACACCTTCAGGAGGTGGCACTGATGTTCACTGTAGCCGAATGTCGAGAAATAGTCGACCATATGTAGGACTTTGTTATCTCCAAAAATAAGGAATACAAAATAAATACACTGAAGAATATGCAATCCGAGCGGCAGATTGCTGCTGCTGTGGTACAAGCTCTATCCGGACCTAGTGCTCAGTCAAGGTCAGAGCTTGACTCCCTGTTACCAGGAGGTTCGTACTCTGTTTGCTCATCAGCCTCACAAGTCAGGGCTGCCGCAGAAGCCCCGAATAATCCCCCGTCCTCCACCTCTTCAACGTCTCTGGCAGATCCGGTTTTGGCTGGTGAGGAAGGTGCGGTGGGGGATGGCTGAGGGGTGTGCAGAGCAGCAAGAAGCTCCTGAGAGTGAAAGCGACTCGGATAATGGTGGGAATGAGAAAGCGTTGGAGGAACATAATAAAACATTAACTGAGGAGCTGCAGGACTTAGAACTGCGTACGAAGGAGGCATCAGTCTCTTTGAGCGTTTCACCGATGTCTTTACAGCCCCTGTCTATGCGATTCCCCCCCACACGTAGCAATCCTCCACCTTTGTGTTGGTCTGGAGTCATTAGAGACATGATATTGGAGGGACCGTGTCAAGCTGTGTTTCAGCTCGCTTGCCCGCTGATAGACGATCAGCAGGGAGCTGCTCGGTGGGAAGTGCATCATTGGAAATTGTTACAGCAGGCTGGTAAGACTGTGACTGACTATGGGATAGATCTGAAGCTTCTAAGCAAATCATTCAATGGATTTTCACTGAGGATACTCATATGACACTAGACACTTCTAATCTTGTGCGGTTGTTACTAACACCACCAGAATACGTTGTTGGTCTCATCTCAAGGCAGAAAATAGCATCCAGCCTTTATAATAACTGTGTTTGTGTGTTTCTTTCCTAGTGGAATTGCTTTGTAACTTGCGGTGTTATAAATAATATTAGTAATGGTTTGACATAGTGTGTGATTTTCAGTGTTACCAATGCAGTCTCAAGAATTAGAATTTTAGGCATTATCCATAGATCAAATGTGTGTTAAAGAAAGGATTTGATGTAATCAGTGCTGTAATCTATGGGAATAGCTCTTTTAGTATGTTAGTACTGCTCACTCATGATGTTATTAGCCTATTAATTAGCTTTTCTTAATTTGCAAAGACAAAACCTGGAAAGGAATCCCAGGCAAAGGGATGACCCTGTATTGTAGAATGGATACGTCTCTTACACCCAACTAATTGGGATTTTAAAAATATGACCATGCATCACTTGAGACAAAAGTGCATACTAATAGAACTAAATTTGATAGTTTATTCTGTTTTCCAGGCAGCTGTTCCACTTGGGCTCTGTATCACGCACTGGCCATGCAGATATGGTGTACAACTGGAAGAAATCCTTCAGACCCTGAATGCAGGAGAGAATCTGTGATGGGTGAGAGAGGAAAGGTGCACTTTGAAGCAGGGAAGGCCCTGCTGGCACCGCCTGTCGCAGCCACCACCAACACGGTTTGCTGTTTCTCAAGGGTCAATAAGTAATAATGCCCCTAGTGATACTCCAGCACATTTGTCCTCTAAAACTGGTTCTATCTGACATGCAACTTCATAAAGTTCAATTATCAATTATTAGCTCAAAGGCATGGTTATGAGCATCCTAAAAGCATTTGTTGCACAATAGTTAGTGGCCATTAAAAATCAATATATCAGAGTATATGAAAGTTGAAGACTTTTCCTAACTAGTGACATGTGAACACAATGAGACCCTCATGGATTTATTTCCAGGTTGCAGAAACTTAGGTTGCAGAGCAAACGAGTTTGTTCTTTTTAGTAGGTTTAACAGTAATGTTGTTATGCTGTGTTTGACTTGTCTCTTTTTTCACTTCTAGAGGATTGTCAATCGAGGTCTTGATTGAGTTATAATGGTTATGTTATTAATATAAGTAGTGTTGTTATTCTATAGGCAGTAGCTTGCTAATTAATAAAAAAGGGGGGGTCGCCGCGCTCCGACCCCACAGAGCTCCACTCCATGCGGTACTTTGAAATAGGGATGACGGATTCCGGCCCCGAGCAGCCCTGGTTCTTTGAAGTGGGGTACGTGGATGGCGAAATCTTCGTGCACTACAACAGCTCCGGTCGGAGGTACATGCCCCGCACGGGGACAAGTACCAGTGCTGCGTGGAGCACGCCAGCCTGCCCCAGCCCAGCCTCTACTCATGAGGTGAGTGAGGGGATGTGGGGCTGGGGGGCTCTGGGCTGCCCCTTCCGCTGCTGACAGCCCTGCCTTCCCCCAGAGCAGTCACAGTCCAGCCTGGTGCCCAACGTGGTGGGGGTGGTTGTCGCCGTTGTGGCCATTGCCATCATGGCTGGCGTTGGATTCATCATCTACAGACGCCATGCAGGTAAAAGTGGAGGGGTGTAGGAGGACAGTGGGGGCTGTGGGGGGATTTGAGGCTCCCTCAGGAGCCCTCAGCCTGGCTGTGATGTGAACCTGTGCTGATGCATCTCTCTGTCTGCAGGGAAGAAGGAGAAAGGCTACAACACGGCGCCCAGTGAGTGATGAGGGCAGCGCTGTCCCCCACCTCTGCCCAGTGCCAGGGCAGCATTGGGGTCCCCGATTTCTCCCAGGGTTCCCCTTCCTGGTGCTCAAAGCTGCTCCATGCCCCACAGCAAGAACAGGGCTGGGGGTCATGGCTGTGAGAGTCCTTCCTTGTTTTCTGGCTCCAAGCTTGCTTCCTGAGGTGTTTCTTGTGAGAAGACTCTCAATGATTTATTGAAGTGGCAAGTAATGGGTGCTACCGTGTGACAATCAATATCACTTTTTGGGTATTTGAATATTTGAAAGCACCTTCCTTCAGAGCTGTTTGCCTCCAGAAGAGTGCTCAGGACTGTTTATGAGCGGAAGATCTGGCCCGGGACTAAATAGCTCCAGCTTGGTGTGGGAAATCTGGGTAATGAAGCCATCGTGCCCTGTGAAAAACAGGATGCGGATGGGTATCCCTGCTCCCTCTTATCTGCTGGCAAGGCTCAGAAGATGGGAACAAAGGAATTTCTGCTAAGATCCCAGAGCCAGAAGCTTCCATTCCAAGGAGTGCTGACTCAACTACTTTGGATTCGAGCTGTCACTCCAAAGAGAGCTGACTTGACCACTTTGGACATATAAATAAGTTGGTGCTACCATTGGAAATTGTCATCGTGGTCACCATTAACAGAACAACGCCTGACGACCCACCACGACTGAAGACCAATGACTGAACTACGAACCTCGATGGATCCATGGTGGTGAATATCTCCCTCTTGCTTCCTACAGAGACTCCTTGCTTCTATTTCATATTTTTACTGCATTCCCTTCCCCATTACCCTACACCATAATAGCGTCCGTCCTCCCCTTCCCCATCTCCCTGATAAAGTCTTGTAATAAACTGGTCGGACCAATGTTTGAACCGTTGTTTCTTAATCCCGCACCAGGTATACGTATATCAAAGAACCTTGCCTCCCTCCTACAAACTGGGCTGAGACAATGGCTCTTCTTACCTTACAGGCCAGGAAGGTGGAACCAGCAACTCGAGCACAGCTGCGGTGTGGGGCTGGGGGTTGGAAGGGGTCCCTGTGCTCCTTGTGCTCCTTGTGGTGCTGCACCAGGGCTGGGCCGGGACTCTGCAGGGAGCTGAGGGTTGGGATGTGAACGTGGCCCTATGGGACACCATCTCTTCTTCTTCACACAGGAAGTAACCAAACCGTCTGAGTGCTGTGCTTCAGCCTGCAAGGGGCCAACTGGCCACACGAGCATTTGGGGTCGGTGATGAACACAGCCCCATCCCCTCTACCTCTCACATCTCCCTCTGCTTCCTATGCTGTTATGCTTTTCCTGTGCTGCTTCTTGTGAAATAAAGTGTTGGGCTGTTCTGTGCTCAGCCTGCCTGCATTCTGCTCTGTGCCGTGCTCAGGGTTGGGGTGGATGAGGGGACCTCTCCTCATCCCTCCTCCCCCCACCCCACACTCTTTGCCCATTGCTCCATTTCACACTGCTGCTCTCCTCCTCCCCTTTGCACTCCCTGTGCCATCTGCAACGCTTTGGCATGAAGACATGACTGGAAAGTTCATCCAGTATTGGGCTGAGCTGTGCTTCCCCCCCATAACCCACAGTGCTGCCACAGCCACATTCTGAGGGCAGACACCCAGCTTCCATAACCAACCATGCACTGAGGCTGAGCTGCCCACACCCCACATCCCAACCTGCTCCTCTACAAAACATCTCCGCTTTATTCCATACAAATCCCAGAGCATCCCACTCTTCCCATCCTGCAGCGGGGAGCGGAGACAGCCACAGCTCCCCATGTCCCATCGCATCCCACTCCAGCTGCCCTGTGGTCCTCAGTGCTGCAGCAGCTGGCTGTAGGATCCACTGCGGGTCCTCAGTTCGGTGGGTGTCCCCATCTCAGCCATGGTGTAATGCTCCGGCACCACAACATGGTCTGCCTTCTCCAGCATCTGGGGTTGATGGCTGATGAGCAGCATTGACTGGTCCCCCCTGTTGGGCATTGGGTAGGTTTGTGGCGTGGCATTAAACTGGTACATTCGGTGTTACACACTGTGTGTGAGTCCCGTCTGATCCCATGTGCGGAGGCACGGTACTTTCACACAGCAGCCTTGATTTGTCGCCGGATCGGGAGACGACAGCCTTCATGTCAGAAATGTGGACAAATGCTTCTGTTGTCTGAACCGTCTCTTGGCCCTCAGCACAATGATGCGCTGCCTTTCCAACCCTTCACAGCACTGCTAGGTGCCAAGTGTTGTGCTTTAAGTCTGTTGTACGATGAGTGGCAGCAGAGACTTTCCAAGTGAAATGCTTCATGCTGTAGATAAACAACAACAACAAATACAGCTGGGTTAATGTGGTCGTCTTCCTCTGGCATATTAGTTGAACCAAAAAAGAAAATCCACATCCCTTCTTGCTGGTGCTCTTGGCCACCCCCAGGAAGGGCTAAAAATTTATTCCAGGTCCTTTCCCTTGAGCCTTTGCTGCAGAGGGTCCCCACAGATTCCATTCCAAGATCTCCCTAAGCCTCCCTGTTTCCTACAGCTGTAGGCACTGATCCTAAAACAGCTGGGCTCTGTTTCCAGCCTGTGGGACCCCAGGAGTTCCTCACACCATCTTCTGCAAAGCCAGAGCTGCCCACAGTCCCCCACAGCCACTCTTCCCACTACATACGTCAGGGTGCAGATGCAGCGCGCTGGGTCCCAGATGTTTCACACTTTGATGTACGACGTGGACACGGTGAACACCAACCCCGTGTGGCTGCAGTACTTGATGGAAACAACATTATTTGGGTGACCCTTGAGGGAAGCAATTTCCTGACCCGTCACCAAGTTCCACATCTTACAGCTCCGGTCTGTAGGAAGAAGAACGTGACTGAGAGAGTTGGGCTGGGGAGTTCCTCTGTGGCGTGGAGGCACCGACTCCTTCCCAAGCGCTGCCTCCCACCAATCACAGCTCCTTTCCAGGGCAATGGAGCCAGCCTGCTCCAGCACCTGGACATCAAAACGCAGGGACAGGGGAGCAGCCCAGAAGGAGCCATCCCTGCCATGCACCCCAATTCCCCACACCAGCCTGGGGAGATCTATGAGAATAGCACATAAAAAGCCAACAGCCCCCACACCTGTTCTGTCCAACATATACCTTTTTAGGCAGTGAAAAGCAGTTCATCAGTGGCATCCAGGCAGAGCACAGGCTTGGTGTGTCCTTCTGCCACAGAGACACAATGCAGTGGGGCTGTCCGGGCATTCTTGGTGCCACCCACTGGATTAATGATGACCCCTGCATGGGAAAGAAAGAAGGTGGGGTAGGTATGTGGAAAGGCACAGCACTGTAAGGTCCTACAGGAATGGGAAAGCACGAGCTGCCTCTCCCCCAAGCATCTTCCACTTCCTGGTAGGGCAATGGGCCCCTCCATCTGAACTCAGGCATATCTGAGCAATCATCTTCATGGAAAACCTTGGCATCTCCCCACTAGCAGCCCCTGCCTAACGGCTCTGCCCAGGTGACACAGACTGTGAGACGTGATGCTCACGGCCTCTGCTCTGAGCCAGGAAACTCAGCTCATTGGACCTCAGCTCAGTTGAGGACAAACTGCACTTTCTCCATCCTGAAGCTCTGCCAGGAATGCTTCATTAGACCAATTTCATGGCAGTTCCTTCAAGCTGCCAGCCAGCCCGTGGTTGGCAAAGTTTGGAAACGGAGCTGTACTCATTTTAAAACCAAAAGGATGACAGGGGGCAGCACTAGCATTTGCACCCAGCACCCTGTCCCCGATGCTGGCTCAGAGGATCCATCCTCACCAAACCTTCTTCCAAAGGACGCCCTGCAGGCACCTCATCCCTCCGGCCACAGCATCTGCCAATCACTTCCACATCAGAGTGTTCAGAACACTGAGGTCCAGCAGCCCCACTGCTGCAGTCCTGAGCTATGTGGACACCAGCAGCTCTTTCCTGCTGGCATTCCAAGCACCGCCTGGGGCTCTGAGCTATGCTAAATCTTTTCCTATGAGTATGCAAAACAAGGCAGGAGGCTGGAGAAGGGCAGGCCCAGGGCTGCATGAGGTCTGCATTAGTCAGGAGGGTGAAGGTAAGCTCATTAATTCGGGTTTTGAAGTCACACGCGTGCGATCTCCTTCTCAATTAGCAGCTTTGCTCACACATTCAGCAGCTCTCCTCTGACCCCTAGTGTTGCTACTGGTCTCGAAGTGACACCGAGACCAAAGGGAAATCCCGGCTCCCCAGGGTGAGATGCGATCAGAGCAAACAGCTCAAGGTGACAAAGCACACACGCGCCTGGAGCCGTATATCCAGTGGTTGCTGAGAGCAGAGCACCCATCAGCACCAGAGGTGCTCCTAAAGGGCAATGAGAAGGTTGTCCTTGCACTGGGACAAACTCAGGAGCACATTCAGCCCGAGGCTGAGCTCTGCACAGCAGTGACTTGGCTTCTGGGGCAGAGATCTCTGCTCATACAGGACCCAGCACTGCAGAGATATAGCCAAGAGTGGGGAACGCCTGCACGTATTTCCCTGGAAGATGCTTGCAAGAAAAACACACTGACAGTGCCCAGTGTTGCTCACCCCAGCATTACAGTCCTGCTGGAGAGCCAGGGATGGGACAGGACATGCTGACAAGAAATGACACAGAGTGTGTGATGAGGACCTCAATCTGCTTATTATGTGGATAATGCGGAGAGGTCTGGCTGACGGAGCTTCTCACTGTGTGAGTTGGTCAGCATTAGAGAAAGCCAGCATGGAGTTCTGTGAGCTTTTGCAGGGGACGAAGAGGCGCAGAAGCTGCTACCCACCTTTGGTACTCTTAGAAAGTTAACTGAGAGAATTGGAAGGGAGACCATCAGCTGACCAAATGGACACCAATAGGTCAGGTCCTGATCAGACCCGACGGAGGGCCATGGCTCCCAGACCCTATGCCACTCCTTGTCAAGGGCAGGAAACACGTTTGTGTCGGGACCCCAAGTGGGCCATTCTGGCTGCCGGCACGTTGGGTTAAGCCGGCACCAAACGACGAGCCATCCTGTGCACCGTGAGGATCTGAACATCTCAGCACCAGTTTTGGCCAACAACTCCTTGGTTAATGTCTCCAGTGCAGCCAGTGATTTGACGTCAGCACTGGGCAGCGGCTGCTGGTAATGGCACATGAGACAGCGTTGCTCCCAATGTGCCTGAAGGTCCGAACTGGGAATCCAGCCTTCATGCCGGACTGATAGTTCGTGAGCGGGGGAGACCTTGTTCCTGGATAGTCCCCCAGTGGTGGACATTCAGAACGATTCTGCACAGCCAATATGTTTTTGTCTTCTTATTTGGTTATGGAGTGTGACATTATAATGCACACTGGACAGAACTGGATTGCCATGAAGATTCTGTACAATAGTGTTACATTGAACTTGGAGAAGTTGTAACTCCATTGTGTACTGTGCTGTTATCTTGAACTTGAATGCACCGTTCTCTACAAGTTGACTAAGTGTTGCCATACAGCATTTCACAATTTTTAGGCAGATTGCTGTTGTGTGCTTTCAGGTTTGTAGTCACTGCAGCTGCATCTCTTTGGTATGTTATTATGACAGTTTCATTGTTTTTCGCATATGTTTAATGATTGATTCATTTGCGGAATAGCCTTAAATGTGCAAATCACCTTTGGGGTAACAGGGAGTATGCAGGGGAACCTTTACAGGGGCTGCAGATAATAAAGAGGGGGGAGATGTTGGGTATTGGGCAGGTGGTGCCTGCATGCACCAGCAGTGGAGTCATGGAGGTCATGGGTATCTGATAGGGGTGGTCACCTGTACCACTATATAGGGTTTGCGGCGCGGCATTAAACTGGTACTTTCAGCGTTACACACTGTGTGTTCTGGTTAGCATTTGGGCTGCTATGCTAACAGATGTGTCTGGACTTATCTTGTTTTAAAATGGATGGGCTCGTAAGGAGCAGAGGGATGTGAGGTATTTCTAGTCCGCTTCATGCTCCCGATTCCAGAACCCTTCCAATTGTGAGGAAACAGAAGTGCTGAGCTGTGTGCGTGTTCCATGGTGCAGAGTCCAGTGACAGTTGGTGCCCGGCGTCTGTGCGGGGCAGCACCGAGGTTGTTAGAAGCATAGGAATCTGCCAGAGAGGAATCTGATGTGAAGGTACTAAAGGTAAAAGGCAGCATTTCTATCAGTACTGGAGGAGGGTAGGAAACTTTGTCCTTAAGTGCTGTTTTTGTTCCCTTTGTCATGCAGTCAATCCAGCAACTAACTTGAGAACCCGACTTCTCCTCTCTTTAGTTTAGATTTGGGGAAATTCCCTGGGAAAAAAAAAAAAAAAAAAAAAAAAAAAAAAATTCCTCGAAAATTCACTAGTGTCTGTGTGAGTAAAAGGTTCCAACCTTTATTGACTATCGGAAATGCTTAGCTCAGAAATGTGCAGCACTTTAATGAAAGAGTTCTGAATCACTTGAATTTGATCTTCTGTCTGGCCTGGTTGCAGGTTTTACTGCATTTGGTACCTTAAAAAATACAACTACAAAACAAATCTAAAATATCAAAATATTTGATTTTTACATCAGAAAAGAAAAAAAAAAAAATGAACCAACCCAAACCCTTGTTGTGGCTGAGCAGAATGTGCTGCAGCTCCATGCAGTGCTGAGTTACAGTATACAGGCACATGTGTGTGGATTTGTGTATTGATACGCACTGGCATGCTTTTGCTGTACAGGTAATAAAGACGGAGGATGGTTTTTGTGGATTCTGCAAAGGTGAAGAATCCTTGAAGACCAGAAATTCCAACTTACAGAATTTGACATAGGCAAAGTGAGGAGGAATATTCTTCCTAACCTGTTATAATTAATTAATTCACGGATTCAGTGTTGGTTCGGCCTACAGGAGAAGTGAACTGCAAAGCTTTGAAGATCACTGTATTTGCTGAGGTTGTCAGGTGGTTGAGCTTGAAGACCTGCAGCGGTCAGACAAATGTGTTGGGGTTACTCACTGCTGTCACTCGTGGTGTTGAAGGAGGGGCTCCATTGGAGGGCTTGCAGCCGTGCAGCCCAGGGACTCCGTGCTGAGTCAGGGTGATGTTACTAGAGTTTGACCAGTGTTGAGGAGGGCAATGTTTTGAAACAACTGCTCCTGAGAGACTGATTGAATGAAGAGAACAAAGCTGGGAAGACGGGTGGGCATTCCTCATCCTTTTCTGCTTTTTGGTGTTTTGCTTAGGGTTCCTTTTCAAAAGAAGATTTCACTGATCAAGACTGTAGAAGACTTTCAGTCCAAGGAAGCACGAGCCAGCTCTTTGAGAAGCACAGGAAGAGCTGCACAGAGATCCCCGAGACCAGAACCGCTTCTGTGCGCTCGTCCAGCATGTCGATTAAAGGAAATGATTGCTATTTCTACTTCTATTCCGCTTGTAAAAAGGTCTGCTTGGGTTTTTTCCTTTATTTTTTCTTTCTTTCAGTTCTGAAGTTAAGAGGAATGGGTAGAATAAGTAGAAGTATTACTGGTCTTCAGCAAACTTCATAACTAATTGCATTGTACAATAGAGCAACTCGCTAAAAATGAGCTCAAAGCATGGCCAGTTCTCAGGCTGTACTATTTCATTTTCCTCTCTTGGTTTCCATTGGGTTACAGGGAGACAACTGTCCCTTCAGGCACTGTGAAGCCGCTTTGGGCAATGAAACCATCTGCACGCTGTGGAAGGAGGGCCGCTGCTTCAGGAATGTCTGCAGGTTCAGGCACATGGAGATCACTGTGAGTGTTGGCTCCTCAGAGTTTATCACCAAACCCACTTCTCATTTCTTTAGGTGGGCTGAATGTGCTTTTGCAGATTAGGTTCATTTGCTTTGAAATGATGATGGTTCCTACGGTTAAGAATAGGGGAGGAAGCAGAGGGAAGAGAGCTCAATGGCATTGGTATATCATAGCAGAATATTCTTGTAGTTGATACCAACAGTGTTCTATCAACAGATGCTAAAGAACCACATCAATCAGACAAGCATTCTGCAAGGTGTGTTAGTTTAACCCCTTCTAAACTGGTGTCCTCACCCACAGAATGCTAGGAAAGCTCAGTGAGCCTGGTGCTCCCAGCCTGCGCACTCTTCAGAGTGGTGTTTGAGTGCTGCTTTGTGGCAGTCTGCTCACTGGCACCATCTGGAGCTCAGTCTCCCTTTGCAGATCTTAGGTCCACGTTACCATCAGCTCTTCTTCCTTTCTGTCTTCAGAAAAAACGCAGCATGATTTCCTGCTACTGGGAGAACCAGCCAGGAGGCTGCCAGAAATCCAACTGTGCCTTCCATCACACCAAGGGATGTTACCTCAATGGGGTTTTCTTTCCACCAAGCCAAAGTGAGTTTGTCTTTTTTAGGTACGAAAGATTAACTCTATTACTCACAGGTGGGTATAGTGTCATAAAGAACGCCAGGTAACGTTCACTTGTGAGCTGATAGATAGGTTCAGAGCTGAACTTTGTGTGCTTCTGATACCTCAGTTTATCTTGCATGCTCAGCTTCTCTCTGCTCCTGTGGCCTTTGCCTTGCAGGTTGTTCTCCTGCATTTAAGCTTTTACTGGGTGTCAGGGAGATGAATGTTGTGTAGGGGGGGATTTCTTTGTTCACAGAGAAGCCATTTGGATGGGCAAGTGGAGACTCAGCATTTATCTGTGTGGGTTTTCAGCCTTGCCTGCCATCTTTGTGCAGTGGATAATCTGATTGAATTCCTACCGCATAACTGAAGAGACTGATTTTTTCTTTGCTTGTACAGACCAGCTTTCTAAGGAGGGAGAAGAAACAAAAACACCTGTCCAGCAACCAGCTGAAGAAAACCATCTTGGATTGCAGATAATTTCCACTACAAAATCTGATGCTGATACAAAACAAGGTATTCCAGGATTAATCAGAAGCACTTGCCAATTAACTCCAAAGCAATTTATTGTACAAACACAACAGAACATAGGGTTGCTGAATGGAATCAGCTATTTCCATGATCTTGTTCCTACCTTGTAACTTCATGCGCCTTTCAGATTAGGAAGGTAAACTCCTTTGTTTACATCATTAGAGCAAGACGAGGCCACAGCATGGAGTTTAAGTGCCTGTATGTGCATCTTTTCAACCAGTGGTGAAAGCCACATTTGCTGATAGAGGAATCTAATGTCATATGGATGGGATAAATAAGGGATAAAGCCTACTTTTAATATCCAGAAGGATGAAAGGAGGGCAGCAGACAGACATCAGGTCCATGGTGCTCTTAGCTGTGGGGAGAGCTGACAGGGTTTGTTCTGCATGCTTCTGAGCAGGAGGCAGTTTGCAGAGCTGTGGTCCTCAGCGTGTGCCTCTGTCCCTTGGTCTCATTTACTGCTCTGTGTTCCCAGATGACAGTTTGAATGCTGGAATAAAAACACTTGGATCAGAAGGACCTTCAGGAGCTCCTGCTCATCGGCTCAAATCTCAGATTGTTCGTGTGCCTAAGAAGGAGAATGTGCGGACACTGGTCAGCACTGTGATGCTGCCTGCAAAGCAGGGTAATGATGAGTACCTTTGCTTCCATTTGGTGGCTCCTAAGTGGAATGGATAAATTACAATTGGGACTTACCCTGAGTGCATTACAGTTGCAATATTATTTTGTGTCAGGGCTGTCAAAGTGGTGTCTTTTGGTTGTATTTGTTTTGGGTGGGAAATGGGCTCACAAGACAGTAATTCTGTTAGTTTCTGTCAAATAAGCACTTTGTTTTTCTTTGTTTTAGGGGAGGTGCCTGTGAGTCAACTGAATACTGCTGATAAACCTGGAAAACGGAAATCCTCTGTAGGTAAGGGCTGCTTGTGAGCTGCTGTTTGGCTGCCTCCACGTAAATGGGAGGGCACTGCTGAAGCAGGAGGGAGGAAAGTGTGTCGTGGGTCTGTGATGACTCCAAGTGGCACACAAGTGTAGCAGCTGAAAGGTGAATTTGAGAACATACACTTGGAGAAACCAAAGTTTGTGGTTGACTTGTAAAAATCTTTCTCCAAAGGAATTATCTTAGGAATGTTGTTGTTTTCTCTCTGTAGCTGATGTCAGTGGCCTTCCGCTGAAGCGCAGCCTCGTAGAAAGGCTGGGGAAGAAGATCGAGGTTGACAGAGCACCAAGGAGAGGTAAATGGTCATCGGTGTTTGCTGCACAGATTCTCTAGGCTTTCTGCTTATTCTTTCTCAGGAGCGTTGTTGTTGGGAACACGTATATTCTGTAATATTATGACAAATCTGGAAACTTGAGCTCTCGTTGTAATTTCTTGTAATCCTTATGCTTCTCCTTTCTTGATGATGACAGAGAAGGGTGCCAAGCCAGCAGGGGAGATCTGGAAGAAGAGACGACTGGAAGAAGAGAAGCAAAAAGTAGAAGAGGTTCTTACTGAGAAGAGATCTAAGGATAAGCGCAAGAAGAAGAGAATTTTCCCTCCACCTGAGCCTGGTAACATGAAACTGGAAGAGCCACCGCGTAAAATCAAGCGATTGGAAGAAATGCATATTAAAAGCTTAGAAGAAATCAAGCAGGAGAAAGCCCTGCGGATGCAGCAGATCGCAAAGCCAGCAGGTAACGAGGTGTTTCACTGTCTGCTCTGCTGAAGTGCTTCCCCTGTCAAGCAAATGGAGTTTGCTTAGAATTGCCTGGGCTGTTTCTTACCAAATGCAAAGGCAGGAAGTGCCAGGATGTCCATCCATGTGTTTTTCCATTGAATCCGTGGTGTCTGCCTGCTTCATTCTGGAGAATTCATTCGCTGTGAGGTTTTGTAATTCAGTTTCTCCTGTACTTTCTTTCTGCCATGTTTTTGGTGTGGCATGTTCTGTGTGTTGACACCAAGGTTATCTTCATCTTTGGCGTGTTGCTTGTTTTAATATGTAAATGTGTTTGTAAAGCATGGATTGAGTTTTTAACATGGGGGCCAACCTCTGTCACAAAGGTCAGGGGGGTGAGTTATTCACTGGGGAGGTGAGAGAGGCTTCGTGAAGAGACAGCATGTGAAGGAGGGAAGAGCTTGGATACTGTATGGACTGCGAGATGTTGCCTCTCTCGTGTTCTTTGTTATTGAATGTGAGGAAATAAGCACATGGAGGAAACGCTGGCACTCAGGTTTCTTTCTATGCTTGCTGTTGACCAAGTGATTTTCTTTTTCCTTGTTTTAAAGCACCTGGAAGAGAAGAGGAAAAGACTGTGGAATGGAGCAGGGCTGCTCCCAAAGCTGTCTCTGCACCCGCAGAGGTGAGTCCCTTCTGTAGATGGACACAGTGACACAATTTCTTCACATGTTCTTGTGTCTCACTGCTCACCATGTGCCACCATCATGAGTGCATTCCTACCTTCCTGCCTTTGGTGAAGAGCTGCAGCCATGTTTCACAATCCTGGTACTTTCAATGGCTTTCCCAGACAGCTTTGCACTCCTCAAACTCAGAATTGATCTGATTGTATCTGGCAGTGAGGCAGTAACCCTGCTGGCACCAGGTACAACTTGTGAGGTTAACGTGGGAGCACTGGATACAAAAAGGTCACGATGGCTTCGTGTTCAATGAAATCAGACTGTGGGTGGATGTTGTGTAGGGGAACAGGAATGACTTTCTGTTGCTCAAATAGAATGTGGTATGTAACAGCTCTAGCACTGTGCTGATTTAAACGAGCACTGAAGAAGAGGAGCCTCCAGCTAAAAAAGCAGCTTTGGTAAGGAGGGGAAGAAGTGTCAGTGCTGTCCTGGTCAGGCTGATACTGAGATACAACTCCTGTAGAAAGTGTGGAGAACTGAAATGTTCTGCAGGTTTCCTTTCAAAGTAGTCACTGTGTGCAGGATGCTGGATGAATGGCAGTGTGCGCACAATGCTCTGCAGCCCTGTGATTCCTCTGTAGTGTGAAGGAATTTGTCCATTAATGCTGCATTGTTAAAAAGACCTGAGGTGCTCTGCAGACTTCCCGTGGTTGTTAACATCCTTCAGGAGCCCCTTAGCCCCCGTGTTGGGTTAAGGCTCAGCAGTGCTGAAGGAGAAGCACTGCAGAGGAAGGATCTCCTGAGCAATCATTGACTTTGTCTTCCTTCTTCCCAGACTGCTGCTCCAGCCCTGCCGGAGGTCAGCCTGCTCACCATGGCTGTAGAAGATGACACTGAAAAGTTCATCTCGGAAATCTCAGGAGGGGAAATGGAAGCAGAAATTGACTTGGACCTGGAGAAGGATGAGGATGATCTCCTTCTTGAACTTTCTGAGATGATTGACAGTTGAACTGCATAGTAGTTATTATAGTATGTTTAAAAAAACAAAAAACAAAAAAAACAAAAAAAACCCCCTTAATTTAATAAAAACCTTTTCTTTTTGGTTGGATACCCCAGGGTGGTACTTTACTAAAAGAGTCTTTGCAATAATGAGTCATAAAGCACAGCTGAACTGGTAAAAGATTGGCAGACTGCATTCCATTGTCCTGAGTTTTCCTGCTGGTCAGAGTTGAGGTCCTGTCCCTGATCCTGGTTGGCTCCTTTCAGCAGCAAGAGAAGAAAGCAGTGGGGATCTGTGCCCTGGGATGTGCCCAAGCCTCCAGCCTGGCACCCACCTGCCTGGTGCTGCCCCTGGCACGTGTGCTGCTGGGATGAGGGGGGAGCCCAGCGGGTTCTCCCTGCTGCTCCCTTCAAACCAGTGTGCGAGGTATGACCCACTGACGCCATCACCCCGGAGTGGGGCACAACGCGGTGCCAGCATCATCATCTCTGCGGGCACTGCAGCGCAGTCAGCGCGGCTCGGGGGCGGGGGGGGGCAGAAAGGAGTTGGGAAGGAGGGAGGAACCTCACAACATCCCGCAAACGGCCCCGGTGCCAACACCGCCCACCGCCCGCCGTCCCCGCACCGCAGCCCGTGCTGCCACCTGGCGGCTGTCCCCGCAGCGCTGCCGGGGGTTCCAGCAGCCGGGCCGCCCCCAGGATGGGACAAATGCGGGGGCAATTAAATTGGATGGAGGAGCCGGAAGGGACCGAGCGGGTCCTGAGCGCTTCAGGGCTGCCCTGAAGTTAAGCACCACATTCGGGGCATTGTCCAAACGCCACTCGGTCAGTGACGGGCTCGGGGCATCCACCACCCCCCAGAAGGGCCCGTGCCTGCGTTGGACCACCCCCACGGCAAAGACGCGTTTCTCAGCCCTCCCCCGCTTCCTTCATCAGTTACGGGCAGCTCTGTGCCATTCCCCTGCTTAGGAAGCCACAACGAGCAACGGGACGGATTCTCAGCCCCATCTCCTGCAGCTCGGACGAGCCGGGGATCCTCAGCCTCTCCTACAGGATGAACCTCGTAGCCCTTACCAGCTTTGTCGCCTCCTTGCGATGCTTTCAAGGACCTTTTTGTAGGGTGGAGTGCCCCAAAATGCACTTTGCTCCCTGAGCTGGCTCACTGAGCCCAGGCAGCTGCTCAGGTACATCCCAGAGCCACGGGGACATCCCTGCAGTCCCTGAGGACCCTGTTCCCATGTGCTCACTTCCTCACAGCACCCACGGCACAGAAGGACAGGATGCACATCAGGACGGGCGGCTCCCAGCTCTGTTCTTCCCCATAACAGTCAGCACTGCTTTGTCTCTTCCTTTCAGTAACGCTTTATTTGTGAAGACAAAGAGACGAGGAACAAACACATCCATCGGGAAACAATTCAAACCAACGTACATCATGAGAGCGAAATAAGTTACACTATTTACAGGAACACATCGAGGGATCAAATATTTGTACACACCTTGACAAACCCAGAGCGCAGTGCTGGGCTGCACCACCCAGCAGAGAAAAAAAGCCTTCACCAACAGGAGTTGGGCTCTGTACAACAGCTCTGAGCAAGAAAAGGCACCTGCTGCTGTGTGGGATGGGCTGATGGAGCAGGCAGTGCAGCACTGCAGAGCAGGGAGCAGAGTGCAGGGTGGTGGTGGGATGCAGAGCAGTGAGCAGCTAAAGGGGCAGAGCTGCTCCACTGGGAATGGGGACAAAGGCCCGGGGTGGCAGGAAGGTGAAGGGCAACGCTTTGCTGGAAAGGCCTGGGGGGGGAGTGGGACTGTGCTGGGATCCCTCACAGTTGGGGTGGGAGCAGCACGGGGAGAGGGGCAGCTGGTGGGAGCCCTGGGGAGGGTGATGCTGCCTGCAGGATGGAGCAAAGCAGGGGTGAGCACGCTGCAAGGCAAGGGGACAAGTGACAGGTGCTCTGTGGGATCGTACCTGGAGCCCATCCAGTGTGGGATGGGAGGGCATCCCTGGGAGCAGACTGCCCAGGCAGGGAGCCCAAAGCAGCTGTGCTTTTGGAGGCGCTGGGGAGGAACAACGCATCCTTGTGCTTCTCGCAGCTGGCCAGGCTGGGGACAGCCCTACAGCCTTGTCTTTTGTGCCGGGAGAGCTGCAGCTCCCTGGAGGGGCTCACAGTGGTTGGTTTGGGGGCCCAAACATTTGGACTTCTGGGTCAACTCCAGCCCTTGTGTGCAAAGCTCAGCTCCAGGCAGTGCAGTGCCCTTAGCAGAGCATGAAGCTGGCTCCTGTGTGCTGGGAGGAGGAGATCCAGGAGCAAGAGGCAGAAGCCAGGAAGAAGAAGTCCCCCAGCTCTCAGCAAAGGAAGGAGCTCCCTCCCTGGACAGCAGTTATTATCTCCATGCTTGACACCACCAAAGGCACCGAGGGAGAAGCAAAATTAGGTGCACAGAGGCTCAGAGACCACAAGAAAGCACTGCAAGTCCTGAGCCCTAAAGGAGCACCCAGCACAGTGCGAAAGGACGGAGCCCATCTGCAGCCCAGCCCTGAACCTTCACCCTCTGTGGCCAAAGCCCTCAGCCCCAGCACGGGGCCTGCAGGCACCGTGCTCTGGGGCATGGAACAGATGGCAAAACAGGCAAGTGCAGCCCCAGGGCCTCCTGCTGCCTGCCCACAGGCAGAGGCAGGGCAGCAAGGGAAGGATCTGAAGAAGCAGAGGCCAAGAAGCCACGCTCACTGGACTGCAGCTGAGTTGGGACTTTGTGCTTTAGCATTTGGGGGACCTGCCCCCCCAACCTGACAGCATGGCTCAGAGCTGCCCCCCCACAGCCCCCTGTGATGGGGAGCAGGGCAGAGCTCTGTGCCAGCTTCCTGGGGCTGTCCTCATCATGTTCAGTGCCTGGGACAGGATCTAGATTGAACTGCATTTTGGGGACAACAACTCTTAACAGCATTACGAGATTCAGTTTAACTCAGATTGCCTCGACCTCAGGCAGAGGCTGTTACAACACCAGAAACCCTTGAGCTCCCCAGCCCACCCCCAAAATGAAATCAATGACAACAGCACCCAGCTTGAACCGTGAGGTAGCTACACCAAATCAACACACACCCTCCATCTCCCCAGATCAACACCCCCCCACTCTTCCACATGGGAGATACCGACCCACACAGGTACTGAGACACCAGTACCTATGGTACACCCAGCTACAGCCACACGAACACAGACATACACATCCCAATGGAAAAGAACAGGCTGAGAGGGCAGCGTTGCCCCCACCTCCCAGTGCTGTGCGTCACAGGGCAACCATGGGGCCTGTGATCCATCCTGCCCAGCCCCACAGCACAGGGCTCAGCTGTGACCCAGGAGCAGCCACCATCCTGTCCATGGCAGGGTGACCCTGCGCATGCTTACATCCAACTAATTGGGACCTGAAAATATAACCATGCATCATTTTAGAGGAAAGTGCACGCTAATAGAACTAAATTTGATAGTTTATTCTGTTTTCCAAGCAGGTGTTCCACTTGGGCTCTATATCATGCACTGGCCATGCGGATGTGGTGTACAACTGGAAGAAATCCTTCAGACCCTGAATGCAGGAGAGAATCTGTGATGGGTGAGAGAGGAAAGGTGCACTTTGAAGCAGGGAAGGCCCTGCTGGCACAGCCTGTCGCAACCACCACCAACACGGTTTGCTGTTTCTCAAGGGTCAGTAAGTAATAATGCCCCTAGTGATACTCTAGTACATTTGTCCTCTAAAATTGGTTCTATTTGACATGCTATTCCATTAAATTGCGCGATCATTAATCAATTATTAGCCCGGATAACTCAGTCAGTAGAGCATGGTTATGAGCATCTTAAAAGCATTTATTGCACAAATTTTAGTGGTCATTAAAAAATCAATGTATCAGAGTATATGAAAATTGAAGACTTTTCCAAATCAGGTACAGATTAACACAATGGGACCCTCACAGATTTATTTTCAGGTTGCAGAAACTTAGGTTGCAGTACAGACATATTTGTTCTTTTTAGTGGGTTTAACAGTAATGTTGTTATGTTGTATTTGACTTGTCTCTTTTTTCACTTTTAGAGTATTGTCAATCAAGGCCTTGATTGAGTTATCATAGTTATGTTATTAATATAAGTAGTGTTGTTATTCTATAGGCAGTATCTTGAAATTGTTGTAATACAAGAAGAATTTTATGGAGCAGCAGCCATGGATCAAGATAAGGAGTTCACAGAGCAGCAGCTACGGAGCAGGATAAAACTACATGAGAACTAATTGAACAAATGAACTGAATTGCTTGTTAAATATGGTTAGTCGGTCGGTAAACTGAGCCTTTTCAGCCTAAAAGAAAACGAGGGAAATGTAGAGAGTGTTTTTTACAGCTAGTTAGCTGAGAAGGGTTGTAAACACGGTGCAGTTAATCAAGCAGCCATAACACCTGCAAGGACAGTGAGAACAACAGGATGCCCTGGGATGGTGAGAAACTAGCCATGCTTCTGGGAACTCAGCAAGGGAGTAGCTTTCAGGATGATAACAAGAAGCTGCAAAGATACTTGGGGATGGTATGTAATTGGGAACCAATGATGAGCTCCACTTTTGCAATATGTATGAGCTAATTATCCGTATTATAAATGTACACGCAGCCAAGGAATAAACGAGATTAGCTGATCATATGTCAATGACAGGTGTGATCGTTTGCTTTTCTCCCGCCGTTCTGCAACAGGTGCTGTTCTTTAGAAAGCTCTGCCTGATTATGCACATCTCTCTGCATAGAGTTGGGCTTCTTTTGACAGAGGGCCCTATTACAATCTTGAAAAAAAACACAGAACATGATAACTGGAAAACTCACGTTGTAAAGCTAGATAACACCAATTTTTAACAAAGCTTGCAGCTGCACTTCCCCACAGAGAGCATGGCAAAGCTTTGATGACAGGGCTTAACAGACTTAGGAAAACTCACTGCAAGAGACTGAATGTGTCTCACTTTGTCCATTCTTCATAGGTGCCCTGCCCGCAGCAGGAGCAGAGCAAGAGGAAGACTGAATCTCCCCAGTACTCTGAGGTACTTTCTCTGAAGGATGTGCAGGGACCCCTGTTGGCTTGCTTACTTCTTGGCTTGCTTACTTCTAGGCTTGTCACCTCTGGACCCACCTCCCTCTGCTGCTGCCTCTGCCTTATGCTTCTGAACAATGAGACCTTGAAATACTTAAGCTCTAGGCCAGCTGTTCAAGGTACATAATGCTGCTAGCAGGCCTGGGTGCTTTTCACAAGCTGGAGGGGCAAAGCAGTGTGTTAGAAACAGCCTTCTAGTGGATACACAGAAACACTTTGCTCCCCCTGCAGGTTTCTGCACTGAAGCTGACATGAACCTAACAGTGGATGAGCAATGGGTATTTCTGAATTCTCCCCATCCCTGATTCTAGGAGGAGCCCAAGCTCCTGCCTTCAATGCCCAACTGTGAATTGGCCCTTTTGCTAAGCTTGTGCCACATGAAAGACTGCAGCCATATTGGGGATGTTTAATGTAAACAGGCACCAAATTACACGACAACACAAGCCATATACTCACATCAAAGCTCTGGACTCTGAGGTTTCTCCATGTCCGTCCTAAGTTTCCACGTAGTTCCCAGAGAGTGGTGCTCAGGTCTTTGCTGTAACAACCCAGAGTGGAGAGCTGATTCCTTCTCTGGGACATTTCTGTAGCTCAGGATGCTTCAGCGTGCACTCAGCTATGACAGTGACTGGGAAGGAATGGGGCTGCTGCATTCCGTGTCTGCTCCTATGAGCAGCTTAAGGTTACAGTGGGGGCATGAGCTCAGGTTGCTGTAGCACACTGAGCATCGTTTCAGCAGGGTAGATTCAGTGATATGAAAGTTGGTTGCCTTGTTTTACTAACCTGTAATTAGGAGGGCTGCCAATCAAGAAGTTGCTTTTTCCATGCTGGGAGAATTGTGTGCATGTTCCTTTCAAAAAGCTATTTTTTGAATTCTAATAGAAGGGAATGCAATTAAGTAACGTGAGTTTTTGAAAGTAGAAGTTGTCAGTTTCCCTCCATAAAGACTGCTCTTTCAGAAGTTGTGCTCTTGTGAATGTCCACAGCAAGGCCTGTCTCTCTTTCAGGCTCAAGGCTGGAAGTGACAGACTGGAAACCACAGCTCAGCAACAAAGCAAAATGAATGAAGCCCCTCAGGACAACCTTCAAGCCTTTGCTTCAGTAAGCTAGTTAAAAACCTCTGTGGGTTTTGCAAGCTCCTGAGACTAGTTAAGTAATTCTGTGAGGAAAATGCATGATGACATTTTCCTGGAGGGCCTAGGAGAGCTGAATTCCCAAGCTGTGCTGACCATAGGCTACTCTGAAAATCCTGCCATTCGTTATTTCCCCACGTTTGTGGTTTTGAGACTTGCCACGATGCTATGGCAAGCCGTAGTTAACACTAGAGAAGGTAAGGGTTTACACTAACATGCTGGTGTAAGTATTTTCAGGTTTAGATCTGCTTAAGTTGTGGTATCGAAGACCTCAGGCTGCACGTTAGACATTCCTCCTGCATTAGAGGTATTTGCCAAGTTTGTAGAACTGCACAGCACTGACTTGAAGTGTCTCACTGTCCTTAACGTGGTTAGAGTTGTTATAAAATAGTATTTTCATCTGAGGCCTATGAGAAGCAAATGATTCATGGATTTGGTCTGGGGAGGTAGGGAGGTGACTGCAGGCCCTGTGCTGTACTGATACTGGCAAGAGTGGCAATAAGGTGTGAACTTCAGGAAGAAACACTGCATATACAAAATAACAAAACTTAATTTTTAGTCTTTATTATTAAAGCATGTAAAAAAGAGACCAAAAAACCCACAAAACTAGTGGGATATGTGATCTTGTTTCTGTGAAACAACCACATGAGGCTGCTTTAATGGCAGTGATTGCCATTCTCAGTGAGAACTCCAGGTTTTGATCACAGTTTTGATGAAATTTTACTCTTCCTGTGCTTCAGCCTTGAAAAACAGTCACTCACAAATGTATTTACTGCCAGAAGCGGTGACACAAGTAAGAAGGAGGATATTTCTCTCTGGTAAAATGAGACTTGTAGAGGTCTGGTAGAAAGACATGATCAAACTTTTAGTTGCAACTCCATATATTCCATTTGAAAATCTGCAAGTCATGTATTTATGTCAACTGAAAATGGAGTCATAAAGAAAGCAAATAAATGATATATTTTTTTTTTCAATCTTGAAACCTATTCTTAATTTTCATTGTTAAAATGGGAAGCATAGCTGCATCTTTTTCATTTAGAGTAAGCCAAAAGGAATTCTTTCAGCATTATCAATAGAAACTAGCTGTTAATCCAGCTGAGGATTAACAGACCATGTGCATGAGATACAGTGTGAGAGCTTCAGACTGGACCAGGAACAAGCAAAACTGTATTTAAGCATACACATTGGCTGCATAGGGAAGCAAGAGTGTAACATCAAAAGCACCACCTCAGCTCCAGCTCTCCAACCTAGACAGAGCTGGAGCTGCTATAGTCTCTACCTGCAACTGCCCAGTTCTCTTCAAAGCCCTGGAGCAAGCAATGCAGAAACATGCTATCTGCCCAGCCAGATTTCCCAGCTTGTAAACACATCAGCTGCAAATCAGGCGTAGTAAATCACCTGTGGATACTGATAGGACAAGGGGAATGGTTTGAAACTAAGGCAGGGGAGGTTTAGGTTAGATATTAGGAGGAAGTTTTTCACACAGAGGGTGGTAACTCACTGAAACAGGTTGCCCAAGGGGGTTGAGGATGCCCCATCCCTGGAGACATTCAAGGCCAGGCTGGATGTGGCTATATCCAGGGGGGTTGAAACTAGATGGTCATTGTGGGCCTTTTCAATCCAGGCCATTCCATTCTATGATTAAAAGATTCTATGACCAGACAACACGCAGCACACAAGCCTTTACTGCCATTGTTACTCTTCAATAAGCAAAATACACACAGTGATTTAATAGGGGAAAAATAAAGACTGCAAAAAGAGAGCTTCAGACTGCCATTTTGTACCTCAGAGCTGCAAGGATTGTGAGCTAAATTATCCAGCCGTATTGTTATGTCAAAGGAAAGGTGAGTCTTTAGCAGACTAACCCAAATGCCAATGCTTACGCAACACTTAAGCCACACTTAAGCCCTTACTTGAAAATCTTACTGTGCTACGTGGATCTGGTACTGGGTAAGAGAAGAGGAATCACCTCATGCAGACAGCAACAGGAATAGCAATTGCTCAATGGTTCTTAGAGAAAGCTCCAGATTATCAAAGAGAACACACTGAGAATATGAGGAACTGTGACAGGAAATACCAATTTCTGAAGAAAAATAAAAATTAAATGGAACTATTTGTTTTTAACAGGAATGAATTAAAAATATTATTCAAAATCACCCATATTAAAGATTTAATAAACAGTATGAACAAAGGTGGAGGGGGGGAGGGGAAGATGGGAAAACTGAAGACAGAAAGCTGACAACTGGTTTAGTAACAGGTTAAAAACGCGTGCTTTGAGATCCCTATTAAATAATACCCACAAGTAGGGCAAGAAATAACCCTGCAGACGGTTATCCCCGTGACTATTCCAAAGGCAACGGCCCCAGGACACACCGTTGCCAACCGCTTTCTGAGGCAGCCGAGCCTACAGACGCGCACACTCCTGCTCTCCGCGGGTGTGTATCCTCTTGATATCGCTTACTATCGCTTCATATCGCTTAGCATCGCTTAATATCGCACGTATAACGCATACGTGGGGCTCCCGGCTCCGGCTGGGAGCCTGAGGCTGCCCTGCAGCCTGTGGGTTGGGCCGCGGCTTCCTGAGCGTGCGCCGTGCTTCCGCGTCCTGCTCGGGGCTCGGCCCGGCAGAGTTTTAAGACGACATGAAGAAGATACTCAGCTTCGTAAAGAAGAAAAAACGGGATCCGCCGCCCGGCAGCGCCGCCTCGGCGTGCTCCGCCGGTGCGTACGAGATCCGCCGGAAGGAGCTGACCAAGCTGCACCGAGGGGCCGCCGCCGGAGACCTGGCCCTGGTGCAGCAAGGACTGAAGAAGCACGACATCGACGAGCGCGACAGGGCGCAGCGGTAAGGGCGGCGGGCCGGGCCGGGATCCCCGCTGCATGACCTGGGCACAGAGGGCTGCTGTTAACGGGGGCCGCACGTGGCTGGGACGGCCGGTAGAGGCCGCTCCGATGTGCCCTCCCGGCCTGGATCCCTCGTAGGGCTGCTCGGCATTCCTCCGAGCTGAGAGCTCTGTTGGGGGCTGGTGAGAAAGGGCAGCGATAAGGCTGCTGGCTTCATGAAGGCTTTCTTGCTTGCGAAGCTGATGGTGGTTCCTTTAGGTTGTCATATTCCCCAGTGCTTGGTAACGGCTGCTTTTGGGTGAGGAGGGGCTCCTGCACAAAGTTGTGTTTGTTACAGTTAAATTACTCATTCGAGCTCTTTGCGGTACACTGTGCTAAATAAATAATAAATACAGTGCTCAGATCAATATTGTCAGGCTTCTATTCGGAGGTGAAGGATCTTGTATACTTATTTGGGAATTTCTCAGTGGGGACAGTCACCCTCGAGTTGTTCCATGTCTGTGACAAGGCATGATGAGTTATTTGACGTTCTGCCTGTTATTTCGTCCTCATCTTCTCTGCCTTGGAGGAAGCTGGTCTTATGGAGGGTACTCATCAGCCTGCCTGTGATGGGAGCTGTTAGGACAAGAGGGAACAGCCTCAGCTTGCACCAGGGGAGATTCACGTTGGATGCTAGGATAAGCCTCTCCAGAGAGTGGTTGTGCACTGGAATGGGCTGCCCAGGTTGGTGGTAAAGTCACCGTCCCTGGAGGTGTTCAAGAAACATGTAGATGTTGTACTAAGCGACATGGTTTGGTGCACGCTGGTAATGGAATAAGCTTGTTTTTATTTTATTTTGTTTATTTTGGGAGGTAATTGGGATAAAGAAATGCAATTTGCCCTGTTCATGTACCACAGAGTGAAAATATTTATTTAGCTGTCTGTTTCAATTTACACGTTTCACTTTTAGGACACCACTGCATCTTGCTTGTGCAAATGGACGTGAGGATGTCGTTACGTTTCTAGTAGAAAACAAGTGTAAGCTAAATCTTTTTGACAGTGATAACAGATCTCCACTGATGAAGGTAAGTAGAACATACTATGTTGCTGCAAGTAGGAATTATTGATTATGTATTAAATGATGTCTTTCCAGATTCTTTAAGTAAGTCTGTGTAGAAGCATGCATGCTGTAATCAGTGTGGCTTTGGCATGTGCTAGCTAATCTTGGCAGATGCTTTTATATTCCAGGAATGGGAAGTTGTAGTAGTGGTGACACAGTGAAATATGACTGCTGGAAATTTTACCTTTTTTTTTGTGTGTGTGTGTGTGTGTGTTGTTTCCAGGCAGTACAATGCCAGAAAGAAAGATGTGCAGTGATCCTGCTAGAGCATGGTGCTGATCCGAACCTGGCAGATGCTGGTGGCAACACTGCCCTTCACTTGGCTGCTGTAACTCCTAACACATTTCTAGCAGGGATGTTAATTGAGCACAGTGCCCGTATCAATGCTCAGAATAAGGTACATTTCGAGATTCAATAGAGAAGTTCAAAAAGTTGCATTGATATTTTTATTGTAGATTTTTTGTTTGTTTCTTTTGATTTTTAACTTGAATTATTTCTGTTCTTTCAGGACGGATGTACTCCTCTTACTCTTGCTATCTCTGAAAATCACAAAGAAATGGTAGAGCTCCTTCTTAAAAAAGGAGCTGATGTTCACACTCGAGATCCGTGTGAAAGGTGAGGAGATGGTCTAAACTCTGCAGGTCACCTTAGTTGTCTTCAGGTTGGACTGATGGGAGGGATGGGAATGAGCATTGAAGTAGAAAGACGCAGAGAAAGAGCTCGTTGAGTGACTGGCGAAAGCAGGTCTCAGCTTGGCAGGTGGCATGCATTATTGCATGTCTTCTGCATTGAGAACTGCAAGAAAACATTGTTTCTGGTAGCCGCTGTGGCAGGAAAATTGCTATTGTGCCAGCAACATTGCTGTTATGCCAGAGAGAGTTTTTCAAATTGATGCCAAGTTTGTATGCAAGTGTTGTTAATATGGAAGCTTTTTTTTCTGTTCATAAAGTGATTTTCTTTGAGATTGAGCAAATGGGAATTAAAATAATTACAATGTCTGACTAAATTGTATGGTTTGTCTTGTATTTTGGATGCTGTAGAACCCCACTTATGACTGCAGCAGCCGGTGGGGAGCTTAAGTTGGTAGAAATACTTCTTCGCTATGGTGCTGAAATTTTCCATAAAGACGTTAATGGATGGACAGCTGAGGACTATGCTATTCTTCATGGAAATGCTAGGTAAACTTTTAAATTTATTGCTAGGTTTTTAGTTATCAGTGTTGAGTTTGAACCTTTTTGGTAACAGCACCAAGTTTAACGGTGCTATTTTGAAGATGTGTTCATTGACATCTTCTCACATATACTGTTCATGTGTCTGGTGTTAATTTGAAAGTTGAGAAAAGGGCTTCTGCTCAAAATTCTCTGTAAGATTTCAAGTGTTTGTTTCTAAGCTGATGTCTGCCTGCTATACACTATTAAAATGTGTCTGTAGCCCACAGACGCAGAAGTTCAACTTGAAAAACTGAAATGTTTGTAAATTCTTCTCAAAACAGAACCCTTGTTATTACTGTCTTCAGTTCCACTGACCAGGAACCACCTGTTTTGTTTCAGAGGAGATCTAGCTGTTATTTCTTTTGTTAAATTACTAAGCAGTTTAACTCCTCCTACACATAAGTATTTTACCCATGGGTGTTCATTCATAAGAGTGGTTGTATTTGTAAAAACTGGACTGCAAAGGGTACCGAGCAGAAGTAAATAACTTCATAGATCTGGATGTGCATCTATAAAATAGATGTGTCCATTATATTTGAGTATGTTACGGTTTGCAAAAAGTAGAGTATGTTACACTTACTGAATATGAAAATTGTTTTGGCTATGGTTATGTTTAGGATGGATAGTATAAGGCTCTTATTATCCCATTAAGTGTTTATGTAGCTATGGGATTATTTTTCCCAAATGCATTTCCTTTTTTGCTCTCCGTAGTCTTAGTAAAACACTGGCAGAATATGCAGACCATGAGAACGCAGGGGAAGCTTCTGCAGGTGCTAAAGGAGGCATCCCTGTGCCAGTGACTCCTCACCAGGCAAGAGCTGCTGGCTTTACGTTGGGTGCAGCTGCTTCGAGCAGAGGAGGTAGGATACTTAACTGTGGTAGAGCTAATGGGCAGAATCGTGGTGGCCCCTTCCTTAGGTTGGTTTGCATCTTTTAAATTCACCGTGCTCAGTGTGGACTTCAGTGGAAGCATCAGGTGGACTGTAATAAGAAGTGTTATGAATGTGTTTGCTTGCTGCTAGTTTACACTGCATCTCCACAGGCTGTGGGGACAGTTGTGATTTGTGTGCACTACATCCATCTGCTCATACAGTTGTCACTTTCAGCACATCAAGTTGCCCATTTATTTAAATTGTCCCTTTAGCAATGGGGGAGGAGGGAAGAGAAGAAACAAAATAGGTTAAAGTAGCCTTGTTTTATGGGTGTGCAATTTTTCTTAGAGATGCTCATTTAGATTGTTGTTCAGAAAATCCAATTGCAAAAGCTGTAGTTTCATCCCAAATAGTAGTTTTATCTTCTGTAGCAGCGAAGCAGCAGATGAATTGCAAGAAGATGCATCTTTTGTTGATTACCACTGGATTTCTGTCACTTTGTTTTAATTTTAATAGTTTCACCTGCATAAAGCTCCTTTTTTGGGAGACATAATTTCTCACCTTCAATTACAATTGCTTTTGTTTGTGTTGTGGAGACGTAACAAAAATTGTCTTGGAAAAATAACTTCATAAGCAACAACAGTACATTGTTTGTATATACCGTATCTTTTTGGACATGGTTTGATTTATAATCAAATAATGTTTTTTTCAATTACTTTTATTTAAAAAAGAAAAAAAAAAAACAACTGAGAAAGACTTTGTGATCCAGAAAAACTGTTACATTTTCTCATTGCCTTGTAAATAAAAGAAATACATTCCTTCAATGAATTTGTAAAATCCAGGCAGCGTTTATAAGCTCAAATTGCCCTAAATGAATCTTAGAAAGTTGCTATTTTAGTATGAATGAGATTGCCTTGCAGTTTACGTTTCAAGCCCCAACGTACGAGGTTTTATTTGTTCCTTATTTTTAAGGGTTTTGTGAGAATCATGTGTCAGATGGGCAGCAGACTGTTCAAACACAAGTCATTACTTTTTTATTATAAAGACTGAGAAATATGATCAAAGAATACATGGCATATTTTTTCTTCCTGGACTTATCCCAGATGGAAGTATAGATTTTAGACCCAAGTGATGTTGCCTTTGACTTAGGAGCAGTTACTTTGAACTAGAGAGTGGTTGAAAAAGTTTCTTCGTAGCTTGGTTTTGAAGTTTTGTTTGCTTGTTTTTCAGTGGGGCTCGATACAGTTGGTTTAATCATTGAAATACTTTTTTTTATCCAAATCCACTCAGTTGCTACCTTCCATGCACATAGATAGTTGCTCTGGTACCCCATTGTAAGGACTAACAGGCCTGGGTTAATTTAAAATATGTGATTTGAGGGTTTCTTCTTCCAAGTAGAGGGTACATTTAGACTAGATATCAGGAAGAAATTCTTTACTGTGAGGGGGATGAGACACTGGAACAGGTTGCCCAGAGAGGTTGTAAATGCTCCCTCCCTGCAAGCATTCAAAGCCAAAGGTGCATGGGGCTTTGAGCAACCTGGTCTAGAGGGAGGTGTCCCTGCCTATAGCAGGGAGTTGGATTTAGATGATATTAAAGGTCTGTTCCAACTCAAACCATTCTGTGATTCTCCCTGTGCTCAGTCTCTTAAAGATGACACCAGCATGAGGAGTAGGAGGGAGCAGAGAGAAAGTTCAGTAGCGTAGTAGAAACAATATTGGAATTAATTCTGCAGTCTCTGATTGCATCCACACCCTGAATCATGAGAGTCCTTTTAATATGCCACAGTAACAGTCTTAAAAGTGTCCTTTAGAGAAGCCGGGATGTTGAGAGAGAGACCAGAGAAATACCCACTTTGGAATTCTTTTATTGTCTTTTGCTCTTCTGTTTTATTTTTCTGCTATCTAAAATTTTGACCTTATCCTTTCTGCTACTTTTGTACTTTCTAATTAGAAGAGGAGATTCTGAAGAATGTTGAACAGGTCAGCATTTTTCAACAAGTTTGCTCATGATTATTTGGATGTCAGAACATGAACCCTTTTATTAATCACGTACAGATTGGCTTCCAGAACATATTGAATGACCGATCTCTTAGATTTTAAGTAACAATTTATTTTTGAGGAAAACAGTAGTTGTGCTATTTCTGTTTCTAGTATGTTTGCAGTGACAGTATGTTTGGCCACTGCAGCACATACTAGTGTATTGTTCAGCGTTTCCCTGAGTCATTTGCAATTGGACTTGATAATCTTTTCCAACCTTAGTGTTTCTATGATTAGAGGAATTGTCTCAGCATTGTAAAACTCTTTACAAAAGTAAATTATCACTTCTGTGTGATTTTTATCTCCTGAGGTCAGATAAAACTTTTCCTGTATTCCCTCTTAAGGAAACAGAGAAAAGCCAGAAGGGATGAGAAATCATCTTGAGGTTCTTTTCAACCCAAGCCATCCTATGATTCTTTTAAACTTTCTCTTAAGTGTATGTTTCTGATAGTAGCTGTTTTTCCACAGCACTGCATGTGTATGTGATAAAATCCATGTAAGTAGGACAATCTTCTGCTCCAGAGAAAAGTAACAGATTTATTGTGAAAGAATTTGATGTCAAGGTAGTGTTCCACAGTTTCTCTTTTGACACACAGATGTACACATGCACACAAATGCATGTCATAGTCACAGCGCATTCTCCCAGTGCTGTAGCTTTGTGTGTGTGCTTTTTGTATTTTCCAAACTTGTGAGATTCCACATTTATTCTGATGTCATTGTTGTCTGTCCTTTCCATGCCTTTCCCTTAATGGATATAGAAATGCAACGGTCCCCTGAGCAGACTCTGAGAACAGGAGAATCGAGTGAAGGTATTCATTCTGCACAGCAGTATTTTAAATACCACACATGTCTTGTGATACACAAATACTTATTCATCATAGGTGCTTATTATCTTGCAGATCTGTATCTTGATGATTTAAGATCTATGAGTTAGAGTGGATTTGGGGCAGCTTTTGTTTCTTTGCATGTTTTGCATGAGTCCCTTATTACTGAATTCAGCATTTGCTTTTATCACTTGTGATAGTGTTGGTTTTGGGGTTGTTTGTTTTGTAATCTGTTCTCCTCTTGCTCAGAAATGGTGATATAGGCTTCAGTTAAAGTGGAAACGGGTCCCTGGAGACTAGATCTCATTTCTGTGTCAGTGCATCATGGCTGTGGTTTTGGTCTAGCTGAAAGCTATCTCATCAAATTCCTGTCTCGCCTTCTAAAGGATAGCAGGATCATTGGCAGTATTTATATGTTGAAAGCAAAAGTGTAGGTAATTTAATGAGCTGTTTTCCTTACTTCTAGTGGTACTCATTGAAGATGTAACTGAAGTCGTTCGTCCAGAGTTTAACTGTTCCACACAGCAGCAATTTTCTGTTCTGCGTGGAAAGTTAGCAGATAGAGTCATAGTACTGAGTTAGTTATTTAGCTTTACATACAGCAGGATTCCATTAGCATTTAAGAATATTCTGTGTTTTCTGTAGTGGAAAACATCAAAAATCAGATTGTTAGCATTTGAACCATTTAAGATGCCCTCAGATGGGAAGTTTCAGCCTCTAGCTTTTTTCTCCATGAGATTTCTTTGAACATTTATACTGTACTGCATCTCAGAAAGCTGTGTTCAGATCAGGGAATATTCTCACATACTGTGTTTAGGAAAGGCAAAATTTGTACACTCATTTGTAGGTTGTTAGTAGTAACCCTTCTTTTTGTTATAATATTTAACAGTTCAGAAACTTCAGGAATTATGATTTCTATGTGGAGATCAGATATGTCTGTTTTCCCTTCTGTGCTGGGAATCAGAAAGTCCTTCTATTATGTTTTAGTTGTTAAGAGGTGTTAGCGCTTCAAAAATTGTGTTCCTAGACTGCAGTTTTCATTAGAACGGTGACCTGAAGGATTTACTGCAGGGCGCTCTCATCAGGGTTGCTAATGATCTGAAGTAAGAGCGATTGTTGGATATGCTTCAGCACAGAGCTGGCATTCAGAGGGACTTCAATGAGCCAGGGCAATAGACTGGCAGGCATCTTAAGAAATCCATCGGGGGCAAATACCAAGACCCATTTGGGGTGAAAAAGCCCCTTCCTACAAAACATGATGGGACTGCACGGCAGGGGAGCAGCTCTGCTGAGAAAGGACACAGACCTGTCAGAAGGCAAGCTGAGCATGAGGCAGCAGGGTGCTCTGGCAGCTAAGGGCTGCAGCTTGCACTGTGCTAAGAGTAGCAAAGCCAGGAGACTGAGAGAAGCGATTGTCAGCCCCTGTTTAGCACTCACTTGACTGTGCCTTGGCTGTAATTTTGAGTTCCTTCTACGTGAGAGGTCGATGGATCAATAGCAAGCTAATTCTCTAGGGAGCCATCATATTTGTGAAGGAGTATTTGCCCTGTGAGAGAGGGCTGAGAAAGTGGACTTACTCAGCCTGAAGAAGAGGCAGCTTTGAAGGGCCCTAACTGCAGCGTCCAATGCAGATGAGAAGACAAAGCCAGATGCTTCCCTGTGATACTTGACAGGAAGCGAAGATGGCAAGAGGTATAAATGGAAGCAAGATGGTTTCTAGCTGGAGATGAAAAGTGTTGCCATGATAAGGATGGCAAAATAGAGAAGTTGTGAACCTTCTCTTGGAGGTGTTCAAGACTAGACTGAATAAAACCCTGACCAACTTTTCCTGACCTCAAAGCTGAGCTGGCTTTAAGTAGTTGGTTGAGAGACTTCCAGAGATCCCTTTTGACCTGACCTATCCTATAGTCTTAGGTGTGAGTTACTACCTTCACTGAACTGATAAAATCTTGGGGGTGTAGTATAGCATGCCCTGCTAATGCTCCTTTTGTCTCAAGTATATCATTTTTTGATTCACTGTAGAGAAATGCTGGTGATTCTTCTAGCTAGGGATAACCTATAGCTCCTGAGTATGCTTTTTGATTTTCTTTGTATTTATAAATATACTTTATTTATAATCCATAGCAAGGTACGGCAGCAAAAAATGGTAGATATTGTAGATATGTCTGATTTGTTTTTCAGTATAATTTGAAAAAGCATTTGTTTTGTAAATACTTTCCTTCATGCTGTTCTTATTGAATTGGCCACTTCAGCTTCTGTACTCTTATGAGCTGTTTTCATGTTAAATGTCTGTATTGGTTAATTTTTAGTATGCAAAATCTAATCTCAACATGTCGATTTATATTTGAACAGCAATGGATGACTTTTTCGAAGGATACTCAACAAGGTGAGTCTTATAAAAATACCAAATGCTTATTTGAGGAATTATTTGAGAGGACCAGTACTTACTTTTCGTTGTTTTTGAAGTTCTGAAAAAGAGGGCAGTAATGGCACCTGGAATAATTCTGAGGAAGAAGAACTGGATTTTACAGCCAAGGTATGGTGCCTTTATGGGAAAATAGTTGTGTAAAATAAGTGATTTGAAGGCAATTTCCTATGAGATAGAAGGAAACTCTTTTTCCAGCCAATTCTTTGGGTTTTTTTTTGTTTTTTTTTTTTCCTCCTTAAGAAGAGTCTCTCATCTGCCAACCTTTCTTCTGCTGTAAGTTTTTCCTAAAAATTGTTGCTTTGGCAGAACATGCAGTAGATTTGTGGTTTGAGGCAAAAGAGTAGATATTAAGATAAACTACCACATTGTATTAGTTGTTCATTGAGTGAGATTTGCCAACCCTAGGAATTGATAAGTTAATAAATAACCTGTTCTCTTTCAAACTTCACAATTGTTTCCCCTAATTTACATGATAGGATGATTAATGAAAAAGAACACGATAATGAAAAAGAACATTTATTTATCAAAATCTAGTGAAATTGTTCATCACCTGGTTCTCTTTCCTTCCTCGCTAGGTTCCTCAAGTGTTCGATACTTGAGTTGCTCAAATAATTATTTTTTCTTTCTTTTTTCCTTCTGTGGGATGACATTCCGTGCTTGTATATAATCTCACGCTGCATGACTATCTTCATTTTTTGAATATTTGGACTTTTCTCTTTATAAGCTCCATGTGCTTATCCTGCTGTTTTTATGAATGTTCCAAAGGATTACCAGTTTTTTCAATGTCGTCTGGAGTATTTAGTCTGTTGCACTGGGATTCTGCAGTGATTAGGAACTTTAGTTTGTTAGTTCAGCACACTCTGTAATGCTGGAGATGTAAGCATGTGTACTTTAAAATTTTTTCTATTTTCTTACATTGATTTTAGGGGAAGTGATTCAAATTTCTAGCATTATTTTGAAATTTACAGATATTTCACTAAGTGGAGTTATATTAACTAATTTATTCTTCAAGCTTCAGGAACTTTAATTGATACTTGAGTTGTGCATACTTACAAGTAAGTAATCGCGAGTGTAGTTGTATTTTACCAATGGATTAAAATACCTTTTTAGAATTGTTACGCATTTACAGATAGTTTTGAATAGTCACTGACTTGTACACAAGAGGAGAGGAATGTTTGTGTAATTAAAGTTGAAGGATCTAGCAAGTATCTGAGTCCTTTCAAAAGGGAACAGCCTGGTTGTATTTACTGTTCAAGATTTGATGTAAGTAAAGGATTTGCTTTAAAACAAAAAAGCAAACAAAAACAGATCAAATAATTCTTTTAAAATGTGTTTTTATTTGCAGAAGCCACAGAAGCCAAACTTGACATCGTTAATGAATGTTCCCCAAAAGTTCAGAAATAATGGTAAGTTATTTGGAAAGTACTTCATAATACAATGACATACAAAAGTAAACTTACTAAGTAATTTCATTTCGGTTTTTGTTGTTGTTGTTTTCACTTGGCTGTAGTAATTGAGGAAAGTAGTGTTATAAGAACAGAACAGATGGTCATGTCAGAATAAAATAAGTAAGATAATGGAAATGACCATACTGAGTCCCCTCCTAAGCCTTTGTGTCTGATGTGTCCTTCTCCCATCCTGCCCTTACCTGGCTTCTTTTCCATACAGTCCCAGATGACTACTTTCCTGTGTTTTTAATGGGTAAAATGCCTGCTGCTATTTATATAACCCATTTGATTCATATTCCTCTTTCCCTTTCTCATGCTTTAAGGTGGTGGTGATAGTTCTAGAATTGAAATTCCTAAGTCACAGAAGAAAAGCCTCAAACAAAAAAAACCAACAGGTACAAATCTGAGCAGAGGAGAATGTGGAGAGTTGTTGAAACAAGATGTCTCAGATTCAAGCAACCTTGAGGAAGATGAATTGGTGGAAGAGGAAGAAGGGCAGTGCAAAGAGGTACATAATAAATTCCATGAAACACTAAAACAAGAAAGTGAAAACCTGGGCCTAAATAGATATGAGGAAAATCTATGGGCAGCATTTCCCTCAAGCACAAAAGTAAGTGTACAGGGATGATTCAATTGGAAGAGTTTGTTAAGGGTAATACAGGTAAGCGACAGTAAACTATTTTCCTGTTAATACTCAATCACGTATCTGTATTCAATCATTGTATTTTGATACTGAAAACATCTTGTTCATAGCCAAACTCAGACATTATTTTCAATATTTTTATTATGAGATTGGAGAGTTTTGGAAGGAGAAAGACAGGAAACTTCATTCTTTCTGGAATCTGTGCACTTTCTGTTATGTAAAACTGAGGGAATGGATAATATCCATTAGAAGTTGTAGCCATTTAGTAGAATTCATGAGGTAATGACTGGAAATGAAGAAACAAAAGGAAGTTTTGAATGAAATTGAGGGCAGGAAACTAGTGAAATTGTGAGATATGTAGGCAGAAAGAAGACTTTCTGAATAATATCAATGAAACTGCATTTAGATTGACACAAGGAAGTGCTTCTCAGAGGTTTTGCATAGCCAGAGATGAGGTTTACAACATGAGGCACTGCAGTTTAATTGTGCAGATTCCCACTAAAAATTGTAGGCCTTTAGAAACCATGTTGCACTTTGCTTCATTTAAGTCTTACCCAAGAAAACCGTTTTCCAAGTTGTTAATGGGTGGTGAAGTAGATATTGATTTCTGTGCTTTTCAGCTGTTTTGGTCAATCTGTTTTAGAAGGAGTCACCTAAATGGAAAGAAGAACAGGAGAAGGAAGATACTAGAAGGAAGCTGCAAACAACAGTTTTGGGGGATGTGAAACATTCTGTTTCTAGTAATAAACATCAAGTCCGTAAAGTTTCAGAAGACACAGCTTATGCGAGAAGTGAGTTTAAATATGATCCTGATTGCTCCTCTATAAGTATTAATGTTCAGTAAATAAAGTAAAATGATGATTATCCTCAAAGATGATAAACTTTCCTGTTACCTGTGAACCCTAGCCTGCTGTGGTAGAGAAGGTCTGCAGCTTTTGTTTTTTTTCGTTCTTACCTAACGGTCACAAATGGTGGTGCTGGATTCCTAATGATTACGTATGATGCAAGTTTCTTTATTAATTTTGTTGCTGTGTTCTCCTTGATGCCGTCTGAACAAAACAAGAAGCTAATCTAATCTATCTTCTGTGTGACAATATTGTTTCCCTTTCCGATGCTACTATCTGATTGAAAAGCTGTGGTTTTTCAGGGCTTCAGCCAAAAGCAGACCTGAGTCAAACTCAGAGAAGACTCTTCCAGTACCTCAACTTGTTCAGTTGTAGAATGTAGGAGATCTCTCCTTTGCTAAACCTTTGTGGGCTTGAGAGCATGACCAGCTCAGAGAGAGTTGGGTAATTTGGCATAGACCCCAGGGTGTGAAAACAGAAGATACTATTTCCATTGTCTGACTCCAGAGCACTGCTTGTTGCAGTAGACTTCTTCAGAGCATGTGTAGCTATTGGTCAGATGCTGCACAGAACATTGTCCAAACATGGTGAACGTAGCCATGTCAGCTGTCCTGCTTGGGCATCTTCTGCTGGAAAACAGATGAAGAGGAGTGAAGAGAATACTGTGATGTGACTGGATGTAAAGTTACCCTTGAGTGGGACTCACTGTTTGGTTTGTTCTTTGCTGTAGAATTACTGCTCGTCTTTCAGATCCTTTATTTGACTGATGGGGTATAAAAGTATAGTGCAGTATATATCTCAGTGTCTGTATTTCTCCTTTTTTTTTGTAGAAGCCCAGCCCACAGTAGGAGCAGAGAAAAAGGAAGAGTCTGATTCTCCTTGTGATTCTGAGGTACTTTCTGTGATATGTGCATCTCCCCGGTCTGTGGGAGAGCCAGATGAGAACTACGTGAGAGCTTGCCTTTGCGTTGAGCCCTGCCCCTGGTGAGGCTTATTTACCCCATATTGCTGCTGCTCTATGTCCTGTATCTGAGGGTCAACGAAATACTTGTAGTGTAGGTTCTGTGTGGAGATAGTACTGGGACAAAGTTAGGTTAAGCTTCTTGTATCGGCCCTTTGGTTGCAGGCTTTTGAGTTGATTTTCTAGCACAGTAGTGAAACAGAATAACTACTTCCCCTCTAGTCTTTGTTGTTGGGAAAAAAACTAATTCCCCACTCCTTTCTTAAAAATACAAGACTTTCTAGATAGCTTAATCGCTATCAGCTTTGCCTTTTTGGCCTTTAAGCAAATCAAATCTTGCTTTTGCAACGTAGTGATGCACTCACTCAACATTGTGGGACATGTGCCCCAGCAATGTAGGCTGATATTTGAATGCCAGGTGCAAATTTGATGCCAATGTTCAATCAACACAGAGCTGCAGCTTCTTGTTCACAATCAACATCTTGATTTCCTGTGTTAATTTCTTGTGTGGCTCTGTGATTTGCCAGCCTTAATCAACATTATGGAATAGTTTAGATGAATTGTGAGGATTTTTTTGCCCTTTTATTTAAAATGCAAAAGCCTTTCTTAGATTTTATTTTAAAAAAATTGTTTTGTACAAATTCTTACGCGTATGTACTGTATTGTACAGCCGTGTTCTGAAGGTTCGAGGAAAGCATCTCCTCCTGTGTTTCTCCCACCTGCAGTTGAACATGGAGTACGCTTGCAGAGTGTTTCAGGGGAGCACAACAAGGGTAACTATCTCATAGATTGGATTTGTCTGTGTTTATAGACAAGTGAACTTTTTCTTTTGTTTTCCTTGTTAGTCCTGTTGTTCAGTGAGTATGTGCTGTAGCAATGAAGTGCTTGGCTGATGTTAATTAACAGCAGTGAACACTGAACTTGCTGGCCTGCTTGATTAGTCCAGGCGGTTCTTGCGTTCATTATGTATACTTTTTGGATATGTGTTTGTTCGGGTGTTTTTCTTTGCTTTAGGTGGTTGCTTAAAGTGGTGGGAGTGGTATCTGGTTTAAGATTTAGCTGTGAACCCTAGCCTGCTGTGGTAGAGAAGGTCTGCAGCTTTTGTTGCTTTTCGTTCTTTCCTAAAGGTCACAAATGGTGGTGCTGGGTTCCTAATGATTATGTATGATGCAAGTTTCTTTATTAATTTTGTTGCTGTGTTCTCCTTGATCTGCACAAAACAAGTAGGTAGTCTAGTGTGCCTTGTGTGTGACACTATTGATTCCCTTTCTAATGGGTACTATCAGATTGAAAAGCTGTGATTTTTCAGGGCTTCAGCCAAGAGCTGACCTGATTCAAAGTCAGAGAAGACTCTTCCAGTGCCTCACCTTGTTCAGTTGTAAAATGTAGGAGATCTCTCCTGTGCTACTCGTTTGTATGCTTGAGAGCATGACCTCAGAGAGAGGTGGGTGCTTAGGTACTCACCCCAGGGTCTCAGAGCAGAAGATAGTATGTCCGTCTCCAGAGGATATCTTGTTGCTGTAGATGTTTTCAGAGCTCGTGTAGCTATTGGTCAGTTGCTGCTCAGAAGGTGTGGAAGCAGCACTCACGGTGCATTCACTTTTCTCTTAGTGCATTTTATGTGCAAAGAGTTTATTTTGGAAAAGCATGAATAGTCAGCACTCAGGCTGTAATCAGCAGTTACGGTTTTCCAGAGTGGACGCCATTGCTCCTGTCTGGCTCATTCCTGTAAATTTTCCTTGCGTTTCTGTGTGAGTCAATCCTGAGTTTGTTTTACATAATGGAGTAGCTTAGAAGAGAGAACTGACTGTGGTCTGCTCTAGATGGGAGTTTGGTGGTCAGAAGATACTAGACTTTGAAGTGATAAGATTTAAAATGCTTGCAGTGTTCTGGACTGTATTGGAGCTGTGAGCTTCTGTTTCATTCCTAAATGTCAGTCCTTATGTATGTACCTGGTCAGAAGTTGCAGGATTATGAATCATGGTCAGGTGAGGTATCCCTTGATAGCACTAAGCAAGGAGCCGTGTGTGTTGGCAGCTTCCTCTTAGTGTGGGGTTGTTTTGTATCGTGCTTTTGTGGTATGTCCTGTAGAGTGGAATGTGATAGTAAGTGCCAGATGATGGAGGTGTAGGCAAGAGGGAAGATGACTCAGGGTGTCCATATGCTGAGACTGAAGCATGCTGGAGTTTCTTCCTTAACGTTGTCCCAACACGAGGGACATTGTCATGTCAGCCACCATTCTTATGCATCTTTTGCTGGAAAAGAAATGAAGAGGAGAAAACAGAATACTGTGATGTGACTGGGTGTAAAGCTACCGTTGAGTGTAACTCATTTCTTGGTTTGTCCTTTGCTGTAGTACTGTTACTCATCTTTCAGATCCTTTGTTTGACTGATGGGGTATAAAAGTGGAGTGCAGTAAATTCTCAGTGTCTCTCTTTGTCCATTTTTTTGTAGGTGCTCTGCCAGCAGTAGGAACAGAGAAAAAGGAAGAGTCTGATTCTCCCTGGGATTCTGAGGTACTTTCTGTGATATGTGCATCTCCCCGGTCTGTGGGAGAGCCAGATGAGAACTACGTGAGAGCTTGCCTTTGCGTTGAGCCCCGCCCCTGGTGAGGCTTATTTACCCCATGTTGCTGCTGCTCGATGTCCTGTATCTGAGGGTCATTGAAATACCTGTAGCGTAGGTTCTCTGTTGAGATAGTACTGGGACAAAGTTATGTCAGACTACTTACGTTGGCCTCCTGGCTGCAGGCTTTGGAGTTGATTTTCTAGCACAGTTTTAATACAGCAGTTTATTGCTGCTTTTAAACTTATGAACTTCTCAGGCATATTTTTGTGAGGATTTTTTTTTTTCCTACTATTCAGATCTATTCTGCTGATCCAGTCAGAGTTTAACGGATGCCAATACACTGAGCAACCCAGACATTTAGATTTTTCTGTATAGAACCTCTGTCTTCTCTAGATAGACTTAATCCGATTTTGAAAATCATGTTCAGCAGACACCAAGTGTGCTGGCTGTGTTTATCCTTTCTGTCTGATAATTCTCAAGATGAGAGTGAGCAGGGTCTGTAGCTACTTCCCCTCTAGCCTTTGTTGTTGGGAAAAAAACTAATTCCCCACTCCTTTCTTAAAAATACAAGACTTTCTAGATAGCTTAATCGCTATCAGCTTTGCCTTTTTGGCCTTTAAGCAAATCAAATCTTGCTTTTGCAACGTAGTGATGCACTCACTCAACATTGTGGGACATGTGCCCCAGCAATGTAGGCTGATATTTGAATGCCAGGTGCAAATTTGATGCCAATGTTCAATCAACACAGAGCTGCAGCTTCTTGTTCACAATCAACATCTTGATTTCCTGTGTTAATTTCTTGTGTGGCTCTGTGATTTGCCAGCCTTAATCAACATTATGGAATAGTTTAGATGAATTGTGAGGATTTTTTTGCCCTTTTATTTAAAATGCAAAAGCCTTTCTTAGATTTTATTTTAAAAAAATTGTTTTGTACAAATTCTTACGCGTATGTACTGTATTGTACAGCCGTGTTCTGAAGGTTCGAGGAAAGCATCTCCTCCTGTGTTTCTCCCACCTGCAGTTGAACATGGAGTACGCTTGCAGAGTGTTTCAGGGGAGCACAACAAGGGTAACTATCTCATAGATTGGATTTGTCTGTGTTTATAGACAAGTGAACTTTTTCTTTTGTTTTCCTTGTTAGTCCTGTTGTTCAGTGAGTATGTGCTGTAGCAATGAAGTGCTTGGCTGATGTTAATTAACAGCAGTGAACACTGAACTTGCTGGCCTGCTTGATTAGTCCAGGCGGTTCTTGCGTTCATTATGTATACTTTTTGGATATGTATTTGTTCGGGTGTTTTTCTTTGCTTTAAGTGGTTGCTTAAAGTGGTGAGAGTGGTATCTGGTTTAAGATTTATCTGTCTGAGGATTTGGATATTTCTGGATAATCAGCCGAAGAAAAATATCATTTGGTTGATCTTTTTGTTTGTTTATTTAATTTTTTTTAGTTTCCTGTTTTTCTTTAAAAACTAAAATATGTGGGCAAATTCTTGTTATGTTTCTGCGGGTTTCCACCTGCAGCTCATGGCATTTGCTTTATGACCATCCTGATTGATCATAAGTGTGCTGGAAAGTTTTGCTATTGGAATAAAGCTTTTATCTTTTTGAGAGTGCTTTGGCAATGTGGCTTATAATATGGATTCAATGACATAGCCTAAAAGGCAAGTCCAATTTTATTTTTGTAAGCAGACACCAAATCTTAGCAAGCTTCTGGAATCCATAAATCAACTTACCAATTGTCTTTAATGTCTGCTTCATATGATTCTGCTAAGCTTGAAATCAGTGTGGGAGGGGGGAAGAGGTGACTGTGGTAGTCTTTCTAATGTATTTCCATGTTACGTGACCACCTAGTGTTCGAAAATCAAGTCTTGATGATTTGTTTTTAGTATTTATTTAAATCTAAAAATTATTTTGTGGAACAATTCGTAGAAGCATTTTGTATGCTTGTTTCATGAATGGAGTCGTAAAGTATAAGATGACTGCAGTACAGGGCAGTAGGTTGTGTGAGTTAGGAAATAAAATTTGACACTAAACTTGAAAAAGATTTGGAATAACGCACATGTTGTGCATTACAACCAAGCAATGTTTGTATCATTTATTTCCTTGCAAACTGATCCAGAGAGGTCAGTTGAGAACCAGATTGTTTTTACCTCATTGAATGATGTTTGTATGAGGTTGCTGTGTCTGTACCCTTGCTCTCCATAAGCTGTTAATGAGAAAGTAGCCTCAACATTATGCACTGCTAGAATAGAAGTAGTCATAGTTCTGCTGGGTTCTTTCTTGATTGGTCATTAAGAAGCCAAAGCTATCTGCTCTAATTAATTTTTCCAGAAAGCAGAATTCAGCTTCCAAAAGGAACAAAATATTTTAATCTTGTTCTCTTAATAGACGTGACTTAATGCTTCACATGAATTGTTGTCATTCTGTGATTTGATTCTTTTTTTTTTTTAAATAAAAGTTGGATGATGGGAATTACTCTGTATTTCTTATATACTACTACAAGTTCTGTGTGATAAGATAATTGGATATTAGCTATTTCACTCTCAATGAAGTAATTTGTGCAAGAAACAATTACAGAGCCTACTAATGTTGTAAAGAATAAAAGATATCTTCAATTAAATAAAATAACGCTTTCATTTTTCATCTCCAGGCTTTTCAGAGAAACCCAGTAATTTGCAGGTAAATGCTTTTCATTGAAATCTACTTGTCCTGCTCATTAATGAATATGTGGTTACTTTGAATGTATGGGTGTTTATTTTTCATTGGTTTGTCTTTCATAGTTAAAGGTTTCTGCAGTTTTAGAGATGAATGAAACATCTTCAAAAACAGAAAAGCAAAAATCAGGTAATGATGTCTTTTATATTCTGATTTTAGCTTCAAAATCTTTCTGATAAGCATATTTAATTAAGCATTTGATTCATTTGTTTTGCAGATCCACAGGAGAAATTGAGTGTAGATGATATTGAAGGTATTTATAAATAGTTGTTGTTTTTTTTTTGTCATGTCCCTTTGTGGGCAGATACATTGTAGTTGTAAATTCTTCATATTAAATTAATGTTTTGCTAGCAAGATGTTATTTCAGCAGCAGATTTAATGAAATATGGCTCTATCTTTGGGTGTTTTCTCCACTACAGCTCCATTCAACATTTCTAAACATCCTTCTACAGTGTAAGGTTCCTCCGGCATACCTGCTATCATCACCCCTTGTCAGGCAGTCCACATTTACTCATTTCCTTCTCATTGCCAAATATACCAATCTGCAGAGGAGCAATAGGGTCATGTCCTGTGTCTGATTCCTGGCTAGGGTCTGCAGGTGGAGCTGTCCAGGAGCTGCAGGTGGGACAGAATGGGTGATTCACAGGCTTATGCTTCATTAGCATGATTGATTATTTACCTGGCTTTTTCTTTGCCTCTCTGGCAGTTGTATGAAAACATGTATTACATATGCTCTTCCAAAGCCATCCTCTCATGTTTTGTTTAAACTGGCCACTGAGTTTAGAGCTAGTGGAAGGACATGGGAAAGAGAGTGTAGGTGGGAGGTAGTGAGTGGAAGTATGTTGGCAGGTATTCCTTTTGGTTGGGAAAGATAAATAAAAGTGAAGCAGCTAGATCATTTGTTATACATGGGAGGGAGTATATCTAACCTCAGTGGGTTCTTAGTTTCTTAATTCTGATATATGTGAATTTAAGTATTTGTTAGCGAGATACAAAACAGTTCCCTATTAAGGTCTTAGAATTTCTACAACGAGCCCTGAAAATTACAAATCAGGTGAAAACCTATATAAGCAAGCATATGAAGTAGATGGTTAGATAAGAGTTCAGAAAACTATTGCAACTTCTAAGTATGGAATGGAAATTGCTCCAAGCTGTTTGACATCCATGTCTTGGGAAAAAAGGTACTGTTTCTTTTGATGACAATAGAGGTTAAACTTCTTTCTAGAAAAAAAATGTACGTGTGTTTGCATAAAGAAAAGGAGATTCTCTACTGCAGTGATATTGTTTCTGTAAGATGCACAAAAGGTGGTTAGAATCATTGAATTATAGAATTGGGCTGGAAAGGACCTTTAAAAATCACCTAATTGAAACTTCCCAGCTGTGGGTAACCTGTTGCAGTGCCTCATCACCCTCATCAAGAATTTATTCCTTATATCTAATCTGAACGATCTTTTAGTTTAAAACTGTTACCCTTTGCTCTGTCACTACAGGCCATAGTTAAAAGTCTTTCGTGTAAGCCCCCATTAATTATTGAAAGGCCATCATACGGTCTCTGCAAACTCTTATATTCCCCAACTCTGTCAGCTTTCCTCATAGGAAAAGTGTTCCAGTCCTCAAATTGTTTTTTGAGACCCTTCCCTGGACCTGCTCTAGCCAGAGATTTTTTGTGCTGGGGGCCCCGGAGATGAACTCGGTGCTCCTGGTAGGGTTTTGAAAGAGTGGAGTAGAAGGGGACACCACCTCTCTTGGCCTGCTGGCCATGCAGTGCTTCTTTTTTTGTGGCCCAGGGTGCAATTGGCTTTTTGGACTGCAAGCATGCATTCTCAGCTTATATGTAATTCTTCATCCAGCATTATCCCCAAGTCCTTTTCCACAGGACTGCTCTCAGTCTGTTCATTGTCCAGCCTGTGCTGAAGCTGATGACTTCCCAACCCAGGTGCAGGATCTTGCGCTTGGCCTTGCTGAACATCATAAGACCTGCTTCTGTAGGCTGTCAGTATCTGTCTGAATGCGATCTCTTTTCACTAACATATCAGATATACCACTTGGCAGCACTTCCCTGTCTACCAAAGAATCCATCCATGATATTTCTCCAATTTAGAGAGATGAGCTCTCTAGGTAGCTAACATCAGTTGCTATTTCTTTATCCTCCACTCTAGTCACTCCATAATAGAAGGTTGTCTGGGCCTTGGAAAGTACCTCCTTTCTTAAACTCTTTAAAAACAAGTGTGATGTTTCCCTTTCTCCTGTCACTAAGGGTTTTACCTGACTGCCACAACTCTTTAAATATGGTGGATAGTGACTTAGCAACCTAATTTACCCATGATCTTGGAGGTCTTTTCCATCCTTTGTGTTTCTGTGATTCTGTGAGTTCTTGTTTTGTCTGTTTTATGTAGTCATGTGAAATGTAGTCCAGTGATGGTGTGGGACGTGGCAAAGTTAGATAGGAAAAACAGTCTTTTCATAGCTCATTTTATGTCATCATTTCATGTATTTTCTGTTCATCCATCCTCGTGTCTGTTTTTTCTCTGTAATTCATGTATTTGCTCAAAGATCAGGTATTAAGAAACATATGTGAAAGTTTGTCTCAAACTCCTATGTTTGGGTTTCAGCAAGCTGTATTTCTTCTGCAGAGTGTTATAATTCCTATGGTACAAGTATTTCTAACTCTAAAAGGGTTAAACGAGACCCTTTGTGGCACAAAACAAGGAGAAATGAAAGTAGCTAGAGGAATCTAGCCGATTGCTGTCTAGCATACAGTGTGTCATGTATGTATAAATATAGTTCTACATGTAAACCATTTGAGATTCTTAAAGGTGTATTTCTGACTGATTTTCATCAAATTTCCCTTAGGAATGAAAGGGAAAATGCCCTGAGAGGGATTAGTTCGCACAGAGGCATCTTCAAACTGTTTTGTAATATTATGTTCAAATCGTAAATAATCATACGCTTGAGAGGCTGTGTTAGTTTGTGCTATTTTCTCACAAATGCAATGATTCAGGATGTACTCTAGGTATAATTAATTTGTAATAAGTCTTGTTCGTTATAAAGATGTAATTTTTTCACTGTAGGTGAGCGCTCAGAATCTACCGTTCATGTGTCGTCATCAGCTAAAAAAGAGATGGTCAAGGATGCCACTGAAAACTTTGGGAGGCAGGTATGTGAAACCAAATATTGTGTTTTTCCTTGCGTGCAATTCTGAGAAACAGTGCAGTCATGTGGTGGGTTTTTTGTTTTTTCCTATGCAAAATACATACTCATTTGGGAGCAAAATTTTATATCATGTGATTATTTCTTTGACAAAACACGCCAGATTTTCCTCTGTGTATTAGAAAGATTAAGTAAAAACCTGAAATATGATCTGTCAGTGCTTTCTCTGCCTCTGCAAAATATCTCCTTATCTGATCAAGTTAGTAAGTGTTCGAAAATATTTTTTGAAGGTCATTATGGAGGAATATAGGCTAGGCGTCCTGTTTGTATTGAGCATACAGGACTGGGTAGGGATCTTCATTGAGTGTCTGGAGTCTTCTGTAATACCTCAAGGGAAGTGGAGGAAGTAATATCATCATACATCCAAGGCACTGTGGAAGAGGGATGTGATTCATTTCAGCAGGTAGAGAGCGGAACTTAAGTATTGGAAGGTGGTAGCGGATGTGCAAAGTGAATGGAGCTTGGAAATGAAGTGGCTGAGACAGGTGGTGACTGAGATGCTCTCCATTGTGAAAGATTTTTGTGGAGTTACGATGTGGAAGGAGAAAAGGGCCTCTATAACCAGAGTAAGAAGGACAATAGTTGTGGTTCCTTGGGATGCCAAGGCTGCAGACCTTGTTCAGAAGGGAACACAAACCAAGGGCAACTTTGCAGGGACTGTGAAGTCAGAGATAGTGAGAAGGCTGGAGAGAGGAGCTGGTCAGTGAGCTTGAGGCATGGTACCGTTTGGATAGATGTCTCAGTTCTTGATTTTGGGCTGAGGGCAGGAATGAACAGGTATTCCTTGTAAATATTTGTCTTGGGAGCTTGGAATAGAATTTAATAATTCTGACTCTGAGGAGCATAAGTGATTGTAATGTAGCCAGTCCCTTGTTGTGGTTAGTAAAAAAGCTTGTTATGATCACTCACGCTTGTTATGAACGCTAACCAGCAGGGGGTTTAAAGGGACAGTCAGTAGAAAGTAATGGAGTATGGGAAAATTTGGGCAGTTGTGTTTTCTGTTGTTACTGATTGGTTTTGATCTGTTTGATTGGTTTATGTTTCTAAACTAGATCCTTCTGTTTTGAGGAAAAAATAAATAAGGTATCTTTGTTTTGTTGTTGTTGTATGATGGGATGAGTTTGCAATGTAAATTATATGGCTTAACGGTAATTTCATTTTTCTTGGTAATTTTTCTGTCTTTACCTGCTTACTTAAGGATAAATATGTTTTAGAAACTACCAACTTGATAGAAAATACAGCACATGAAAAGCAGACTGACAAAGCAGAAATTTCTCATCAGGAAGCCCTAGCAGAAAATGAGGAATCCCACAGTGCTGACAAGCAGTTAAGTCTAAAGCTGTGGGAAGAAAGATACAAAAAATGTGGATTGAAAAAGAGAAAAGGGAGTTGAAAAGAAATTTTACAAACATTACAGCAGAGCTGAAGCAGCTGTTTGGTGAAATTAATGAATCTGAGAAAGCTCCATCCCTTGTGGCAGAAGTGTCAGAAGATGACCTCATTGAAGAATTGAAGAGTCTTTGTGTTTCGTCTTGTGTGACAGAATCAAGTGATAAGTTAGAAAGTAAAGGTGAATTTGGAGATGTGAAACTTAATGTAGACCTAAAAGAACCCAAACCTGGAATAGTTATTCTGAGTCTCTGTGTCCTTCCTGATCACAATAACTTAAATGCGAGCATGGAAAATACCTGGAGAATACCAGATGAAGAAGGCTGCACTAATTACACAGATAATACAAAAGTACATCTATCAAAAGCAGAGGAAATGGAAGAGAATGAGAATGGGATTAGTAGAGATGTAGAGGGAAGTCCTGAGTATTCCCTGAGACATTGTTTAAAAACAAATATTTGGGATGACATTTCTAATAATCTTCCTAATATAAGACCTGTTTCCACAAATGGTGAAAGTACACTTGGCTTTATAAGTGAGAAGAAAATTGGCAAGGACATCTGTCTTAGTGACAGTGTTCCCAGAGACTGCCTTATCAAAAACAAGGAAATAGGAGAAACAGAAATCGAAAATCTTTTCCCGCATGCTCAGCAACCTTGTGGCATGCTGAAAAGGAATCTGGATGAAGAACTAAAACAAGATGTGGAAAGATTTAAGAGTAAGGTAGGAATGCTGCAAATGGTATTCCTGGCTTTGGAAAAAGAGAAGGTAGAGCTACAAAAAGAGGTAGAAGTTCACCTGCTTTTCCTTATTCTTTAGTCTTTCTCAGTATCGGTGGTCCTGTTCATGTTAGCTATTGATCATTAAAAGAAGGTGCTTTGTGCAAATTGGTTTTTTTGTCTTAAGAGAAGAACGTTACTCATAAATAAGGAAAGCAGTGGAGAACTGTGCTTTTCCCCATAATGTAATCAGAAGGTTTTGAGAAAGCAAAGTGTATTGTTTCAGTTTGACAATAGGTGGCAGTCATTTCCAGTGTAAGTAGTTATCACCTCATTACCATAAAAAGAAATTCATACAAGTACACCAGTTTTGATTGTCGATCAAGGAATGAAAATAGCTTCTGAACAGGGTCTTGATTTATCTCTTCATTTGCTGTGGTTTGTGCATGGTGTGCCTTCATTGCCTCTCACTAAAATTCCTGATTGCTGTGAAGCTGTTTCTGCTTTTGAGTTCAGTTTGCTTTTTTCCTCATCATTAAGGAAGTACGACATCATACATCCACTCATACTTTGTGTTTCTACAACTACTGTTGTGTAGTCCATCTGATTTCTTATCCATCAGTAATGCTTCTATTGTTTGTTTCCTTAGGGCTGCTTTGCTTTTTTGTTTTTGTTTGATTGTTATACTTCAAATCAAGAGTGAATTCAGAGTATATTTGTAGACTTGGTACATTTTGTAGAGTAATTTTGGGGGAAAATCTTTTTTATTTTACATTATTTTAAAAGTCAAGCTTAGATTATTTGGTCTTGGATCTCCTTTAGAATCAGAAAAATATATGAAGCTTAATTTTCTCTTCATAGGTTGAGAAGGAAAAAAGGAAGCAGAAACATTTCAAAATGCAAGCAGTGGAGAAACAGGAAAGTCTTGATAAATCAAATACACCAGTGGGCAATATTACCCATCAACCAGTAAAAGAAAAGCTTGCTCTAAGGAAGAATGAAAAAATGATAGAAGAAAAACACACAAAGAATTCTTCATCTGAGGAGAGACCAAAATTACTTGAAATGCCAGTAAAAGGGTAAGCTAATAAAATAATCCGTAGAATTAGATTGTTTTAAATCTTGTAATTGAAGCACTTTCCTCGGTATTGAAAGCTATGCTGAGTAGTCCCCTGCTCCCCAAACTGTTTTAAAAGTATATTTTTCAAAGAACTAAATGCACAGTGGAGGTTCAGATTAATTTTGCTGGAGGTGATAGAGGTCTTAATCACAGAATCATAGAATGGCCCAGGTTCAAAAGGACCACAATGATCATCTAGTTTCAACCCCCCTGCTATGTGCAGGGTCACCAACCACCAGACCAGGCTTCCCAGAGAATTTCTTCCTTAACACTGACTCTAATCGTGTCTTTAGAATCTTACCTCCTATGCCTAATAAATAAATCAAGAACGAATTCAAAGCCCTTGCACGTGGGATGGAGGAACCCCTTGTGTACACAGTGAAATGCTCTGGCTGGTGAGCTGATTCGCTGAGAAGCCTCTGTCGGCTTTGGCAGAGATTAAGTGCAACATGAGTCAGAATGATCTTGCAGCTGAGAAGGCCAGCAGCATCCTGGGTTGCAGAGTCAAGAAGCTGAAGGGAGGAGTCCATCCCTACTTAGCATCTAGTTGGTCTGTGTCTGGAGCACTGGGTCCAACTTTGGCCTCCAAGTACTTGTGTGCATTTCTTTTTATGGCCTTCAAGAGATCGTAGTCAACATGTGTGAGTTCAGTAGAGGCTTTCCAGGCTGATCACAGAGCATGAAACTCTGTGAGAATAAGCTGAGGGAAATAAACTTCAGGATGTGCCAACAGTCTCCCAGTACGTGGAAGGGGATTGTAAGTAAGACAAAGCCGTTCCTGATTTGTCCTGGATTTGATTCTAAACATTTTTCAGAATTCCCAAACATCTGTAAATAGAAGGAATTAATTTTTTCTTCTATGTAAAATCTCAAAACAGTATTAGCTATACATGAGTAAAAGCTGTACTTTTTGGGAAGCTAAAGACTACATGTAAATCTTTCTCCTTTAGAATAAGCTGCTTCAATACTGATGTTACAGCCAATGTTTTGAACTACTTGTTAGTGGTTGCTGATATTCAAATCTTTTTTTGAACACTATCCTTATCCTTTAATTTATTAAAAGAAATGAAAAGGTTCATCCGCACATGGTAAGCAGTTGTTGTAGTCTTAGGGAAGGCTTCTTAAAAGTTTTTGATTTGTCTTAGATAAGTGATGTGATGTTTTATCGGTATTACTTGCAGTCATTATGAATCTGTACTATATAGGTGATGATCAACTTATTAAAAACAGTGTATTTTTGTTAGTAAAAGTTCATGGTTTACTGTTCATGTTTACCTATGTCGACATGGAAATACATGATGAATTTTGTACATCACTTAAGGGCTTATTTGTCAGTCTTGTGCAGCTCATGTATAAGGTGTCTTCCACCACTAATGGAATGAAATTAGAGTGATGTTAAAAGTTTAAAATTGCAGAAAAACTTCTATATTTGAAAAGGTGTGACATTTCTACAGTTTTAAGTTGTTTCTCCTGGTTCATGATGTGGCATATTTACTTTTTTGTCAGTGCTTTAATTCCTCAAATTCTCTTTTTTAAATCCCAGATTTTCTGTGAAACAAGGAGAGGAAAAGAGACATAGAGCTGAAATGCGATATGAAAAAACAAGAAAGCAACTAAAGAGGGAAAAGGATCAATATTCTAGAGAGACAGAGGAAAAACAACAACTTGAGTTTCGTGTAAGGAATTTAGAAACAGAGTTAATAACGCTGAAACAGCTCAAGAAACAGGTATATTAAATATATATCTTCTGTTTTTCTGTTTCTTTCAAACTGATATTTTATGCTAGTATGTTCAACTTGTTGGTGAAAGAGACATTAGGTAATTATCTTGGTGCATTTTGAGGACCATTGTCATGAAACCAGCGTGAACAAACAAGTTCATGATACCTTTTCACATTTTTCAGAATTATAGTTTGGTTTGTGCTTCAGGCAAAGCTTCTCTTTGAGTTATTTTTCCTAATTACTACAGAACTCTGTGCGCGTGTGTGTATATGTATGTCTATATCTATATATCTATATATATATTATGTGTGTATATATATATATATAATGTTTTTATTATTATTGTTTTTTTTCTTCAGAAGGAAATTACAGTTACTGTTTGTAGTATTCTTTCAATTATACTTACATGAATTTAAATTTAGGCCTAAATGTTACTGTTTACCTGATAATCTGTAAATTGCCTCAGTTGCTTACAATCAAGACTGAATCCAGAAAAACTCTCACCTTTATTTTTATTACAAGTTTAGTGGCTTATTTAATGCAATTGAGATGATGATGTTCTCACTGTACACAACCTGCATGAATTCTTCAGTTCTTACATACAGTTTTGAGGGTCTTTTCACTGGCCTTTACCTACTTTTCAGCATTCCTGTCATGGTTCTACGGAGTTTGAAATATACCTCAGAAATTCGGTCTGTTGTGTTGTATTTTTCCCCATAAATAGTAAGCCTCAAATTTTCAGAACTTGTATTTGCAAACATATTAAGAACATGTGAAAGTGGTCATTAAGGATCCTCAGTGGCCACGTTGCTCTGGCAGAAGCAGTAAGTAGTTAGCATCACCTCTTTCAGTCTGCCTGGATTTAACAGGGACATCATTGGCATTAGTTTACCTCCTGGTCTGCTGTTCAGCTGGTCAGTCCTCTTCTGTGTCTCACTTCAGTAATAGCCTTTGGAAATCTCATACAACTCAATTTATCCAGCAGTATTGCTAGATTTTGGTAAACTGAAAATGGATTGGCACATTTTCTGAAGCATTTCTAAATATTAGTAGAAGAGATGTAGACTTAAGACCTTGCAGTGGGGTAAAGTAAGTGTAGTTATTGTGCTTTTGGAAATCTTAGTCATTTGTTTTGTGCAGTTCTTAGTGTTAGTGCTCATATTGATGAATAGATGTTTTTAAATCTTTGACTGTAAGCATATGAGTGTCCATCTCTGGTTTTAGTATGTATATATAGTTTGTTAGAAAGATAACTTGGGTTTCTACTTAAACTCTGTATGTTTCCAAGAATAGTAGTTCTAGTTTGTTTGTTTTTTTCTTGTGTTATAGAGGGAGATTCATTAAGTATAAAACTTCTCTGATGCTGATTTGTGCAAAGGACTCACACTATCCTTATAACTTTCAATTCAGATAAATCTAAAGATGTTTGTTTGCAAACATGGAAAATTGATATGCAGGTCATTCTATGATTTTATGATAAATGACTCTTAATAGAATTAATAGAATGTAAGAATAAAAAGAATGAAATAGGAAGGTATTGATAATTCTGATTTTGTTCAAGATTCACAAGTTCAACTATATTACTGTAGGTTGAAGAAGAGCGTGATGAAACACAGAGACAGCTCTCTAATGAAAGGAGTGCTAGAGCTCTGCAAGAAGGAATTTTGAGCAACCACCTGTGGAGACAGAAGGAGCTGGAAGAAGAGACAAGAAAAACTATTGGGAAAAATTCAGAGGTAAGCAGTTCCATTCCTAATTAATTTGGTTATACTTCACTGTGCTCATTCTAAAACCTTAAGAAAAATAACCTTTTGTGCCTTTTCGTGGATTATCTACAGTTTATCAATATAACCAAATTTTGTTACTGTTGTCTAAAAACTCTGAATAGCATCATCAATCCCACATAGACCTGAATTGCATGTGGAAGTAGGAAGCCACTGGAAAATAAGACATTGTGTTCCCAGTCTCTTAAACTGCCTGCTGTTCTTCACTGTATAGTTGTTACAATCATTTCTAAGGTTTCTACCCGTGAAATGTCCAGATATCTGGAGATTCACTAGGAAAGAAGCTGGCTGAGGCTGTTTGTGATCCTATTACTTGGCTTTTGAATTCGTTATTATACTGTCATCACTTTCTTGTTTCCATGTCCTTCATCTTTTTGCTTAATAAATTATTTTTATCACAGCCCATGAGTTCTGTTTTGTTTCCTGTTCTCTCCCTCATCCCACTTAGTGATGAGAGTGTGGTGCCTAGCTGCCTGATGGGTTAAACCTGAATTTATTTCCCAACTAACTATTCATTATTGTCCTTTATCACACAGAAATCTGACACTAATGACAGAGAAAAGGATCTGCTACACAGAAATCAGTTACTGCAAGAAGAGATTGCTATGCTAAGACTAGAACTCGATCAAGTAAAACTTAAGCACCAGGAGGATGAAGGAAAATACTTAGAGGAAAATGAGTCTTTGAAAGAAAAGAATGATTCTCTTCAGAAGGAACTTAAACTGAGTGAGGAAACCTTAACACAGACAGTATTTCAGTACAATGGACAGCTGAATTTACTCAAGACGGAATCTGCAATGCTAACTTCCAAGCTTGAACAGAAAAAAGAAAGCAAAGACAGACTGGAAACAGAGATTGAATCATTCTGTTCCCGCTTGAATGCAGAGGTTCAAGATCTCGAACATCATCAGTCATTGAAAAGTGATGCCGAACGAACATTTCAGAGAGAACGTGATGAATGGCTTCGTTTACAAGACAAGCTCCATCGTGAGCTCTCTGAGGTGCGAGAGAGCAACAAGAGCTTGTCTCAGCAGCTGAGTAAAACGGAAAGCAAAGTTAATAGTCTAGAAAACGAGCTTCACCAGTTGGAACAAACACTTCGAGAAAAAACACTGCTTTTAGAAATGACACAAAAAGACTTAAATCAAGCCCAGTGTCAAGCAAAAGAAAATGAGCATGCGTGGCAACTTGAGAAAGATCAAGTCAGTAAATTTATGATAAAGCATGAATCTATGCAGGAACAATTGGCCCAGCTCCAAAGTGAAAACCTTTTACTCCGTCAGCAGCTGGAAGATTTGCGGAACAAGGAGATCATCAAAGAAAAGGTTGTGAATGATGTCCAGGACAGATTTCATGATATGTTCAACAAACTCAGAGCTGACAGTGAAAAGCAGGTTTACCTCATGGAAGAGAGAAACAAGGAATTAAATACCAAGTGTACTGATTTAAAGGAACAAGTCTTTAAATATGAGACTGACAAAGTAGAAAGAGAGGTAAGCTATACAATTAGAATAAATTAAAATGTTTCAATTCATAAAATGATTTTGTATTTCTAAAATGCATCAGGTGTAAGTTTTACACATAGGACCAAATTGTGTTGTTTTGTTGTGGTTCATTGTTTTTTCTCTTAGAATTAAGGAGGACCGGTAAATGACTGAACTGTATAATATAGTCAGTTTAAAGGAGTAAAGTCAAGTTTCATGTTTTTCCTCATGTTTATCTGTTTCCTTAGGGTTTGATCAGACAGCTGCAGCAGGAGCTTGCTGATGCTCTTAAAAAGCAGTCTATGTCAGAAGCTTCCCTTGTAGTTACTACATGCTACCGCAGTGACCTTGAGGAAGACAAATTGCACTTGCAGAAGGAACTGGACAGGATTAAAGCTAAGGTACAGAGAGGCTGTAACTTACACATAAAATCTGAGGGTGATTTTTCCCTGTTTCTGGTGAAGAAGAGAAAAATAATGTTCTGAGAGCAAGTACCAGAGAGAGCTAAGGAGGTTAGCAGTGATACCCTGTCATAATTCATGAAGCTGGTGAAATCTTTGCCAGCTGGCCTCCTCCTCTGTAGTGAAAGATAAGTGTTACTAGAATCATCAAAAAGCCAACTAGTTTCTTTTGCAAGTAGGAGCCGTTCTTCAGCCCCACAGCTAAAGTTCTTCTTGTGGCTCCAGGGTGTTGTAGCAGTGTTCTTTCTTTTCCCAACTTACTTCCCTCTCCTGGTGTCAAACACAATTAAGAATTTATTTGTGGATGGGATGTGTACAAACTACCAACTATCTGAAGCAACATTACACAGGTGCTCTGAATTTACAAATTGTTTTTCTGTGTCTTATAAGGTTGGTTGTAAACACTATAAGGTGGTCTTTATCCCCTTAGTCTTCTCAACTTGCCCCTTGTCATCTGTGATCACAGTCATGCCTGTGCCAAATCAGAGCAGAGAGTTCAAAGTATAAGCAAATGTCCTCCTATCCTAGAAATAAATTCAGGGGTATAGATTTAAAGACAAGTATATGAACTGCATTGTTCTGTGCACTTGGTGTCCATGACTGGGTGGTCTTCGACACGAAGTCATTATGTCTTTAACTGGAGAAGATCTGTATTTGATAAGCTGCTTTGCAAAATGACCTGGTGTCTCAGCAGGTTATCGCTTTTGGTTTGGCCAAGTTTGGTGTCTGATTTCTGAGAAAAAGTAGAAATACTGGACAGCTGAATTTGAGTTTTTCTTTTTTGCTCTCTGTGAGAGTTGTGGGTTTTTTCTGAAACATCTACCATAATAACATACTAATGAGCTGTGAAATCACTTTAGGAAAAGGATGAGGTTTTTTTGGTTAATATTTTCGATAGAATAGCAAACAAGTAATTTCAGGATGTCACAAGCCACTGAGAAGGTAGGATTGGCAGTGTCAATGCTCATAATGGTGTTATAGAAAATCCTTTGTGCAGATGGGAGAGGCCAGTGTCACAGATGATGAAATATCATCTGTTATTGTTCATTTGCTAAGAGAAATGAAGGCTTGAATGAATTGGAAATGATTCCAGTACTTTGGGTAGGGGGTGTATGTAGATACATGCAATATCCAAATTCTTCAGTGCTCACTGAGCTCTCTATACTGAACCTAACCGGGCTGCTGAGGATTCTCATTGCTACTTTACAGTTACATGACTCTGAAAAACAGCGTATTCAATATGAGCGTTGCATTCAAGATTTGAAGACTGACCTAGATAATAAGGAAAGACAAATATCAGCTTCTAACCAAAAAATGAAAGACCTTCTGTTAGCAGCTTCCAGAAGCAGTTCTACAATAAAGCAGCTGGAAGAACATGTCCAACGGTAAGAAAATAACAGAGTGAAGCAAGGTTTTGCTTTCTGGGATTCTCTGAAAACGTCAGAATTGCCTTGTTGCATCATCAGGGTAAAACATGATTTTAAAAGAAGCTCTTGCTTTAAATAGCATTCTTTCACACCATTCTTTTGCAGTGTGCGCTATTATGGATTTGTCTAATAAGGTCTGTGCTTCTCTTTAAGGCTTGAAATGGAAAATGCCAGGGTGGAAGCTGCTGCGCAACACCAGGACAAGAGAACTGAAGCCTCAGTAAGCCAGTCATAAACTTCCCTTTTATTTATTTATTTTTTATTTTTTTATGTGAGCTTCTGAGCCTATTTATATATTTTTCGTGGGGAAGTTATGTGGTTTTCCTGGGGATCATAGGGGAGCTGAGTCATCTGAGCTGTGGTGTGACTGTAGGGTACTCTGAAAATCCTGATGGTCTATTCTCCAGTTTTGAGAGTTTTCCCATAAGGTAAAGGTTGTAAATCTCCACCTTTCACTGCTGCCATTTCTGTCTTTGCAGTAGTATGAAAATGTTTGTGTTAATCAGCATGATTCTTTTGATGGATAGGACGGACAGTGTCAGCAGGAGGGAGATGTGTGGTTGAGATCTGGGAGGGGAAACCTGGATGTGAGAAATCTATTTTATCTTCAGAGCTTTGTCATAGTTTCCACCTGAGCTCATTAGGTTCTTTTTCCATTTGTGAATATGTGTTGGTACTTTACTGCCCCGCAGGGGGCTGAGGTAAGGAAAGAACAACTAGGTGAAGTAATGCTGTGCAGTCAGTGGCAGGCAGCTGGGAAGTAGCTGGTGCGCATGCATGGCTTAGCATCTTGTGTAACCTTGGAATATTCTTTAATTAGTTTGCTGTTGGAAAATTAAGCTGCTATAGGGAGAATAAGAAGGATCTAGTGGAAGGGAAAAGCTGTTGATTATCTGCACCAGAAAAGTCTGAGTTCTTTTCCAGGTTCCTTTCCTGTCATCTTCTTTTGGTGATATACCAATTAGAAGGTTTTTAGCATTTTTAACACTTCTGTATTTTACCCATACATTGTCACATAGGGAGAACCGACATTTAACATATCCTGTAAAGACACATGAGGAAGTTTTATGAGTTTGTCATATAAGCCTTTAAGCTCAGGTTTTCATGTCCTTCTGTACGTCAGGGATGTCTCTCTTTTTCTTAAAATGTGCTATTCAAAGCATGTAGACAACTTTCATTCTTTACAAAGGGAACTGAATAAGCAAACTTGTTTACACACAAATGCATCTGTGATGCAAATCTTTGCTCCTTTGTGTAAAAGGATAAGTAACATTGCTGTTCTGAAAACATTTTCTTGCTCTGAGGAGATCTGCAGTTATTTCACAGTCAGTAAGTGTAGGGAATTTTAAGAAAACTGTGAGTTAATGTTGTATGTGTGTCTTCTTATCTCCAAATGATGTAACCTCATTTTATCGTATAGAGAGCATTCACTTTTTCCACTAGCTATAAGTGCTATTCTTGATGGTGCTTCTCAAGCCATCTTTTATAAACTCAGTGTAACATTCACTATAGATCCTTAGTTGTGAGAGCTTAGCCCTGCCTCCATTTGAGTTAATAGTTTATAATGCAGTTTATGTGCAGTGTTGTCTCTCTGGTTATCTTGGCATTCCCTTTGTCATTGTTGTTTCCATAGATACAAAATCAGAATATGTTGGCTATGACATCCAGAGGCTCATGCATGATGTGCGAGGAAGATCGAAAGTCGAGAGCCCACCTTGAAGACCATATTGCTAAACTGAGTAGGGAAAATGCTGAGCTTTTAGAAGAAGTGAGCCCAGAAAACAGTCCCTAACACCTAGCCAATACCCAGAGCAATGCTGACATTTTCTTGAGTTCTTACATACTCTGATTTTATATCCCTGCTACTCAGGCCCTGAGTACTATTGTGATTTGGGTGTCATGAAGGAATTGAATAAAAGCCAAGAGAATATCTCAGAGTTGTGCTGTCAGAAAGACGGTGTGGTTTGATACCAGTTGAGCACATGGAGCAAGGCAGCAGTTCCTGTGTTCTTTATTTGATTTCCTTCTGGTTATTGTCTGACCCCTTGATTTCCAAGCAGGATTAAAACACCCCTTATTTTCAGTGCAGTGTACGGAGGAACTGCTGCATGTTTTCAGAATAACAGGAGCTTAAAACCCTTGCAGAATAAATAAGGTGCAAATGCAAACTACAGAACTAGTTGCCAGTTCTCCTGTAGTTTGTCTGAAAAAACACCATGAGGAACAGCAACTAAATTAGTAAACACCCACAAATAAGATATGGAAGTAATGACTGAGAAGACACTGGTGAATTCCAGAAAAGCAGACTCTTCCACAAGAGCCTGCTGGTCATTGGAATGAATGCTGTAGAGTGTGCAGTGTTCTCCAGGGCTGTGGCTACCTGTGCAAGCTGACCTATTAGCAGAGGAACTGCGGAAGCTGTTCTCTAGCATCTTTTTTCCAGCTTTTTGGGACGAAGCCCAATAAGGGGGCAGAGGAGCATTTGCTTCAGCAGGGGCGTTAATTGGTATCCCTAGGTCTTGGCCCGCTTGTGTGAAGCCTGAAGTGATTTAAATGTTTACAAGAATCCTGTGCCTCAGTGTTCTGCTGAATGTGGCAAAAGGATGGATTTGTGCTATCTGCTGTTGCTATGTGTACTGTCCTGTGCTGAGTGTATCATGTATTTTTGTTTGTTTGTTTTTTGAAAGTGTGAGAATGAAAGAAAGAATGTGAAGAAGCCGATAGAATTGAAACGACCACTTGAAGCATGTCTTGACCAGGAAAGGGAAAGAAATACTGAACTGCAGAAGGAATGTGACAGGTATGGTTCACTAGTACTTGAAAGAGAGCTCATGTAGGTTAGAAGTCAGGCTTTAAGGAACTTGCATGTAAAAGCAGGTGTGTTTAACTCTGAGCAAATTCAGATCTCACATCAGTTCTTGCAAGACAGTTCTGGTACATGAGCCTATGATTTTCTGTAGCTGCCATAAGAAGAGCAAATGTAGGCTGCCTTGCACTTCTGGGAGGGAAGTCTTTTTTTCCTCTGTTGAGGTGAAATTTGGACCCTCCAGGTGATCTATTGCATTGAAATGCTGGTTTTTCTTATTAACTTTTGGCCTGTTGAGCATGTTAAAAATGAAGCAAGCCATAGCTATGCTTTTCTTGTACAAGCGTGACAAATAGATACCTAGTTCCTTTGCTTATTTTCTTGACTGATTTGTTGTGCAGGTTCAAGAGCCTTTTGAAGAAAGCTGTGAAAAAACTAAAGATGCATGAAGCCAAAGAAAGAGACTCCCAGTTCAATTTCCAGGGAGAAATGAAGAACAGGTATTCTGAAATGGTGAATGAAGTTGAAAAATCAAGAACAAAGGCAAGTTCTTGTTGTTTCTTTTTGGTTTTTTTGGTGTTTTTTTTTTTGTTGTTGTTTTTGTTGTTGTTTGTTTGTTTGTTTGTTGTTGTTGTTGTTTTGTTTGGGTCATGTTAATTTCTAGAGACTTGTAATATTCTTTTCAGTAGGTATGGAAAAGTTATATTTCTGGGAGAGAAAATTGGCTTCACAGTTGACCTTGGAAACTACTGAAACATCTCATATTTTGTACATATTCTTGCAACCAGACACTGGATTTGACCTAGAGAGAAAATACCTTCCTTTACCACTGCTGTGGAAGCTGCTTTTTGAAGCACTGTTTACAAAGCTTTCAAGAGCAATGGCAGGAGGAGTACTTGTTTCCTGTGCCCAGTTAACTCTGTACTGGAACATTCCCCCTGAAGCATGATAGGCATTCTTTCTGCTGTCTGGGTAGAGTGGTTTGATTTCCATCAAGCAGTAGAGCAGTGCACAAAAGAATGGCCCTAGTGCCTTTCAGCACACTCCCGTAAGTGAAATTCTGCTAGTTTGCTACTTGTTGATCTTTTACTTGCTGCAGAACTGAGGAAGGTTGTAAGTCAAGGAACCCTATTGGCAAGAACTTAAAAGTTGTTCTTCCCTTAAAAGATGATCTTGTCTTTCCTTTGACTCGGGTACTGAGTCAGCAGATGACAGTTACAGACTTGATGGTCTTCCCCTTCATAAATTTTCAGAGAATAATTTTACACCCCTCTAAGTTCATTTTATTACTGTCTGTAGGTTACTGAACTTTCTCATCAGCTGGATTTAGAGTGTAAAAAATGCGCCCAACTACAAGGACAAAACCATTATTTGCAAGAACTGCTGGCTCTAAACATGAAAAAACATGAAAAACTAGAGAAGACCAGATGCCAGCTGAAAGAAGAGGTGGCAAACCTGAGACAACATCTGGAGGCTGTCCACAATGTGCACATGATGACTTACAACCAAATCGAACGATACAAGAAAGAAGTGGAAGAGCGAGCTGCACAAGAAATAAATCAAAAACTTCAAGAAGTCAATTTGGTTTTGCAGGTAAGTGAATTTGTTGTGTATGTCTATAGTTTTTATTATGTAACTTCTTTTTGCCATTTCTTGATCGTACTTTGGTTTTTTGTGTTAGTGCCATACTTCTATATTTCCTGAAGGGAAGTGGAAGAATGGAAAATTGTTTGGCGAAAGTGCTTTTGTGTGTGTAATTTGCCTGCAGGTCCCCAAGCTAATAGCCGTCCCTTGACAGACTTCTGTTTTGCAGTTCTTAGAAGAAGCTATGGCCATCTGGTCATCTTGTTATTGCTGTTCATCACATGAATGCTATAACTTAGAGATGGCTTGGCCATACGTACAGGTTATGTTTTATCATTGTACAGGATAAAATGCTCAGGGAAGAAATCACTGAAGTTACCATGGGGCAGAAAGAGTGGGGATGGGATTCTCATAATTTCTTTGTAGAATCCTTTTTGTGTGCCCTGTCCTTCAGCCATAGCATTCTTTTAGTAGCTGCTCCCATAAGTAATATTGCTAAGAGCAGATCTGTCTGGATGAAAACAGTTATTTAACGTGTTGGTTCCAGGGTTTTGCCTTGATTGCTGATAGTAGTGAAAAGGTCCAGTTGACTCAGTTGAGTAAAACTGGGCCCTTTAAATTGGTTATGGGCAACCGTATAGGGAGATGCAGTTCACTTTTTCTTTGCAATGGTTGAAATTGTATTATCTGCTTCAGGTCCAGGCAGCCTCACAAGACAAGATAGAACAAATCAGAGAAAATCATCATGCCTTGCTGAGAGACCAGCTGAAGTGCAGAATAAAAGAGGTTGAATGTGAGTTGGACAAAATAAAAAATACCAAAGACAATATTTTTCAAAACGAATCTATGCTTGCGGAAGTGGAAAAATACAAAGAGCTGCATCGTGAAGAAATGAAAATGAGAATAAGGCTAGCAAATAAGCTGGAAAGGTAAGTGCGTGCTTTTTTGGAGTGGTAACAAGACGTGAAGTAGCAGTAGCTTGCATGAAAAACCTTGTACTGTTTCCTCCTAAAATCCTTTTTCTGTGTCTTGTCAGCACTATGGATGTAAGCGTAACCCTCTAAAACCTTTCTCCTTTATTTTTGGAACCACCATCATTTCACTTCAGTGTTCTAGCAGTCACACCACTAGTTATGGCATCACTGGCCCATGTTTGAAGTTGATAGCATTTTAACACATGGCCTTTGGGCCCCTCTCATTTTGGACTTCTAATGCCTTCTCTTTTCAAAAGCTGAATAGTAGTCAAAGACCTGGAAGAAGTGACTCTGCAAAAATATTATCAAAGATAATTCTTTGTGTGTTTTTAAATATTTCAGAACAACCAAGAGACTTGCAGAAGCCAATTGTAAGCTCTTTGAGGAACGCCAAAGAAACAAATCTTTAATTGCGAGCAGCACTGTCAGTGGAGGTCCTCCTGCAAGTCCAGGAAAATATTCAGCTGAACTGGGAAATCTCAGAAACAATTCCACACTGAACAGAAGCTCCAGCCAAGGGGAATGCTTCCTAGATGCTGCTGAGATTGCATTATTGGCAAGAAAAAAAGTTGAAGTGTACATGGATAAGGTAAGCATTGTGAAATACTCTTCAGTGATGAAGACTTTAGGTCATTAAGATTGTACAGAATTCCTAGAGTGCTCAGACACCAAAAATACTGACATCTAAATGATGAACTATCTAACTGTATATACACATAACTATGTACTTATGTAAGGTTTTTGTATTGTTTTTTTTTTTCTTTTTTTTCAACTAGAGAAAATTTAATAAGCAGCTGCTGTGGCATTGGAAGTTCCCAGCTAAGCTATTTATTAAACTTTACTGTATAGAATGTGCATAAAGTGTATGACATACTTGAAATGAGAAAACAACAACCTACTCTTCAAGTCTTCACAGCTTTATAATATTTTGCAGCAATTTATACATGATTGCAACTTCTACAATAGCTTTGAAGTACTTTGCCAGTTGTGCTGCTTAGTACTTGGCCTGTTCACCAGGCTACTTAAAAAGACAAGAGTTTACCTGACTCTGAGCCTTGTCTTTGCTTCAGTTATACCTCAGATTTTTCCAGTAATCTGTTTCCTTCTATTGGGAAAAAAAAAAAAAACAACAAAAAAAACCACCTCTGTATTGCCATTAAATTCAAACTAAGTGCTGCCTTCTTGGATGGAGGAGATTACAAGTTCTCCTGACAGTAAAGTTCATAATAACTGGAAACTAAGGAACTTAAATTGGAGTTTGCCTCGTGTAGTCATCTTGCACTTTTGTTTTTATTTAAAGCTCTCAGTGTACATTTGGTGTTTTTCAAAGTAAGGGAGGTTATCTGAAGTAGAGTGTGAGCATCTCCTGGGATGAGGAAGCTCGTGTAGATTTTGGCTTTGATTTTGCAAAAGCTTTGATAAAGCTTCAGGGATAAGAAGCTGAAAATACTGTACGCCGCTGTTATTCAAAATGCTGGTATCAATTACTTTGTCCATGCAACTGTTTGAAAAAACAAATTGCACTGATTACAAACAAGAGAAAGAAATGCAGCTCTGAAAAGTGGGTGCAGGAAATAATAGTGACTTCTGCTAGCTGCAACCAGCGTGAGTGCATGGATTCATGAAACCAGTTTTCCTACTGGTAGCATAAGAAAGGGAACACCTACTTCCCATTCCGTCTCTCAGTTTCTGTTTCCTTTCTGATTTTATTTCCTGTCTGCACTCCTGATTTTTAGCAGTCTTATAAATTTCCACTCTTTTGACTTCTGCCTGTTCCTCTTGTTCTTTTACTTGGCACCACCGAGAAATTTCTTGCTCTGTCTTCTTTATGCTGCATCCCACAGTCAGATAATTACACCTGTAGGTGAGACCACAAGCCTTCTGTTCTCCAGGCTTAACAGTCCTGATGCTCTCAGCCTCTCCACGTAAGCCACATGCTCCAAGCACTTAACTGTATTTGCTAATTACATGAGTCTGGAAGCTATATGCTGTCTGTTTTGACAATTACTTCTATGCGTTAAAGACCTGATGGAAAATAACACAGGAGTCGCAAATATCTTCAAATGTAAATGATCACATACGGTGTTTGGACTGTGGCCCTTTAAAAGGTCTAATTTCTCCTTATGAAAACTTTGCATTCAGAATAAATGACAGTAAATAAACATCTCCTGGGAGAGCGAGGGGCAAATGCTCCTTTCTAGCGATCCAAGCTGGTTTCTGTTACTTAATAAAATGTGCAGTGTTATTTATAATGCATGTGTTATTTATAATTCTAGGTACAGAAGGAATTGGAGGAAAAAATCAATAAGGAACTTCAGCAAGGTAATATGCTACTCTGATATCAGTGTTTTTAAGGAAGATGATGACTGTTCGTAACTTCTATGTAATTATTTTCAAAAGTTGTCAAGATTTGTGCTGTTTGAAGCACAGTGTGGGGCTGTTTTTAACTCTAACTTAGAGAGTTTTAATGGAAAACTTCCTGCTAACCAATATACTCTTCAGAATGTTCTGCAGCTACTTTTGAGAAAAAGCATGGAGAGCAAACCATCTCCCCCGCACAGATACACTTGGCTTAAGTTCAAGTCACCTTTCATCCTCAGGCACAAACATCAAATGTAAAAAAAAAAAAAGCGCAGAAATAAGATTTTTATGGACTTCTGTCACTACTTCTCTTTCTGCATACATTCATTGCATTCAGCACTTCAAATATACCATATACATTTTCTGGTGTTCTTAATTTTTGCTCGCTCTTTTTCATTGCTTTTTTTTGTACCTGACATGTTGTCATACTTGTCTTTGGATAAAGAAGAATCAGTGGAAAAGATAGCCTTTCTTTAGGTAAAAATCATTCAGCAATATATAGGCAAACACAGCATGAACTGATTGCTTTTAATATGCAGTGTAAAGCCTGTTCTATAATAAAAGGCCAGGTCTTCAGAGAAGAATTCATATTGTTTCACAATAAGCATTCTGCCAGAGTCACTGCTGCTGTTCCTAGAGTTATTTTGAAGCAGGGAGCCCTTGAGAATCCAGCTGTTGCTTCACAGCTCTTCCAATTTCCCTGAATAGACAGAAACCCATTGCCATGTGCTCATTTGCATATTCAAACATAATTACATGTGTAGTAGGAGCCGTAGTATTTGCTTGGTCTGGGGATCTTGTCTGGAAAAGGCTGATGGATGGAAGTACTGAAAATCCTTTTCTGCTTCCATCGAAGATGTGTTTCCATGAACGAAAGAGGGTTTAGCCAGGGAAAGTTAAGACATCCCTGGCAGTTAAAGTTAAGGCTAAAACTTTCATATATATATATGGGCATGTAATAACAGGATGCGGAGAAATGGCTGTAAACTTGAAAGTAGGTAGATTTAGACTAGATATTAGGAAGAAACTCTTTACTTCCTAATGTAAGGGTGGTGAGACTCTGGAACAGGTTGCTTAGAGATGTTGTGCATAGCCCCCATCTTGCAGGCATTCAGAGCCAGTCCGGATGGGGCTCTGAGGAACCTGGTCTAGAGGGAGCTGTCCCTGCCTATAGAAGGGAGATTGGAACTGGGTGATCTTAAAAGGTCCCTTCCAGCCCAAACCATTCTGTGTTTCTAAAACCTGGAATTTCTTTAACTAGCTTTAAAAATTGTATTGGCTGATCATTGAATGTGAAAAAATGTTTCTTCCTTTATGCCTGTCCTTTTTGATTTGTGTTTTCCTTGGAAGTTTTTAAATATCTCTGTAGAGCGTAGCCTGATCAGTTATCAGTAATGTTTTTACAGTGACTGATTTGACTCAATCTACTGTAAAAGTAACATCGTCAATCTTGTTTCTTTTCTTTCCAGCCACCGCTGAGCTTGAAACTGCTAGAGCTTCTCCAATGAAATCTACTTATGGATCTTCAAAAAATCTCAATGTTGACCAGGATCCCCTTTGCAGAGCGGTACAGGAGTACCGGGATGTTTTAAACCAAAATTACCTGATCTAAATATATTTTTATTTAAAATGTAAAGGGAAAAGTACTGGAGATCATTTGTTTACATAGGAGGTCTGTGACTTCCCATCCTGCAGCTTAGTGTGGAAACATCTTTACTGCGGTTTGAATATAAATTTTAAATATATTAAATAGGTTGACACTCTGCACTTACCTGTTGGTCACCGAGGGGTAGTCAGTTTATTTTGCACTCAGGATAAGAACCATATCTATTTTTAATTACTGTCAGACTGAGTAAGGTTGGCTCTTGAACTTGACGGAACTGTCAAAATGTTTTTGACACATTATTTTGCTCCATGTTTTTTGTTAAAGGTTTTACCAGAAGCATTCCTTTGGTTCTATTTAACCCTTCCACTGTTTGTGGTAAAGTCTCCAGTGTTATTTTAACGCATAGGAGATTTTGATTGGATTCTGTCATGGTTTAATAATTTTGTAATTTTTGCTATCAGTATTCCACATCATAACATCATATAAAGCATGAATAATTTTACTGAATCTGCAACTTACAGAAGAAGACTACATCTCCCAGGGAACAACACGATGGGTCACGGGACCTGGACTCTATATTAACTCTGTCGCAGAACAGACTGATCTCCTTCGAGTTCTGGCGTTCAGGGGAGTGTGTGGGAGCCTTCAGCCGTTCGCCTAGATTCACAGTAGGCCTCTTGGTTACGGGACTCATTCTCTCTCCTATTTTGCTTGATTCGTTAGCCCAATTTTCAATTTTCAATTATATTGTATTATATTGTGTTATCCGGTATTTCGATATAGTATTTAGTAAATAAGTGTGCCTCCTTAGATCGTTGCCGCTGTTTTCTTTTCCTAATTAACTTTTTCCTTTCAGTCCAGGGCCCCTCCGGGGCCCACGGCCCCCTGTCACGGACGCAGGTGGATTTTTAATTCAAACCGTGACAGATTTTGGTGGAGAATGTGGGCAATTTGAGTTGCTGTTTTTCTGTGTTTTCTTCTGTTGCTTTTTTAGCTTTTTAACAGAGCTACAAGTTGTTTTTCTTTGTTAAGGAGCTATCTTAGGTTTGCGATTCTGCGCCTGCGAGCTTGACCTTGAAAGTCCAGGCGGACTGCCAATACTCCGGTATATTTTATAAACACTGCTGAGCTTTGTTTTCTTTTACTTTTTTCTCTCTATTGAAGAAAAAAGAAAAAAAAAAAAAAAAAGAAAAAAAATGTTCCCTCTAGTAAGTTCGTTCTACCAGGGACTGCATTTCATTAGTTCCTCTTTTGTGATGCTCCAAACATATTGGAGTGTGTTTAAGCTAGCCACTTTTTCCTATGGAATTGTAAACATGTATAATGATTTGAAAGCATGGTTATCAACGCTTACTTCGTATTGGCATGCAGCTCCAGAGGGAGCAACTAATGCAACTAATGCAACCAATAGTACGGAAATGGTGGTTTTTGAGCGTGCTCTTCCTTTTTTCTTTGCATCCTTTAAGCAGTCTTTGACTGACCAGTTGTCCCAGTGGACCACACTGTCAATCTTATTAATCTCCCTGAATTTACTGTTGGTAATTGTAGTGATCTCACTCAGTATCTGGATTTATAACCTCAGGAGGAAGTCTTCCCTAGAATTAGAGAATACTGAGTGGCAGGGAGTGTGGAGAGACTTTGGAGAAACTTTTAGAAGACAGACATCTTTAGTGTCATGGAGCTTTACTCCTGAACACTTAAAGAATCCCAAGAGTTTGACCGCATACTTGAGACAGGAATGTTGTGGCTCAGGCAGATCTCAGGAGGCACAAATGACTTGGGGCCTAGCTAATGCTTATCGGGCCTTATTTAATACCATTTCTGAGAGGGAAGTTTTTGATGCTGAGAGAGGGAGTCTCAGGGCTGAGAATGAGAGTCTCCTTGATGAGAGAAATAACCTCCTACAACAACGAGACTCATTCTGGTATGAGAAAGAGAGTCTCAGAGCTGAGAGAGAAGACCTCCTATATCAACGAGACACATATTGGTATGAGAAAGAATCCCTGCAATCCAAACTCAACACTCTTCAGTCCGAGCACAACTCTCTCCGGTCCGGGCACGACACTCTCCAGTCCGAGCACAACGCTCTCCGGTCCGAGCACGACACTCTCCAGTCCGAGCACAACGCTCTCCAGTCCGAGCACAACACTCTCTGGTCCAAGCACAACACTCTCCAGTCCGAGCACAACGCTCTCCGGTCCAAGCACAACGCTCTCCAGTCTGAGCACAACGCTCTCCAGTCCGAGCACAATGCTCTCCGGTCCAAGCACAACACTCTCCAGTCCGAGCACAACGCTCTCCAGTCCGAGCACAACGCTCTCCGGTCCGAACACGACGCTCTCCAGTCTGAGCACAATGCTCTCCAGTCCGAGCACAACGCCCTCCAGACTGAGAATAGCTGCCCCCAGCCAGGGGGGGGAAAGGGACAACAGAGTATACTGGACTGTGTGGATTAAGTGGCCTGGCACATCTCAACCACAGAAATATAAAGCCTTGGTGGACACTGGTGCACAATGCACCCTAATGCCCTCAAGTCACCAAGGGACACAACCAATATATATCCATGGAGTGACTGGGGGTTCTCAAGAATTGACTATGTTGGAGGCCGAAATAAGCCTCACTGGTAAAAATTGGCAGAGACACCCTATTGTGACTGGTCCAGAGGCTCCATGTATACTGGGAATCGATTACCTTAGGATGGGATATTTTAAGGATCCCAAGGGGTATCAATGGGCCTTTGGGATAGCTGCTGTTAACACAAACGGCGTTAAGCAGTTGTCAGCTTTACCTGGTCTGTCAGATGATCCTTCTGCTGTGGGGTTGCTCCAGGTAAAAGACCAAAAGGTACCAATTGCCACCAAAGTGGTTCACAGACGGCAGTACTGCACCAACAGGGACACATTGCTGCCCATTCACAAGCTAATTCGCCAATTAGAAAATCAGGGAGTGATTAGCAAAACTCACTCGCCTTTTAACAGCCCCATATGGCCAGTGCGTAAAACCAGTGGGGAATGGAGGCTGACGGTAGATTACCGTGGCCTGAATGAAGTCACACCTCCATTAAGTGCTGCTGTACCAGACATGCTAGAACTCCAGTATGAACTGGAGTCAAAAGAAGCTAGGTGGTATGCCACCATTGACATTGCTAATGCCTTCTTTTCCATCCCATTGGCTGCAAAATGTAGGCCACAGTTTGCTTTTACCTGGAGAGGTATTCAGTATACCTGGAACCGTTTACCTCAGGGGTGGAAGCACAGCCCAACAATTTGCCATGGATTGATCCAAGCTGTCTTGGAACAGGGTAATGCTCCTGAGCACTTGCAGTATATTGATGATATTGTAGTGTGGGGCCGTACAGCAGCAGAGGTTTTCCAGAAAGGAAAACAGATAATCCAGATTCTTTTGGAAGCTGGTTTTGCCATTAAGAGCAGCAAGGTGAAGGGGCCTGCCCAGGAAATCCAGTTCTTAGGTATAAAATGGCAAGATGGACGTCGTCACATCCCAGCAGATGTGATTGACAAAATCACTGCTATGTCTCCGCCCACCAACAAAACAGAGACCCAATCTTTTCTGGGAGTAGTGGGCTTTTGGAGAATGCATGTCCCAAACTACAGCCACATAGTGAGCCCCCTCTATCAGGTAACACGGAAGAAGAATAATTTCTCATGGGGTCCTGAGCAACAGCAGGCTTTTGAGCAGGTAAAACAAGAAATAGCCCGTGCCGTGGCCTTGGGGCCAGTACGGACGGGGCAGGATGTGAAGAACATCCTCTACACTGCTGCTGGAGAGAAAGGTCCCACTTGGAGTTTGTGGCAAAGAGCCTCAGGAGAGACCCGAGGCCGATCCCTAGGATTCTGGAGTCGAGCATATAAAGGGTCTGAGGAACGCTACACTCCGACTGAGAAGGAGATCTTAGCCGTGTATGAGGGGGTTCGGGCTGCTTCTGAAGTAGTTGGGACAGAGGTTCAGCTTCTTCTAGCACCTCGCTTGCCAGTAATAAACTGGATGTTTAAAGGACAGGTTCCCTCCACCCATCATGCTACTGATGCCACTTGGAGTAAGTGGATTTCATTAATTACTCAACGAGCTCGAATGGGAAAACTCAGCCGTCCTGGAATTCTAGAAGTGATCATGGACTGGCCTGAGAGTAAAAAAATTGAAAAACCACCTACAGAAGAGGTATCACGTGCTAAAGAGGCACCACCATACAATGAGCTACCAGAAAACGAAAAGAAATTTGCCCTATTCACAGATGGATCATGTCGTATTGTAGGGAAGCATCGCAGATGGAAAGCTGCTGTATGGAGCCCCACACGACAAGTTGCAGAGGCCACTGAAGGTAAAGGAGAATCAAGTCAATTCGCAGAGGTAAAGGCTGTTCAGCTGGCTTTAGATGTGGCTGAACGGGAGAGGTGGCCAATGCTTCATCTTTATACTGATTCATGGATGGTGGCAAATGCCTTATGGGGGTGGTTGCAGCAGTGGGAAGATGATAATTGGCAACGAAAGGGTAAACCTGTTTGGGCTGCTGAACTGTGGAAAGACATTGCTGCCCGAATAAGGAACATTGTTGTAAAGGTGCGCCATGTAGATGCTCATGTGCCTAAAAGTAAGGCTACTGAAGAACATAAAAATAACCATCAGGTTGATCGAGCTGCCAAAATTGAGGTGGCTCAAATAGACTTGGACTGGCAGAACAAGGGTGAATTATTCCTAGCTCGGTGGGCCCACGAGAATTCAGGTCATCAAGGAAGGGATGTGACATACAAGTGGGCCAGAGACCGAGGGGTGGACTTAACTATGGACGCTATTGCTCAAGTTATTCATGACTGTGAAACATGCGCCATAATTAAACAAGCCAAGAGGATGAAACCTTTTTGGGGGAAGGGCGATGGCAAAAGTATAAATATGGAGAAGCATGGCAGGTTGATTAAATCACCTTGCCACGATCTCGCAATGGTAAGCGTTATGTACTCACCATGGTGGAAGCAACCACTGGGTGGCTCGAAACATACGCAGTACCCCATGCTACCGCCCGAAACACCATATTAGGGTTGGAAAAGCAAATCCTGTGGCGGCATGGCACTCCAGAAAAAATTGAATCAGATAATGGGACTCATTTCAAAAATTCTCTTGTAACCACTTGGGCCAAAAATCATGGCATTGAGTGGATTTACCATATTCCCTATCATGCACCGGCTTCTGGTAAGACCGAACGATTCAATAGGTTGTTGAAAACTATGTTGAAAGCAATGGGTGGTGGAACGTATAAAAATTGGGAGAACCATTTAGCAGAAGCTACCTGGTTGGTCAACACTTGAGGATTTAGTAATCGTAATGGTCCTAACCAATCCAGATCCCTACGTACCGTGGAGGGAGATAAGGTTCCTGTAGTACACATAAAGAGTGTGTTGGGGAAAACAGTTTGGGTCCTTCCAGCGTCTGGAAAGGGCAAACCTCTACATGTATCCAGATTCCCCAAATACGTTAAAAGTTACCTTAAAAGGTTTCAAAATAGACTTTTACTTAGCTTTTTTTTTTCCTACTTTGTCTGGATTTGGGGAGGTACAGCCACAGACAGCAGCTCAACGTGCTCTTTTGATTTCTGATCACTTTACACCACCAAAGTGCTCTCGAGTCCTCTCATTTGTGCAGTCCTGAAGGTCTTGTGTGTCTCACGACTGTCCTGTTGCCTCTACAGCAGCAATCCAGTGCTGCAGTCAGTAGCCGGCAATATGAACAGGTCTGTCAGAGCTGGTCTCCTTGCTGGCACTGCCATAACAAGAGGGCCCCTTCAGAGCAGGACCAGAGAACTGGAAGGAGGCCTCTTCCAAAGCTGGTGTAAGGAATATACCTCAGGAGCTACTTCCTGAGAAAACCTCGAGATCTTCTGGTGCTCTTCAGTGTGTGACCAGATCAAATTGAATAGTCACAAGGAGACCCGTAAGCATCTCAGGGCAGTGCTGTTGTTTAAAGTTTATGGGTTGAGACAAAGAGAAAAAGAAAAGGATAATAATTATGAGAAATGTATTTATAAATATATAATTAGTATATTTTCACACATATACAACATATTCAGTGGCAAACATATATGCACAGATACTAATACACATGCATACCTGTTTGCAAGTCCAGGACTAGTTGCAGGGGTTTTAACAGCCAGAAGGTTCACTGTAGGAGCTGAAGTGGCTGTCTGGCTGTTGCAGGAGTCGAAGTGACCTCAGAGTTCATTTACAGAGCTGGAATCACCACAGGACATGTGATTGAAGTTTTAGCAGCCAATGGGCTCATTGGAGGGGTTGGAGTGACCACAGGGCTGAACCTCCTGGCACAGTGCACCTCACCTGGGAGGAATTTGTAGGATTTTCTTATTACCATACTTGGAACAGCTACAGCTGTTACAGCTACTTATCTCAACCCTTGGAGCCTCACATCAGGCACCAAAATGACAGTGGTTGTTGAACCCAACATGTGGCTCAGCAGCACACAGTGCTCAGTACACTGCCCCATTCCCAGTGGGATAAGGATGAGAACTGGGAAAAAAAAGTACATCGTATGGGTTGTAACAAAGCAATTTACTAAGAGAGATAAAGGAGAGGAGTAATAGTTATCACTATATATCTGTTGATATGGAATTGTATGTAACAACTGAAGCACAAGCACTTGCTCAGCACCACCAGACTGATGCTCAGCTGGGCTCTGGGCAGTGAAGAGACTGAGATGAATTCCCACCCCTTTCAATGCAATTTCTGCTTGCTGTCAGCTGATAGAGAACGTCCCTTTGGCCATTTTCAGTCAGCTGTCCTCACTCTGTTCCCTCCCAGCTCCATGTGCCCTCCACTGACCATGGCCTTGGCTCCGTACAACACTGCTTAGCAGCAGCTGTAAACATCAGAGTGTTATCAGTGGTTTTCTCCTAGAACCAAAACACTGCACCATAGCAGGCAGTCTGAAGACAATTCCATCCGAGCTGTAACTCAGATTCCTGCCTGTCCTCCTCCTCTTGTTCTTCCTGATCAGGAAGCAAGGAACAGAATCTGCCGCTCTCCTCTTTGTGCCTTTTCCATCAGTTCTCAGCTGGCTCCTCTGCCATCCCCAGGCAGAGCTCAGTGCACTCTCACAAAGGGTAGCAGCCTTTCCTCATCTTCCTTGCCCATCCATCATGAAGTGTCAGTGAATAGTGAAAAGGGACCCCATAGTAGATGAAAAGAGAACACTTTGCTACAGAAAGGGAAAGGGGGCCTCACTAAGGCAAAGGGTAGTTACAGATAGATAGTTTATTTTAAGGGGAGCTGAGAGAGGGGGAATAGCAGACTCTAAGCTTGAGAGCACTCTTAAGCATCTCTTAAACAGATGGCTTAAGAGCTGGTGCAAACACAAGAATTTCGGCTATTTTGACCATGGGGCAATCTACACTGCACCTGGAATGATGGCTGCTGATGCAAGCAGCCTGTCCCTGAGGGGTAAGAGGGTATTAGCTGAAGAATTAGCGGGACTCATTGATAGGTCTTTAAACTAGGAACGAAGGGGGAAGGGGGCAAAATAAGGGCTACTGGGGTTGAACGGTACATTCGAGGGATTGTACCAAACTCTGTGGGCAAAGATTGCAGAGTGCAAAAGGAGGGAGTAGGGCAGGGGGATGCTGGGGATGCCGCTGTTCTAGTGGATCCTGGTTCGCTTATGAAGGTGGTGAGACGGACAGCCCGGCTGAAGTGCCTTTATACTAATGCACGGAGCCTGAGTAACAAGCAGGAGGAACTGGAAACTGTGATGCACTCTGAAAATTATGACATTGTTGCTATCACAGAAACATGGTGGGATGACTCCCACAATTGGGATACTACCATCAATGGCTATAGGCTCTTTAGGAGAGATAGGCGAGGTAGGAAGGGTGGGGGAGTCGCCCTTTATGTCAGAGATTGGATAAACTGTGAGGAGCTCCCCATGAGAAACAGTCAAGAACAGGTTGAGAGCCTGTGGGTTAGGATTAGAGATGGGACTAATAAAGGTCAGCTGGTATTAGGGGTATACTACAGGCCACCTGATCAAGGGGAGGCTGCTGATGAGGCTTTCTTGCTCCAGATGCGTGAGGCGTCTGGCTCATGGGCTCTTGTCCTGGTGGGGGACTTCAACCATCCTGACATCTGTTGGGAAAACCACACGGCGAGCTGCAAGAGCTCCAGAAGGCTCTTGGAATCCATTGATGATAGCTTTCTGGTTCAGGTATTGGACAGACCGACCAGAGGTCAAGCGTTGCTGGACCTGCTGCTCACCAACGCTGAGGAGATCATCAAAGGTGTCAAGGTTGGAGGCTGCCTGGGCTCCAGCGATCATGCCCTGGTTGAGTTCGTGATCTCAAGCGATGTGGGCCTGGCAAAGAGCAGGACCAGGATGCTCAACTTTAGAAGAGCAGACTTCAAGCTACTCAATGGAATGCTGGCCAAGATCCCCTGGCGTGCTGCCCTCAAAGATAAGGACGCTGAGGAGAGCTGGCTACTGTTCAAGGATGCCCTCCTGGCAGCACAAGAGGTCTCCATTCCCCTGATTAAGAAAGTGGGCAGGAGAGGTAGAAAACCGGCATGGCTCAGCAAGGACCTGCTAAGAGAACTGAGGGTGAAGAAAGGGGTGTACAAGCTCTGGAAACAAGGCTGTGTCACCCGGGAAGAATACAGGGATGCCGTCCGAACTTGCAGATGTGGGATCAGGAAAGCCAAGGCGCAGGCAGAACTGAACTTGGCGAGGGATGTGAAAAACAACAAGAAAACCTTCTACAGGTACATTGGCCAGAAGAGACAGGCCAAAATGGACGTGCCTACTCTGGTAAATTTAAAAGGAGAAATGGCTTCAACAGATGAAGAGAAAGCTGAGGTGCTGAATGAGTTCTTCACCTCGGTCTTCACTGGTGGCCAGGATTCTAGTCTTTTTCACGTCCCTAAGTCTTGCACCCCCATACCTCCATGTGGGGACCAAGGAGGTAAATCCCTCCCCACTGTAAGGGTAGAGCAAGTCCGAGAGTGCCTCCTTAGACTGAATGAGTATAAGTCTATGGGGCCAGATGGCGTGCATCCCAGGGTCCTGAAGGAGCTGGCTGAGGTGGTTGCTGAGCCGCTCTCCATCATATTTGAGAAGTCGTGGCTGTCAGGTGAGGTCCCGGATGATTGGAGGAAGGGTCACGTCACTCCCATTTACAAGAAGGGGAGCAGGGACGACCCGGGTAACTACAGGCCGGTGAGTCTCACCTCTGTGCCTGGGAAGATTATGGAACAGATCCTCCTGGACAACATGCTTGATCACATAAAGAACAAGCATGTGATCCGAGACAGCCAGCATGGCTTCACCAGGGGAAGGTCATGCTTAACTAATCTTGTGGCCTTCTATGATGGAGTGACGGCGTTGGTGGATGAAGGGAAGGCGACCGATGTCATTTACCTGGACCTGAGCAAGGCCTTTGACATGGTCCCCCATCACATCCTCATCTCCAAATTGGAGGGAGGTGGATTTGATGGGTGGACAACTAGATGGATAAGCAATTGGTTGAAAGGCCGCAGACAGAGGGTGGTGGTCAATGGCTCTATGTCCAGGTGGAGGCCGGTAACGAGCGGCGTCCCTCAAGGGTCTGTCTTGGGACCGGTGCTCTTTAACATCTTTATTAATGACATCGATGAGGGAATGGAGTGCACCCTCAGCAAGTTTGCTGATGACACCAAGCTGAGTGGTGCAGTCGATACGGTGGAGGGAACGGATGCCATTCAGAGGGACCTTGACAGGCTGGAAAGCTGGGCTCGGGTGAACCTAATGAGGTTCAACACGGCAAAGTGCAAGGTTTTGCACTTGGGCCGGAAGAACCCCAGGCACCTGTACAGGCTGGGAGGAGTGGTCCTTGAGAGCAGCTCGGCTGAAAAAGACCTAGGGGTCCTGATAGATGAGAAACTTAACATGAGCCAGCAGTGCGCTCTGGCAGCCCGGAAAGCAAACGGGATCCTGGGCTCCATCAGGAGAGGGGTGGTCAGCAGGGATAGGGAGGTGATTGTCCCTCTCTACTCTGCTCTTGTGAGGCCCCATCTGGAGTACTGTGTCCAGGTGTGGAGCCCTCAGTACAAAAAAGATATGGAGATTTTGGAAATGGTCCAGAGGAGGGCCACAAAGATGATCAGGGGGCTGGAGCACCTCCCCTATGAGGACAGGCTGAGGGAGTTGGGTTTGTTCAGCCTGGAGAAGAGAAGGTTGCGAGGTGACCTCATTGCAGCCTTTCAATACCTGAAGGGAACTTACTCCCAGGAGGGGAGTAAACTCTTCGAAAGGGCTGATAATAGCAGGACTAGGGGAAATGGTTTTAAGTTGAAGGAGGGAAGATTTAGGTTGGATGTTAGGGGAAAGTTCTTTACTAGTAGGGTGGTTAGGTCCTGGAACAGGCTGCCCAGTGAGGTTGTGGATGCCCCATCCTTGGAGGTGTTCAAGACCAGGTTGGACAGGGCCCTGGGCAACCTGATCTAGTAAATGTGTATGTTTGGTGGCCCTGCTAGGCAGGGGGGTTGGAACTACATGATCCTCGAGGTCCCTTCCAACCCGGGTAATTCTGTGATTCTGTGATTCTGTGAAAACAAGGGGATGAAGGCCATGAAGATCAGGGTGGAACAGCCCGAGAACAGCGTGGTGATTAGATGTCCACAGAGCAACTGGAACCAGGTTGGGGGGTGCCCCTCCTGAAGGGTCGAAAGTTTACGATGAGGAAGATGATGAGCCTTCATCCCATGACCACCCCCACAACTCACTACGCATGCACAAGGGGGGAGGGACTGCATGCTAATGGGGTCTGAGGAATGTAATGAATATGTATCCCAATTCCTGCCAACTACTGATGATGTATTAGTTCAGCCTGTTTCTGTTGCACGCTTTCTCCTCACGGTGTGCAAGTGAGGTGGAGCTACCCCCCTTGCACCAGGGTGTGTGTGCATCACTCATTAAACATACCTGCTTTATAACTACTTGGTGGTTATGGGGTTTGATTCCACAAGTCACCATCTCTAGGGCCATCCTGCTCTATTGCCTGCTCCATTATCGGGGTGATGAGTCCATCAAGGCCTTTATATGGGACCTCATTCATCCCAATGACAACGGGAAGGCCGGCAAGCAACAAGGTAAGTGCGACCCATAAGTGTGACCCCATAGGGGCCAATGGGGACCCCAGCCCCATAAGTGGGAACACAGACCCATAAGTGAGGATCCAGACCCATAAGTGTGTCCCCAGAATCATAAGTGTGACCCAAAACGACATAATTATGATTCTAGCCCCGTAAGTGTGACCCCATAGGGGCCAATGTGGGCCCCAGACCCATAAGTGTGACCCGTAAGTGAGGCTTCAGCCCCATAAGTGGGTCCTCAGACTCATAAGTTCTAATTATATATTCAATAACTTTTTTTTTTTTTTTTTTTTTTTTTCCACGCGTAGCTATATCTTACATAATCAAACAACTAAAGATACATAAAATATAGAGAACCAACAGTGGGAATCCTATGAGGAAGTTGTGCATTTTATGGAAGCTGGAATAGTGCGTATTACAACACCTTCCTGAGAGCGTGCTTGATCTCCCTGTTCCTCATGCTGTAGATAACAGGGTTCAGTGTTGGAGGAACCACTGCGTACAGAAGCGCCACTGTCAGATCCAGGAGTGGGGAGGAAATGGACGGGGGCTTCAGGTAGGCAAAAAAGGCAGTGCTGACAAGTAGGGAGACAACAGCCATGTGAGGGAGGCATGTGGAGAAGGCTTTGTGCCGTCCCTGCTCACAGGGCATCCTCAGCACAGCCATGAAGATCTGCACATAGGACACCACTATGAAAATAAAGCAGCCAAAGGCTAAACTAGCACTAAAAATGAGAAATACAATTTCCCAGAGATTTGATTCTGAGCAGGAGAGCTTGAGGATCTGGGGGATTTCACAGAAAAACTGGTTGACAACATTGCCTTGGCAGAGAGGCAGTGAAAACGTACTGGCAGTGTGCAGCAGGGAATTGAGAACCCCAGTGCCCCAGGCAGCTGCTGCCATGGTGGCACAAGCTCTGCTGTCCATCAAGGTCCCGTAGTGCAGGGGCTTGCAGATGGCAACGTAGCGGTCATAGCACATGATGGTGAGAAGGGAATACTCTGCTGAGATGAAGAAGAGAAAGAAAAAGAGCTGTGCAGCACATCCTGCGTAGGAGATGGCCCTGGTGTCCCAGAGGGCGTTGGCCATGGCTTTGGGGAGAGTGGTGGAGATGCAGCCCAGGTCGAGGAGGGCCAGGTTGAGGAGGAAGAAGTACATGGGGGTGTGCAGGCGGCGGTCGCAGGCTACGGCTGTGCTGATGAGGCCGTTGCCCAGGAGGGCAGCCAGGTAGATGCCCAGCAAGAGCCAGAAGTGCAGGAGCTGCAGCTGCCGCGTGTCTGCCAACGGCAGCAGGAGGAACTCGCTGATGGAGCTGCTGTTGGGCATCTGCTGTTGTTGGGCTTGGAGTCCTGTTCAGAGTGCAGAAGGTAATGACAAGTCCAGACCACTCTCTGAGGCATTCCTCTTGTTATACTATGAAATGTTTTTATTCTCCTACAACAGTGTACATTTGGCACCATTACTTGCATTTAATTTCATATATTTCAGCATTCCTTAAGCAGAAGCAGCATATACAGCTCTGACCTTCCTCTTATTTTCTTATCCCTTTTCCCTGGATATCTTCATCTGTTTCATGTCTCATATATTTACCCCAAGTGCTCTTAGAGCCCCCTACCCCAGCTTCTGTGTCATTCAGTTTCAGTAAGAAAATGCTGCCTGTTTGTAGGATAAGTGAATTATTCACTTGAAAATAAATGATGATAATTCCATCCTTCGAGAAAGGGGAGACTGAAAGCGCATCATGTGTGACTGTTCACAAAACAAGCAATTGATCGACAAAAAATTCTCAGAACTCTTATTGCCCCTTTTAGATTTCTGACTCCAAACCTCTTTGCCTCAGAACAGGAAATGGAAACCCCCTGCCTTGGCTCTCCTCTTGAAAAGGGCCCTCAGAAACATTCCGTTGTGCAGTGGAGCTGTGATCCCCTGCCCCAGGCAGCAGCTGTGGCAGCACAAGCCCTGCCGAGGGGCTCCTTCCCCCCACACCACACGTCTCCCCGCAGCGCCCTGGGCAGCTCCCTGGGCAGGCTGAGTGCTGAGCCTGGCAGGCGGCAGAGTCCCATACCCGGCACACAGCCCCTGGGGCACAGCAGGGACCCTGCTCTGCAGGACAGCCCTGGGCACCCGCCTGCAGCCCCGGCTGCACAGCCTGCAGCCGTGCTGGGACACGCAGCCATCAGGTCTGTGCTCTGACACTGCAGTACGGATGCCCTCAGCTGGAGCAGAAGACTTTTTCTACAGTAAAGAAACATGCAGTGCCTACATCCAGATCTGCTATGGGATATCCCAAATTAAGTTAACCCTCTATGAAAAGCAGCTCACGGTCTGCAGTGAGACTTACCTTGTCATGGTCTCTCCTGCAGAGAGCACGCAGCCCGCTCACACCACACACATCCTGGAAGCTCTCTCCAGTTTCTCTCCTCTCCTTCTGTCAGCTGCAGGCTGTGCTGTGCACAAGAGCTGCTCCTGGGCACAGATATCTCTCTGCAGCTCTGCCCACATTTATGAGCTCCCTGTGTTTCCCTGGAGCCCAGCCCAGCTCAGCAACAGATTATGTCATTTTTATCCTTCCCACTCATCTTCCCTGACACATCCCTGGGTCCTCATGGCCAACAGCTCCTGAAAGACAACTGCATAATGACTGTGTGATGAAATTCTCTCAATTAACCACCACATGTCCAGTGGTCAGTGACTGGTTGGAGACATATGGGGAGTGCTCCCACGGATCGTTTGATGAGGGCACCCAGACAAGGGAGGTGAGGTTTGGACTTTCCCTGTGCAGGACAGTGATCCAGCTGAGGAAGTGCAGGAGTCTCATCCCTAGACAGAAATCCTGGAGCTGAAATGGGATTCAGCTCCCAAAGAACCACAGGACCTGGGATTCCTCTGGTTCAGTTCAGAAGTGCACAAGGAGTTGCCTGCATGTGAGCTCCTGCTCTGAGTCCTCGGCCCTTCAGCAGGGACGTAGCTGAACACACAGACACTGGGTGATGCCCACCATGCCTGGGTTGCTCCTGATGTGTGCCAGTGCTTGTAAACTGTGTGGGAAGTTCCTGTGATAGACACATCTTTCCTGGGCATCAGCTGAGGGCCAGAGAGGCGATAGCACCGGCTGTCTGGTGAATTCACATGCAGCTGCAAAAGCAGCACATGGCCTTCAGCAAAGCCATGCCCATGGTGTGTCCGTGCTGCTACGTCACCTCCAAGACCCACAATCGCTCTAATGTCTGTGTGCCACCTTCTGCACGCTGATACCATAGATGAGCTATCCAGTCCAGTTATGTCCAGTGATGCTTTTCAATTAGGATGATTACTTCTGTGGTTTTGCACTAATGCAAACACCAACACACAATAAGCTAGAAATCTTGGTAGAGCTGCAGGCCTGAGCTCCTGTTTGGACCATGGGCACACAGTTTAATGGCTTCCACAACTGCACTGTAGAGCAAGGGGGATACAGAGTCTTTAGGATGGATGGGCGAGGAGTCAAGGAAGGGCGACTGCCCTCTGTGAGAGTGCACTGAGCTCTGCCTGGGGAAGGAAAAGCAGCCAGGTCAGAGCTAATGGAAATGGCAAACAGAGGATGTCATCAATTTATAAGCAATGAGCCGATAATGTTCCAATTAGAAACTTTTATTAATTGTAGCGGGTAAAACAAAAAGGCAATTCAGCGCTGGGCGACAGGGGAATCATCGTTCCTCCAACTGCCGCACCGTCCCGTCCCTTGCAACTTCTTTTGTATTGTCCATCCCGAGCGTATTGTCCTTTAATTGGTCGGTCGTGATCGTGCCACTTGGTGTGTCGTTCCTTGGTTGGTCCTTCCGTGAAACTTTGTATCCATCGGGGCGCGCTTTGCCTGTAACTATGCAGAGTACACAATCTACCCATAAAATTAGAGTGTTCTGCAACCCTTGTGGCCTCCATATTCCACCATCACATCCCGGTCCTAATGAACAAGCACTCCACCACAATGCTACCACATCCCGGTCTTAATGAGCAAACATTTTATCACAGTCCCCCCTTTTCTTTTATTGTACTATTTTGTTTTGCTCATTAAACCGTTTTAGTTCTTGTCGACTCCATTCTAGAGCATCCTCTTCTGGTTCCCCATCAAGGGGTTCATATCTTTCTCTAATTACCATTAGGTGGGCTGCCTCTAGCCTGTTCTTAACGATAACGATTAGTCTATTTAAAATACAGGGTCCAAAGGTCAAACCTAATATTATCATAATAACTGGTCCCATTATTGTGGATAATAATGTAGTGAACCAGGAGGAACCATTAAACCAACTCTCATACCAACTTCTTTGAGACTCCTGGGCTCTTTTTCTTTGTTCTAATTGTTTTCTTAGTTCAGCCATTGTATCTATTGCTACCCCCGTTTGATCAACGTAGGTGCAACATTGTTCTTTAAGAGCCACACATAGTCCCCCTTGCTGCAATAGGAGAAGATCCAACCCCCTTCTATTTTGTAACACTACTTCTGATAAAGACCGTACCGATTTTGTAAGCGCATCGATGGCTTCATCTATTTTCTGTAGATCTTCATCCACAGATTGTCTAAGGGTTTTCAGTCCTTGTGGCTGGTTTATTAAAGATGCTACTCCAGTCCCCAGCCCAGCCCCTCCTATAGTTAATAGCATTGCAACGGTTAGGGCTGTGAATGGCTCCCTTTTAATCAGGTGATGTTCAGAGGTTTCTTGTTGACTGATCACATAATCTTTAGGGTGATATATGATTCGTGGAACTATAATTACTTGTACACAGTAATTGGTGGTTTGATTAAATATCTTAGTCGATAAGCATGTAGTGACCCTTATTTGGCACATATCCATTTAGCATTGTCTGCGGGTAGGAGCCAGTCTGAGGGTTTCTCCTGACTTTGTACTTCTATAGTTTTATTACATAGATGTCGTTTTTCTAGAGGTATAGTTCCCACACACACACCATTTCCAGTAACATGTGCTAGAGTTATCCCTGGAACATTAGGCCTTCCCTTTTTCCATAGGCACTCTGCTGGGTTAGTCCCATTTCTTCTCCTAATCTTCGCTACGGATCCTATTGCTTCATAAAAAGGGGGTCTTATATCATAGCATAGCCAACACTCCTTAGTTAATTCTGGGTGGGTGTTGTTTAACACCTTGAAACTAGACTGAATTATTTTCCAAAGAGTGCCATATTCGGTAATATAAGGGCTTGCTTCGGTCGGGCCTACAGTAACAGCTTCTGTCTTATTCTGATTGTTATTTATTACTACGTTAGGTCCTATACCTATTGGGGGGTCTGGCGGAACTCTTTCTTTTTTAATAAGGAAATGGCCCCCTCGGTCTCTTCCAGGCTCCCACATTCGTACCCCCCAAGTCTTTCCTATCCACCACACTGTGTTTTCTGTTTTAAGGATTTTTATCTCTAAATGTTGGCATGTTCCTTCACTACCGATACCAGAGTGAGTCCCATAAGTCAGAGGTGTACAACCTGAGGGACCCCAACTAATTGTTATATATTCATCTCGTCCCCCCCCTGGCAGAAATCCCAGTGAAACCGTTTCACAACCCCAGTATGCACAATAATATTCCCCTGGGTAATTACAATAACTTTTCCCTGGATTTGATGCTGGGCAAGCATAGATTGCCTTGCGATTCAGGCATGGTTGTGTTGGTACTAGGTCACATACTTGACTTTTAAGGATGGGAGTGCCTGGGGTCACGTCTGTGCTTATCACCTTCTGATCTTCCCATCTGATTAGGGACCACTTAAATGGCTCATGTGTCTGTACCTCTGTACCCCAACCCTCATTAATGAGACTTAATATTATTATCAATTGAGCTAGTTTTAGATAGGCAGTTTTCCCACTGCAGTAGTGAGTCTTTAATTGCTCGGGGGAGTTATTTCCAGTCTTGGGGTATCTTCTGGATCCTAAATCTTTGGATTCATTCATAATGGAGCAGACCCCTCCACATGCTTTATCTCCTCTGCCTCGCCCATCGACTCGGTTGCCTCGAGCCATGGGGTGTATAATCTTCTTGGCAGCAAGAGTATTCTTCAGGAGGGGCTGGTTTTGCTTCCCTTTTAAGTGGGTCTTTGGGGTACTGCACCCTATTCTTTTTCCCACAGAGAATACAGAGAATCACAGAGGAGACCATCAGTGTCTGTTCCTGGATCCTTGATCATAGAGAGCAAGTGGAAGGTGCCCTCTGCAGACACATGGGAGCCTGATGTTGTCAGGCCTTTGTCTGCTTTGGGAGCCTTTTTCACTCCAGTATCTGCTGCAGGAACAGCACACAGGACATGTGCCATCCAGCAGATTCGTGGAGAGCACAGATGGCAGCTTCTTGACCAAGCCATGGAAGAACCAAAGAGCAGAGGTTCTCTACTGGATCTCATACTCTCCGGCAATGAAGGTCTCATTGGAAATGTGAAGGTCAAAGGGGTATCAGGCCAAATACAAGACACAAATGGATCTCTTGTTATTTATATATATATATATATATATATATATATATATATATATTTATTTATTTTGTGCCCGTAAGCTTAAAAGATGCTCATTAATGTCAATAAAATTGAGACAAGGCATTGAAGACAAAGATCGAAATCATTGAAAATGTTTTAACCCTTCTCAACATGGGAAATTCTCATGAGTCTTGTTCCATTTTAAGTTGTAAATATGAATCTTTGAGGTGATTTGATGTCTTTTTTTTTTTTTTTTCCTTTCTTTTTCTGAAACTACGATGTTTTCTGGAACTGTGTTTGCTGGACACAAATGCCTTCAGGTTCAGGGGCACAGACAGCAGTGCCAGTGCCAATGCCCTGTGACTAAATTCCGGTGCTGCCACTGCTCTTCCCTGCTTCCTTTTTGATGTCCGTCATCCTCCAGGTGTCTCCAGTTCTCCTCAATAAATGGCTGTGGTTAAGGGCATATTTTCAGCTGGCCATTTAGACACACGCTCCTGCCACAGCCTGCCAGATTTCCCCATCCCTTGCTCTTTGATCAGTCAGATACCTCCCAATTATCTGTGTGATTTCTGACTTTTATAGGGACGACTCAAATTTGCTCCATTTCACCAAAGTCTGATGGACTGTGTTGTCAACTCCTTCACCGTGATTCTATCCCTTCCTATCTTTTCATTTTCTCTTTCTTTTTCTTTTGCTATGTCGTTTTCTTCTCCTTTTCCTTTTAATTTTCCTTTTCCTTTTCCTTTTCCTTTCATTATTTATCTTTCTTTTTTTTTTTTCTTTTTCTCTTTCTCTTTCTCTCTTTTTAATTTTTCATGCTCAGTCAGTGAAATACTCACAAGTCCTGTTCAATTTTACGTTGATTACGTTGTCAATTTTACGTCCCAACTCCCTGGCTGATCTATCCCAGGGAGATTACTGGAATTTTCTCCATTCCTCAAAAATCTGTTGTCAAGTCCTTCACTGTGATTCTATCTATCCCATCCTATCTGTGTCTAACTCATTTCTTGTGGAAATAGTCCCTGTGAAACATAAAGCTCAATAGAAGCAGCTTGGACATGGCATGCAGTTGATCACTGTGTTTTACTGTTCCTTCAATTGCATCACCTTTCCTTCTGTTTGTTGGCCATAAATAAAGAGAAATATTTCTTTTTCTGTGTGCAGCTGGTTCTCTGTGGAAAGCCAGTGGGAGCTGTTACAAAGGAGGTTTAACACTGAGCGGGTGACAACAGAGAAGAGTGATGTGAGGAAAAGTGATGCAAGTCCATGGGGCCAATGAGAGTAGAAGAGGGGTGGGGAGGTTGAGGAGGAACTTTGTCCACACAGCAACAGAATAGAACTCATTGGGGACATCCTGCATTGACATCAGTTGCAAAGTGCTTCTTTAACTTCTTCTATAAAACAAACTACAAATAAACAGACGTTAAATGCATTTTGGATTCTTGCTCTTTAAGCTCTCTCCATTTTGCTGAACACGTTCTGAAAACCTGAAGAAGAGAACAGGAAGGCACAAGGCACAAGAGGCTCTTTAGTTTATAATGGGCCCCAGGGCGCATTTGGTGCTGAGTCCATCAAACTCCAGTGCAGAGAGAAGTTTGCATAAAGTACTTGGCAAGACAAAGTCAGAAGTAACAGTGAAGTTTCTTGGAGTATTAATGGGCCCACTGAGGGCCATTAGCAAGCAAGCTTCCCAAGGGACTAGTTAGAGCAGATAATTGGAAGCCATGACTCCAGTCAGGCAAAGGCACTGGCATGGTGGCTCTGATGCTAAGAAAATCCTCCTTTGTCTTGAAAAGCAAACAGGACAAGACCTGATTCCCAGACCCTTGGCATGGAGATCCTGTCTCTCATGTTGGCTCAGGGCACTTCCTGGGTCAGTGGGATGGAGGTCTGTATGATGTTAAGTGAAAGACATGGGAAGGGAAGATCCCAGGCTCTGCATGTGTTGCAGAAATGCTGTCGAGTTCATAACCCACATGTGCCCTGTGTCTCATCACAGGATGTGGGATGTGAGAAGGGCCCCGTCTGAACAAGCAGTCAATCCCAATGTAACTCTGAACTTCAGATCTCTCAGTTCCAGTGCCCTCCTGTGCACACTCTCCCATAGTTTGATGCACTTTATCTTCTGCGGTGCCCAGAAGTGCACCCAGTGCTCCAGGTGAGGCTGCAGCAGTGCAGAGCAGACAGGGACGACCCTTTCCCTCACCCAGATGGCAATAACTTACTTGATGCACTTTATGGGACCATTGGCCTTCCAGTCAGCTGTCATGACTCTTAACTTACTTAGATGCAATTGAAATGAGAGCCCAGAGCATACTAAGGTGTCATCATTGAAAGAACGTAGGTGTTCCATAGCTTTGAAATGCCTTGGACTCCAGAGTATGCCAGAGATGGAGCAGAACAGAAGATTTGCCTCTTCTGTAGTGAGCTCATCCATTTAGTAAGCAGAATAACACTACATGCTACATGGGGACAGTTGCTCTAGTCTGCTCTGCTCTGCTTTGCTCTGCTTGCAGGGGAATGGAGCGGGGGGTTGCTCTCATGTCAGTGCAGATAAACTCACTTTCTCTTTAACCCTTTTTCCTCTGTGAACTATTCCACTATTTGTACCCTCAGATACACTTCCACATTCCCTCAACAACACTTCCGTATGCCATTAACAATTATGCTTTCTTATACCATAAGAACAGTTTGTCAAACAATACAGTACTTCAGTTCCCATAAACACCGTTAATACCATATATCTTTCCATTAACAGTTAGTATTCTTCAGTGATAAACACCTTGCCACAGAACCAGCACTGACTGGCCCTCCTCCCTCTCACGCTTCCTCACAGGCAAAACATAGTATTACGTAAATGGGTTGACACTCATTAAATAGGATAATAAAAAAGGCTTTTGAAATTAAGTTAAGAATAATATGAAGACCAGTGAGACTGCGGGTCCCTGCTAAGTGAGGGAGGTGTTCTGGTAATGGGGGTTGTTGAGAAGGTGGAGATACTGAAGGCCTACTTTGCTTCTGTCTTCAGGGTAAAAGCTCTCCTTCAGGAATCCCAGACCCTGGAGCTTAGTGAGAGGGTATGGGGAATGGAGGACTTGCCTTTAGTCAAGGTAGAGTTGGCCCATGAGCGCCTAGGCCACAACAATATTCAGAAATCCATGTGTGCTGAGGGAGCTGGCAGAGATGACTGCAGAACCACTCTCTATCATCTTTGAGAGGACTTGGAGAATGGGGGAGGTACCTGAAGACTGGAGGATAGCCAGTGTCAATCCTGTCTTCAAAAATGTGTATGAAGGAAGATCTGGGTAACTACAGGCCAGAGAGCCTCACCTCTGTCCCTGGAAAGGCGATGGAACAGCTTGTGCTGAATGCCATCTTCAGACAGTTGGAAGAAAAGGAGGTTATCAGGAGTTGTCAGCATGGGTTTACCAAGTGGAGGTCATGTGTGACCAACCTGGTAGCCTTCTATAACACTGTTGCTGGCTGGGTAGATGGGGAGAGAGCGGTAGATGTTGTCTACCATGATTTCAGCAAGACTTTTGATACTGTCTCCCACAATATCCTTATCACAAAGATAAGGAAATGTGGGAAAGATGAGTGAACAGTGAGGTGGGTTGAGGACTGTCTGACTGACAGAGCACAGAGGGTGGTCGTTGTCAAAGCAGAGTCCATTTGGAGACCTCTAAGTAGCGGTGTTCCCCAGGTGTTTGTGCTGAGCCTGGTCTTGTTCAGCCTCTTCATAAGTGACCTTGACAAGGGGATAGTGGCCACCCTCAGCAAGTTTGCTGATGATTGGCTGACACGCCTGAAGGCTGTGCTGCCATTCAGCGAGACCTGGACAGGCTGGATAGATGTGCAGCAAGAAACCAGACGAGGTTCAATGAAAGCAAGTGTACAGTGTTGCACTTAGGAAGGAATAATTGCACACACCAGGACAGTTTGGGGAATGAGCTGCTGGAGAGGAGCTCTGTAGAGAGGGACCTGGGTGTCGTGATGTCAGTGTGTGGAAATATGAGTAGGGGAACTGAACAGAAACTGGAGCATAGGAAGTTCTGCACAAATTTGTGCAAGAACTTCTTTATGGTGAGGGTGATGGAGCACTGGAACAGGCTACCCGAGGGGGTTGTGTTGTATCCTTCACTGGAGATATTCAAGACCCGCCTGGACACCCACCTGTGTGCCTACCTGGTGTTCCCCAGGGGTCTGTGCTGGGGCCTGTCCTCTTCAATATTTTTATTGATGACCTGGATGAGGGCACTGAGTGCATCCTATGTAGGTTTGCTGATTTCACCAAATTGGCTGCGAGTGTGGACCTGTCCGTCATTACCAAGGACCTACTGAAGGATCTGGACAGGCTGGAGATCTGGGCTGAAGCCAATGGGATGAGTTTCACCAAGACCAAATGCCACGTCCTGAACTTTGGGACCTGGCATGGACTGCCAAGGGTGGGGGTGGATTCACCGACCCTGGAGGTGTTCCAGGAATCATTGGACGTTGTGTTGAGGGCCATGGATTTGTGGGAGCTATTGGTGATAGGTGAATTGTTGGACTGGATGATCTTTTAGGTCATTTCCAACCTTGGTGTTTCTATGTTTCTATGGTATCCTGTCCCTGTCTGTGTGCTCCTTTTTGCTTTAGCAAACACTCTCTGAGAGGCTTAACCACATGTCAGGAATTTGTCACTGACCACCTGAAATCTGGTGTTAAATTCAACAGATTTCAAAGCACAGTCATGATGCTGTTGACTTTCAGGAACTGTTGGCCATGATGATGCAGGGAAATCTAAGGGGAGACAAGTGGGAAGGATAAAAATGACATCCTCTACTGCTCAGCTGGGTTGGGCTCCTAAAACACAGGGAGCTCATAAAAGTGGGCAGAGATGTAGAGAGACAGCTGTGCCCAGGAGCAGATCTTGTGCACAGCACAGCCTGCAGGTGACAGAAAGAGAGGAGAGAAATTGGAGTGAGCTTACAAGATATGTACTGTGTGAGCGGGCTGTGAGCTCTATGAAGGAGCATTGCTCACAGACCACAACATGGTAAGTCTCATGCAGTAGGCAATGCAGCTGCTTTTAATAGAGGGTTAACAAAATATGCGACATTCCATAGCAGATTGGCTGCAGGTAATGCATGTTTCTTTACTGTGCAAAATGCCTTCTGCTCCAGCTGAGGGCTTCTGTGCTGCAGCATAAGAGCTACGGGGTGTGTGTGTGGGGGGGGCTGCATGTCCCAGCACAGCTGCAGGCTGTGCAGCCGGGGCTGCAGGCGGGTGCCCAGGGCTGTCCTGCAGAGCAGGGTCCCTGCTGTGCCCCAGGGGCTGTGTGCCGGGTATGGGACTCTGCCGCCTGCCAGCCTCAGCACTCAGCCTGCCCGGGGAGCTGCCCAGGGCGCTGTGGGGAGTCGTGTGGGGGGAAGGAGCCCCCCGGCAGGGCTTGTGCTGCCACAGCTGCTGCCTGGGGCAGGGGATCACAGCTCCACTGCACAACAGTATGTTTGTGAGGGTGCTTTGCTTGAGGATAGCCTAGGCAGGGGGTTTCCTTTTCCTGTTCTGAGGGAATTTAATTTTCAGTAGACATGGATAATTCACTCAATCTGCAAACAGGCAGATTTTTAGGATTCACACTGAATGGCACAGAGGCTGTTTTTGGTGCTCTAAGAGCAGTTGGGTTAAAGATATGAGACATGAAGCACATGAAAATATCCAGGGAGGAGGGATAAGAAAAGAAGAGGAAGGTTAGAGCTCCATATGCTGCTTTTGCTTAAAGAATGCTGAAATACATGAAATTAAATGCAAGTAATGGTGCTAAATGTACACTGTTGTAGGAGAATGAAAACATTACATATTATAGCAGGAGGAGTGTCTCTGAGAATGGTCGGGACTTGTCATTATCTTCTGCACTCTGAACAGGACTCCAAGCCCAACAACAGCAGATGCCCAACAGCAGCTCCATCAGCGAGTTCCTCCTGCTGCCGTTGGCAGACACGCGGCAGCTGCAGCTCCTGCACTTCTGGCTCTTCCTGGGCATCTACCTGGCTGCCCTCCTGGGCAACGGCCTCATCAGCACAGCCGTAGCCTGCGACCGCCGCCTGCACACCCCCATGTACTTCTTCCTCCTCAACCTGGCCCTCCTCGACCTGGGCTGCATCTCCACCACTCTCCCCAAAGCCATGGCCAACGCCCTCTGGGACACCAGAGCCATCTCCTACACAGGATGTGCTGCACAGCTCTTTTTCTTTCTCTTCTTCCTCTCAGCAGAGTATTCCTTTCTCACCATCATGTCCTATGACCGCTACGTTGCCATCTGCAAGCCCCTGCACTACGGGACCTTGATGGACAGCAGAGCTTGTGCCACCATGGCAGCAGCTGCCTGGGGCGCTGGGGTTCTCAATTCCCTGCTGCACACTGCCAGTACGTTTTCACTGCCTCTCTGCCAAGGCAATGTAGTGAAACAGTTTTTCTGTGAAATCCCCCATATCCTCATACTCTCCTGCTCAGAATCAAATCTCAGGGAAACTGTGTTTCTCAATTTTAGTATCAGTTTAGTATTTGGCTGCTTCGTTTTCATAGTGGTGTCCTATGTGCTGATCTTCCTGGCTGATGCTGATCTTCCTGAGGATGCCCTGTGAGCAGGGACGGCACAAAGCCTTTTCCACATGCCTTCCTCACCTCGCTGTGGTCTCCCTATTTCTCAGCAGTGCTTCTTTTGCCTACCTGAAGCCCCCGTCCATTTCCTCCCCACTCCTGGATCTGACAGTGGCACTTCTGTACGCAGTGGTTCCTCCAACACTGAACCCTATTATCTACAGCATGAGGAACAGGGAGATCAAGCACGCTCTCAGGAAGGTGTTGCAATTATCACTATTCCAACTTCCATAAAATGCATAACTTTCTCATATGATTCCCAGTGTTGGTTCTCTATATTTTATGTATCTTTGGTTGTTTGATTATGTAAGATATAGCTACGCGGGAAAAAAAAAAAAAAATAAAAATAAAAATTTATTGAATATATAATTAGAACTTATTTCTTTTCTACCTGTTTTCCATTTTCTCACTCCAAGAGCTTATGCAAACATGGAACCAGATTCCCTGAATAGGTTAAAATACTCCTAAAAATATTTCAAAATAGACGTTTACTTAGCTTTTCTTTTATCCTTCTTTGTCTGGATTTGGGGAGGTACAGCCACAGACAGCAGCTCAACGTGCTCTTTTCATTTCTGATCTCTTTACACCACCACAGTGCTCTCAAGTCCTCTCATTTTTGCAGGCCTGAAGGTCTTCTATGTCTCCCAACAGTCCTGTTCTCTACAGCAGCACTACAGGACAGCAGTCAGTAGCCGGCAATATGAACAGGTCTGTCCGAGCTGGTCTCTTTGCCGGCACTGCCGTAACAAGAGGGCTCCTTTAGAGCAGGACCAGAGAACTGGAGGCCTCTTCCAAAGCTGGTGTAAGGAATATACCTCAGGAGCTGCTCCCTGAGAAATCCTCAAGATATTCTGGTGCTCTTCAGTGCGTGACAGGATAAACTGAATAGTCCCAAGGAGATCAGTAAGAGACTCGGGGCAGGGCTGTGGTTTAAATTTTATGGGTTGAGATAAAGAGAAAAAGAAAAAGATAATAATTATGACAAATGTATTTATACATCTATAATATATTTAGTGTATTTTCACACATATACAACATATGCAGTTGCAATCATATATGAACTAATCCCTATGTTTATCTGTTTGCAAGTCCAGGACTAGTTGCAGGGGTTTTAACAGCCAGAGGGTTCACTGTAGGAGCTGTACTGACTTTCAGGCTGTTGCTGGAGTTGAAGCGACCCCAGAGTTCATTGCCAGAGCTGGAACCACCACAGGACATGTGACGAAGTTGGAGCAGCCACTGGGCTCATTGGAGGGGTTGGAGTGACCACAGGGCTGAACCTCCTGGCACAGTGCACCTCCCTTGGGAGGAATTTGTTTCATTTTCTTATAGCAATACATGGAACAGATACAGGACCTGTAGCAGGAGTGACTGCAGAGCTCATTATGAGGGGTGGAGTGACAGCGGGATCTGTCCAGAGTGTGGAGTAAGTGCAGAACGTGTAGCAAAACGTAGAGCTGCTGCAGGGTCTGTGCCAAGAGTTGCAGAGGCTGGGGAGGCACTTATGGGTCACACTTTTGGTGCTGGGGTCACACGTATGGGGCTGGGGTCCCCCTTGGTCCCTATGGGGTTACACTTATTGGTCACACTTATGGGGTTGAGGATGCACTTATGGGCCTGGGGACACACTTATAGGGGTGGGGACTCAGTTATGGGGTTGGAGATGCAGTTACGGGTCACACTTATGGGGCTGGGAATGCAGATATGGGTCACACTTAAGGGGCTGGGGATGTAGTTATGGGCCACACTTATGGGGCTGAAGACGCAGTTATGGGTCTGGGGTCCCACTTATGGGTCTGAGGACCCACTTATGGGTCTGGAGCCTCACTTATGGGTCACACTTATGGAGCAGGGGACTCAGATATGGGGCTAGGGATGCAGTTATAGGTCACACTTATGGGGCTGGAGACCCACTTATTGGGCTGGAGACGCAGTTATGCGGCTGTGTTCCCACTTATGGGGCTGGGGATGTAGTTATGGGTAACACTTATGGTGCTGGGGGAGGCACTTAGGAACACGATTATGGGGTTGGGGTCACACTTATGGGGCTGGAGCCTCACTTATGGAACACACTTTTGGGTCTGGTGATACACTTATGGGGCTGGGGAGGCACTTATGGGGCTGTGTTCCCACTTATGGGGCTGGGGATGTAGTTATGGGGTCACACTTATGGGGCTGGGGACACATTTATGGGGCTGGGGAACCACTTATGGGGCTGGGGTCCCCATTTGGCCCCTATGGGGTCACACTTATGGGGCTGGGGACCCACTTATGGGGCTGGGGACTCAGTTATGGGGATGGGGATGTAGTTATGGGTCACACTCATGGGGCTGGAGCCTCACTTGTGGGTCACACTTATGGGGCTGGGGAGGCACTTATGGGGCTGTGTTCCCACTTATGGGGCTGGGGACTCAGTTATGGGTAACACTTATGGGGCTGGGGACCCACTTATGAGCCTGGGGATGCACTTATGGGTCACACTTATGGGGCTGGGAACATCTCTAAGTCTATAGTTATGGGGCTGGGGACACAGTTATCACGCTGAAGATTCGTTTATGGGGTTTTGGGTCACACTTATGCAGCTAGGGATGGACTTATGGGGCTGGGGTCTCCATTGGCTTCTATGAGGTCACACTGATGGGGTTGGGGACGCACTTATGGGGCTGGGGAGGCACTTATGGGTCACACTTATGGGTCTGTGTTCCCAGTTATGGGGCTGGGGTCCCCATTGGCCCCTATTGGGTCACACTTACGGGTCTGGAGCCTCACTTATGGGTCTGGAGCCTCACTTATGGGGCTGGAGTCCCGCTTATGGGGATGGATTCACACTTAGGAACTCAGTTATGGGGTTTTGGGTCCCACTTATGGGTCTGGACACCCACTTATGGGGCTGGGGCCATCTCCAAGTCTATAGTTATGGTGTTTTGGGTCATACTTATGGGTCTGTGTTCCCACTTATGGGGCTGGGGTCCCCACTGGCCTTTATGGGTTCACAATTATGGGGCTGGGGATGAAGTTATGGGGCTGGAGCCACACTTATGGGTCACATTTATGAGGCTGGGGACATCTCAAAGTTTCATAGGGTCTCGGTTAGGGGGCTTTGGGTGACACTTATGGGGCTAGGGTCCCCATTGGCCCCTATGGGGTCACACTTATGGGTTTGGAGCCTCTCTTATGGGTCACACTTATGGGGCTGCGGAGGCACTTATGGGGTTTGGGGTATCACTTATGGGGCTAGAATCATACTTATGGGGTTTGGGGTCACACTTATGGGTCTGTGTTCCCACTTATGGGGCTGGGGTCCCCGTTGACCCCTATGGGGTCCCACTTATGTGTCGCACTCACCTTGTTGCTTGCCGGCCTTCCCGTTGTCATTGGGGTGAATGAGGGCCCATATAAATGGGGTTTGTGGTCACACTTATGGGTCTGTGTTCACACTTATGGGTCTAGGGACCCACTTAAGGGTCTGGAGGCTCACTTATGGGTCTGGAGACCTCTCCAAATCTATAGTTATGGGGTTGGGGCCACACTTATGGGTCTGTGTTCACACTTATGGGGCTGGAGACCCACTTATGGGGCTGGGGACATCTCCAAGTCTATAGTTATGGGGCTGTGGCCACACTTATGGGTCTGAGGACCCACTTATGGGGTTGGAGCCTCACTTACGGGTCACACTAATGGGTCTGGGGCCCACATTGGCCCCTATGGGGTCACACTTACAGGGCTAGAATCATAGTTATGTGGTTTTGGGTCACACTTATGATTCTGGGGACCCACTTATGGGTCTGGATCCTCACTTATGGGTCTGTGTTCCCACTTATGGGGCTGGGGTCCCCATTGGCCCCTATGAGGTCACACTTATGGGTCGCACATACCTTGTTGCTTGCCGGCCTGATGGAAAAGGCACAAAGAGGAGAGCGGCAGATTCTGTTCCTTGCTTCCTGATCAGGAAGAACAAGAGGAGGAGGACAGGCAGGAATCTGAGTTACAGCTCAGATGGAATTGTTTTCTTCAGACTGCCTGCTATGGTGCAGTGTTTTGGTTCTAAGAGAAAACCATTGATAACACTCTGGTGTTTACAGCTGCTGCTAAGCAGTGTTGTACGGAGCCAAGGCCATGGTCAGTGGAGGTCACATGGAGCTGGGAGGGAACAGAGTGAGGACTGCTGACTGAAAGTGGCCAAAGGGACGTTCTCTATCAGCTGACAGCAAGCAGAAATTGTATTGAAAGGGGTGGGAGTTCATCTCAGTCTCTTCACTGCCCAGAGTCCAGCTGAGCATCAGTCTGGTGGTGCTGAGCAAGAGCTTGTGCATCACTTGTTACATACGATTCCATATCAACAGATATACAGTCAGAACTATTACTCCTCTCATTTTATCTCTCTTAGTAAATTGCTTTGTTACAACCCACACGATGTACTTTTTTTTCCCAGTTCTCATCCTTATCCCACTGGGAATGGGGCAGTGCACAAAGCACTGTGTACTGCTGAGCCGCATGTTGGGTTCAACAACCACTATCATTTTTGTGCCTGATGTGAGGCTCCAAGGGTTGAGATAACAGCACAACTGTCCAGAGTGAGATAACACAGGGCTTTGTGGGAGCTGGAGAACTGCTGGCCATGACGCTGATAGTTTCCCTGTTTGTGGAGCTTGCTGAGTCTTCTCATGAAGCTGCATTGCACAGCTCCTTGCTTTTGCTTGTTTTCCATGCTGCATTATTTGTCAACTCTGGATGCTGGATTAGGGTATTTATTTTGCTATGCTTTTTGACACTGGTTTGTATCATGATAAAATTGGCAGCTGACAAAGTGAAGTTTTGTGCACAGTCAGCTCTGTGGTCATCTTTGCGTTTTGGAAGTCATATTGTCGATATGATTAGGAATTACACATTTTACATTGTCTTCTCTGGGAGCCCAGGGGTATTCAAGGAGTGACTGGATATTGTGTTGAGGGACATGGTTTAGTGGGAGCTATTGGTAATAGGTGAACGGTTGGACAGGATGATCTTTTAGGCCTTTTCTAACCTTGTTGGTTCTAGGATTCTAGGATTGAAGTTAAAAAATTATTCAGGAATATCAGTGAGAGATCTGCCCCAAGGTGAGAAGGCTCTGCATGGCAGGGGGTGTGGGACCGTCTGGGCAGCTGCCTGGAGAGGTGGGCACCCCCAGGGCTTTGGAACTTCATCTCTGAGCAACTGCAGGATCCTGAGAACCTGGTAGAATATTGGGGACAGGTCTGCTGTGGCTCTGGTAATTCCCCAAGAAACACAGATGACTGCAGTGTGCCAGATCCAGAGAGCTGGAAATGCTGACAGTGCCTCCCCAGCCTCTGCAAGTCCTGGCACAGACCCTGCAGTACATCCAAAGTTTTGCTACACGTCCTGTGGCTGCTCCATGCTCTGTGACAGATCCCGCTGTCACTCCACCCCTCATAATGAGCTCTGCAGTCACTCCTGCTACAGGTCCTGTATCTGTTCCATGTATTGCTATAAGAAAATGAAACAAATTCCTCCCAAGGGAGGTGCACTGTGCCAGGAGGTTCAGCCCTGTGGTCACTCCAACCCCTCCAATGAGCCCAGTGGCTGCTCCAACTTCGTCACATGTCCTTTGGTGGTTCCAGCTCTGGCAATGAACTCTGAGGTCGCTACAAATCCTCCAACAGCCTGAAAGTCAGTACAGCTCCTACACTGAACCCTATGGCTGTTAAAACCCCTGCAACTAGTCCTGGACTTGCAAACAGGTACACATAGGGCTTAATTCATATATGTTTGCAACTGCATATGTTGTATATGTGTGAAAATACACTAAATATATTATATATGCATAAATACATTTGTCATAATTATTATCTTCTTCTTTTTTTTCTTTATCACAACCCTTAAACCTTAAACCACAGCACTGCCCCAAGTCTCTTACTGATGGCATTGGGATTATTCAGTCTGATCCAGTCACGCACTGAAGAGCACCAGAAGATCTTGAGGATTTCTCAGGGAGCAGCTCCTGAGGTATATTCCTTACACCAGCTTTGGAAGAGGCCTCCAGTTCTCTGGTCCTGACCTGAAGGGGCCCTCTTGTTATGGCAGTGCCAGCAAGGAGACCAGCTCTGACACAGCCGTTCATATTGCCAACAACTGCCTGCAGCACTGGATTGCTGCTATAGAGACAACTGGACTGTTGTGAGGCACACAGGACCTTCAGGCCAGCACAAATGAGAGGACTTGAGGGCACTGTGATAGTGAAAATGGAGCAGAAATGAAAAGAGCACGTTGTGCTGCTGTCTGTGGCTGTACCTCCCCCAGACCCAGAGAAGGTAGGAAGACAGAAGAGCTAAGGAAAAGTTTACTTTGAAAGTGCTTATTTATCTCTTAACCTATTCAGGGAATCTGGTTTCACAATTACACGAGTTATTGGAGTGAGAAAATAAAAAGTAGGTAGGAAGGAAGTGAAATAATTTGAAACATTTTTCTGCAGAATGCTGTATAAAACACAATCAAAGAATCAAAGATGCATAAAACATAAAGAACCATTACTGGGAATCCTGTGAGGAAGATGAGCACTTTATGGAAGCTGTGGCACCTTCCTGAGAGCGTGCTTGATCTCCCGGTTCCTCATGCTGTAGATAATAGGGTTCAGTGTTGGAGGCACCACCGAGTACAGAACTGCCATCATAAGGTCCATGGGTGGGGATGAGAGTGAGGGGGGATTCAGTTAGACAAAAACACCAGTGCTGACAAATAGGGAGACCACGGCCAGGTGAGGGAGGCACGTGGAGAAGGCTTTGTGCCGTCCCTGCTCAGAGGGCATCCTCAGCACAGCCACAAAGATCTGCACATAGGACACCACTATGAAAATAAAGCACCCAAAGGCTAAAATGGAACCAAAAAAGAGAAACACAATTTCCCTGAGATTTGATTCTGAGCAGGAGAGCTTGAGGATCTGGGGGATTTCACAGAAAAACTGGTTGACAACATTGCCTTGGCAGAGAGGCAGTGAAAACGTACTGGCAGTGTGCAGCAGGGAATAGAGAACCCCAGTGCCCCAGGCAGCTGCTGCCATGGTGGCACAAGCTCTGCTGTCCATCAAGGTCCCGTAGTGCAGGGGCTTGCAGATGGCAACGTAGCGGTCATAGGACATGATGGTGAGAAGGGAATACTCTGCTGAGAGGAAGAATAGAATGAAGAACACCTGCGCAGCACATCCTGCGTAGGAGATGGCCCTGGTGTCCCAGAGGGCGTTGGCCATGGCTTTGGGGAGAGTGGTGGAGATGCAGCCCAGGTCGAGGAGGGCCAGGTTGAGGAGGAAGAAGTACATGGGGGTGTGCAGGCGGCGGTCGCAGGCTACGGCTGTGCTGATGAGGCCGTTGCCCAGGAGGGCAGCCAGGTAGATGCCCAGCAAGAGCCAGAAGTGCAGGAGCTGCAGCTGCCGCGTGTCTGCCAACGGCAGCAGGAGGAACTCGCTGATGGAGCTGCTGTTGGGCATCTGCTGTTGTTGTGCTTGGAGTCCTGTTCAGAGCGCAGAAGATAATGACAAGTCACGACCATTCTCAGAGAAACTTCTCCTGATATACTACATACATGGTAACTATTTATAAAGTTCTCCTTTTCCTTTGGAAAATGTTCATTTAACTCCAGAACCTCCATCCCACTGCCCCAGGATGGGCCCTGAACCAACATGAGAGACAGGATCTCCCTGCCAAGAGTCTGGGAATCAGGGCTTGTTCTGTTTTCTTGTTAAGACAAAGGAGGATTTTCTAAGCATCAGAGCCACCATGCCAGTGCCTTTGCCTATAGTCATGGCTTCCAATCATCTGCTCTAACAAGTCCGTTGGGAAGCTTGCTTGTTAATGTTCCTCAGTGGGCCCATTAATACTCCAAGAAACTTCACTGTTACTTCTGACTTTGTCTTGCTGAGTTCTTTGTGCAAACTTCTCTCTGCACTGGAGGTTTATGGACTTAGCAGCAAATGCGCCCTGGGGCCCATTCTAACCAAAAGAGCCTCTTGTGCCTTGTGCCTTCCTGTTCTCTTCTTCAGGTTATCAGAAAATATTCAACATAAAGGAGACAGCTCCAAAGAGCAAGAATCCAAAATGTTTTTATTGTCTATTTATTTATAGTTTGTTTTATACAAGAAGTCAAAGAAGCACTTTTCAACTGATGCCAATCCAGGATGTTCCCAATGAGTTCTATTCTGTTGCTGTGTGGACAAAGTTCCTCCTCAACCTCCCCACCCCACTTCTACTCACACTGGCCCCATGGGACTTGCATCACTTTTCCTCACATCACTCTTCTCCTCTGCCATCACCCGCTCAGTGTTAAACCTCCTTTGTACCAACTCCCACTGGCTTTCCACAGAGAACCAGCTGCACACAGAAAAAGAAAGAATTCTCTTCATTTATGGACAAAAAACAGAAGGAAAGGTGATGCAATTGAATGAACAGTAAAACACAGTGATCAACTGCTTACCATGTCCAAACTGCTTCTATTGAGGTTTATCTTTCTTATGGAATATTTGCACAAGAAATGAGTTAGACACAGATAGGATGGGATAGATAGAATCACAGTGAAGGACTTGACAACAGATTTTTGAGGAATGGAGAAAATTCCAGTAATCTCCCTGGGATTGATCAGCCAGGGAGTTGGGAGGTATCAACATAAAATTGAACAGGACTTGTGAGTATTTCACACACTGAGCATGAAAAATTAAAAAGAGAGAAAGAGAAAGAGAAAGAGAAAGAGAAAGAGAAAGAGAAAGAGAAAGAGAAAGAGAAAGAGAAAGAGAAAGAGAAAGAGAAAGAGAAAGAGAAAGAGAAAGAGAAAGAGAAAGAGAAAGAGAAAGAGAAAGAGAAAGAGAAAGAGAAAGAGAAAGAGAAAGAGAAAGAGAAAAAAAAAAGAAAAATAAAGGATGAAAGGAAAAGGAAAAGGAAAATTAAAAGGAAAAGGAGAAGAAAACGACATAGCAAAAGAAAAAGAAAGAGAAAATGAAAAGGCAGGAATGGATTGATAGAATCACGGTGAAAGAGTTGACAACAGACTTTTGAGGAATGGAGCAAATTCCAGTAATCTCTCTGGGATTACTGGAGCTCCCAGGGAGCTGGGAGGTATCAACTTAAAACTGAACAGGACTCGTGAGTATTTCACACACTGAGATGAGTTAACACATTCTTACTGATTTCTATCTATGTCTTCAAATCTTTTTTTCACTTTTACTGACACTAATGAACATCTTTCAGAATTAATGATTTTTTAAAGCATGAAAATAAAGAGAAAGTGAAAAAGAAAAAAAAAGTGAAATAGTAAAAGGAAAAGGAAAATAATAAAAACGATATGGAAATTGAAAAGGAGAAGGAAAAGGAAATGGAGAAGAAAACGGCATAGGAAAAGATAAAGAAAGAGAAAAAGAAAAGGCAGGAAGGGATTGATAGAATCACGGTGAAGGAGTTGACAACACAGTCCATCAGACTTTGGCGAGATGGAGCAAATTTGTGTCATCCCACAAAAAGTCAGAAATCAGACAGATAATTGGGAGGTATCTGACTGAACAAAGACAAGGGATGGGGAAATCTGGCAGGCTGTGACAGGAGCGTGTGTCTAAATGGCCTGCTGAAAACATGCCCTTAACCACGGCCATTTATTGAGGAGAACTGGAGACACCTGGAGGATGAGGGACATCAAATAGGCAGCAGGGAAAATCAGCGGCAGGCGCCGGGCTATAGTCACAGGTCATTGGCACTGGCACCGCTGTCTGTGTCTCTGAACCTGAAGGCATTTGTGCCCAGCAAAAACAGTTCTGGGAAACATTGTAGTTTCAGAAAAAGAAAAAGAAAAAAAAAAAAGAAAAAAAAAGGACATCAAATCACCTCAAAGATTCATATTTACAACTTAAAATGGAAGAAGACTCATGAGAATTTCTCATGAATGAATGAGAAGGGTTAACACGTTCTCATTGATTTTGATCTTTGTCTTCAATCCTTTGTCTCAATTTTATTGACATTTATGAACATCTTCTAAGCTTACACCCTCAAAATAAATAAATAAATAAATAAAAAGAGATACATTAGCATCTTGCACTTGGCCTGATGCCCCTTTGACCTTTATAATTCCCACCAGACCTTCCATGCTGGAGAGCATGAGATCCAGCAGAGAATCTCTCCACTTTGGTTCCTCCACAGTTTGGTCAAGAATCTCCCATCTGTGCTCTCCACGGATCTGCTGGATGGCACATGCCCTGCTGTGCGGTCCCTGCAGCAGATACTGGAGTGAAAAAGGCTCCCAAAGAGGACAATGGCCTGACAACATGTTAAACCCATCTGTCTGCAGAGGGCACCTTCCAATTGCTCTCTATGATCAAGAAGCCAGGAACAGACACTGATGGTCTCCTCTGTTTGCCATTTCCATTAGCTCTGACTTGGCTGCTCTTCCATCCCCAGGCAGAGCTCAGTGCACTCTCACAGAGGGCAGTCGCCCTTCCTTGACTCCTCTCCCATCCATCCTAAAGACTCTGTATCCCCCTTGCGCTACAGTGAAGTTGTTGTTGGAAATATCCTCAATAATTTTTGGTCAGGACGGTATCTCTGATAAAAGCAGTTTTTATTCGTGATTGCAATGGCGGGCGCCCTGATGGCAGAAGCGCACCTATGGACATGATGTTACAGTTTTTATACCTTTTCTCCCATATGTTTTCCCTTCCCCTCTCCCCTTTGGTTGGGTATTACAGTTTACAATTTTACCCGAGGTTTGCATTGCATTCTGAAATTTGTTAGTTCACTTGCTATCTTGTCAGTCGCCATCCTGCTGTTTCTGTTTCCAAGATGTCTCGGTACTCTTATCGTATTGATATGTTGATTCCCTTCAAAGCTTCTTCCATTCTATCCTAGAGGCCTTTGTTAAACAAAGAGCCCGGGGGGAGGGGGGGTGATTCCAGTCCTTCCCGATATCTCTTCAGGCACATCCTTAGGTATTTTTACAATGCGTACAACAAAACACTAAAACATACATTGTTCCTAGTTTATACAGGCATATTGTTAATTATTATAACTTCTCCTCTTTGGATCCTTTATTACTCAGGTCTTATTTGTCCAGCATCAAAAACCAGTAGTTCTATTTCAGACAGCTGGGCAGACAGGAGCTGCAGTCTTTGTACCTGTGACTTCTACCTAATAACTACAAATTGCTTCACATATATAATGAGACATTGAAAAAAAATATTTTTATCTTATTCTAAATGCAGAAACAACATTTGATTCCCACATTGTGGAAGCCATTAAACTGTGTTCCCTTGGTCCAAACAGGAGCTCAGGCCTGCAGCTCTACCAAGATTTCTAGCTTATTGTGTGTTGGTGTTTGCATTAGTGCAAAACCGCAGAAGTAATCATCCTAATTGAAAATCATCACTGGACATAGCTGGACTGGATAGCTCATCTATGGTATCAGTGTGCAGAAGGTGGCACACAGACATTAGACGGATCGTGGGTCTTGGAGGTGACGTAGCAGCACGGACACACCATGGGCATGGCTTTCCTGAAGGCCCTGTGCTGCTTTCGCAGCTGCATGTGAATTCACCAGACAGCCGGTGCTATCCCCTCTCTGGCCCTCAGCTGATGCCCAGGAAAGAGGTGTCTATCTCAGGGATTTCCCACACGGTTTACAAGCACTGGCACACATCAGGAGCAGCGCAGGCACTTGGGCATCACCCAGTGTCTGTGTGTAAGTAGCTGCGTCCCTGCTGAAGGACCGAGGAGTCAGGGCAGGAGCTCACATGCAGGCAACTCCTTGTGCACTTCTGAACTGAACCAGAGGAATCCCAGGTCCTGTGGTTCTGTGGGGAGCTGAATCCCATTTCAGCTCCAGGATTTCTGTCAAGGGATGAGACTCCTGCACTTCCTCAGCTGGATCACTGTCCTGCACAGGGAAAGTCCAAACCTCACCTCCCTTGTCTGGGTGCCCTTTGTGCTTCATCAAAAGAACTCTGGTAGCACTTCCCATATGTCTCCAATCAGTCACTGACCACTGGACATGTGGTGGTTAATTGAGAGAATTTCATCGCACAGTCATGATGCAGTTGTCTTTCAGGAGCTGTTGGCCATGAGGACCCAGGGATGTGTCAGGGGAGATGAGTGGGAAGGATAAAAATGACATAATCTGTGGCTGATCTGGGCTGGGCTCCTGGGGCACAGGGAGCTCATAAAAGTGGGCAGAGATGCAGAGAGACAGCTGTGCCCAGGAGCAGCTCTTGTGCACAGCACAGCCTGCAGGTGACAGAAGGAGAGGAGAGAAACTGGAGAGAGCTTCCAGGATGTGTGTGATGTGAGAGGGCTGCGTGCTCTCTGCAGGAGAGACCATGACAAGGTAAGTCTCACTGCAGACCGTGAGCTGCTTTTCATAGAGGGTTAACTTAATTTGGGATATCCCATAGCAGATCTGGATGTAGGCACTGCATGTTTCTTTACTGTAGAAAAAGTCTTCTGCTCCAGCTGAGGGCATCTGTACTGCAGTGTCAGAGCACAGACCTGATGGCTGCATGTCCCAGCACGGCTGCAAGCTGTGCAGCCGGGGCTGCAGGCGGGTGCCCAGGGCTGTCCTGCAGAGCAGGGTCCCTGCTGTGCCCCAGGGGCTGTGCCGGGTATGGGACTCTGCCGCCTGCCAGGCTCAGCACTCAGCCTGCCCAGGGAGCTGCCCAGGGCGCTGCAGGGAGACGTGGTGTGGGGGGAAGGAGCCCCCCGGCAGGGCTTGTGCTGCCACAGCTGCTGCCTGGGGCAGGGGATCACAGCTCCACTGCACAACAGTATGTTTGTGAGGGTGCTTTGCTTGAGGATAGCCAAGGCAGGGGGTTTCCATTTCCTGTTCTGAGGCAAAGAGGTTTGGAGTCAGAAATCTAAAAGGGGCAATAAGAGTTCTGAGAATTTTTTGTCGATCAATTGCTTGTTTTGTGAACAGTCACACATGATGCGCTTTCAGTCTCCCTTTTCTCGAAGGATGGAATTATCATCATTTTCTGTAGGCATGAATAATTCACTTATCCTACAAACAGTCAGCATTTTCTAACTGAAACTGAATGACACAGAAGCTGGGGTAGGGGGCTCTAAGAGCACTTGGGGTAAATATATGAGACATGAAACAGATGAAAATATCCAGGGAGAAGGGATAAGAAAATAAGAGGAAGGTCAGAGCTCCATATGCTGCTTCTGCTTAAGGAATGCTGAAATACATGAAATTAAATGCAAGTAATGGTGCCAAATGTACACTGTTGTAGGAGAATAAAAACATTTCATAGTATAACAAGAGGAATGCCTCAGAGAGTGGTCTGGACTTGCCATTACCTTCTGCACTCTGAACAGGACTCCAAGCCCAACAACAGCAGATGCCCAACAGCAGCTCCATCAGCGAGTTCCTCCTGCTGCCGTTGGCAGACACGCGGCAGCTGCAGCTCCTGCACTTCTGGCTCTTGCTGGGCATCTACCTGGCTGCCCTCCTGGGCAACGGCCTCATCAGCACAGCCGTAGCCTGCGACCGCCGCCTGCACACCCCCATGTACTTCTTCCTCCTCAACCTGGCCCTCCTCGACCTGGGCTGCATCTCCACCACTCTCCCCAAAGCCATGGCCAACGCCCTCTGGGACACCAGGGCCATCTCCTACGCAGGATGTGCTGCGCAGGTGTTCTTCATTCTATTCTTCCTCTCAGCAGAGTATTCCTTTCTCACCATCATGTCCTATGACCGCTACGTTGCCATCTGCAAGCCCCTGCACTACGGGACCTTGATGGACAGCAGAGCTTGTGCCACCATGGCAGCAGCTGCCTGGGGCGCTGGGGTTCTCTATTCCCTGCTGCACACTGCCAGTACGTTTTCACTGCCCCTCTGCCAAGGCAATGTTGTCAACCAGTTTTTCTGTGAAATCCCCCAGATCCTCAAGCTCTCCTGCTCAGCTTCCTATCTCAGGGAAATTGTGTTTCTCTTTTTTGGTTCCATTTTAGCCTTTGGCTGCTTTATTTTCATAGTGGTGTCTTATGTGCAGATCTTCCTGTCTGTGCTGAGGATGCCCTGTGAGCAGGGACGGCACAAAGCCTTCTCCACGTGCCTCCCTCACCTGGCCGTGGTCTCCCTATTTGTCAGCACTGGCTTTTTTGCCTACCTGAAGCCCCCGTCCATTTCCTCCCCACTCCTGGATCTGGCAGTGGCATTTCTGTACTCAGTGCTTCCTCCAACACTGAACCCTGTTATCTACAGCATGAGGAACAGGGAGATCAAGCACGCTCTCAGGAAGGTGTTGCAATACACACTATTCCAGCTTCCATAAAATGCACAACTTCCTCATAGGATTCCCAGTGATGGTTCTTTATGTTCTATGTATCTTTGGTTGTTTGATTACATGAGATATAGCAACGTAAAAAAAAAAAAAAAAAAAATTGAACTCATAAATAAAAATGTATTACACTTCTTTCCTACCTAATTTCCATTTTTTCACTCCAAGAGCTCATGTAAACATGTATCCAGATTCCCTGAATATGTTAGAAGATACCTAAAATGTTTTCAAAAAAGACATTTGCTTAGGTTTTCTTTCTTCATACTTCGTCTGGATTTGGGGAGGTACAGCCACAGACAGCAGCTCAACGTGCTCTTTTCATTTCTGATCTCTTTACACCACCACAGTGCTCACGAGTCCTCTCATTTGTGCAGTCCTGAAGGTCTTGTGTGTCTCACGACTGTCCTGTTGCCTCTACAGCAGAAATCGAGGGCTGCAGTCAGTAGCCGGCAATACGAACAGGTCTGTCAGAGCTGGTCTCCTTGCCGGCACTGCCGTAACAAGAGGGCTCCTTTAGAGCAGGACCAGAGAACTGGAGGCCTCTTCCAAAGCTGGTGTAAGGAATATACCTCAGGAGCTGCTCCCTGAGAAATCCTCAAGATCTTCTGGTGCTCTTCAGTGCGTGACCAGATAAACTGAATAGTCCCAAGGAGATCAGTAAGAGACTCGGGGCAGGGCTGTGGTTTAAATTTTATGGGTTGAGATAAAGAGAAAAAGAAAAAGATAATAATTATGACAAATGTATTTATACATATATAATATATTTAGTGTATTTTCTCATATATACAACATATGCAGTTGCAATCATATATGAACTAATCCCTATGTTTATCTGTTTGCAAGTCCAGGACTAGTTGCAGGGGTTTTAACAACCAGAGGGTTCACTGTAGGAGCTGTACTGACTTTCAGGCTGTTGCTGGAGTTGAAGCGACCCCAGAGTTCATTGCCAGAGCTGGAACCACCACAGGACATGTGACGAAGTTGGAGCAGCCACTGGGCTCATTGGAGGGGTTGGAGTGACCACAGGGCTGAACCTCCTGGCACAGTGCACCTCCCTTGGGAGGAATTTGTTTCATTTTCTTATAGCAATACATGGAACAGATACAGGACCTGTAGCAGGAGTGACTGCAGAGCTCATTATGAGGGGTGGAGTGACAGCGGGATCTGTCCAGAGTGTGGAGTAAGTGCAGAACGTGTAGCAAAACCTTGGAGCTGCTGCAGGGTCTGTGCCAAGAGTTGCAGAGGCTGCAGCACTGTCAGCAGATACAGCTCTCTTCCCCTTGAGGATGCTGAAGACACACTTATGGGGCTGGGGATGCAGTTATGGGGCTGGGGACTCAGATATGGGTCTGTGTTCCCACTTATGGGGCTGGGGATGCAGTTATGGGATTGGGGATGCAGGTATGGGGCTGGGAGTGCACTTATGGGGCTGGAGATGAACCTATGGGGCTGGGGAACCACTTATGGGTCACACTTACGGGGCTGGGTACAGGTATGTCAACCAGGGACCCCCATAGTGTTCCCATTGGGGTCACACTTATGGGGCTGGAGATGCAGTTATGAAGTTTGGGGACTCACTTGTGGGGCTGGGGATGCGCTTATGGAGCTGGGGAGGCACTTATTGGTCACACTTTTGGGGCTGGGGTCACACTTATGGGGCTGGGGAGGCACTTATGGGGCTGTGTTCCCACTTATGGGGCTGGGAATGCAGATATGGGTAACACTTATGGGTCTGGGGACCCACTTATGGGCCTGGGGATGCACTTATGGGTCACACTTATGGGGCTGGGAACATCTCTAAGTCTATAGTTACGGGGCTGGGGACACAGTTATCACGCTGAAGATTCAATTATGGGGTTTTGGGTCACACTTATGCGGCTAGGGATGGACTTATGGGGCTGGGGTCTCCATTGGCTTCTATGAGGTCACACTGATGGGGTTGGGGACGCACTTATGGGGCTGGGGAGGCACTTATGGGTCACACTTATGGGTCTGTGTTCCCAGTTATGGGGCTGGGGTCCGCATTGGCCCCTATGGGGTCCCACTTATGAGGCTTGGGACATCTCCAAGTCTTTAGGGTCTCAGTTATGGGGTTGGGGTTACAGTTATGGGGCTGGGGATGCAGTTATGGGGCTGGGGTCCCCATTGGCCCCTGTGGGGTCACACTTATGGGTCTGGAGCCTCACTTATGGGTCTGGAGCCTCACTTATGGGGCTGGAGTCCCACTTATGGGGCTGGATTCACACTTAGGAAGTCAGTTATGGGGTTTTGGGTCCCACTTATGGGTCTGGACATCCACTTATGGGGCTGGGGCCATCTCCAAGTCTATAGTTATGGTGTTTTGGGTCATACTTATGGGTCTGTGTTCCCACTTATGGGGCTGGGGTCCCTATTGACCCCTGTGGGGTCACACTTATGGGTCTGGAGCCTCACTTATGGGTCTGGAGCCTCACTTATGGGGCTGGATTCACACTTAGGAACTCAGTTATGGGGTTTTGGGTCCCACTTATGGGTCTGGACACCCACTTATGGGGCTGGGGCCATCTCCAAGTCAATAGTTATGGTGTTTTGGGTCATACTTATTGGTCTGTGTTCCCACTTCTGGGGTTGGGGTCCCCATTGGCCCCTATGGGGTCACACTTACGGGTCTGTGTTCCCACTTATGGGGCTGGGGTCCCCACTGGCCTTTATGGGTTCACAATTATGGGGCTGGGGATGAAGTTATGGGGCTGGAGCCACACTTATGGGTCACATTTATGAGGCTGGGGACATCTCAAAGTTTCATAGGGTCTCGGTTAGGGGGCTTTGGGTGACACTTATGGGGCTGGTGTCCCCATTGGCCCCTATGGGGTCACACTTATGGGTTTGGAGCCTCTCTTATGGGTCACACTTATGGGGCTGCGGAGGCACTTATGGGGTTTGGGGTATCACTTATGGGGCTAGAATCATACTTATGGGTTTTGGGGTCACACTTATGGGTCTGTGTTCCCACTCATGGGGCTGGGGTCCCCGTTGACCCCTATGGGGTCCCACTTATGGGTCGCACTCACCTTGTTGCTTGCCGGCCTTCCCGTTGTCATTGGGGTGAATGAGGGCCCATATAAATGGGGTTTGTGGTCACACTTATGGGTCTGGGTTCACACTTATGGGTCTAGGGACCCACTTATGGGTCTGGAGCTTCACTTATGGGTCTGGAGACCTCTCCAAATCTATAGTTATGGGGTTGGGGCCACACTTATGGGTCTGTGTTCACACTTATGGGGCTGGAGACCCACTTATGGGGCTGGGGACATCTCCAAGTCTATAGTTATGGGGCTGTGGCCACCCTTATAGTCTGAGGACCCACTTATGGGGCTGGAGCCTCACTTACGGGTCACACTAATGGGTCTGGGGCCCACATTGGCCCCTATGGGGTCACACTTACGGGGCTAGAATCATAGTTATGTGGTTTTGGGTCACACTTATGATTCTGGGGACCCACTTATGGGTCTGGATCCTCACTTATGGGTCTGTGTTCCCACTTATGGGGCTGGGGTCCCCATTGGCCCCTATGGGGTCGCACTTATGGGTCGCACTTACCTTGTTGCTTGCCGGCCTTCCCGTTGTCATTGGGATGAATGAGGTCCCATATAAAGGCCTTGATGGACTCATCACCCCGATAATGGAGCAGGCAATAGAGCAGGATGGCCCTAGAGATGGTGACTTGCGGAATCAAACCCCATAACCACCAAGTAGTTATAAAGCAGGTATGTTTAATGAGTGATGCACACACACCCTGTTGCAAGGAGGGTAGCTCCACCTCACTTGCACACCGTCAGGAGAAAGCGTGCAACAGATACAGGCTGAACTAATACATCATCAGTAGTTGGCAGGAATTGGGATACATATTCATTACATTCCTCAGACCCCATTAGCATGCAGTCCCTCCCCCCTTGTGCATGTGTAGTGAGTTGTTCGGGTGGTCATGGGATGAAGGCTCATCATCTTCCTCACCGTAAACTTTCGACCCTTCAGGAGGTGCACCCCCCAACCTGGTTCCAGTTGCTCTGTGGACATCTAATCACCACACTGTTCTCGGGCTGTTCCACCCTGATCTTCATGGCCTTCATCCCCTTGTTTTCTCAAGCTTTGCGTCTGCAATTCCCCATCTCTCTGCTCCCCCTTAACATAAACTATCTATCTGTAACTACCCTTTGCCTTAGTGAGGCCCCCTTTCCCTTTCTGTAGCAAAGTGTTCCCTTTTCATCTACTATGGGGTCCCTTTTCACTATTCACTGACACTTCATGATGGATGGGCAAGGAAGATGAGGAAAGGCTGCTGCCCTTTGTGAGAGTGGACTGAGCTCTGCCTGGGGATGGCAGAGGGGCCAGCTGAGAACTGATGGAAAAGGCACAAAGAGGAGAGCGGCAGATTCTGTTCCTTGCTTCCTGATCAGGAAGAACAAGAGGAGGAGGACAGGCAGGAATCTGAGTTACAGCTCAGATGGAATTGTCTTCAGACTGCCTGCTATGGTGCAGTGTTTTGGTTCTAGGAGAAAACCACTGATAACACTCTGATGGTTACAGCTGCTGCTAAGCAGTGTTGTACGGAGCCAAGGCCATGGTCAGTGGAGGGCACATGGAGCTGGGAGGGAACAGAGTGAGGACAGCTGACTGAAAGTGGCCAAAGGGACGTTCTCTATCAGCTGACAGCAAGCAGAAATTGTATTGAAAGGGGTGGGAGCTCATCTCAGTCTCTTCACTGCCCAGAGCCCAGCTGAGCATCAGTCTGGTGGTGCTGAGCAAGCGCTTCTGCATCAGTTGTTACATACAATTCCATATCAACAGATATATAGAAATAACTATATATCATATCATTTTGGTTCCTGATGTAAGGCTCCAAGGGTTGAGATAACAGCACAACTGTCCAGAGCGAGGTAAAACAGGGCTTTGTGGGAGCTGCCTGGAGTGGTGGGCACCCCCATGGCTTTGGAACTTCATCTCTGAGCAACTGCAGGATCCTGAGAATCTGGTAGAATATTTGGGGCAGGTCTGCTGTGGTTCTTGTAATCCCCAAGAAACACACATGACTGCAGTGTGCCAGATCCAGAGAGCTGGAAATGCTGACAGTGCTGCAGTCTCTGCAACTCCTGGCATAGACCCTGCAGTAGATCCAAAGTTTTGCTACACGTCCTGTGGCTGCTCCATGCTCTGGGACAGATCCCGCTGTCACTCCACCCCTCATAATGAGCTCTGTAGTCACTTCTGCTACAGGTCTGTCATGGTTTAATAATTTTGTAATTTTGCTATCAGTATTCCACATCATAACATCATTTAAAGCATGAAGAATTTTACTGAATCTGCTACTTACTGAAGAAGACTACATCTCCCAGAGAACAACACGATAGGTCACGGGACCTGGACTCTATATTAACTCTGTCACAGACTAGACTGCTCTCTTGTCGAGTTCTGGCGTTCAGGGGAGTGTGTGGGAGCCTTCACCGTCTTGCCTAAATTTCACAGTAGGCCTCTCGGTTACGGGACTCATTCTCTCTCCTATTTTGCCTGTTTCGTTAGCTCAATTTTCAATTATATTATATTATATTTTATTATCCTGTATTTCGATATAGTATTTAGTAAATAAGTGTGCCTCCTTAGATCGTTGTCGCTGTTTTCTTTTCCTAATTAACTTTTTCCTTTCAGCCTAGGGCCCCCGCGGGGCCCACGGGCCCCTGTCACGGGCGCAAGTGGATTTTTTCATTCAAACCGTGACAGATTTTTGGTGGAGAATGCGGGCAAATTGAGTTGCTGTTTTTTCTGTGTTTTCTTCTGTTGCTCTTTTAGCTTTTAACAGGGCTACAAGTTGTTTTTCTTTGTTAAGGAGCTATCTTAGGTTTGCGATTCTGCGCCTGCGAGCTTGACCTTGAAAGTCCAGGTGGACTGCCAATACTCCGGTTTATTTTATAAACACTACTGAGCTTTGCGTTTTTAACTTTTTTTTCTCTATATTGGAAAAAAAAAAAAAATGTTCTCTCTACTAAGTTGGCTTTATAAGGTACTGCATTTCATTAGTTCCTCTTTTATGATGCTCCAAACATATTGGACCATGTTTAAGCTAGCCCATTTTACCTATGAAGTTATAGGAATGTATTATAGATTGAAAGCATGGTTAGCAACGCTTACTTCGTATTGGCATGCAGCTCCAGAGGGAGCAACTAATGCAACTAATGCAACCAATAGTACGGAAATGGTGGTTTTTGAGCGTGCTCTTCCTTTTTTCTTTGCATCCTTTAAGCAGTCTTTGACTGACCAGTTGTCCCAGTGGACCACACTGTCAATCGTATTAATCTCCCTGAATTTACTGTTGGTTATTGTAGTGATCTCACTCAGTTTCTGGATTTATAACCTCAGGAGGAAGTCTTCCCTAGAATTAGAGAATACTGAGTGGCAGGGAGTGTGGAGAGACTTTGGAGAGACTTTTAGAAGACAGACATCTTTAGTGTCATGGAGCTTTACTCCTGAACACTTAAAGAATCCCAAGAGTTTGACCGCATATTTGAGACAGGAATGTTGTGGCTCAGGCAGATCTCAGGAGGCACAAATGACTTGGGGCCTAGCTAATGCTTATCGGGCCTTATTTAATACCATTTCTGAGAGGGAAGTTTTTGATGCTGAGAGAGGGAGTCTCAGGGCTGAGAATGAGAGTCTCCTTGATGAGAGAAATAACCTCCTACAACAACGAGACTCATTCTGGTATGAGAAAGAGAGTCTCAGAGCTGAGAGAGAAGACCTCCTATATCAACGAGACACATATTGGTATGAGAAAGAATCCCTGCAATCCAAACTCAACACTCTTCAGTCCGAGCACAACGCTCTCTGGTCCGAGCACAGCACTCTCCAGTCCGAGCACAGCGCTCTCCGGTCCGAGCACGGCACTCTCCAGTCCGAGCACAACGCTCTCCGGTCCGAGCACGGCACGCTCCAGTCCAAGCACAACGCTCTCCGGTCCGAGCACGGCACTCTCCAGTCCGAGCACAACGTTCTCCGGTCCAAGCACGGCACTCTCCAGTCCGAGCACAACGCTCTCCGGTCCGAGCACGACACTCTCCAGTCCAAGCACAATGCTCTCCAGTCCGAGCACGGCACTCTCCAGTCCGAGCACGACACTCTCCAGTCCGAGCACAACGCCCTCCAGACTGAGAATAGCTGCCCCCAGTCTGAGTGCGACATTCTCCCGTCGGAGCGTGACACCCTCCAGACTGATTACAACACCCTCCAGTCTGAGCACAACATCCTCCAGTCCGAGTGTAACAACCTCCGATCTGAGCGAGATGTCCTCCGGTCCATGTACAGCGACCTCGAGGTTCAGTTCGATGCTATCAAGATCGATCGTAACAACCTCCAGACCACGTACGATGCCGTCCAATCTGAGTGCAACACTCTCCAGTTCAAACACGACACGCTCCAGTCTGGGTTCGACACAATTCAGTCCAAGTACAACGCCCTCAGGGCTGAGTTTGACACCCTGGAGTTCGAGCGCGATCTCCTCCGATCCAAGCTATGCACCCTCCAGTCCAAGGGGAACATCCCCAAGTCTGAACCGTATGTACCACACCTTGACCAACTACCAGGGGCACCAGATACAATGTTGGTTGCCCCTGTAAGAGGGCGAAAAATAAAACAATTTACAACTCAGTTAGAAAAAATGCAGAAGGAGTTAGAAGAGCGGAGGGAGTTAGGAGAGCAGGACTCAGGAGAGCAGGGGGACTCAGGAGAGCAGGGGGAGTCAGAAGACCAGAAGAAGTTGGAGGAGCAGAGGATGTTAGAGGGGTATAAGAAGATGATAGAGGAGCAGAAGAAGTATGAGGAGCAGAGGAAGTTAGGAGAGAGAAAAAAGAAGGAGGGTTACCTGGAGGAAATAATACAAGAGTCAGAGTCAGATGAAGAAGAGGAGCCAAAAGTTAGATTTTCTTTATGAGAATTTCTCGAGTCCAAACTTCTAGATGGGGCAGCCTCATCAACACAGTTGCCACCATCAACACCTGGGACTCTTGATAGAGCAAAAGGTGAGCAAAGTATTACGACCATTATTGATAGATCTTTAAAACTGAGTGAAATTCGGGATCTAAGAAAGGATTACACACGTCAACCAAAAGAACATATGGTCACTTGGTTACTTCGATGCTGGGACAATGGTGCCAGCAGTGTGTGGCTTGATGGCAATGAAGCTCGCCAACTGGGTAGCATTTCCAGAGATGCACGTGTGGACAGAGGTATTGGCACATGCCAAGATCAGTCCTACACCCTCTGGAAGCGGATGTTGATAGCGGTAAGAGATAGATTCCCCTTTAAACGGGACTTGGAGCCTGAGAAAAGGAAATGGACTGATATAGAGAAAGGCATCCAAACTTTGAGAGAAAATGCTCTGGTGGAAATGCTATACAGCTCCCACTTCAACCGCAATGACCCGAACCAATTACATGATCCTGAGATAGTCCATGTACCACGACAAATGTGGCGTGACTTTACAAGGGCTGCTCCAGAAAAGCATGCCAGTGCACTTGCATTAGTATATGGCCAAGGGGAAAGGAAACCCCTTGTTAATGAACTAATTGCTAAACTTCAGGAGCTTGAATTATTTATAAGCACTACAAAAGTTAATCGTTATACTTCAGCCATTGTCAAAATAGCTGAAAGGTTAAACAGAATGGAGGGAACGCAAAATGATATTATTGACATGTTGACTAACATGCCTGATGTAGATGGATCCATGGTGGTACCAGATGATGGGGACCAGGATTCCCACGATCGCCTATTGAAAAAGCTAAACAACATGAGTTCCTCTCGACCCGTATCATCGAAAATCTCAACCATCAAAAAGAGAGGTCCTCATATTCAAGCAAATGACAACAATAAGACACCTCGTATTCAAGCAAATGACAATGATAAGACCATACGTTTTGCTTTGTTGTATTTCTTGAGTAATCATGGGGAGGATATGAAGAGGTGGTATAATTCATCCACTTCTGCACTTCAGGCACGAGTGAAAGAATTACAGTGCAAAACAACCACCAAGGTGAACTCTTCCAAAAGGGGGAAAGTTCCAGTTGCTGCAAGCCACCGAGGTAAACAATAGAAGGGCCCTGCCCCCAGCCAGGGGGGGGAAAGGGACAACAGAGTATACTGGACTGTGTGGATTAAGTGGCCTGGCACATCTCAACCACAGAAATATAAAGCCTTGGTGGACACTGGTGCACAATGCACCCTAATGCCCTCAAGTCACCAAGGGACACAACCAATATATATCCATGGAGTGACTGGGGGTTCCCAAGAATTGACTATGTTGGAGGCCGAAATAAGCCTCACTGGTAAAAACTGGCAGAGACACCCTATTGTGACTGGTCCAGAGGCTCCATGTATACTGGGAATCGATTACCTTAGGATGGGACATTTTAAGGATCCCAAGGGGTATCGATGGGCCTTTGGGATAGCTGCTGTTAACACGAACGGCGTTAAGCAGTTGTCAGCTTTACCTGGTCTGTCAGATGATCCTTCTGCTGTGGGGTTGCTCCAGGTAAAAGACCAAGAGGTACCAATTGCCACCAAAGTGGTTCACAGACAGCAGTACCGCACCAACAGGGACTCATTGCTGCCCATTCACAAGCTAATTCGCCAATTATAAAATCAGGGAGTGATTAGCAAAACTCACTCGCCTTTTAACAGCCCCATATGGCCAGTGTGTAAAACCAGTGGGGAATGGAGGCTGACGGTAGATTACCGTGGCCTGAATGAAGCCACACCTCCATTAAGTGCTGCTGTACCAGACATGCTAGAACTCCAGTATGAATTGGAGTCAAAAGAAGCTAGGTGGTATGCCACCACTGACATTGCTAATGCCTTCTTTTCCATCCCATTGGCTGCAAAATGTAGGCCACAGTTTGCTTTTACCTGGAGAGGTATTCAGTATACCTGGAACCGTTTACCTCAGGGGTGGAAGCACAGCCCAACAATTTGCCATGGATTGATCCAAGCTGTTTTGGAACAGGGTAATGCTCCTGAGCACTTGCAGTATATTGATGATATTGTAGTGTGGGGCCATACAGCAGCAGAGGTTTTCCAGAAAGGAAAACAGATAATCCAAATTCTTTTGAAAGCTGGTTTTGCCATTAAGAGCAGCAAGGTGAAGGGGCCTGCCCAGGAAATTCAGTTCTTAGGTATAAAATGGCAAGATGGACGTCGTCACATCCCAGCAGATGTGATTGACAAAATCACTGCTATGTCTCCGCCCACCAACAAAACAGAGACCCAATCTTTTCTGGGAGTAGTGGGCTTTTGGAGAATGCATGTCCCAAACTACAGCCACATAGTGAGCCCCCTCTATCAGGTAACACAGAAGAAGAATAATTTCTCATGGGGTCCTGAGCAGCAGCAGGCTTTTGAGCAGATAAAACAAGAAATAGCCCGTGCCGTGGCCTTGGGGCCAGTACGGACGGGACAGGATGTGAAGAACATCCTCTACACTGCTGCTGGAGAGAAAGGTCCCACCTGGAGTTTGTGGCAAAGAGCCTCAGGAGAGACCCGAGGCCGACCCCTAGGATTTTGGAGTCGAGCATATAAAGGGTCTGAGGAGCGCTACACTCCAACTGAGAAGGAGATCTTAGCCGTGTATGAGGGGGTTCGGGCTGCTTCTGAAGTAGTTGGGACAGAGGTTCAGCTTCTTCTAGCACCTCGCTTGCCAGTAATAAACTGGATGTTTAAAGGACAGGTTCCCTCCACCCATCATGCTACTGATGCCACTTGGAGTAAGTGGATTTCATTAATTACTCAACGAGCTCGAATGGGAAAACTCAGCCATCCTGGAATTCTAGAAGTGATCATGGACTGGCCTGAGAGTAAAAAAATTGAAACACCACCTACAGAAGAGGTATCACGCGCTAAAGAGGCACCACCATACAATGAGCTACCAGAAAACGAAAAGAAATTTGCCCTATTCACAGACGGATCATGTCGTATTGTAGGGAAGCATTCCAGATGGAAAGCTGCTGTATGGAGCCCCACACGACAAGTTACAGAGGCCACTGAAGGCAAAGGAGAATCAAGTCAATTCGCAGAGGTAAAGGCTGTTCAGCTGGCTTTAGATGTGGCTGAACGGGAGAGCTGGCCAATGCTTCATCTTTATACTGATTCATGGATGGTGGCAAATGCCTTATGGGGGTGGTTGCAACAGTGGGAAGATGATAATTGGCAACGAAAGGGTAAACCTGTTTGGGCTGCTGAACTGTGGAAAGACATTGCTGCCCGAATAAGGAACATTGTTGTAAAGGTGCGCCATGTAGATGCTCATGTGCCTAAAAGTAAGGCTACTGAAGAACATAAAAATAACCATCAGGTTGATCGGGCTGCCAAAATTGAGGTGGCTCAAATAGACTTGGACTGGCAGAACAAGGGTGAATTATTCCTAGCTCGGTGGGCCCATGAGGCTTCAGGTCATCAAGGAAGGGATGCAACATATAAGTGGGCCAAAGACCGAGGGGTGGACTTAAGTATGGACGCTATTGCTCAGGTTATTCATGACTGTGAAACATGCGCCATAATTAAAGAAGCCAAGAGGATGAAATCTTTTTGGAGGGAAGGGCGATGGCAAAAGTATAAATATGGAGAGGCATGGCAGGTTGATTATATCACCTTGCCACGATCTCGCAATGGTAAGCGTTATGTACTCACCATGGTGGAGGCAACCACTGGGTGGCTCGAAACATACGCAGTACCCCATGCTACTGCCCGAAACACCATATTAGGGTTGGAAAAGCAAATCCTGTGGCGGCATGGCACTCCGGAAAGAATTGAATCAGATAATGGGACCCATTTCAAAAAATCTCATGTAACCACTTGGGCCAAAAATCATGGCATTGAGTGGATTTACCATATTCCCTATCATGCACCAGCTTCTGGTAAGATTGAACGATTCAATGGGTTCTTGAAAACTATGTTGAAAGCAATGGGTGGCGGAACGTATAAAAATTGGGAGAACCATTTAGCAGATACCACCTGGTTGGTCAACACTCGAGGATCTAGTAATCGTAGTGGTCCTAACCAATCCAGCTCCCTATGTACCGTGGAGGGAGATAAGGTTCTGTCACGGTTTGAACGAAAAATCCACCTGCGTCCGTGACAGGGGCCCTGGGCCCCGGAGGGGCCCTAGGCCGAAAGGAAAAAGTTAATTAGGACCTGTTTTATTTGTGGGCGGAGACATAGCAGTGATTTTGTCAATCACATCTGCTGGGATGTGACGACATCCATCTTGCCATTTTATACCTAAGAACTGCATTTCCTGGGCAGGCCCCTTCACCTTGCTGCGCTTAATGGCAAAACCAGCTTGCAAGAGAATTTGGATTATCTGTTTTCCTTTCTTGAAAACCTCTGCTGCTGTATGGCCCCACACTACAATGTCATCAATATACTGCAAGTGCTCGGGAGCATTACCCTGCTCCAAGACAGCTTGGATCAACCCATGGCAAATTGTTGGGCTGTGCTTCCACCCTTGAGGTAAACGGTTCCAGGTATACTGAATACCTCTCCAGGTAAAAGCAAACTGTGGCCTGCATTTTGTAGCCAATGGGATGGAAAAGAAGGCATTAGCAATATCAATGGTGGCATACCACCTAGCTTCTTTTGACTCCAACTCATACTGGAGTTCTAGCATGTCTGGTACAGCAGCACTTAATGGAGGTGTGGCTTCATTCAGGCCACGGTAATCTACCGTCAGCCTCCATTCCCCACTGGTTTTACGCACTGGCCATATGGGGCTGCTAAAAGGCAAGTGAGTTTTGCTAATCACTCCCTGATTTTCTAATTGGCGAATTAGCTTGTGAATGGGGAGCAATGAGTCCCTATTAGTGCAGTACTGCCGTCTGTGAACCACTCTGGTGGCAATTGGTACCTCTTGATCTTTTACCTGGAGCAACCCCACAGCAGAAGGATCATCTGACAGACCAGGTAAAGCTGACAGCTGCTTAACACTGTTTGTGTTAACAGCAGCTATCCCAAAGGCCCATCGATACCCCTTGGGATCCTTAAAATGTCCCATCCTAAGGTAATCGATTCCCAGTATACATGGAGCCTCTGGACCAGTCACAATAGGGTGTCTCTGCCAGTTTTTACCAGTGAGGCTTATTTCGGCCTCCAACATAGTCAATTCTTGGGAACCCCCAGTCACTCCATGGATATATATTGGTTGTGTCCCTTGGTGACTTGAGGGCATTAGGGTGCATTGTGCACCAGTGTCCACCAAGGCTTTGTATTTCTGTGGTTGAGATGTGCCAGGCCACTTAATCCACACAGTCCAGTATACTCTATTGTCCCTTTCCCACCCCTGGCTGGGGGCAGGGCCCCTCTATTGTTTACCTCGGTGGCTTGCAGCAACTGGAACTCTCCCCTTCTTGGAAGAGTTCACCATGGTAGTTATTTCACCTTGTAATTCTTTCACTCATGCCTGAAGTGCAGAAGTGGATGAATTACACCATTTCTTCATGTCTTCCCCATGACAACAGAGGAAATACAACAAGGCAAGACGTGTAGGCTCATTGTTGATTCGAGGTGACTTATCATTGTCATTTGCTTGAATAAGAGGACGTCTCTTTTTTATGGTTGAGATTTTCGATGATACAGGTCGAGAGGAACTCATGTTGTTTAGCTTTCTCAATAGGCGATCGTGGAAATCCTGGTCTCCATCATCTTGTACCACCATGGATTCATCTACATCAGGCACACTAGCCAATTTGTCAATAATATCACTTTGTGTTCCCTCCATCTTGTTTAATCTTTCCACTATTTTGACAATGGCTGAAGTATACAGATTAACTTCTGTAGCGCTTATAAATAATTCAAGTTCCTGAAGTCTGCCAATTAGTTCATTCACCAGGGGTTTCCTTTCCCCCTGGCCATATACTAATGCAAGTGCACTGGCATGCTTTTCTGGAGCTGCTTTTGTAAAGTCACGCCACATTTGTCGTGGAACGCGGACTGCTTCAGGATCATGTAATTGGTTTGGATCGCTACGATTGAAGTGGGGGCTGTATAGCATTTCCACCAGAGCACTTTCTCTCAAAAATTGGATACCTTTTTCTATATCATTGCATTTCTTTTTCTCAGGCTCCAAGTCCCATTTAAAGGGGAATCTATCCTTTACTGCTATCAACATCCGCTTCCAGAGGGTGTAGGACTGATTTTGGCATGTGCCAATACCTCTGTCCTCACGTGAGTCCATGGAAATGCTACCCAGTTGGTGAGCTTCGCTGCCATCGAGCCACGCACTGTTGGCACCATTGTCCCAGCAGTGAAGTAACCAAGTGACCATATTTTCTTTTGGCTGACGTGTGAAATCCTTTCTTAGATCTCGAATTTCACTCAGTTTAAAAGATTGATCAATAATGGTCCTAATACTTTGTTCGCCTTTTGCTCTATCAAGAGTCCCAGGTGTTGATGGTGGCAACTGTGTTGATGAGGCTGCCCCATCTACAAGTTTGGACTTGAGAAATTCTCGTAAAGAAAATCTAGGTTTTGGCTCCTCTTCAGACTCTGACCCTGACCCTTGTGTTATTTCTTCCAGGTAACCCTCCTTCTTTTTCCTCTATCCTAACTTCCTCTGCTCCTCTAACCTCTTCTGCTCCTCTAACATCTTCTTATACTGCTCTAACTTCCTCTGCTCCTCCAACTTCATCTGCTCCTCAAACTTCTTCTGCTCCTCTAACATCTTTTTATACCCCTCTAACACCCTCTTCTCCTCCAACTTCCTCTGGTCTTCTGACTCCCCCTGCTCTCCTGAGTCCCCTGCTCTCCTGAGTCCTGCTCTCCTAACTCCCTCCGCTCTTCTAACTCCTTCTGCATTTTCTCTAACTGAGTTGAAACTTGTTTTGTCTTTCGCCCTCTTACAGGGGCAACCAACGTTGTATCTGGTGTCCCCGATGGTTGGTCCAATTGGACTACATGTGCCCCCGGTGCCTGGTCAAATTGGACTACATGCACCCACAGTGGCTGGCCAAATTGGACTACATGTGCCCCCAATGGCTGGTCAAATTGGACTACATGTGCCCCTGGTAGTTGGTTAAATACATTCAGCTCACCCCGGAGGGCACATAGCTGGTCTCAGAGAGCATTCTGCTCGAACTGGACGGCACCGAGCTCAGTCTGGAGGTTGTCATAGTTGGACTGGAGAGTGTTGTACCCGAACCGGAGGACGTTATGCTCGGCCCGGAGGGCATTGTGCTCAGTCTGGAGAGTGTTGTGCTCAGTCCGGAGAGCATTGTGCTCAGTCTGAAGAGTGTTATGCTCGGACCGGAGGGCGTTATGCACACACTGAAGAGTGTTGTGCTCAGACTGGAGGGTGTCGCAGTTGGGTTGGAAAGCATCGTGCTTGGACTGGAGGGTGCCACGCTCAGACTGGAGGGTGTCATACTTGGACTGGAGAGTGTTGTACTCGGATCGGAGGGCACTGTGCTCAGTCTGGAGAGTATTGTGCTCGGTCCGGAGGGCATTGTGCTCAGTCAGTAAACCATGACAGGTTCCTGTAGTACACATAAAGAATGTGTTGGGAAAAACAGTTTGGGTCCTTCCAGCGTCTGGAAAGGGCAAATCTCTCCGGGGTACTGTCTTTGCCCAGGGACCTGGGTGCACGTGGTGGGTGATGGACAAAAATGGGAATGTCCAATGTGTACCACAAGGGAATTTGATGTTGGGGGAGTGCAGCCAATGATTTTCTTGTAGATATATAGGTAGAGTCTCAGAAAATGTTTGACAAATGTCCAATTAGGTACAGGACTTAAGATAGAGTGGATTAATGTTAAGGAAACACTTTTTTCTATACAGCTTAATTAGGCATTCTGTAAGCAAGTTTTCCATCTGGACTCTATATCGTGCACTGGCCATGCATGTATAGAGCACACATGGAAAGAAGTATAAGTCAAAAGGAAATCTGCAGTGGTGGCTGGGAAAGGATGAGTGCACCTTGATGTGGGGGACGCCCTACTAGTGCTGCCTTTCTCCTCCACCGCTGAAATGTTTTCCTTTTTCTGGCAGTTTGGCCATTTTTCTCAAAATTAATAAATAATAGTGGGTTAGGTTATAGAGTTTTGTTCTCAACTTAGGGATTTGTATGGAATAAATATAAATTGTCAAGAAAATAAGGTTGCTGATTACTCACAACTATACGTATGAGTGTGTATGTATGTATAAACATAATGTAATGATGTAGAATAAGGGGTGGAATGTCATGGTTTAATAATTTTGTAATTTTGCTATCAGTATTCCACATCATAACATCATATAAAGCATGAATAATTTTACTGAATCTGCAACTTACAGAAGAAGACTACATCTCCCAGAGAGCAACACGATAGGTCACGGGACCTGGACTCTATATTAACTCTGTCGCAGACTAGACTGACGTCTTTCGAGTTCTGGCGTTCAGGGGAGTGTGTGGGAGCCTTCAGCCGTTCGCCTAGATTCACAGTAGGCCTCTCGGTTACGGGACTCATTCTCTCTCCTATTTTGCTTGATTCATTAGCTCAATTTTAATTTTCAATTATACTGTATTATATTGTGTTATCCGGTATTTCGATATAGTATTTAGTAAATAAGTGTGCCTCCTTAGATCGTTGCCGCTGTTTTCTTTTCCTAATTAACTTTTTCCTTTCGGCCTAGGGCCCCTCTGGGGCCCACGGCCCCCTGTCACGGACGCAGGTGGATTTTTCATTCAAACCGTGACAGCGGGACATGTTGGAACTCCAGTACGAGCTGGAGTCAAAAGCAGCCAAATGGTATGCCACCACTGACATTGCTAATGCCTTCTTCTCCATTCCTTTGGCTGCAGAATGTCAGCTGTTGGGGTACTAAGCTGTCTTTGCAAGGATTTATGAGTGCATACAGTAGTTCTGAGTAGATGGAGTGTTCTAGAAGAGCTGAGTAAGGCCTGCAGATTAAGAGTTAGTGGGTGGGGGGTTTAGTTAGGTGTGTGTAGAGGCTCTCTCGCGTGCATCGGGCTTTGCGTAGAGGGTGTACGTGTCTGCACAGGATTTAGACATCATGGCATCCATGTTTGTGTCTCTCCCCCGGAAAGTCAAGGTCCTGGGATAAGTCAGGTTAATTTGCAGATACGTCAGTAGGCCACAGTTTGCCTTCACCTGGAGGGGCATTCAGTATACTTGGAACCGTTTGCCCCAGGGGTGGATACACAGCCCAACCATTTGCCATAGGTTGGTCCAAACTGTACTGGAACAGGGTGGTGCTCCTGAACACCTGAAGTACATTAATGACATTGTTGTGAGGGGCGATACAGCAGAGGACGTTTTCACAAAAGGAGAGCAAATAATCCAAATTCTTTTACAAGCTATTAAGCAAAGCAAAAGGCCTGCCCAGGAAATTCAGTTCCTATGTATAAAGTAGCAGGATGGACATAGTCACATCCCAGCTGATGTGATCGAAAAACTCACTGCCATGTCTACATCAACTAGCAAGAATGAGACACAGTCTTTCCTGGGTGTAGTAGGCTTTTGGAGGATGCACGTTCCAAACTACAGCCCTACACCTTTATCAGGTAACACAGAAGAAGATTAGTTTTGGATAGGGCCCTGAACAGCAGAAGGCTTTTGAGCAGATTAAACAGGAGGTACCCTGTGCCGTGGCCCTGGGGCCAGTACGGATGGGACAGGATGTAAAGAACATCCTCTACACTGCTGCTGGAGAGAAAGGTCCCACTCGAAGTTTGTGGCAAAGAGCCTCAGGAGAGACCTGAGGCTGACCCCTGGGATTTTGGAGTTGAGCATACAAGGAGTCCGAAGAGTGCTACACTCCAACTGAGAAGGAGATCTTAGCTGCGTATGAGGGGATTCAGGCTGCTTCCGAAGTAGTTGGTACTGAAACACAGCTCCTTCTGGCACCTCGACTGTCAGTGCTGAACTGGATGTACAAAGGAGAGGTTCCCTCCACCCATCGTGCTACTGATGCCACCTGGAGCAAGTGGATTGTGATGATTACACAACGAGCTCAGATGGGGAACCTCAGCCTTCCAGGGATCCTAGAGGTGATCATGGACTGGCCTGAAGGTAAAAAGTTTGGAACATCAGCAGCAGAAGAGGTGTCATAGTACCATAGTCTCGTGCGGGTTGGAAGGGACTTTAGAGATCATCGAGTCCAACCCCCCGGGATTGGAGCCTCCTGTGTAGCAGAGCGGCACTTCTACCACTTGCGCCACAGGGGGGATTCACGTGCTAAAGAGGCCCCACCATACAACGTGCTTCCAGAAAATGAAAAGAAATATGCCCTGTTCTCAGATGGATCATGTCACATCATAGAGAAGCATCGCAAATGGAGCCCCACACAACAGGCTGCAGAGGCTACTGAAGGTAAAGAAGAATCAAGTCAGTTTGCAGAGGTAAAGGCTGTCCAGCTGGCCTTAGATGTTGCTGAATGGGAGAGGTGGCCAATGCTTTATCTTTATACTGACTCATGGATGGTAGCAAATGCCTCATGGGGGTGCTTACAGCTGTGGGAAAAAAGTAACTGGCAACGGAGGGGTAAACCTATCTGGGCTGCTGGACTGTGGAAAGACATTGAAACCCGAAGATACGGTTGTAAAGGTGCGTCATGTGGATGCACACGTGCCCAAGAGTCGGGCTACTGAAGGACAACAGAACAACCATCAGGCAGATTGAGCTGCCAGAATTGAGGTTGCTCAAATCGACTTGGACTGGCAGAATAAGGGTGAGTTATTTCTAGCTCGATGGGCTCATGAGACCTCGGGCCATCAGGGAAGAGATGTGACATATAAGTGGGCCGGAGACCGAGGGGTGGACTTAACTATGGACACTATTGCGCAGGTTACTCATGACTGTGAAACACGTGCCGTAATTAAACAAGCCAAGAGGTGAAACTTCTCTGTGAGCAAGGACAATGGCAGAAGGTTAAATACAGGGAGGAGTGGCAGGTTGATTATATCACCTTGCCACCATCTCACAATTGAATAGTGAAAAAAGACTGCATAGTAGATGAAAAGGGAACACTTTGCTACAGAAAGGGAAAGGGGGCCTCACTAAGGCAAAGGGTAGTTACAGATAGATACTTTATGTTAAGGAGGGGCAGAGAGGGGGAATTGCAGACACTAATTTTGAGATAACAAGGAGATGAAGACCATGAAGAGAAGGGTGGAAGAGCCCCAGAACAGTGTGGTGATTAGATGTCCACAGAGTAAGCTGGAATGAGTTTGGGGGGTGCCCCTCCCGCAGGGTCGAAAGTTTACAGCGAGGAAGATGATGAGCCTTCATCCCACAACCACCCCCACAACTCAGTACACATGTGCAAGGGGGGAGGGACTGCATGCTAATGGGGTCTCATGAATATAATTAATATGTATCCAAATTCCTGCAAACTATTGATTATGTATTAGTTCAGCCTATATCTGTTGCACATTTTGTCCTAACGGTGTGCAAGTAAGGTGGAGCTGTCCCCCATGCACCAGGGTGCATGCGCATCACTCATTAAACATACCTGCTTTATAACTGCTTCGTGGTTATGGAGTTGGATTACGCAAGTCACAATGGCAAGTATTATGTGCTTACCATGGTGAAAGCAAACACTGGGTGGCTTGACACATACACAGTACCCATACTACCACCTGAAACACCGCACTGAATCTTGAGAAGCAAGTCCTATGGTGACATGGCACCCAAGAAAGATATGAATCTGAAAATGAGACACAATTCAAACATTTCCTTATAAAAACAGTGGGTTTATCATATCCCCTACAGTGACCAGCTTCTGGTAAAATTGAACAATGGGTTGTTGAAAGCTATGTTGAAAGCAATAGATGGTGGAACACTGAAGCACTGGGAGAAGCATTGGGCAGAAGCCACTTGGTTGCTCAGTATGAGAAGATCTGTCAATCATGAGGGTCCTAGCCAATCCAGCCCCCTGCACAATGTAGAGAGAGATAAGATCCCTGTAGTACATGTAAAGAACATGTTGGGAAAAGCCGTTTGGGTCCTTCCAGCCTCTGGAAAGGGCAAACCACTTGGTGAAATATTTTTTGCCCAGGGACCTGGGAGCACTTGGTGGGTGATGCAGAAAGATGGGCATGTTCAATATGTACCACAAAGGAATTTGATGTTTGGGCAGTGCAGTCAGTAATTCTATGTATATATATGTAAATAGACCTGTGTGTGTCATACATTTTAATTTTTGTTTATTTATATGTATTTTAAGCATGATGTAGCGATGTAGAATAAGAGATGGAATGGCATGGTTTGGTAATATTTTTTCTATTGGTATTTCTCATCATATCATCATGTGGAGCAGAGAGAAGAACTACACATCCCAGAGGACCTCAGTTTCAATTAGACTGTATTATATTGTGTAATCTTGCATCCCAACATCAGAGTTAGTAAGGTAAGTCTTCCTCCTTAGATTGTTGCTGCTGCTCTGTTTGTTTCCCTGAGCCCAGCTCCCATCTCCCTACCCCCTTTCCCTTCCCATTTTTGGGGGGCAGGGAGACCAAAAGCCTGCTAACCCCCTGTCACGGACATAGTTTGATCTAGATAACACCGTGACACTCTCCTGTATGGATGCTTCAATTCAGAACTCCCTTCAAAGCTCTTCGCACACTCAGGACACATCCAGGGTCTCTCTTCCGTGTGGATGCACTGATGGCACTTCAAAGCACGCCTCGTGGCAAAGGTCTTCCCACACTCAGAGCACTTAAATGGTCTCACTCCTGTGTGGATGCGCTGGTGCACCTTCAATTCAGAGCTCCTTTTGAAGCTCTTCCCACACACAGGACACGTATAGGGTTTCTCTCCTGTATGGATGCGCTGGTGCAGCTTCAAATCATAGCTGATTTTGAAGCCCTTCCCACACTCAGTGCACGTATATGATCTCACTCCTGTGTGAATGCACTGGTGGTACTTCAAAACAAAACTGCTTTTGAAGCTCATCCCACACTCAGAGCACTTATATGGTCTCTCTCCTGTGTGGATGCGCTGGTGCCATTTCAATTCATAGCTGCTTTTGAAGTTCTTCCCACATTCATTGCACTTAAATGGTCTCTCTCCTGTGTGGATGCGCTGGTGGCGCATCAATTGAGAATGACATTTGAAGCTCTTCCCACACTCAGTGCACTTATATGGTCTCTCTCCTATGTGGACGCGATGGTGGCAAGTGAGGTCGGAACTGCTTTTGAAGCTATTCCCACACTCAGTGCACTTAAATGGTCTGTCTCCTGTGTGGACGCGACAATGGCGAGTGAGTTTGGAACTCTTTTTGAAGCTCTTCCCACACTCAGTGCACTTATATGGTCTCTCTCCTGTGTGGATGCGATGATGGTCGGAGAGGTCGGAACTCCTTTTGAAGCTCTTCCCACATTCAGTGCACTTAAATGGTTTCTCTCCTGTGTGGATGCGCTGGTGCGATTTCAATTCATATCTGCTTTTGAAGCTCTTCCCACACTCAGTGCACTTATATGGTCTCTCTCCTGTGTGGATGCGATGGTGGTCGGTGAGGTCGGAACTCCTTTTGAAGCTCTTCCCACATTCAGTACACTTAAATGGTCTCTCTCCTGTGTGGATGCGCTGGTGCGATTTCAATTCATAGCTGCTTTTGAAGCTCTTCCCACATTCAGTGCACTTAAATGGTCTCTCTCCTGTGTGGATGCGCTGGTGCGATTTCAATTCATAGCTGCTTTTGAAGCTCTTCCCACACTCAGTGCACTTATATGGTCGCTCTCCTGTGTGGACAAGTTGGTGCCTTTTGAGTTTATAACTATCTTTGAAGTTCTTCCCACACTCACCACACTTGTACAGTCTCTCTCTTCTGTGGATACACTGCTGGGAAGTGAGGTTCCCAGTGTCCGTGAAATTCTTTCCACAGTCAGAGCACTCAAAGGCTCTCTCTCCTGTGTACATGCACTGCTGGCCAGTGGGTTGGACTCTCCATTTCATGCTCTCTGCAGAATCACACAACTCGTAATGCCTCTTTGCTGAGTCCATGAACTGGCGGTTAGTGATGTTGGAATCTGTTTTAAAGCTTTTCTCACACTCAGTGCACGGATTCTGCTTTTTCATCCGGCACGCATCCTTGCTCCTGGTTTCCTCAGGCTGCTTTGGACCTATGGTGAAGTCCACTGGCTTCCTCAATGTCATTCCCAGATGCGTTCCCAGGGGCTTCTTGATGTGCTCACCCTGACCTTGCTGCAGGCCTTCCTGGACACCCCTTCTGATTTCTTCCACAGAGATGTGACCCCACTGTCTATCTGCTACACAACTTCTCTGCAGAACCTCCTTTGAATTTTTGATCCCACCAGCTGCCAGATGACAGAGAAAATGCAGCAATAGCACACGGTGCCCAAAATAAAACAAAGGCAGAGAAGGCTCTTAGAGCCCCAACATTCCCCTTCCCTCCACCATCTCACCTGGGATGAGGTCTCCTGGCATGGCCTCAGGGCTACGCATATCTGGGATCCAGGGGTCTTCCCCACTTTCAAGCAGGGAGATCACCACGGGCTTGGGGCCTGGAAATGGAGCTTCAGGGAGAGAAACAGGGAACAAGAGAGCATTTTCCTCATTCTGGCACAGTGCCTGTTCAACAGCTCACTCTGTCTCCCTCCCCAAGGAGAAACCACCATTTGGGCCTGAATGACACCACGCCTACAGCTTCCCTTGGAGCAAAGAATGCTTTGACGTCTCTGAACATCATGAAGGGATATTTTTTCATTCAAATTAACTTTACAACAGCTTATTTATTTTCTTACAATCTACCAGAGGTCAAGGCATCAAAATGTTGACGGCAATTGCATGGAAAATCCTCAATTCTATAGCAGTAACCAGGGAGTCATCTGTGAGTTGGAGCTGGTGGCACCATGCAACACACAACACAAGGGCTGGTTTTCTCCCTCCTGGCTGATACCTGCTTGCCAGCACTGACTCTGCAGCTTTGATCACAGTGCCGTGCATACTAATCCCTTCTGAAACTCATGCTTCTCAGTATCTCCTTTCTTGCTGGCACTGCTGTGTTAGTCAATATGTAGCTGCATGACAATTATTCAAGGCCCAGCCTGCAGAGGCTCATTCTGCACAGTCAAAGGTGCCCTAACGAGGAGGAAAGGCAGACAAGCTCTCACCCAGCGAGGCGACGCACTGGTACGTCTCCAGCATCACGTCCCGGTAGAGTGCTCGCTGTGCAGGGTCCAGCAGCGCCCACTCCTCCCTGCTGAAATACACGGCCACCTCCTCAAAGCTCACGGGCTCCTGCAAGCAAAGAAGCACCTTGCTGGGAACAGCCAAGGCCCAGACAAACAGCTCGCACAGGACAGAACCTCCCATCCCAGCCGCTTCTCTGTCCCCAGCACACACATGCTGCGTGAGGGCATCTCCCTCTTCCCCTGCATTCACATCCCTGGCCTTTTGGCCTCTCCTGCCTGCTTCCCCAACCCCTACCTCAGCTAGATGTGCTGCGGCCATTTGCTGCTCTCCTGCAGGCTGGGATGAGCACGGCTGGAAGGCAGAAGTTGAACTGGAGCCTGCAGGGAGAAGAGAAATGGCAGGGGAGCTGTGAGAGAATGCAGCAGTCCCAGTCCCAGCTCAGCCCTTCTGCAGGGCGCTGCCTGGCCTTGCAGAGGAAGACAATGAGCTGCAGCACAGGAAACAGTCTGGCTCAAAGAGATGAACCGTCACAAAGCTGTCTCAAACTGGGAGGCTGAAACAACTGGTAGCTGACACTTAGTTCAACAGCCGAGACTGAGCTGGGGACTAAAGAGAAAGCAAGGCAAGGAGGCAGCCATCTTACCCCAAATCAGGGAGCAGCCCAAGTGCCCCTCCAGCTCTGCTGCACAGCAGCAGGCTACACTGCAGGACCGCCCTCAAGCAGGGCTGTCTCTGCAGCTCACACCTGCACAGAGATACCTTGCAGCTTGACGTCAAGACTCCTTCTCAAAACAGACTTTCTGTAAGACACCTGTGGTTACTTTGGAGCTTTCTTGTGTTCTCTAAGGTTCAGCCTTAGAGGGACTGTGCAGGTTTGATTCCTTCCACACAAACCCTTGAGCACGCTTGGGACTAGGAGAGGATCTAGCCACATCCTTGTGAACAGCGATGCAAGAAACAGAGGCTCTGGTGGAATTTAGAACAAAGGGGGGCTAGAGGGAGATAGTTATATGTAGTTTGTAGGTGGGAAAAGGAATGATCTAGTTAGAATAACAAGGAATGGAGACAATGGCTCTGGGAGAGCAGGAAGGATGCAGATAAGAAGTGAGATCTCCCTGAGACACCTGGGGAGGAGAGGATTAGAAGTTTAAATATCAGAAGAGGAGTTGCATCTCCCTGATAAGATGGGCGATAACAAGAGGGGGGTCTGCATACTAAAGAACTATTGAATATGTATCAGAATTTCGAGAACTCATTGACTATGTATTAGATGTACCTATATCTATGTCACGATTTTACAAATCGGTGTGCAAGTTTGGTTGGAGCTATCCCCCTTGCACCCGGCACTGCACAACACTGGAATAAACATACCTGCTTTATAACCCATCTCTGGATTATAGAGTTTGATTCCGCAATCACTAGCACCTTACCTCTGTGGTCTAAAGACACGAGAAAGAAAGGGGAACTACTCTGAGCCTCGTGACTCGATGGGAGTGCCACCTGTAGGTGTGTGTGTATCCCTACCCTCTATGCACTAAATAACCAAGTGTATCCAGCCACCTCCGATCCTGTTTGTCACTACTAAATCACTACAGCATATCCCTATTATATCAACAAATATAAGCCTGTTTCTCCCTTAGGAGTGTATACTGTGTTTCGATCCACCTGTGACCAATGGGGAAAGTCTGTAGGATGGCAAGAAGGGAAACAAACTGACAACAAGAGATATTAAGTGCATCCCAAACTCTTCTGTGAATGACTGCTTATTGTCTCCCTTTGCTGCAGGAATGGGAAAAGGGAGTTTTATTGGAGGTCTGAGTGGTGAAGAAAGTTGAGGACATACAACAAGGACAGTCTGTGCCAACTGGGGATCTTTTGACTGACAGCAAGCACGCCTAAAGGGGATGGCTACCCAGGAAAGAGCTGCAGAAATACTGTTAGAATATGGTATGGCCATCCAACCATCCAGCAGGAGGTGCAGAAAAGCACCTGGTTCATGGAAGAACACTGTGAATGCAGCCCCCAACACACAAACACAGCAAGCCTCAGAGCAGATGGCAGCTGCCAGCAGAGCAGCCTGCTAGAGCACCGCTCAAAACAGAACAATTAAGGCAATAAACAACCACGTGGTTACAACAGCCTTGTTGAGCCCTTGTTAGAGCACTCCATGATACCTGCATTACATCAATGAATACATTCCTCCCTCTCTCTTCAGCTGAGCACGCAGACTGCGCTCACTGCCAGGGGACGCTCTCAGCAGCGCGTGCCCTTTGCAGAAGGGCTGTGCTTTACTGACCTGCTGCTGCTCGGCCGTGTTCTCAGCGCGTGCTCCAGTCAGCCCACAGGCTGCCAGCTTCTCATCGTCTGTTCCAGAGCCCAGTACCGGAGCTGCTGCAGATGCTGAACGTGCTCAGGGCCCGCAGCTGTGCGCTCAAGGCATCTGCAGCTGCCGGGACAGACTCAACAAAAGCCTTGCCAGGGCTTTGCACAACCCCAGCTGAGCCATCAGGCAAGCACTCAGCAAACAAAAGGTAACGCCATTTCAAGGGTCGTCAGAGGCACGTGTTGCCCGCAGGGTCCCCGAAGGGAAGCTGGGAACTGCCGGGGAGGAGGAGCAGGGGGAGTGGAAATTCCCTCTTGGGTGCTTCACATTAAGACACTCCAAAGGAGGCACCGGGGAGTTTAAAGCTTCCATCAATCCACTCGTGCACAGCTGCAGAGCGAGGCCGTCTCGTGTCTCCCATGACCCAGAGGAAGAACTGCAGTCCCAGCTGCGCTGTGTTACAGAGATCCAACCGGGCAGCAGAGCACGCTGACCTCCTCTGCTCCCTTCCTCACTGTCCCAGCTCCAAGCCCCTTCCCGTCCCCCTCGGAGCCCAGCCCGGGCTGCATAAACTGCTGCCCTGGTTGCAGCCCGTCTGGGCCAGCAAACCTGCTGCGCTGAGTGGGAGCTGGAGCCGGGACCAGGGTCCCGCCTGGGGTAGGGCAGTGCGGGTTCCGCCCCGTCCGGGGCCGCTCCCCGCTCCTCTCCCGGTGCTGCTGGCAGGGGGTAGGAAGCGTGCGCTCCTCTGCACGAGCCACGAAGGGCACCTACCTTGGGTGCGGAGCCAGGCTCCTCGGAGTCGCGTAGAGCAGAGGATGCCGAGTGCCCTGAGCCCGGAGCTGGCCGCAGGACGGCCTTGGTGCACCTCCTGCCACCGCGGTGCTGCCCGGATGGCTTCCAGACAGGCTCTCGCCTCTTCCGCACAGGCTCAGGAAGGCAGGAATTCCCACAGCGAGCACGCCCGGAGCTCGTTCTCATGGCACATCTGCCCTCGGGGGAGGGCGATGGGAGGGGTGTAGGGGAGAACGGTTTGAGGGAGGGAGGAATGGGGGCTGTGTTTTGTTACGCTAATGAAGCATCGCTTTCTGCCGGCTCTCTTTGCTTCCTTCGGTGGGGACATTCGCACACCCTTGTGGTCAGACATCCCTCCCTTGCTGTCCTGGCGTTCCTTTCACTCCTCTCCCCCACGAGTATGTCCCAGCATGAGGCAATCTCCGGTACAGCACCAGAGGACATTGTATGTTGAACAGAACTCTTGCAATGGAACCGAGCTGTGGGTTGCAGCTTTACCCAAAAGAATACGACTATCCCCAGATCCTTGTCTAAGGGTCCTAATAAGTCTTCTGTGAAGCAATACTATGGAGTTCTGTGTGGGTTTTTGGTCCGTATGGTTGTCTGCTATAGATTCCCGTGTCAAAACCAGGCAAAGTCTTGTGATTTAAATAAAGGGATAGCTTTATTCAATTAAGGAAGGTGGTAAAGTGAGCAAAACAGAGCTGGGTGCTGAGGAGAGTCTGTACTCCGCCAGTGTGGCAATTTGAACAAAGGTTCTGCATTTGTACAGTTGTTATCTCTTTTATATATTCCAGTCATTCCTGTGGCTGTGCAGATTATTGCTGCGGTCGTAGAGTGTTGTGGGGGTGAAAGTCAGCAATCTTTTCCTATATCTTTGGTTATTTTCTAGCAGCTTATGTGCCCTGGCAATGTGTAGTTTGCAGTGCTTGCTGCTTCTTAGTTTCCCTGCTTTACAACACGATTTACATTTTACAACACTGTTTACATTCCAGGACTCCTGAGAAAGCACCACTGAGTTTCATTTGACTAACAAACTTACCCTTACCTATCACAATCTCCCTTTTTCTATTTAATCCTGATTTTGTTCATTAAATCGTTTTACTGCTTCTTTAGCCCTTTGGAGGGTAGATTCATCATCTTCCTTGCTACTGATTCGTTCATATTCTTTTCTTACTAACATTAAACGGGCTGTTTCTAACCGACCCTTAACAATAGCAATAAGTGTATTGAACAGAAATTGTCCAAGAGTTAGTCTCAGGATTAATAAAATAAGAGGTACCGCTAAAGTGGACAGCAAGGTAGTCAGCCAGGGAGAACAGTTGAACATTGATTCATAACAGCTTTGTTGCATCTCTCTCCTTTCTCCCTTTTTCTAGTCCCTCTCGTATTTTGATGACTATTTCACTTACAACCCCAGTATGGTCAGCTTATACCCAGCACTCCTCTCAAAGTGCAGAACACAGCCCCCTACCCAACCTCCCCGCTGTAAAAAGATAAGGTCTAATGTATTGGGGGTGACCCTACGTACCCAGTGCAATACATTCCAAATTGCCACAGACACCAACTGACTGCCATACATTTTGTGGGAATCAGTTGTTGTTTCTGCATTTAGAACAAGATACGAGTATTTCGTTTCAAGCTCTCAGCATCTAAGTGAAGCAATTTGTAGTTATTAAAAATTAGGTAAAATCCATAAGTACAAAGACTGCAGCTCATTTCTGTCCAGCCATCTGAAATAGAACTACTGATTTTCGGTGCTGGACAAACAAGACCTGAGTAATAAACGATCCAAAGAGGAGAAGTTAAAATAATTAACCGAATAATTGTATAAACTAACACAATGTATATATATATATATATGTCGTGATATACCTATACAAAAGTATAATTGAGGGTATGTGGAACTGTAACTGAGGGTACAAATAGTGGAATAGTGTTCAAAGGAAAATGGGTTAAGGAGAAAGTGAGTTTATCTGTGCTGGTATGAGAGATTCTGTAGATATTCAAGACCCAACTGGGCGCCTACCTGTGCAACATGGTGTAGGGAACTTGCTTTGACAGGGGGTTTGGACTCGATGATCTCTAGAGGTCCCTTCCAACCCCTACAATTCTGTGATTCTGTGAGAGTAATCCCCCTTCATTGTTCCCTCCCCCAGCAGGAACTTTTAGAGTGAGAGAGAGCCAGGGAAAGAGACTGCTGCTGTAACAGCGAAGGGGGAGGTGGAGAGGACGGGGCAATGGAAGTGAGAATAGCCATCATGTGCAGAGATCTAGGAAACCTGAAATCCCAGTGTTAGCGCTTGACGCCTCTGGAGAGAAGGAGGCGGAAGTGAAATAGGATGTCAGTAGTTTATGTAATGATGAGAGTTTCGATAATGAGAAAGTTTGGGACAGACACAGGCTGAAGAAAGTACTGGCAAGGTATAACAGAGATGTCAGGACGGAAGAGTGGTGAATGATATGAAAACTAACCAAAACAAAACTGATTGACGTACAGATATAAAAGTAATTGGGAATAAGAACAGCTGTTGCTGTTGTGGTGCCAGAATAGGGCCGTAGGATCCAGAGATCCCCTCAGGGAGAGTTGGGGGGATGGGGTCTTGAAGATCCCAGGGAGGGCTCCTCCCCACTGGAAGGAAAGCAGTGTGCAAACTGCAATGGGAAATTGCATCTAGGGAAGCAGGATATAGAGGTTCATTTTCTGGTGGATATTGATGCTTCTTAGAAGCTATTGCCCAACAAGAAAAGGTTTCCTTTTTTGGATTAATTAAATATAAGCTAAGAAAACAAGTAGGAATACAGAAATTCTTGTACCTGCCAGGTTACTCTGGGAAGAAATTGAGTAAAACTGGAGCTAAGAGTGCGATGATATTGACTGATTAAAAACTGTAACTCTGGCTTTAACACAAACTGGGCAAAACATTGTGTCATGGTTTTGTAATGTTGCTGTCAATATTCCACATCATAACATTATGTGCAGTGTGGATCATTAGAAGCTTCATACTCCAGTTCCATGGAATAACAACGTTCCAAATACAAATCTCTCAGAAGAAAACTACAGGCTGGAGCTCTCTTTTTTGGGCTAGGGGCCCTATGGGGCAGCTGCCCCTGTCATTCCCAAAGGTAAATCTAGGTAACCTGTGACAGATTTTGGTGGAGATGGCGGGCATAAGCTGCTGCTTTTTAGCTTTTAGAACAAATCTCTCTTTGCTCTCAGAGAGCTTTGTTAGGGGAGTGATATCTTTTTGTAGCTGCTCACTGTGAGTGTGACCTTGAAAGTCCAGGCAAACTGTCAACATTCAGGAGTAGCTGTAAACTCTGAGCATTGCTGTCTTGCTTTTGTAAAGAAAACAAAGGGATTTCTTTCTCTCCCAGAGCACAGCTAGATAGCTCTGACTTTTACAGCGCCTGCCAGCTACTGCCAGCTATGAGTCTGCTCTTTATTTTAGGAGCACTGCATAGGGGATTCAAAGCCATCATGTTCTTTGGAACTTATTGGCCCCTTCTTAATTTATTGATTTCTTGTTATAGAATATATGCATTATACAACCAAGTAAGGGCATTGATGGCGACACCTGCCTGGTACTTCTATGCATTGTGGTATGATGTGAATTTTGACACTTGCATCCCAGATGAAATAGTTAATTTTACAATGACTAATTTCACAATTGCTAATTTCACAGCAGCTAATTTTACAAACACCACGATGTTCAATCTGGTTTCCAGGCTGCCTTATCAGTTTGCCGCACAGTTTTTGAAAACCGAGTTAGTGTTCATACTCGTGTTCATACTCATGTTCACGTCATGCGTCATGTTCACGTTCTATGCGGAAGTCCCCTCCAAAACCAGAAAATGCTGACTGGCAAGGAATATGGAAAGGTTTAGGAAAAATCTTAGAAGTGTGGGGATCCGCAGTGTCATGGGATTTCACTCTTGAACACCTGAGGGACCCTGAGTAATTGAGTATTTGAGTCAGAGATATAAGGAGGTAAACCATACTTGGGGTTTGGTTTATGCTTACTGTACTCTGTATAATACTACCCAAGAGAGAGAGAGTTTCCTATCTGAGGTTCAAACCTCAAAAGAAAATCCCCAAGTTAATACTGATCAGTCACAGGAGTCACCAGTAATAATATCAGTTGCCCATGTGGAAGGAAGAAATGGAAACGGGTGTCCTTCTGTCTAGGACGAGAAGAAGGAGAAGCAGAGGAGGAGGCAGCAGAAGATCCAGGTAGGGGGTCTGGATTGGCACTGAGAAATGCAAAAAAACAAAACAAAACAAAACAAAACAAAAAAAAACTAAGAGGCACGAAGAAGAGAGTGATGAGGAGGAAATCTCTATTACCATTCATCAATCTCTGAAGATGGATGAATTCCAAGGCTCAAGAAAGGAGTTTACATGGCATCAAAATGAAGGTCTCTTGCCTGCTTGATTTGCTGCTGGGACAATGGGGCCAACAGCCTGTCTCTAGCTGGTAATGAATCTCACCAACTAGGAAGCATTGCCAGAGACCCAGCTATCGACAGAGAGATTACCAGATGTTTGGATGGAGCTGGCACCCTCTGGACTGTTAACAGCCGTGAGGGAAATGTAACCCTTCAAGAATGCTTTGAAGCCTCAGACTATTAAGTGGGATACCATTGAAAAAGGTATCCAGTACCTGAGGGAAATGACCGTGGTGGAAATGTTGTATGACCCTGATCCACAAGACCGTGATCCTGAGAGAGTGAGGACCAAGCCTAGCATGTGGCAGAAACTCACAAGTACAGCACCAGAAAGATATGCACACACACTGGCAGCAACATTTGGAAGATCTGAGGAACAAGAGAGAAGACCCCGAGTTTTTGAACTGATTATGACACTTCAAAACTATGAAGAGCAGCTCCCCCCAGTACACACCGCAGTTTCTGCCATCTCACGAGTACAAGACTGATAGATGAAATGCACAAGAAACTATTTCCATCGACTAATTGTGATGGTCGAGTAGTAGTATCAGAAACGACTGATGAAGGTCAGTCTCCATACGGGTCACCAGGTCTAGTGAAGGACCTGATCAAAATATTCCAATCCTACTCCTCACCTGTATCATCAAAAGTTTCAGCTATTAGACACACGTGCTTTCCAGCTCAAGCAAGGAACAACAGTAAGATTGCACAGCGTGTTTCCATGTGGTGCTACCTACGGGACCACAGAGAAGACACGAGGAAGTGGCACGACCTACCTACTCCTGTACTACGAGCACGGGTGAGAGAACTACAAAACAGACCAACCACCAGTGGAGTTGCTCCAGTCATCACAGGTAACCAATAGAGGGGCCCTGCCCTCAGTCTTGGCGGGGAGAGGGATAATAAGAGTTTATTGGACTGTGTGGATTAAATGGTCTGGCACAACAGAACCACAGAACCACTGCTGGATACCAGTGCAAAGTGCACTCTAATGCCCTCGAATCACAAAGGGACAGAATCAATCCATATTTCTGAAGTGACTGGGGGCTCTCAAGAATTGACTCTGTTGGAGGCCGAAATAAGCCTCACTGGTAAAGACTGGCAAAAACATCCTATTGTGACTGGCCCAGTGGCTTCGTGTGTACTTGATATTGATTACCTCAGAAGGATCCGAAGAGGTATTGATGGGCCTTTGGAATAGCTGCTGTAGATATGGACATTAAGCAGCTGTCTGTTTTGCCTGGCCTGTCAGAGGACCCGTCTGTTGTGGGGCTGCTACGAGTAAAAGAGCAGCAGGTACTGATTGCTACAAAGACAGTGCACAGACAGCAGTACTGCACCAACTGGGATTCCTTGATCCCCGTTCATGATTTGATTTGCCAGCTGGACAATCAGGGAGTGATCAGCAAAACGCGGTCACCTTTTAACTGCCCATATGGCCAGTGTGTAAAGCCAGTGGAGAATGGAGGCTGAGGGTAGACTACCGTGGCCTGAATGAGGTCACACCCGCACTGAGTGCTGCTGTGCGGTACATGTTGGAACTCCAGTACGAGCTGGAGTCAAAAGCAGCCAAATGGTATGCCACCACTGACACTGCTAACGCCTTCTTCTCCATTCTTTTGGCCGCAGAATGTAGGCCACAGTTTGCCTTCACCTGGAGGGGCATTCAGTATACTTGGAACCGTTTGCCCCAGGGGTGGAAACACAGCCCAACCATTTGCCATGGGTTGGTCCAATCTGTATTGGAACAGGGTGGTGCTCCTAAGCACCTGCAGTACATTGATGACATTATTGTGAGGGGCGATACAGCAGAGGAAGTTTTCACAAAAGGAGAGCAAATAATTCAAATTCTTCTACAAGCTGGCTTTGCTATTATGCGAAGCAAAGTAAAAGGGCCTGCCCAGGAAATTCAGTTCCTAGGGATAAAGTGGCAGGACGGATGTTGTCACATCCCAACAGATGTGATCGACAAAATGACTGCCATGTCTCTACCAACTAGCAAGAAAGAGACAGTCTTTCCTGGGTGTAGTGAGGCTTTTGGAGGATGTACGTTCCAAACTACAGCCTCATTGTAAGTACCCTTTAGCAGGTGACCTAGAAGAAGAATGATTGTGCATGGGGCCCTGAACAGCAGAAGGCTTTTGAGCAGATTAAACAAGAGATAGCCTGTGCCGTGGCCCTGGGCCAGTATGGATGGGACAGGATGTAAAGAACATCCTCTACATTGCTGGTGCTGGAGAGAAAGGCCCCACTTGGAGTTTGTGGCAAAGAGCCTCAGGAGAGACCCGAGGCCGACCCCTGGGATTCTGGAGTCGATCATATAAGGGGTCTGAAGAGTGCTACACTCCAACTGAGAAGGAGATCTTAGCCGCGTATGAGGGGGTTCGGGCTGCTTCCGAAGTAGTCGGGACTGAAACACAGCTCCTTTTGGCACCTCGACTGTCAGTGCTGAACTGGATGTTCTAAGGACAGGTTCCCTCCACCCATCATGCTACCGATGTCACCTGGAGCAAGTGGATTACGCTGATTACACAGCGAGCGCGAATGGGAAACCTCAATCGTCTAGGAATCCTAGAGGTAATCATGGACTGGCCTGAAGATAAAAAGTTTGGAACATCACCAGCAGAAGAGGTATCACGTGCTAAAGAGGCCCCACCATACAACGAATTACCAGAAAATGAAAAGAAATATGCCCTATTCACTGATGGATCATGTTGCATTGTAGAGAAGCATCGCAAATGGAAAGCTGCTGTGTGGAGCCCCACACGACAGGTTGCAGAGGCCACTGAAGGTAAGGGAGAATCAAGTCAGTTTGCAGAGGTAAAAGCTGTCCAGCTGGCCTTAGATGTTGCTGAACGGGAGAGGTGGCCAATGCTGTATCTTTATGCTGACTCATGGATGGTGGCAAATGCCTTATGGGGGTGGTTACAGCAGTGGGAACAAAATAACTGGCAACGGAGGGGTAAATCTGTTTGGGCCGCTGAACTATGGAAGGACATTGCTGCCCGAACAAAGAATATGGTTGTAAAGGTGCGTTACGTGGATGCACATGTGCCCAAAAGTCAGGCTACTGAAGAACAACAAAACAACTATCAGGTAGATAAAGCTGCCAAAATTGAGGTGGCTCAAATCGACTTGGATTGGCAGAATAAGGGCGAATTATTTCTAGCTCGATGGGCTCATGAGACCTCAGGCCATCAAGGAAGAGACGCAAGATATAAGTGGGCCAGAGACCGAGGGGTGGACTTAACCATGGACGCTATTGCGCAGATTATTCATGATTGTGAAACATGTGCCATAATTAAACAAGCCAAAAGGATGAAACCTCTCTGGGAGGAAGGGCGATGGCAAAAGTATAAATATGGGGAGGCGTGGCAGGTTGATTATATCACCTTGCCACGATCTCGCAGTGGTGTTATGTACTCACTATGGTAGAGGCAACCACTGGGTGGCTTGAAACATACGCAGTACCCCATGCTACTGCTCGAAACACCATATTAGGTCTTGAGAAACAAGTCCTATGGCGACATGGCACCCCAGAAAGAATTGAGTCTGATAATGGGACACATTTCAAAAATTCTCTTATAAATACTTGGGCCAAGGATCATGGCATTGCGTGAATTTATCATATTCCCTACCATGCACCAGCTTCTGGTAAAATTGAACGATATAATGGGTTGTGGAAAACTATGTTGAAAGCAATGGGTGGTGGAACATTTAAGCACTGGGAGAAGAATCTGGCAGAAGCCACTTGGTTGGTCAATACTAGAGGATCTGTCAATCGTGATGGTCCTAGTCAATCTAGCCCCCTACACACTGTAGAAGGAGATAAGGTCCCTGTTATACATGTAAAGAACATGTTGGGAAAAGCTGTTTGGGTCCTTCCAGCTTCTGGAAAGGGCAAACCTATCCGTGGAACTGTCTTTGCCCAGGAACCTGGGTGCACTTGGTGGGTAATGCAGAAGGATGGGGATGTTCAGTGTGTACCACAAGGGAATTTGATGCTGGGGGAGTGCAGTCAATAATTTTATAATTATATTATAATTTTATTTTATCTATCTATATATATATGTTTGCATGTGTAGTGTTATTATAGTTGTACATTTAGTTATGTTACATGCAATTCTACTATTTAGCTATCATAATTTTACATACGTGTATATATATGTATATATATTAACCATGATGTAATAATGTAGAATAAGGGGTGGAATGTCATGGTTTTGTAATTTTGTAATTTTGCTATCAGTATTCCACATCATAACATCATGTAAAGTATGGATACTTCTATTGAATGTGCAGTCCACAGAAGAAGACTACATATCCCAGAGAACAACAGGGGTAACAATAAGTCACGGGACCAGGACGCTGCATAATCTCGTTTCCAGGCTGGAGTGCCCTCCTTCTTCTCTCCAACTTCTCGGAGAGTGGGAAGCGTTCCAGCCGTGTCGCCTAGAGTTCACAGTAGGCCTCTCGGTTTTCGGGGACTCTCTCTCTCTGTTTCGTTTGATTTGTTAGCCTCAATTATATTATATTGTGTTATCTTGTATTTCGATATCATATTTAGTAAAATAAGTTTTTCCTCCTTAGATTGCCGCTGTTTTATCCCACTCCTTTTTCCCCTCTTTTCCGGGCCCCGGGGGGGGGGGGGGGGCACGGGGTGGCTTCCCCTGTCACGGGCATAGATAAATCTAAGTAACCCGTAACAGGGGCCTGTATGGGGTCTATGGGACCTATATGGGGTTGTGGGGCCTGTGTGGGGTCTATGGAGCCCATATGGGGTTGTGGGGAATCTATGGGCTCTATGAGGCTCATATGTGGTTGTGGGGCCTGTAAGGGGTCTATGCGTCCCATATGGAATTTTGGGGCCCATATGGGGTTGTGGGGCCTGCATGAGGTCTATGGGGCCTGTATGGGGTTGTGTGACCTGTATGGTGTCTCTGGGGCCTATATGGGGTATATGGGGCTTGTATGTGGTATATGGGGCCTGTATGGGGTTGTAGGGACTGTATGGATCTATGGTGCCCATATGGGGTTTTGGAGCGTGTATGGAGTCCATGGGGCCCATATGGGGTAGTGGGGCCTGTGTGGGATCTATGGGGCCAGTATGGGGTTGTGGGGCCTGTATGGGTTCTATGGGTCCCATATAGGGTTGTGGGGCATGTATGGAGTCGTGGGGCCTGTATGGGGTTGTGGGGCCTGTATGGGGTCTTTGTGTTTCATATGGGGTCTATGTGTCCCATATGGGGCCTGTGTGGGGCCCATATGGGGTTGTGAGGCATGTATGGAGTCTATGGGGCCCATATGGGGTCTATGTGTCCTGTATGAGGTCTATGGGGCCTATATGGTTTTGAGGGACCTGTATGGTTTTGTGGGACCTGTATGGGGTCTATAAGGACCTTATGGGGTTGTGGGGTCAGTATGGGGTCTATAGGGCCCATATGGGGTTTTGGGGCCTGTATGGTGTCTATGGGGCCCATAAGGGGTCTATGGGTCCCATATGGGGTCTATGGGGCCTATAATGATTTGTGGAGCCTGTATGGGATCTATGGGGCCTGTATGGGTTTTTGGAGCCTTTATGGCATTGTAGGTCCTATGGGGTTGTGGGGCCTGTATTGGGTTTTTGGGGCTGTATGGGGTTTTTGGGTTTGTATGCAGTCTATGGGGCCAATGTTGGTTGTGGGGCCTGTATGAGGTTTATGAGGCCCTTATGGTGTCTATGGGTCTCATATGGGTTTGTGAGGCCTATATGGGGATGTGGGGCCTGTATGGGGTCTATGGGGACCATATGGGGTTGTGAGGCCTGTATGGGTTCCATGGTGCCCATATGGGGTTGTGGGGTCTGAATGAGGTCTATGGGGCCAGTATGGGGCTTTGGGGCCTGTATGGGGTCTATGGGGCCCATATGTGGTTGTGGGGTTTGTATGGGTTTGCGGGGCCATTTTGGTGTTGTGGGGCCTGTATGGTGTTGTGGGCCCTGTATGGGGTTATGGGGCCCTGTTATAGTTTTGTAATTTGGTTGGTGTTGGTATTCCACATCAGAACACCATGCCTAAAAATGGGAGGAAAGGGGACAAGTTTTTTTTTTCTGTGGACTGCCTTAAATGTTCCTGTGGGGAGGGGCACCGGAGGGGAAGTGGGGCAGGGGACGGGGTTCCTGGCCTGGCTCCCTGCGGGGAGACAACGCGGGCGGAGCTTCTTACCTTCCACAGCTCCCTCGGTGAGATTGGGGACTTGGTATTCTCTTTGTTGAAACTCTCTTGTTGTTGTTTAGCGTTATTAGGTTATTAAACTGCCGTTCATTCTCAGATCACCTTTTTCCTCCTTCATTTTTTGTTAGACCCAATCGCAATCTCCCTTCCCTTCCCCTCTCCCGAAACGCACGTGGCTGGACCGTGCTGTGCCGTACCGTGCAGCGCCGCTAGAGAAAGGGGGGCACTTTTGTTCCTGCTCCCCCGGGTTTTTGCCCACTGTCCCGGAGTGAGCTCTAGAGAGAACTCCATGACAGGCCCATATGGGGTTGTGGGACCTGTATGGGCTCTATGGGGCCCATAAGGGGTTGTGGGGCCTGTATGGGGTCTATGGGGCCTGCACGGGGTTGTCGGGCATGTATGGGGTTGTGGGGCCTGTATGGGGTCTATGGGGCCTGCATGGGGTTGTCGGGCATGTATGGGGTTGTGGGGCCTGTATGGGGTCTATGGGGCCTGTATGTAGTTGTGGGACCTGTATGGGTTTGTGGGGCATGTATATGGTTGTAGGACCTGTATGGGGTCTATGGGGCTTATATGGGGCTTTGGGGCCTGTATGGTGTCTATGGGGCTTATATGGGGTTGTGGGGCCTCTGTGGGGTCTGTTGGGCCCATATGGGGTTGTATCAATTTTATGGGGTCTATGGGGCCCATATGGGGTTGTGGGGCCTATATGGGGTCTATGGTGCCCATATTGGCTTGTGGGGCCTGTATGGGGTCTATGGGGCTTATATGGGGTTGTGGGGCCTCTGTGGGGTCTGATGGGCCCATATGGGGTTGTAGCAATTTTATGGGGTCTATGGGGCCCATATGGAGTTGTGGAGCCTATATGGGGTCTATGGTGCCCATATTGGCTTGTTGGGCCTGTATGGGGTCTATGGGACCCATGTGGGTTTGGGGTCCTGTATCGGGTCTATGGGGCCCATATGGGTTCTATGGGTTAATATGGGTCTATGGGGTCTATATGGTTTTGTGGGGCCTTTATGGGGCCTATGGGTCCCATATGGGGTCTGTCGGTCCCATATGGGATTGTGGGGCCTGTATGGGGTTGTGGGACCTGTATGGCATCCATGGGGCTTGTATGGCATCCATGGGGCTTGTATGGTTTCTGTGGGGTTTGTATGGTGTCTGTGGGGCTTGTATGGGCTTGTGGGACCAGTACGGAGTCTATGGGGACTGTATGGGGTTGTGGGACCCACATGGTGTTGTGGGGCCTATATGTGGCTGTGGGACCTGTATGGTGTTGTGGGGAATATACGTGGTTGTGGGACCTATATGGGGTGTATGAAACCCATATGGGGTTGTGGGGCGTATCTGGGGTTGTCGGGCCTGTATGGGGTCTATGGGGCCAGTATGGGGTTGTGGGGCCTGTATGGGGTCTATGGGGCCAGTATGGGGTTGTGGGGCCTGTATGGGGTCTATGGGTCCCATATGGGGTAGTGGAACCTGTATGGGGTCTATGGGGCCTAATGGGGTTGTGGGGCCCATATGTGGTTTTGGGGCCTATATGGGGTTGTAGGGACTGTATGGGTCTATGGTGCCCATATGGGGTTTTGAAGCCTGTATGGGGTCCATGGGGCACATATGGGGTTGTGGGGCCTGTATGGGGTGTATGGGGCCAGTATGGGGTTGTGGGGCCTGTATGGGTTCTATGGGTCCCATATGGGGTAGTGAGGCTTGTATGGGGTCTATGGGGCCCATATGGGTTTGTGGGGCCTGTATCTGCTCTATGGCCCATATGAGGTCACCCCAACTATCTTTTTAACTTGCAGTTTTCGTCCTGATAGCTACTTCCTTGCTGAGTTCCCAAAACCATGGCCAACTTCTCCCCACCATCACACATCCCATTGCTCTCGTCGTCCTTGCAGATGGCACAGCAGCTTGGTCAGCTGCACAGTGTCTACGTGACCCTTCTCAGCTAGCCAGTTGTCAATAAATCTGTCCACACACAAGGTGTGTTTGTTGGCTGCCAGGTTCCTCCTCGCCCTGTCTGCCTCAGCCTGGACTTACTCTGAGTCTTCCTCTGCACACACAGCAGGAAGCTCACCCTGTCTTTCCCTGCTGAGCTGAGTTTGGGATGGAGGGCGAGGGAAAGGAGAGGGCTGTGCAGCCCCAAAGCTGTCCCCACTGCCCTGGCTTGTGCCTCTCAACAGCAGGAGGGGGCTCCTGAGCTCTGTTCCCACACAGGACCACCTCCAGCTCTTCCTCCAGCCAGCCTGTAATGCATCCACCCTTTCTACCTCCTCCACTCGCAAGGGGTCTGGATTCCCACCTTCGGCTCCTTCATCATCCATCATCTCCAAGGAGATCAGGACAGAGGACAGGACCGTGACCCTGTGCTGGCCTGTGTTTCACCTGGCCAGCAACCTCACAGCTGTGCACCACCTCAAGTCCCTAATGGCAGGGAGTCCCTGCCAGGTAGGAGGGGGGATTCAAGCTCTGCTGGCTTTGTGGACGGGGCAAAGAGGGCCACCACATCCCTTCTCAGAAGCAGGCCTACCCCTCGCAGGAGCCCATCCAAACGCAGGGCCGTTCTGGATGATGTCCCTTAGAACCAGTTCTAGGTGGAACAGCAACCATATCATCAACACCATCCCTGGTATTTTCTCAGCCCACAGGAAGGTGGAGCCCCTGAAGTGCAGCCAGGTGGCCGCAGCCGCCTCTGTGAGCAAGCGGAGAGTGCAGGCTTGTATCCAAAGCACTGTATGGTTGCTCTCCATCTGCCTGCAGAATGGGGAGAACGTGGCCGTGGTGCTCAAGGATGTCGGAGTGCTCTTCACTGATGGGCTGACCTTCGAAATAAAGTTCTATTATATCTTCATTGAGAAGCTGCCAGGGAAAAAGAACTTCAGGAAACCCATTTTTTTTTGCTTCAGAGACCAGCTTCAAGCAGGTAAAACTGCACTGGAGAAGGAAACTGAAGTGAAGAAAAGTGAAGAAAAAGGACCAGAAAAGCTCTTTTTTTAGAGTTTTTTGGAGCTAGCACCAGTGCTGTGCTTGGGCTAGCAGCTGGCAGCTTGTGGGAGGGCTCCTGACTCACCAGGGGCGGAGCTGACACTGCCTGCTCTTTATCACTGGTAATTGACCTTGACCCATTTGCTGTGTGGATAAAGAGAGGCCAGGGAGGGCGGGAACTAGTTCACAAAACAACACAGAAGGTGTGAACAGCTGTTCTGAGCACCTAGTTTGGAGGTAGTCAGTGTTTGAGGGCTGCTTGCACTGCCCACTCAATAAGGCAGCAGTGGGAGTGGAGGCTGCGTCTTGTGTAAGCACGAGTTAGTGCTCTTGTCTTTTTCTCAGTTAACTTGCTCTTCTGTTGACAGGACCTGACGCTAACGCTTCAAACATGGTCCTCACCAGGAAGCGGGCTTCCCGTGCAAAGCCTGTGGCAACCCAGACAGAGGGTCTGCTCCAAGATGTGGCAGTTCAGGTCTCTGGCTGCCAGGAGTGCCTCAACCTACTGCTGCCAGGAGAGGATGGGAAGGATGCAACTTGTGTGCGGTGTGAGCAGCTAGATGAGCTGCTCAGCCTTGTGGTGGAGCTTAGGGAGGAGGTAGTTAGACTGCAAACAATCAGAGAATCTGAACAGGAGAGGCTAAGGTCCATTAAGGACTGTGAAATTGAAATTGATGGGTGGTGCCATGCCCTATCGGGCCTGGGATCCAGGCACACAGCTGAAGCTCCCCAAGGAGCATGTTGCCCCAGGTCGCCTTACAAACAGGCAATAGAAAGGAGTGTGCAGATGGACTGTGCTCCTGCTGCACTGAGCCGTCAGTCCTCCCTTACCCCTACCAATACAAATGTAGAGGTAGGGGGTGTGGGACTGTCGACAGAGCCTCTATCCTGCAGTTGCCAATCAGACCAAAGTAGCCTGAGAGAAAAGGATGGGTGGAAACAGGTACTGGTGGCTCGGCGAAGTGGGTGCCCCCCCCCGCAACCATGCTCGGCTCCCCAGGTGCCTCTGCAAAATAGATTTGTGGCCCTGGAAACTGAGGGAGAGGTGAATACAGATGTGGAATCAGCCCCACCTGTGAGGGTGCCTCGGGGGAAACAGACACACCTGCACCTCAAAACTTCTTCCACACAGAAGGATAGAAGGGTAGTCGTCATAGGTGACTCCCTTCTGCAAGGAATGGAAGGCCCTATATGCCGGCCTGACCCTACCCGCAGGGAGGTGTGCTCCCTCCCCGGGGCACGGGTCAGGGACATTGCTGGGAGACTTCCCAGTCTGATCTGCCCTTCTGATTACTATCCCCTGCTGGTAGTTCAGGCTGGCAGTGAAGAAGTTAGTAAAAAAAGCCTGAAAGCTCTCAAAGATGATTTCAGGGGACTGGGGCGGGTAATTGAAGGAACAGGTGTGCAAGTGGTTATTGCATCTGTACCTTCAGTGGCAGGGAGGGATACTGAGTTGGGCCTGAAAACCCACCTCTTAAACAAATGGTTAAAGAGTTGGTGCAGACATAGGAGTCTTGGTTTTTTTGATCATGGGGCAATTTATTCGGCACCTGGCATGACAGCGGCAGATGGAAGCGGCCTGTCTCAAAGGGGTAAGAGGGTTCTAGCCAAGGAACTGTCAGGACTTATTGACAGGTGTTTAAACTAGGTAGGATGGGGGAAGGGGACAAAACGAGGGCCGCTGGGTCTGAGGCGGCAGTTCAAGACACAAAGCAGAGCTCGCTAGGTGCAGACAATGGAGTTAAAAGGCATGGAGAGGGGTGGGGAGATGCTGCCTCTCTCAAGTGCCTGTATACCAACGTGCGAAGCATGGGGAATAAACAGGAAGAATTGGAGCTCTGTGTGCGGTCAAGTGGCCATGATCTCATTGCGATCACGGAGACGTGGTGGGACAGCTCGCATGACTGGAATGTTGTCATGGAAGGCTATGTGCTTTTTAGGAAAGATCGGCTGGCAAGGCGGGGTGGTGGAGTTGCTCTTTATGTGAGAGAGCAGCTAGAATGTATTGAACTCCACCTGGGCGAGAGTAATGTAGAAGTTGAGAGCTTGTGGGTGAGAATCAAGGGCCAGGCTGGCAAAGGGGACACTGTTGTGGGTGTGTACTACAGGCCTCCTGATCAGGAGGAGGAGGTTGATGAGGCCTTCCATAAGCAACTGGAAATAGCGGCACGCTCCCAAGCACTGGTACTTATGGGGGATTTCAATTATCCAGATATTTGCTGGACGACCAACACGGCCAGGCATGCGCGGTACAGACAATTCTTGCAGTGCATTGAAGATAACTTCCTGATGCAGGTGGTAGAGGAACCGACACGGGGTGGGGCATTGCTGGACCTTATTCTCACCAATAAGGAAGGACTTGTTAAGGAAGTAAAAGTTGGGGGCAGCTTGGGAAGTAGTGACCATGAGATGGTGGAGTTCGAGATCCTGAGTGGAGGAAGCAAAGCAAAAAGTAGGATTGCTACCCTGGACTTTAGGAGAGCCAACTTTGATCTCCTTCAGGACCTACTTGGGGCTATCCCGTGGGCCAGGGTGCTAGAAGGCAAGGGGGCCTGTGAGAGCTGGTTAGCGTTTAAATGGCTCTTCTTCCAAGCTCAGGATCAGTGCGTCCCTGTGACTAAGAAATCGGGAAACGGTGCAAGGAGACCTGCGTGGATGAGTAAGGAGCTCATGTGCAAGCTCCACGGAAAGAAGAAAGTACATGATATGTGGAAAAAGGGTCTGACCACTTGGGAACAATACAAGAATGTAGTCAGGGACTGCAGAGATGCAACCAGGAAGGCCAAAGCCCACCTGGAGTTGAATCTAGCTAAGGAGATAAAGAATAATAAAAAAGGCTTTTTAAAATACGTTAACAGCAAAAGCAAGGCTAGGGAGAATGTGGGCCCCATACTAGGTGAGGGGGCGCTCTGGTAACAGGGGATGCTGAGAAGGCGGAAATACTGAATGCCTTCTTTGCTTCTGTCTTTAGTGAAAGGGCTCTCCCTCAGGAATCCCAGACCCTGGAGGTTGATGAGAGAGTCTGGGGAATGGGAGATTTCCCTTTAGTCAGGGAAGAGGTGGTCCGTGAGTGCCTAGGAAACATTAATGTCCATAAATCCATGGGACCTGATGGGGTGCATCCACAGGTGCTGAGAGAGCTGGCAGAAGTCATTGCTGAGCCGCTCTCTGTAACCTTTCAGAGGTCTTGGAGAACTGGGGAGGTGCCTGAAGACTGGAGGACGGCCAATGTCACTCCAGTCTTCAAAAAGGGCAAGAAGGAAGACCCGGGTAACTATAGGCCAGTCAGCCTCACCTCTGTCCCAGGGAAGGTGATGGAACAGCTTGTGCTGGATGCCATCTCCAGACAACTGGGAGATAAGGAGGTTATCAAGAGAACTCAGCGTGGGTTCACCAAGGGGAGGTGGTGCTCGACCAACCTGGTGGCCTTTTATGAAGATGTCACTAGCTGGGTGGACAGGGGGAGGGCGGTAGATGTAGTCTACCTTGATTTCAGTAAGGCTTTTGATACTGTCCCCCATGACATTTTTATAACAAAGCTGAGGAAGTATGGGATAGATGAGTGGACAGTGAAGTGGGTCGAGAATTGGCTGACTGGCAGAGTGCAGAGGGTTGTCATTGGCGGTGCGGTGTCCGGCTGGAGGCCTGTAACCTGCGGCGTCCCCCAAGGGTCTATACTGGGTCAGGTCTTGTTCAACATCTTCATCAACGACCTTGATGAGGGGATAGTGAACACCATCAGCAAGTTTGCTGATGACACAAAGTTGGGAGGATTGGCTGATATACCTGAAGGCCGTGCTGCCATTCAGTGAGACCTGGACAGGCTGGAGAGCTGGGCAGTAAGAAACTGGATGAGGTTTAACAAAAGCAAGTGTAGAGTCTTGCACCTGGGTAGAAATAATTGCATGCACCAGTACAGGCTGGGGGAAGACCTGCTGGAGAGGAGCTCTGCAGAGAGGGACCTGGGCGTCCTGGTGGACGACAGATTGACCATGAGCCAGCAGTGTGACCTTGTAGCCCAAAAAACCAATGGCATACTGGGGTGTATTAAAAAGAGCATGTCCAGCAGGTCGGAGGAGGTGATCCTCCCCCTCTACTCTGCCCTGGTGAGGCCTCATCTGGAATAATGTGTCCAGTTCTGGGCACCCCAGTACAAAAAAGACAGGGATCTCTTGGAAAGAGTCCAGCGGAGGGCCACTAAGATGGTGAAGGGCCTGGAGCATCTCCCCTATGAGGACAGACTAAGTGATCTGGGTCTGTTTAGCCTTGCAAAAAGAAGGCTGAGGGGGGACTTGATCCAGGTTTATAAATACCTGAGGTGTGGGAGCCATAGTGGTGAGTCTGGTCTCTTTTCAGTAGTGCGTGGGGATAGGACTAGGGGTAATGGGATGAAAGTACAACATAGGAAGTTCCGCACGAATGTGTGCAAGAACTTCTTTACGGTGAGGGTGACGGAGCACTGGAACAGGCTGCCCAGGGAGGTGGTGGAGTCTCCTTCTCTGGAGATATTTAAGACCTGCCTGGACGCCTACCTGTGTGACGTGGTGTAGGGAGCCTGCTTTGGCAGGGGGGTTGGACTCGATGATCTCTAGAGGTCCCTTCCAACCCCTACAATTCTCTGATTCTGTGATTCTGAGATTCTTTCGGGTCACCTAATAGAGGGGGCTCACAATGAGGCTATAATTCGGGATGTGCACCCTCCAGAAGCCCACTACACCCAGGAAAGACTGTGTCTCTTTTTTGTCAGTGGGTGCAGACATAGCAGTAATTTTGTTGATCACGTCTGTTGGGATGTGACGACGCCCATCTTGCCATTTCACCCCTAGAAACTGGATTTCTTGGGCAGAGCCTTTCACTTTGTCTCGCTTAATAGCGAAACCAGCAGACAGGAGGATTTGGATTACCCGTTCTCCTTTTTTAAAAACTTCCATTGCTGTATTACCCCACACAACGATAACATCAATGTACTGCAGGTGCTCTGGAGCACCGCCCTTTTCCAACGTGGCTTGGATCAGCCCATTGCAAATGGTCGGGCTGTGTTTCCACCCCTGGGGCAAACGGTTCCAAGTGACCTGAACACCCCTCCAAGTAAAGGCAAACTGTGGCCTACACTCTGTGGCCAAAGGGACAGAGAAGAATGCATTAGCAATATTAATGGTGGCATACCATTTTGCCTCTTTCAATTCCAGTTCATACTGGAGTTCCAACATGTCTGGCACTGCAGCACTCAATGGGGGTGTGACCTCATTAAGGCCACGATAGTCCACTGTCAGCCTCCAATCTCCACTGGCTTTGCGCACTGGCCATATGGGGCTATTGAAAGGTGAATGGATTTTACTAATTACTCCCTGACTTTCTAGTTGTTGAATTAGCTTATGGATGGGGAGCAAGGAATCCCTATTAGTACGGTACTGTCGTCTGTGTACCGTTCTCGTGGCAATTGGTACCCATTGTTCTTCCACCTGTAGTAACCCCACAGCAGACGGGTCCCCTCATAGGCCAGGCAAATCAGACAGCTGCTTTATGTTTTCTGTTTCTATAGCAGCTATTCCAAAAGCCCATCAGTATCCTTTGGGGTCCTTGAAATGTCCCCTTCTTAGGTGATCTATTCCAAGTATGCAAGGAGCCCCCTGGCCAGTCACTATACGATGTTTCTGCCAGTCTCTACCGGTGAGGCTTATCTCGGCCTCCAACACAGATTGTTCCTGCGAACCCCCAGTCACCATGTATATGTATCAGTTCTGTCCCTTTGTAACCTGAGGGTATCAGAGTGTACTGTGCACCAGTATCCACCAGCTCCTTATATTTCTGTGGTTCTGATGTGCCAGGCCACCGAATGCACACAGTCCAATACACTCTATTATCCCTCTAACCCCCTGGCTGAGGGCAGGGCCCCTCTATTGGTTGTCTGCAGCGGTAGAGGCAATCTCAGTAGTGGCTGACCTCTTTTGTAATTCTCTCGCACGTGCTCACAGTGCAAAATTGGGTTCGTCATGCCACTTCCTCATATTCTCTCCATGGTCACGCAGGTAGTTCGACATGGCACCACATGACATAGGCTCACTGCTGTCATTCACTCGGGCAGGCGGGCACTTGCGTCTGATGGCTGAGACTGCCACAGGTTCACTGTGGTTCCTTGCCACGAACCAGTTCTTCAGCACGTTGTCTTGTTTTCTCTCTATTTGGTCCAGTCTCTCCGTTATTAGGCAGATGGCTGCGATGGTGGCACGGTATGGCACTAGTGTGCTTTCGGTATTTTGCAGTGAAAGAATAACCTCAAAAATTGGAGGTCTTCTTTCCAGCTCTTCATACCTGTTAGAGTTCGTTAATAGTATACTGGAATATTTCTCTGGTGCTGACCGTATAAGTTTCTTGCATAGTTCTGGAGTACTGCTCACCTTCTGTGGGTCATGGCCATCCTCTGGGTCCTTAGGGACAAACGTGGGATCGAACAGAATTTCTGCCACAGCCATTTCTCTCAGGTACTGGATACCTTCCTCAGCTGTACTCCATTTTTCCAGTACAGGCTCCAAATCACTTTTTAGAAGACAGGTTGCCTTTACAGCTGATAGCATCCTCTCCCAGAGAGTGGCAACTCCATTGAGACATCTGCTGATCCCTCTATCAATAGATGAGTTTCGAGCAATGTTTCCTAATTGATGAGCCTCATTGCAACTTAGGAACATGCTGGCGGCCCCATTGTCCCAACACCGGAGCAGCCAAGTGACAAGGCGTTCACCTGGGAGTCGGGCAAACTCCTTTCTCGTGCCTTGGATTTCAGTAATTTTCATAGGTTTACGAATAGAGGAAACGGTGACTTCCCCCTCATCATCGCTATCCTCTCCGTGTCTGTTAGTCTTCCTCGGTGGTTTTGGGGAGGGCCTCCTCAACTTCATCCATCCATTCCAGACATGAGGACACACGCTCCCATCTCTGGCCTTCCAATGGGGCAACTGACACTGATGCTGGTGCTTCCTGTGGTTGGCTGGGATTAACTTGAAGCCTTTCCCTTAGGGTTTGGATCTCATTCTTGAGACTCTCTATCTCCTTCATAAGCCGTTCGTTCTGAGATTCCCCTGAGTTACACCATCCCTCACTCAAATGTTCATTTAATTTCCCAAGGTTCCCTCTGGTGTTCAGGGGTGAGATTACCTGAAACCGGGGGTCCTGATGCTCCTTGCCCTTTTCCGAAGTCTCTCACTATTCTTTGCAAGTCTCTCTGGACTTTATAGTAAGCTACTACAATTATTACAATTAGAGAGACTAACAACACAGTATCCAATTTGACACCCCAGTCATACTTAAGGAATTCAGAGCATTCGTGAACCAGTCCGAGCACAGTGTCTGTGTTGTTTGTTAGGCTGGAAGGGAGCCAGGCAGGTATCCCTATCCCTGGCACCTGTTGGCTTAATGCATTTACAACTAACCCCCCCAACACGATGCTCTGAAGCCAGGACCACAGGAACATAAGGACCATCAGTCCTACGTACAGGGCTGCTGAAATAAGCCAATTCATTACTGCCCAAAACATTGCCCAGAGAATTGCCCGCATTCTCCACCAAAAAATGTCACGAACTTCCCGCTAGAGCTCACTCTGGGACAGTGGGAACAAACCCAGGGCAGCAGGAACAAAAGTGCCTCCCTTCTCTAGCAGCACAGTGCAGCACTTCACAGCGCGGCCCGACCACATGTGTTTCAGGAGAGGGGAGGGGAAGGGAGATTGCGATTAAGTCTAAAAAAAAAATGAAGGAGGAAAAAGTGATTTGAGAACAAATGGCAGTTTAATAACCTAATAACGCTAAACAACAACAAGAGAGTTTCAACAAAGAGAATACCAAGTCCCCAATCTCACTGATGAGATATGGAAGGTGGGAAGCTCCGACCGCGCTGTCTCCTCACAGGGAGCCAGGCCAGAAAAACACGTCCCCTTCCTGACCTCCCCTCCGTTGCCGATCCCCACATGCCCATTTAAGGCAGTCCAGAGGAAAAAAAACTTGTCCCCTTAATTCCCATTTATCCGCATGGTTATCTGATGTGGAATACAAACACCAACCAAACTACAAAACCATAACAGATACCATCAGAAAATCCAGTACCTGAGGGAAATGACCATGGTGGAAATGTTGTATAACACTGATCCACAAGACCATGATCCTGAGAGAGTGAGGACCAAGCCTAGCATGTGGCAGAAACTCACAAGTACAGCACCAGAAAGATACGCACAGACACTGGCAACAACATTTAGAAGATCCGAGGAACAAGAGAGAAGACCCCAAGTTTTTGAAATGATTATGACACTTCAAAACTACAAACAGCAGCTCCCCCCCACTACGTGCCGCATATTCTGCCATCTCACGAATAGAAGACCGACTGGATGAAATGCACAAGAAACTGTTTCCATCGACTAATTATGATGGTCGAGTAGCAGTATCAGAAACGAGTGATGAAGGTCAGTCTCCATATGGGTCACCAGGTCTAGAGAAGGACCTGATCAAAATATTCCAATCCTACTCCTCACCTGTATCATCAAAAGTTTCAGCTATTAGACGCGTGTGCTTTCCAGCTCGAGCAAGGAACAACAGTAAGATTGCACAGCGTGTTTCCATGTGGTGATACCTACGGGACCCCGGAGAATATATGAGAAAGTGGCACGACCAGCCTACTCCTGTACTACGAGCACGGGTGAGAGAACTACAAAACAGACCAACCACCAGTACAGTTGCTCCAGTCATCACAGGTAACCAATAGAGGGGCCCTGCCCTCAGTCTTGGTGGGGAGAGGGATAATAAAGTTTATTGGACTCTGTTGATTTGATGGTCTGGCACATCATAACCACAGAAATATAAGGCACTGGTGGATACTGGTGCACAGTGCACTCTAATGCCCTCGAGTCATGAAGAATCAATCCATATTTCTAGAGTGACTGGGGGCTCTCAAGAATTGACTGTGTTGGAGGCCAAAATAAGCCTCACTGGTAAAGACTGGCAAAAACATCCTACTGTGACTGGCCCAGGGGCTCCATGTATACTTGGTATTGATTACATCAGAAGGGGGCATTTCAAGGTTCCGAAGGGGTATTGATGGGCCTTTGGAATAGCTGCTGCAGATATGGACATTAAGCAGCTGTCTGTTTTGCCTGGCCTGTCAGAGGACCCGTCTGTTGTGGGGCTGCTACGACTAAAAGAGCAGCAGGTACTGATTGCTAACAAAGACAGTGCACAGACGGCAGTATCGCACCAATAGGGATTCCTTGATTTGATTATCCATCTGGAGAATCAGGGAGACATCAGCAAAACGCGGCCACCTTTTAACAGCCCCATATGGCCAGTGTGTAAAGCCAGTGGAGAATGAAGGCTGATGGTAGACTACCGTGGCCTGAATGAGGTCACACCCCACTGAGTGCTGCTGTGCCAGACATATTAGAACTCCAGTACGAGCTGGAGTCAAAAGCAGCCAAATGGTATGCCACCACTGGCATTGCTAATGCCGCCTTCTCCATTCTTTGGCTGTATAATGTAGGCCAGTTTGCCTTCACCTGGAGGGGCATTCAGTATACTTGGCACCATTTGCCCCAGGGGTGGAAACACAGCCCAACCATTTGCCATGAGTTGGTCCAATCTGTATTGGAACAGGGTGGTGCTCCTAAACACCTGCAGTACGTTGATGACATTATTGCGAGGGGCGATACAGCAGAGGAAGTTTTCACAACAGGAGAGCAAATAATCCAAACTCTTCTACAAGCTGGCTTTGCTATTAAGCGAAGCAAAGTAAAAGGGCCTGCCCAGGAGATTCAGTTCCTAGGGATAAAGTGGCAGGATGAAAGTTGTCACATCCCAACAGATGTGATCGAAAAAATCACTGCCATTTCTCTGCCAACTAGCAAGAAAGAGACTTAGTCTTTCCTGGGTGTAGTAGGCTTTTGGAGGATGCACGTTCCAAACTACAGCCTCATTGTAAGCCACCTTTATCAGGTGACCTAGAAGAAGAATGATTTTATATGGGGCCCTGAGCAGCAGAAGGTTTTTGAGCAGATAAAACAAGAGATACCACGTGCTGTGGCCCTGGGCCAGTATGGACGGGACAGGATGTAAAGAACATCTTCTACATTGCTGGTGCTGGAGAGAAAGGTCCCACTTGGAGTCTGTGGCAAAGAGCCTCATGAGAGACCTGAGGCTGACCCCTGGGATTTTGGAGTTGAGCGTAAAAGGGGTCTGAAGAGTGCTACACTCCAACTGAGAAGGAGATCTTAGCAGTGTATGAGGGGGTTCGGACTGCTTCTGAAGTAGTTGATACTGAAACGCACCTCCTTCTGGCACCTCAACTGCCAGGGCTGAACTGAATGTTCAAAGGAGAGGTTCCCTCCACCCATCATGCTACCGATGCCACCTGGAATAACTGGATGGTACTGATTACACAAAGAGCGTGGATGGGGAACCTCAGCCATCCAGGGATCCTAGAGGTGATCATGGACTGACCTGAAGGTAAAATGTTAGGAACATCACCTGCAGAAGAGGTATCACATGCTAAAGAGGCCCCACCATACAATGAGCTACTAGAAAATGAAAGGAAATATGCCCTGTTCACTGATGAATCATGTCGTATTGTGTGGTATCATCGCAAACAGAAACCTGCTGTGTGGAGCCCCACACGACAGGTTGCAGAGGCCTGAAGGTAAAGGAGAACAAAGTCAGTTTGGAGAGGTAAAGGCTGTTCAGCTGGCCTTTGATGTTGCTGAATGGGAGAGGTGGGCAATGCTTTATCTTTATACTGACTCATGGATGGTGGCAAATGCCTCATGGGGGTGGTTACAGCAGCGGGAGCAAAATAACTGGCAGCAGAGGGGTAAACCTATTTGGGCTGCTGAACTATGGAAATACATTGCTGCTCAAACAAAAGATATGGTTGTAAAGTTGCATCATGTGGATGCACACATGCCCAAAATTCGGGCTACTGAAGAACAGCAAAACAACCATCAGGTTGATCCATCTGCCAAAATCGAGGTAGCTCAAATAGACTTGGACTGGCAGAACAAGGGTGAATTATTTCTACCTCGATGGGCCCATGAGACCTCGGGCCATCAGGGAAGAGATGTGACACATCAGTGTGCTGCAGACCAAGGGGTGGACTTAACTATGGATGCTATTGTGCAAGTTATTCACGTCTGTGAAACATGTGCCATAATTAAACAAGACAAAAGGCTTAAACCTCTCTGAGAGGAAGGACGATGGCAAGTTAAATACAGGGAGGAGTGGCAGCTTAATTATATCACCTTGCCACACTCTCACAATGGTAAGTGTTATGTGCTTACCATGGTGAAGGCTTGACACATACACAGTACCCATACTACCACCTGAAACACCATACTGAGTCTAGAGAAGCAAGTCCTGTGGCAACCTGGCACCCCAAGAGGAATTGAGTCTGATAATGGGACACATTTCAAACATTTCCTTATAGATACAGTGGGTTTACCATATCCTATGCCATAACCAGCTTCTGGTAAATTTATTGATACAATGGGTTGTTGAAAGCTATGTTGAAAACAATGGACGGTGGAACACTGAAGCACTGGGAAAAACATTGGGCAGAAGCCACTTGGTTGGTCAATACTACATATATGTATACATAGTATGGGATGTTCAATGTGTACCACAAGGGAATCTGATGCTGGGGGAGTGCAGTCAGTAATTCTTTGTATATATTTGTATGTAGACCTGTGTGTGTAATGCATTTTAATTTTTATTTGTATATATGTATGTACTTTAAGCATGATGTAATGATGTAGATTAAGGGGTGGAATGTCATGGTTTGGTAATTTTTTTGCTATTGCTATTCCACATCAGAACATCATGTGGAGCAGAGAGAAGAACTACACATCCCAGAGGACCTCAGTTTCAATAAGACTGTATTATATTGTGTAATCTTACATCCCAACATCATAGTTAGTAAGGTAAGTCTCCACCTTAGATTGTTGCTGCTGCTCTGTTTGTTTCCCTGAGCCCAGCTCCCGTCTCCCTACCCCTTTTTCCTTCCCATTAATGGGGGGCGGGGAGCCCATAGGCCTGCTAACCCCAGTCACGGACATAGATTGATCTAGATAACATAATGACACACTCCTGTGTGGATGCTCTGATGCAGCATCAGTTCAGAACTCCCTTTGAAGCTCTTACCACACTCAGGACACTTTCAGGGTATTTCTTTTGTGTGGATGTGCTGGTGGCGCTTCAAATCAGAACTCCTTTTGAAGCTATTCCCACACTCAGTACATTTAAATGGTCTCTCTCCCATGTGGATAAACTGATGGGAAGAGAAGCTGGAACTCCATTTGAAGCTTTTCCCACACTCAATACATTTAAAGGGTTTGTCTCCCGAGTGGACATTCTGGTGCAGTTTCAATTTAGAACTGCTTATGAAGGCCTTCCCACACTCAGTGCACTGAAAGGGTTTTACTCCTGTATGGATGCGCTGGTGGCACTTCAGTTCAGAATTGCTTTTGAAGCTCTTCCCACACTCAGGGCACGTATAGGGTTTCTCTCCCGTATGGATGCGCTGGTGGCACTTCAAAAAAGAACTGCTGGCGAAGCTCTTCCCACACTCAGTGCACTTAGACAGTTTCACTCCTGTGTGGATGCGCTGGTGGCGCTACAAATCAAAACTCCCTTTGAAACTCTTCCCACACTTAGGACATATAAAGGGTCTCTCTCCCATGTGGACGCGCTGATGGGAAGAGAAGCTGGAACTCCATTTGAAGCCTTTCCCACACTCAGGGCATTTAAATGGTTTGTCTCCTGAGTGGACATTCTGGTGCAATTTCAATACAGAACTGCTTTTGAAGCTTTTCCTGCACTCAGGACACTGAAAGGGTTTCAGTCCTGTGTGGATGCGTTGATGGCACTTCAAAACAGAACTGATTTTGAAGCTCTTCCCACACTCAAAGCACTTATATAGTCTCACTCCTGTGTGGGTGCGCAGGTGGAGCTTCAATTCAGAGCTGCTCCTGAAGCTCTTACCACACTCAGTGCACTTAAATGGTCTCTCTCCTGTGTGGATGCGATGGTGTTGGGAGAACTTGGAACTGCTTTTGAAGCTCTTCCCGCACATAGAACACTTATATGGTTTCTCTCCTGTGTGGATGCGCAGGTGCATCTTCAATTCATAGCTGCTTCTAAAGCTCTTCCCACACTCAGTACACTTAAATGGTCTCTCTCCTGTGTGGACGCGATAGTGGTAGATGAGGCTGGAACTGTTTTTGAAGCTCTTCCCACACACAAGGCATATATATGGTCGCTCTCCTGTGTGGACACGTTGGTGTCTTTTGAGTTTAGAACTACATTTAAAGCTCTTCCCACACTCAGGGCACTTGTACATTCTCTCTCTTCTGTGGATACACTGGTGGGAAGTGAGGCTCCCAGTGTCCGTGAAATTCTTTCCACAATCAGAGCACTCGGAGGCTCTCTCACCTGTGTACATGCACTGATGGCCAGTGGGGTGGACTCTCCTTTTCATGCTCTCTGCAGAATCACAGAACTCGTAATGCCTCTTTGCTGAGTGCATGCACTGGCGGTTAGTGATGCTGGAATCTGTTTTAAAGCTTTTCTCACACTCAGTGCACGGATTCTGCTTTTTCATCTGGCACGCATCCTTGCTCCTGGTTTCCTCAGGCTGCTTTGGACCTATGGTGAAGTCCACTGGCTTCCTCAATGTCATTCCCAGATGCGTTCCCAGGGGCTTCTTGATGTGCTCACCTGGACCTTGCTGCAGGCCTTCATGGGCATCCCTTCTGATTTCTTCCGCAGAGATGTGACCCCACTGTCTATCTGCTACACAACTTCTCTGCAGAACCTCCTTTGCATTTTTGATCCCATCAGCTGCTGGATGACAGAGAAAATGCAGCAATAGCACACGGTGCCCAAAATAAAACAAAGGCAGAGAAGGCTCTTACAGCCCCAACATTCCCCTTCCCTCCACCATCTCACCTGGGATGAGGTCTCCTGGCATGGCCTCAGGGCTACGCACATCTGGGATCCAGGGGTCTTCCCCACTTTCAAGCAGGGAGATCACCACGGGCTTGGGGGCTGGAAATGGAGCTTCAGGGAGAGAAACAGGGAACAAGAGAGCATTTCCCTCATTCTGGCACAGTGCCTGTTCAACAGATCCACTCTGTCTCCCTCCCCATGGACAAACCACCCCTTGGGCCTGAATGTTGGAGCAAAGAATGATTTGACATCTGAACATTATGAAGGGATATTTTTTTTATATGTTCAACAGGTCATCAGCACCACTGTGTCCCTCCCCATGGAGAAAACAACATTTGGGTCTGAATGACACCACGCCTACAGCTTCCCTTGGAGCAAAGAATGCTTTGACATCTCTGAACATTGTGAAGGGATATTTTTTCTTTCAAATTAACTTTAAAACAGATTACTTATTTTCTTACAATCTACCAGTGGTCAAGGCATCAAAATGTTGACGGCAATTGCATGGAAAATCCTCAATTTCATAGCAGTATTCAGGGAGTCATCTGTGAGCTGGAGCTGGTGGCACCATGCAACACACAACACAAGGGCTGGTTTTCTCCCTCCTGGCTGATGCCTGCTTGCCAGCAATGTCTCTGCAGCTTTGATCAGAGTGCCGTGCATACTAATCCCTTCTGAAACTCATGCTTCTCAGTATCTCCTTTCTTGCTGGCACTGCTGTGTTAGTCAATATGTAGCTGCATGACAATTATTCAAGGCCCAGCTTGCAGAGGCTCATTCTGCACAGCCAAAGGTGCCCTAACAAGGAGGAAAGGCAGACAAGCTCTCACCCAGTGAGGCCACGCACTGGTACGTCTCCAGCATCACGTCCCGGTAGAGCGCTCGCTGCGCAGGGTCCAGCAGCGCCCACTCCTCCCTGCTGAAATACACGGCCACCTCCTCAAAGCTCACGGGCTCCTGCAAGCAAACAGGATCCTTGCTGGGAACAGCCAAGGCCCAGGCAAACAGCTCACACAGGACAGAACCTCCCATCCCAGCCGCTTCTCTGTCCCCAGCACACACATGCTGCATGAGGGCATCTCCCTCTTCCCCTGCATTCACATCCCTGGCCATTTGGCCTCTCCTGCCTGCTTCCCCAACCCCTACCTCAGCTGGATGTGCTGCGGCCATTTCCTGCTCTCCTGCAGGCTGGGATGATCACGGCTGGAAGGCAGAAGTTGAACTGGAGCCTGCAGGGAGAAGAGAAATGGCAGGGGAGCTGTGAGAGAATGCAGCAGTCCCAGTCCCAGCTCAGCCCTTCTGCAGGGCACAGCCTCGGCTTACAGAGGAAGACAATGTGCTGCAGCACAGGAAACAGCCTAGCTCAAAGAGATAAACTGCCACAAAGCTGTTTCATACTGGGAGGCTGATGCAACTGTTAGCAGACACTTAGTTCAACAGCTGAGACTGAGCTGGGGACTTAAGACAAAGCAAGGCATGGAGGCAGCCATCTTACCCCAAAACAGGGAGCAGCACAAGTGCCCCTCCAGCTCTGCTGCACAGCAGCAGGCTGCACTACAGGACCTGCCCTCAAGCAGGGCTCTCTGCAGCTCACACCTGCACAGAGATCCCTTGCAGCTTGACATCAAGACTCCTCCTCAGTACAGATCTTCTCTAAGACAGCCGTGGTCACTTTGGAGCTTTCATGTGCTCTATAAGGCTCTGCCTTAGAGGGACCATTTGATTCCTTCCACACAAAGCCTTGAGCAAGTTTGGGACTTGGAGAGGATCCAGCCACATCCTAGCTCCTTACCTCTGTGGTCTGAAGACATGAGAAAGAAAGGGGAAGTACTCTGAGCCTCGTGACTCAATGGGATGGCCTCCTGTAGCTGTGCGTGTAACCCTACCCTCTATGCAGTAAATAACCAAGTGTATCCAGTCACCTCAGAAGGGGAGTTTTATTGGAGGTCTGAGTGGAGAAGAAAGTTGAGGACATACAACAAGGACAGTCTGTGCCAACTGGGGATCTTTTGACTGACTGCAAGCACGTCTAAATGGGATGGCTACCCAGGAAAGTGCTGTAAAAATACTGTTAGAAAATGGTATGGCCATCCAACCATCCAGCAGGAGGTGCAGAAAAGCACCTGGTTCATGGAAGAACACTGTGAATGCAGTCCCCAACACACAAACACAGCGAGCCTCAGCACAGATGGCAGCTGCCAGCAGAGCAGCCTGCTAGAGCACTGCCTCTACAGATCCGTGAGGGGAACACCTGGTGGCAAACAGATTAAATCCTCTGGCAGATGTCTGTACATCCTCTCAGGAGTGGAAGTAGCCTTGGGCTTGCTGAAATCAACCAAGCCCTCATAAAAGGGTTTGGAAAAGTACTTTGTGAAGGAAAATGATGTAGTTCTCAAAACCACCTGCTGCTGATGTTACCTAAAAGTGATGAGGGCTCACATTCCTTGTGTAAGGAAGTGCAAAATGGCGAGGAGTCAACTGGATTTTACACACTTCTCAAATAAACAGGATGGCTTACTTAAACACAGAAACAAATCAACAAAACATGTAAAAAACTCCTGAAAAGAGAGAGTATCTGACAGCACTGCAGTCAAACCAGCCTGTGACGGTCACAACCACCACCAGACAATGCTGTGCTGGGAATTTTAACTCAACCAGGAAGGCAACTTATCAAATAGTAGCAGCTCAAAACAGAACAATTAAGGCAATAAACAACCACGTGGTTACAACAGCCTTGTTGAGCCCTTGTTAGAGCACTCCATGATACCTGCATTACATCAATGAATACATTCCTCCCTCTCTCTTCAGCTCAGCACGCAGACTGTGCTCACTGCCAGGGGACGCTCTCAGCAGCGCGTGCCCTTTGCAGAAGGCACCTGGGCTGTGCTTTACTGACCTGCTGCTGCTCGGCCGTGTTCTCAACGCGTGCTCCAGTCAGCCCACAGGCTGCCAGCTTCTCATCGTCTGTTCCAGAGCCCAGTGCCGGAGCTGCTGCAGATGCTGAACGTGCTCAGGGCCCGCAGCTGTGCGCTCAAGGCATCTGCAGCTGCCGGGACAGACTCAACAAAAGCCTTGCCAGGGCTTTGCACAACCCCAGCTGAGCCATCAGGCAAGCGCTCAGCAAACAAATGGTAACGCCATTTCAAGGGTCACCAGAGGCACGTGTTGCCCGCAGGGTCCCCGAAGGGAAGCTGGGAACTGCCGGGGAGGAGAAGCAGGGGGAGTGGAAATTTCCTCTTGGAGGCTTCACATTAAGACACTCCAAAGGAGGCATCGGGGGGTTTAAAGCTTCCGTCAATCCACGCGTGCACAGCTGCAGAGCGAGGCCGTCTCGTGTCTCCTGTAGCCCAGAGGAAGAACTGCAGTCCCAGTTGCTCTGTGTTACAGAGATCCAACCGGGCAGCAGAGCACGCTGACCTCCTCTGCTCCCTTCCTCACTGTCCCAGCTCCCAGCCCGTTCCCGTGCCCCTCGGAGCCCAGCCCGGGCTGCATAAACTGCTGCCCTGGTTGCAGCCCGTCTGGGCCAGCAAACCTGCTGCGCTGAGTGGGAGCTGGAGCCGGGACCAGGGTCCCGCCTGGGGTACGGCAGTGCGGGTTCCGCCCCGTCCGGGGCCGCTCCCCGCTCCTCTCCCGGTGCTGCTGGCAGGGGGCAGGAAGCGTGCGCTCCTCTGCACGAGCCACGAAGGGCACCTACCTTGGGTGCGGAGCAGGCTGCTCCCAGCTCTGGTGCAGGTAGCCGGGCTCCTCGGAGTCGCGTAGAGCAGAGGACGCCGAGTGCCCTCAGCCCGGAGCTGGCCGCAGGACGGCCTTGGTGCACCTCCTGCCACCGCGGTGCTGCCCGGATGGCTTCCAGCCAGGCTCTCGCCTCTTCCGCACAGGCTCAGGAAGGCAGGAATTCCCACAGCGAGCACGCCCGGAGCTCGTTCTCATGGCACATCTGCCCTCGGGGGAGGGCGATGGGAGGGGTGTAGGGGAGGACGGTTTGAGGGAGGGAGGAATGGGGGCTGTGTTTAGTTACGCTAATGAAGCATCGCTTTCTGCCGGCTCTCTTTGCTTCCTTCGGTGGGGACATTCGCACACCCTTGTGGTCAGACATCCCTCCCTTGCTGTCCTGGCATTCCTTTCACTCCTCTCCCCAACGAGTATGTCCCAGCAAGAGGCAATCTCCGGTACAGCACCAGAGGACATTGTATGTTGAACAGAACTCTTGCAATGGAACCGAGCTGTGGGTAGCAGCTTTACCCAAAAGCTGCGATAAGAATACGACTATCCCCAGATCCTTGTCTAAGGGTCCTAATAAGTCTTCTGTGAAGCAATACTATGGAGTTCTGTGTGGGTTTTTGGTCCGTATGGTTGTCTGCTATAGATTCCCGTGTCAAAACCAGGCAAAGTCTTGTGATTTAAATAAAGGGATAGCTTTATTCAATTAAGGAAGGTGGTAAAGTGAGCAAAACAGAGCTGGGTGCTGAGGGGAGTCTGTACTCCGCCAGGGTGGCAATTTGAACAAAGGTTCTGCATTTGTACAGTTGTTATCTCTTTTATATATTCCAGTCATTCTTGTGGCTGTGCAGATTATTGCTGCGGTCGTAGAGTGTTGTGGGGGTGAAAGTCAGCAGTCTTTTCCTATATCTTTGGTTATTTTCTAGCAGCTTATGTGCCCTGGCAATGTGTAGTTTGCAGTGCTTGCTGCTTCTTAGTTTCCCTGCTTTACAACACGATCTACATTTTACAACACTGTTTACATTCCAGGACTCCTGAGAAAGCACCACTGAGTTTCATTTGACTAACAAACTTACCCTTACCTATCACAATCTCCCTTTTTCTATTTAATCCTGATTTTGTTCATTAAATCGTTTTACTGCTTCTTTAGCCCTTTGGAGGGTAGATTCATCATCTTCCTTGCTACTGATACGTTCATATTCTTTTCTTACTAACATTAAATAGGCTGTTTCTAACCGACCCTTAACAATACCAATAAGTGTATTGAACAGAAATGGTCCAAGAGTTAGTCTCAGGATTAATAAAATAAGAGGTCCCGCTAAAGTGGACAGCAAGGTAGTCAGCGAGGGAGAACAGTTAAACATTGATTCATACCAGCTTTGTTGCATCTCTCTCCTTTCTCCCTTTTTCTAGTCCCTCTCGTATTTTGATGACTATTTCTCTTACAACCCCAGTATGGTCAGCTTATACCCAGCACTCCTCTCAAAGTGCGGCACACAGCCCCCTCCCGCTGTAAAAAGATAAGGTCTAATGTATTGGGGGTGACCCTACGTACCCAGTGCAATACATTCCAAATTGCCACAGACACCAACTGACTGCCATACATTTTGTGGGAATCAGTTGTTGTTTCTGCATTTAGAACAAGATACGAGTATTTCGTTTCAAGCTCTCAGCATCTAAGTGAAGCAATTTGTAGTTATTAAAAATTAGGTAAAATCCATAAGTACAAAGACTGCAGCTCATTTCTGTCCAGCCATCTGAAATAGAACTACTGATTTTCGGTGCTGGACAAACAAGACCTGAGTAATAAACGATCCAAAGAGGAGAAGTTAAAATAATTAACCGAATAATTGTATAAACTAACACAATGTATATATATATATATATAAGTCGTGATATACCTATACAAAAGTATAATTGAGGGTATGTGGAACTGTAACTGAGGGTACAAATAGTGGAATAGTGTTCAAAGGAAAATGGGTTAAGGAGAAAGTGAGTTTATCTGTGCTGGTATGAGAGATTCTGTAGATATTCAAGACCCAACTGGGCGCCTACCTGTGCAACATGGTGTAGGGAACTTGCTTTGACAGGGGGCTTGGACTCGATGATCTCTAGAGGTCCCTTCCAACCCCTACAATTCTGTGATTCTGTGAGAGTAATCCCCCTTCATTGTTCCCTCCCCCAGCAGGAACTTTTAGAGTGAGAGAGAGCCAGGGAAAGAGACTGCTGCTGTAAACAGGGAAGGGGGAGGTGGAGAGGATGGGGCAATGGAAGTGAGAATAGCCATCATGTGCAGAGATCTAGGAAACCTGAAATCCCAGTGTTAGCACTGGACACCTCTGGAGAGAAGGAGGCGAAAGTGAAATAGGATGTTAGTAGCTTATGTAATGATGAGAGTTTGGAAAATAAGAAAGTTTGGGACAGACACAGGCAGAAGAAAGAAGGACTGGCAAGGTATAAAAGGAATGTCAGGACGGAAGAGTGGTGAATGATATGAAAACTAACCAAAACAAAACTGATTGACGTACATATAGAAAAGGAACTGGGAATAAGAACAGCTCTTACTGTTGTGGTGTTAGAATAAGGCAGTAGGACCCAGACATCCCCTCATGGAGAGGCGAGGGGGGATGGGGTCTTGAACAGCCCAGGGTGGGCTCCTCCCCACTGGAAGGAAAGCAGTGTGCAAACTGCAATGGGAAATTGCATCGAGGAAAGCAGGATAAAGAGGTTCATTTTCTGGTGGATATTGATGCTTCTCAGAAGCTATTGCCCAACAGGAAAGGTTTCCTTTTTTGGATTAATTAAATATAAGCTAAGAAAACAAGTAGGAATACAGAAATTCTTGTATCTGCCAGGTTACTCTGGCAAGAAATTGAATAAAACTGGAGCTAAGAGTGCGATTATATTGACTGATTAAAAACTGTTACTCTGGCTTTAACACAAAGTGGCCAAAATATTGTGTCATGGTTTTGTAATGTTGCTGTCAATATTCCACATCATAACATTACGTGCAGTTTGGATCATTAGAAGCTTCATACTCCAGTTCCATGGAATAACAACATTCCGAATACTCATCTCTCAGAAGAAAACTACATATCCCAGAGGACTTCATGGCCAGAGATAAGTCACACGCAGAGGACATATTTATAATCTTGCTCGCAGGCTGGAGCTCTCTTTTTTGGGCTGGGGGCCCTACGGGGCAGCTGCACCCTGTCATTACCAAACATAAATCTAGGTAACCTGTGACAGATTTTGGTGGAGATGGCGGGCATAAGCTGCTGCTTTTTAGCTTTTGGAACAAATCTCTCTTTGCTCTCAGAGAGCTTTGTTAGGGGAGTGATATCTTTTCATAGCTGCTCACTGAGAGTGTGACCTTGAAAGTCCAGGCAAACTGTCAACATTCAGGAGTAGCTGTAAACTCTGAGCATTGCTGTCTTGCTTTTGTAAAGAAAACAATGGGATTTCTTTCTCTCCCAGAGCACAGCTAGCTAGCTTTGACTTTTACAGTGCCTGCCAGCTACTGCCAGCTATGAGTCTGCTCTTTATTTTAGGAGCACTGCATAGGGGATTCAAAGCCATCATGTTCTTTGAAACTTACTGGCCCTTCTTAATTTATTGATTTCTTGTTATAGAATATATGCATTATACAACCAAGTAAGGGCATTGATGGAGACACCTCCCTTGTACTTCTATGCAATGTGGTATGATGTGAATTTTGACACTTGCATCCCAGATGAAATAGTTAATTTTACAATGACTAATTTCACAATTGCTAATTTCACAGCAGCTAATTTTACAAACACCACGATGTTCAATCTGGTTTCCAGGCTGCCTTATCAGTTTGCCACACAGTTTTTGAAAACCGAGTTAGTGTTCATCCTTGTGTTCATACTCATGTTCATGTTATCATTATCAATATATATGAATGTACTTCTCTCCATTCGTTCTATGCGGAAGTCCCCTCCAAAACAAAAAATGCTGACTGGCAGGGAATATGGAAAGGTTTAGGAAAAATCTTAGAAGCGTGGGGACCCGCAGTGTCATGGGATTTCACTCTTGAACACCTGAGGGACCCTGAGAAATTGAGTATTTGAGTCAGAGATCTAAGGAGGTAAACCATACTTGGGGTTTGGTTTATGCTTACCGTGCTCTGTATAATACTACCCAAGAGAGAGAGTGTTTCCTATCTGAGGTTCAAGCCTCAAAAAAAAAATAAATCCCCAAGTCAACTCTGATCAGTCACAGAAGGCACCAGTAACAATATCAGTTGCCCCTGTGGAAGGAAGAAATGGAAACAGGTGTCCTTGTGTCTAGGATGAGAAGAAGGAGAAGCAGAGGAGGAGGCAGCAGAAGATCCAGGTAGGGGGTCTGGATTGGCACTGAGAAATGCAAAAAAAACTAAAAAACAAAAAAACTAAGAGGCATGAAGAAGAGAGTGATGAGGAGGAAATCTCTATTACCATTCATCAACCTCTGAAGATGGATGAATTCCAAGGCTCAAGAAAGGAGTTTACATGGCATCAAAATGAAGGTCTCTTGCCTTATTGATTCGCTGCTGGGACAACGGGGCCAATAGCCTGTCTCTAGCTGGTAATGAATCTCACCAACTAGGAAGCATTGCCAGAGACCCAGCTATCGACAGAGAGATTAGCAGATGTTTGGATGGAGCTGGCACCCTCTGGACTGTTAACAGCCGTGAGGGAAATGTAACCCTTCAAGAATGCTTTGAAGCCTCAGACTATTAAGTGGGATACCATTGAAAAAGGTATCCAGTACCTGAGGGAAATGACCGTGGTGGAAATGTTTCATAGTTTCGTGCGGGTTGGAAGGGACCTTAGAGATCATCGAATCCAGCCCCCGGGATTCGAGCCTCTGTGTAGCAGAGCGGCACTACTACCACTTGTTGGGCCACAGGGGGGATTCGAACTCCGGGCCCCAGTGTTGCAAGGCGGTGTCCTTAACCACTGCGCCACCAGGGCACACATGTTGTATGACCCTGATCCACAAGACCATGATCCTGAGAGAGTGAGGACCAAGCCTAGCATGTGGCAGAAACTCACAAGTACAGCACCAGAAAGATATGCACAGACACTGGCAACAACATTTGGAAGATCTGAGGAACAAGAGAGAAGACCCCGAGTTTTTGAACTGATTATGACACTTCAAAACTATGAAGAGCAGCTCCCCCCAGTACGCACCACAGTTTCTGCCATCTCACGAGTAGAAGACTGATAGATGAAATGCACAAGAAACTATTTACATCGACTAATTGTGTTGGTCGAGTAGTAGTATCAGAAACGACTGATGAAGGTCAGTCTCCATACGAGTCACCAGGTCTAGTGAAGGACCTGATCAAAATATTCCAATCCTACTCCTCACCTGTATCATCAAAAGTTTCAGCTATTAGACGCGTGTGCTTTCCAGCTCGAGCAAGGAACAACAGTAAGATTGCACCGCGTGTTTCCATGTGGTGCTACCTACGGGACCACAGAGAAGACATGAGGAAGTGGCACAACCAGCCTACTCCTGTACTACGAGCACGGGTGAGAGAACTACTAAACAGACCAACCACCAGTGGAGTTGCTCCATTCATCACAGGTAACCAATAGAAGAGCCCTGCCCTCAGTCTTGGCGGGGAGAGGGATAATAAGAGTTTATTGGACTGTGTGGATTAAATGGTCTGGCACATCAGAACCACAGAAATATAAGGCACTGGTGGATACTGGTGCACAGTGCACTCCAATGCCCTCGAGTCATGAAGGGACAGAATCAATCCATATTTCTGGAGTGATTGGGGGCTCTCAAGAACTGACTGTGTTGGAGGCCGAAATAAGCCTCACTGGTAAAAACTGGCAAAAGCATCCTATTGTGACTGGCCCGGGGACTCCATGTATACTTGGTATTGATTACCTCAGAAGGGGGCATATAAGGTTCCGAAGGGGTATTGATGGGCCTTTGGAATAGCTGCTGTAGATATGGACATTAAGAAGCTGTCTGTTTTGCCTGACCTGTCAGAGGACCCGTCTGTTGTGGGGCTGCTACAAGTAAAAGAGCAGCAGGTACCAATTGCTACAAAGACAGTGCACAGATGGCAGTACCACACTAACAGGGATTCCTTGCTCCCCATTCATGATTTGACTCGCCAGCTGGAGAATCAGGGAGTGATCAGCAAAACTCACTCACCATTGCCACCATTGACATTGCTAATGCCTTCTTCTCCATTCCTTTGGCTGCAGAATGTCGTCTGTTGGGGAACTAAGCTGTCTTTGCAAGGATTTATGAGTGCATACAATAGTTCTGAGTAGATGGAGTGTTCTAGAAGAGCTGAGTAAGGCCTGCAGATTAAGAGTTAGTGGGTGGGGGGTTTAGTTAGGTGTGTGTAGAGGCTCTCTCGCGTGCATCGGGCTTTGTGTAGAGGGTGTACGTGTCTGCACAGGATTTAGGATGGTATATAAGGAGTGTGACGCAGCAAAAAAATGAGAGAAGACATCATGGCATCCATGTTTGTGTCTCTCCCCCGGAAAGTCAAGGTCCTGGGATAAGTCAGGTTAATTTGCAGATACGTCAGTAGGCCACAGTTTGCCTTCACCTGGAGGGGCATTCAGTATACTTGGAACTGTTTGCCCCAGGGGTGCATACACAGCCCAACCATTTGCCATAGGTTGGTCCAAACTGTACTGGAACAGGGTGGTGCTCCTGAACACCTGAAGTACATTAATGACATTGTTGTGAGGGGCGATACAGCTGATGACGTTTTCACAAAAGGAGAGCAAATAATCCAAATTCTTTTACAAGCTATTAAGCAAAGCAAAAGGCCTGCCCAGGAAATTCAGTTCCTAGGTATAAAGTAGCAGGATGGACATAGTCACATCCCAACTGATGTGATCGAAAAACTCACTGCCATGTCTACATCAACTAGCAAGAATGAGGCACAGTCTTTCCTGGGTGTAGTAGGCTTTTGGAGGATGCACGTTCCAAACTACAGCCCTACACCTTTATCAGGTAACACAGAAGAAGATTAGTTTTGGATAGGGCCCTGAACAGCAGAAGGCTTTTGAGCAGATTAAACAAGAGGTACCCTGTGCCGTGGCCGTGGGGCCAGTACAGATGGGACAGGATGTAAAGAACATCCTCTACACTGCTGCTGGAGAGAAAGGTCCCACTCGAAGTTTGTGGCAAAGAGCCTCAGGAGAGACCTGAGGCTGACCCCTGGGATTTTGGAGTTGAGCATACAAGGAGTCCGAAGAGTGCTACACTCCAACTGAGAAGGAGATCTTAGTGTGTATGAGGGGATTCAGGCCTCTTCCGAAGAAGTTGGTACTGAAACACAGCTCCTTCTGGCACCTCGACTGTCAGTGCTGAACTGGATGTACAAAGGAGAGGTTCCCTCCACCCATCGTGCTACTGATGCCACCTGGAGCAAGTGGATTGTGATGATTACACAACGAGCTCAGATGGCGAACCTCAGCCTTCCAGGGATCCTAGAGGTGATCATGGACTGGCCTGAAGGTAAAAAGTTTGGAACATCAGCAGCAGAAGAGGTGTCATAGTATCATAGTATCATAGTCTCGTGCGGGTTGGAAGGGACCTTAGAGATCATCGAGTCCAACCCCCCAGGATTCGAGCCTCCTGTGTAGCAGAGTGGCACTTCTACCACTTGCGCCACAGGGGGGATTCACGTGCTAAAGAGGCCCCACCATACAACGAGCTTCCAGAAAATGAAAAGAAATATGCCCTGTTCTCTGATGGATCATGTCACATCGTAGGGAAGCATCGCAAATGGAGCCCCACACAACAGGTTGCAGAGGCTACTGAAGGTAAAGGAGAATCAAGTCAGTTTGCAGAGGTAAAGGCTGTCCAGCTGGCCTTAGATGTTGCTGAATGGGAGAGGTGGCCAATGCTTTATCTTTATACTGACTCATGGATGGTGGTAAATGCCTCATGGGGGTGCTTACAGCAGTAGGAAAAAAGTAACTGGCAACGGAGGGGTAAACCTATCTGGGCTGCTGGACTGTGGAAAGACATTGAAACCCGAAGGTACGGTTGTAAAGGTGCGTCATGTGGATGCACACGTGCCCAAGAGTCGGGCTACGGAAGGACAACAGAACAACCATCAGGCAGATTGAGCTGCCAGAATTGAGGTTTCTCAAATTGACTTGGACTGGCAGAATAAGGGTGAGTTATTTCTAGCTCGATGGGCTCATGAGACCTCGGGCCATCGGGGAAGAGATGTGACATATAAGTGGGCCGGAGACCGAGGGGTGGACTTAACTATGGACACTATTGCGCAGGTTACTCATGACTGTGAAACACGTGCCGTAATTAAACAAGCCAAGAGGTGAAACTTCTCTGTGGGCAAGGAAAATGGCAGAAGGTTAAATACAGGGAGGAGTGGCAGGTTGATTATATCACCTTGCCACCATCTCACAATTGAATAGTGAAAAAAGACCGCATAGTAGATGAAAAGGGAACACTTTGCTACAGAAAGGGAAAGGGGGACTCACTAAGGCAAAGGGTAGTTACAGATAGATAGTTTATGTTACAGGGGGGCAGAGAGGGGGAATTGCAGACACTAATTTTGAGAAAACAAGGAGATGAAGGCCATGAAGAGAAGGGTGGAAGAGCCCCAGAACAGTGTGGTGATTAGATGTCCACAGAGCAAGCTGGAATGAGTTTGGGGGGTGCCCCTCCCGCAGGGTCGAAAGTTTACAGCGAGGAAGATGATGAGCCTTCATCCCACAACCACCCCCACAACTCAGTACACATACGCAAGGGGGGAGGGACTGCATGCTAATGGGGTCTCATGAATATAATTAATATGTATCCAAATTCCTGCAAACTATTGATTATGTATTAGTTCAGCCTATATCTGTTGCACATTTTGTCCTAACGGTGTGCAAGTAAGGTGAAGCTATCCCCCATGCACCAGGGTGTATGCGCATCACTCATTAAACATACCTGCTTTATAACTGCTTCGTGGTTATGGAGTTGGATTACGCAAGTCACAATGGCAAGTATTATGTGCTTACCATGGTGAAAGCAAACACTGGGTGGCTTGACACATACACAGTACCCATACTACCACCTGAAACACCGCACTGAATCTTGAGAAGCAAGTCCTATGGTGACATGGCACCCAAGAAAGATATGAATCTGAAAATGAGACACAATTCAAACATTTCCTTATAAAAACAGTGGGTTTATCATATCCCCTACAGTGACCAGCTTCTGGTAAAATTGAACAATGGGTTGTTGAAAGCTATGTTGAAAGCAATAGATGGTAGAACACTGAAGCACTGGGAGAAGCATTGGGCAGAAGCCACTTGGTTGGTCAGTATGAGAAGATCTGTCAATCATGAGGGTCCTAGCCAATCCAGCTCCCTGCACAATGTAGAGAGAGATAAGATCCCTGTAGTACATGTAAAGAACATGTTGGGAAAAGCTGTTTGGGTCCTTCCAGCCTCTGGAAAGGGCAAACCACTTGGTGAAATTTTTTTTTGCCCAGGGACCTGGGAGCAAAATTGGTGGGTGATGCAGAAAGATGGGCATGTTCAATATGTACCACAAAGGAATTTGATGTTGGGGCAGTGCAGTCAGTAATTCTATGTATATAGATGTAAATAGACCTGTGTGTGTCATACATTTTAATTTTTGTTTATTTATATGTATTTTAAGCATATTATAGCGATGTAGAATAAGAGATGGAATGGCATGGTTTGGTAATATTTTTTCTATTGGTATTTCTCATCATATCATCGTGTGGAGCACAGAGAAGAACTACACATCCCAGAGGACCTCAGTTTCAATTAGACTGTATTATATTGTGTAATCTTGCATCCCGACATCATAGTTAGTAAGGTAAGTCTTCCTCCTTAGATCGTTGCTGCTGCTCTGTTTGTTTCCCTGAGCCAGTTCCCATCTCCCTACCCCTTTTCCCTTCCCATTTTTGGGGGGCGGGGAGCCCAAAGCCCTGCTAGCCCCCTGTCATAGACATAGATTCATCTAGATAACACCGTGAAACTCTCCTGTGTGGATGCTCTGAGGCATCTTGAATTCTGAACTCCCTTTGAAGCTCTTACCACACTCAGGTCACTTTAAGGGTCTCTTTTCCATGTGCATGCTCTGATGCAGCATCAGCTTAGAACACCTTTTAAAGCTCTTCCCACACTCCGAACACTTAGAGGGTTTCTCTCCTTTGTGGATGCACTGGTGGCGCTTTAATACAAAACTCCATCTGAAACTTTTCCCACACTCAGGACATTTAAAGGCTTTGTCTCCCGAGTGGACATTCTGGTGCTGCTTCAATTCAGAGCTCCTTCTGAAGCTTTTCCCACACTCAGGACACGTATAGGGTTTCTCTCCTGTATGGATGCGCTGGTGACACTTCAAAACAGACTTGCTGATGAAGCTCTTCCCACACTCAAGGCACTTATATGGTCTCTCTCCTGTGTGGACGCGATGGTGGCAAGTGAGTTTGGAACTGCTTTTGAAGCTCTTCCCACACTCAGTGCACTTATATGGTCTCTCTCCTGTGTGGACGCGATGGTGGCAAGTGAGTTTGGAACTGCTTTTGAAGCTCTTCCCACACTCAGTGCACTTATATGGTCGCTCTCCTGTGTGGACAAGTTGGTGCCTTTTGAGTTTATAACTATCTTTGAAGTTCTTCCCACACTCTGTGCACTTATATGGTCGCTCTCCTGTGTGGACACGTTGGTTCCTTTTGAGTTTATAACTATCTTTGAAGTTCTTCCCGCACTCAGCACACTTGTACAGTCTCTCTCTTCTGTGGATACACTGCTGGGAAGTGAGGCTCCCAGTGTCCGTGAAATTGGGGTGGACTCTCCTTTTCATGCTCTCTGCAGAATCACAGAACTCGTAATGCCTCTTTGCTGAGTGCATGCACTGGTGGTTAGTGATGCTGGAATCTGTTTTAAAGCTTTTCTCACACTCAGTGCACGGATTCTGCTTTTTCATCCAGCACGCATCCTTGCTCCTGGTTTCCTCAGGCTGCTTTGGACCTATGGTGAAGTCCACTGGGTTCCTCAATGTCATTCCCAGACACGTTCCCAGGGGCTTCTTGATGTGCTCACCCGGACCTTGCTGCAGGCCTTCATGGGCATCCCTTCTGATTTCTTCCGCAAACATGTGACCCCACTGTCTATCTGCTACACAACTTCTCTGCAGAACCTCCTTTGCATTTTTGATCCCATCAGCTGCTGGATGACAGAGAAAATGCAGCAATAGCACACAGTGCCCAAAATAAAACAAAGGCAGAGAAGGCTCTTACAGCCCCAACATTCCCCTTCCCTCCACCATCTCACCTGGGATGAGGTCTCCTGGCATGGCCTCAGGGCTAAGCACTTCTGGGATCCAGGGGCCTTCCCCACTTTCAAGCAGGGAGATCACCACGGGCTTGGGGCCTGGAAATGGAGCTTCAGGGAGAGAAACAGGGAACAAGAGAGCATTTCCCTCATTCTGGCACAGTGCCTGTTCAACAGATCCACTCTGTCTCCCTCCCCATGGACAAACCACCCCTTGGGCCTGAATGTTGGAGCAAAGAATGATTTGACATCTGAACATTATGAAGGGATATTTTTTTTATATGTTCGACAGGTCATCAGCACCACTGTGTCCCTCCCCATGGAGAAAACAACATTTGGGTCTGAATGACACCGTGCCTACAGCTTCCCTTAGAGCAAAGAATCTCAGAACATTGTGAAGGGATATTTTTTCTTTCAAATTAACTTTAAAACAGATTACTTATTTTCTTACAATCTACCAGAGGTCAAGGCATCAAAATGTTGACGGCAATTGCATGGAAAATCCTCAATTCTATAGCAGTAACCAGGGAATCATCTGTGAGTTGGAGCTGGTGGCACCATGCAACACACAACACAAGGGCTGGTTTTCTCCCTCCTGGCTGATACCTGCTTGCCAGCACTGAATCTGCAGCTTTGATCAGAGTGCCGTGCATACTAATCCCTTCTGAAACTCATGCTTCTCAGTATCTCCTTTCCTGCTGGCACTGCTGTGTTAGTCAATATGTAGCTTCATGACAATTATTCAAGGCCCAGCTTGCAGAGGCTCATTCTGCACAGCCAAAGGTGCCCTAACGAGGAGGAAAGGCAGACAAGCTCTCACCCAGCGAGGCCACGCACTGGTACGTCTCTAGCATCACGTCCCGGTAGAGCGCTCGCTGCGCAGGGTCCAGCAGCGCCCACTCCTCCCTGCTGAAATACACGGCCACCTCCTCAAAGCTCACGGGCTCCTGCAAGCAAAGAAGCACCTTGCTGGGAACAGCCAAGGCCCAGGAAAACAGTTCACACAGGACAGATCCTCCCATCCCAGCTGCTTCCCTGTCCCCTGCACACACACGCTGGCTGAGAGCACCTCCCTCTTCCCCTGCATTCACATCCCTGGCCCTTTGGTCTCTCCTGCCTGCTTCCCCAACCCCTACCTCAGCTGGATGTGCTGCGGCCATTTGCTGCTCTCCTGCAGGCTGGGATGATCACGGCTGGAAGGCAGAAGTTGAACTGGAGCCTGCAGGGAGAAGAGAAATGGCAGGGGAGCTGTGAGGGAATGCAGCAGTCCCAGTCCCAGCTCAGCCCTTCTGCAGGGCACAGCCTCGGCTTACAGAGGAAGACAATAAGCTGCAGCACAACAAACAGCCTAGCTGAGAGAGATAAACTGCCACAAAGCTGTTTCATACTGGGAGGCTGATGCAACTGTTAGCAGACACTTAGTTCAACAGCTGAGACTGAGCTGGGGACTTAAGACAAAGCAAGGCATGGAGGCAGCCATCTTACCCCAAAACAGGGAGCAGCACAAGTGCCCCTCCAGCTCTGCTGCACAGCAGCAGGCTGCACTACAGGACCTGCCCTCAAGCAGGGCTCTCTGCAGCTCACACCTGCACAGAGATCCCTTGCAGCTTGACATCAAGACTCCTCCTCAGTACAGATCTTCTCTAAGACAGCCGTGGTCACTTTGGAGCTTTCATGTGCTCTATAAGGCTCTGCCTTAGAGGGACCATTTGATTCCTTCCACACAAAGCCTTGAGCAAGTTTGGGACTTGGAGAGGATCCAGCCACATCCTAGCTCCTTACCTCTGTGGTCTGAAGACATGAGAAAGAAAGGGGAAGTACTCTGAGCCTCGTGACTCAATGGGATGGCCTCCTGTAGCTGTGCGTGTAACCCTACCCTCTATGCAGTAAATAACCAAGTGTATCCAGTCACCTCAGAAGGGGAGTTTTATTGGAGGTCTGAGTGGAGAAGAAAGTTGAGGACATACAACAAGGACAGTCTGTGCCAACTGGGGATCTTTTGACTGACTGCAAGCACGTCTAAATGGGATGGCTACCCAGGAAAGTGCTGTAAAAATACTGTTAGAAAATGGTATGGCCATCCAACCATCCAGCAGGAGGTGCAGAAAAGCACCTGGTTCATGGAAGAACACTGTGAATGCAGTCCCCAACACACAAACACAGCGAGCCTCAGCACAGATGGCAGCTGCCAGCAGAGCAGCCTGCTAGAGCACTGCCTCTACAGATCCGTGAGGGGAACACCTGGTGGCAAACAGATTAAATCCTCTGGCAGATGTCTGTACATCCTCTCAGGAGTGGAAGTAGCCTTGGGCTTGCTGAAATCAACCAAGCCCTCATAAAAGGGTTTGGAAAAGTACTTTGTGAAGGAAAATGATGTAGTTCTCAAAACCACCTGCTGCTGATGTTACCTAAAAGTGATGAGGGCTCACATTCCTTGTGTAAGGAAATGCAAAATGGCGAGGAATCAACTGGATCATACACACTTCTCAACTAAACAGGATGACTTCCTTAAACACATTAATAAATCAACAAAACATCCAACCATACGGAGAATATTTTTCCATCTCCTGAGAAGAGAGAGTATCTGACAGCATTGCAGCCAGACCAGCCTGTGATGGTCACAACCACAACCAGCCGATGCTGTGCTGGGAATTTTAACCGAACCAGGAAGGAAACTTACCAAATAGTAGCAGTGCTAAACAGAACAATAATGGCATCTTGGACTTATCCCTCTTTGTGATGCCAAAGACAATGCACAACACACCAGGAAACACTCCAGCAATAACAGATGAAAGGCCATAAAACTGCAGTACACAGACTGCACTCAATAGCAGGGAACGCTCTCAGCAGCGCCTGCCCTTTGCAGAAGGCAGATGGGCTGTGCTTTAATGACCTGCTGCTGCTAGGCCGTGTTCTCAACGCGTGCTCCAGTCAGCCCACAGGCTGCCAGCTTCTCATCGTCTGTTCCAGAGCCCAGTGCCGGAGCTGCTGCAGATGCTGAACGTGCTCAGGGCCCGCAGCTGTGTGCTCAAGGCATCTGCAGCTGCCGGGACAGACTCAACAAAAGCCTTGCCAGGGCTTTGCACAACCCCAGCTGAGGCATCAGGCAAGCGCTCAGCAAACAAAAGGTAACGCCATTTCAAGGGTCGCTAGAAGCACGTGTTGCCCGCAGGGTCCCCGAAAGGAAGCTGGGAACTGCCGGGGAGGAGAAGCAGGGGGAGTGGAAATTCCCTCTTGGGTGCTTCACATTAAGACACTCCAAAGGAGGCACCGGGGAGTTTAAAGCTTCCATCAATCCACTCGTGCACAGCTGCAGAGCGAGGCCGTCTCGTGTCTCCCATGACCCAGAGGAAGAACTGCAGTCCCAGCTGCGCTGTGTTACAGAGATCCAACCGGGCAGCAGAGCACGCTGACCTCCTCTGCTCCCTTCCTCACTGTCCCAGCTCCCAGCCCGTTCCCGTGCCCCTCGGAGCCCAGCCCGGGCTGCATAAACTGCTGCCCTGGTTGCAGCCCGTCTGGGCCAGCAAACCTGCTGCGCTGAGCGGGAGCTGGAGCCGGGACCAGGGTCCCGCCTGGGGTACGGCAGTGCGGGTTCCGCCCCGTCCGGGGCCGCTCCCCGCTCCTCTCCCGGTGCTGCTGGCAGGGGCAGGAAGCGTGCGCTCCTCTGCACGAGCCACGAAGGGCACCTACCTTGGGTGCGGAGCAGGCTGCTCCCAGCTCTGGTGCAGGTAGCCGGGCTCCTCGGAGTCGCGTAGAGCAGAGGATGCCGAGTGCCCTCAGCCCGGAGCTGGCCGCAGGACGGCCTTGGTGCACCTCCTGCCACCGCGGTGCTGCCCGGATGGCTTCCAGACAGGCTCTCGCTTCTTCCGCACGGGCTCAGGAAGGCAGGAATTCCCACAACGAACACGCCCGGAGCTCGTTCTCAAGGCACATCTGCCCTCGGGGGAGGGCGATGGGAGGGGTGTAGGGGAGAACGGTTTGAGGGAGGGAGGAATGGGGGCTGTGTTTTGTTACGCTAATGAAGCATCGCATTCTGCCGGCTCTCTTTGCTTCCTTTGGTGGGGACATTCGCACACCCTTGTGGTCAGACATCCCTCCCTTGCTGTCCTGGCGTTCCTGTTACTCCTAACCCCCACGAGTATGTCCCAGCATGAGGTAATCTCCGGTACAGCACCAGGGGACATTGTGTGTTGAACAGAACTCTTGCAATGGAACCGAGCTGTGGGTAGCAGCTTTACCCAAAAGCTGCGGTAAGAATACGACTATCCCCAGATCCTTGTCTAAGGGTCCTAATAAGTCTTCTGTGAAGCAATACTATGGAGTTCTGTGTGGGTTTTTGGTCCGTATGGTTGTCTGCTATAGATTCCCGTGTCAAAACCGTGTCAAAACCATCAAATCTTGTGATTTAAATAAAGGGATAGCTTTATTCAATTAAGGAAGGTGGTAAAGTGAGCAAAACAGAGCTGGGTGCTGAGGGGAGTCTGTACTCCACCAGGGTGGCAATTTGAACAAAGGTTCTACATTTGTACAGTTGTTATCTCTTTTATATATTCCAGTCATTCTTGTGGCTGTGCAGGTTATTGCTGGGGTCGTAGAGTGTTGTGGGGATGAAAGTCAGCAGTCTTTTCCTATATCTTTGGTTATTTTCTAGCAGCTTATGTGCCCTGGCAATGTGTAGTTTGCAGTGCTTGCTGCTTCTTAGTTTCCCTGCTTTACAACACGATCTACATTTTACAACACTGTTTACATTCCAGGACTCCTGAGAAAGCACCACTGAGTTTCATTTGACTAACAAACTTAACCCTTACCTATCACAATCTCCATTTTTCTATTTAATCCTGATTTTGTTCATTAAATCGTTTTACTGCTTCTTTAGCCCTCTGGAGGGTAGATTCATCCTCTTCCTTGCTACTGATACGTTCATATTCTTTTCTTACTAACATTAAATAGGCTGTTTCTAACCGACCCTTAACAATGGCAATAAGTGTATTGAACAGAAATGGTCCAAGAGTTAGTCTCAGGATTAATAAAATAAGAGGTCCCGCTAAAGTGGACAGCAAGGTAGTCAGCGAGGGAGAACAGTTAAACATTGATTCATACCAGCTTTGTTGCATCTCTCTCCTTTCTCCCTTTTTCTAGTCCCTCTCGTATTTTGATGACTATTTCTCTTACAACCCCAGTATGGTCAGCTTATACCCAGCACTCCTCTCAAAGTGCGGTACACATCCCCCTCCCGCTGTAAAAAGATAAGGTCTAATGTATTGGGGTTGACCCTACGTACCCAGTGCAATACATTCCAAATTGCCACAGATACCAACTGACTGCCGTACATTTTGTGGGAATCAAGTGTTGTTTCTGCATTTAGAACAAGATACGAATATTTCGTTTAAAGCTCTCAGCATCTAAGTGAAGCAATTTGTAGTTATTAAAAATTAGATTAAAGTCATACGTACAAAGACTGCAGCTCATTTCTGTCCAGCCATCTGAAATAGAACTACTGATTTTTGGTGCTGGACAAACAAGACCTGAGTAATAAAGGATCCAAAGAGGAGAAGTTAAAATAATTAACTGTATAACAGTATAAACTAACACAATGTGTATATATATATATATATAAGTTGTGATATACCTATACAAAAGTATAATTGAGGGTATGTGGAATTGTAACTGAGGGTACAAATAGTGGAATAGTGTTCAAAGGAAAATGGGTTAAGGAGAAAGTGAGTTTATCTGCGCTGGTATGAGAGATTCTGTAGATATTCAAGACCCATCTGGGCGCCTACCTGTGCAACATGGTATAGGGAACTTGCTTTGACAGGGGGTTTGGACTCGATGATCTCTAGAGGTCCCTTCCAACCCCTACAATTCTGTGATTCTGTGAGAGTAATCCCCCTTCATTGTTCCCTCCCCCAGCAGGAACTTTTAAAGTGAGAGAGAGCCAGGGAAAGAGACTGCTGCTGTAAACAGCGAAGGGGGAGGTGGAGAGGACAGGGCAATGGAAGTGAGAATAGCCATCATGTGCAGAGATCTAGGAAACCTGAAATCCCAGTGTTAGCACTGGACACCTCTGGAGAGAAGGAGGCGAAAGTGAAATAGGATGTTAGTAGCTTATGTAATGATGAGAGTTTGGAAAATAAGAAAGTTTGGGACAGACACAGGCAGAAGAAAGAAGGACTGGCAAGGTATAAAAGGAATGTCAGGACGGAAGAGTGGTGAATGATATGAAAACTAACCAAAACAAAACTGATTGACGTACATATAAAAAAGGAACTGGGAATAAGAACAGCTCTTACTGTTGTGGTGTTAGAATAAGGCAGTAGGACCCAGACATCCCCTCATGGAGAGGCGAGGGGGGATGGGGTCTTGAACAGCCCAGGGTGGGCTCCTCCCCACTGGAAGGAAAGCAGTGTGCAAACTGCAATGGGAAATTGCATCGAGGAAAGCAGGATAAAGAGGTTCATTTTCTGGTGGATATTGATGCTTCTTAGAAGTTATTGCCCAACAAGAAAAGGTTTCCTTTTTTGGACTAATTAAATATAAGCTAAGAAAACAAGTAGGAATACAGAAATTCTTGTACCTGCCAGGTTACTCTGGCAAGAAATTGAATAAAACTGGAGCTAAGAGTGCGACGATATTGACTGATTAAAAACTGTAACTCTGGCTTTAACACAAACTGGGCAAAACATTGTGTCATGGTTTTGTAATGTTGCTGTCAATATTCCACATCATAACATTATGTGCAGTTTGGATCATTAGAAGCTTCATACTCCAGTTCCATGTAATAACAACATTCCGAATACTCATCTCTCAGAAGAAAACTACATATCCCAGAGGACTTCATGGCCAGAGATAAGTCACACGCAGAGGACATATTTATAATCTTGCTCCCAGGCTGGAGCTCTCTTTTTTGGGCTGGGGGCCCTACGGGGCAACTGCACCCTGTCATTACCAAACATAAATCTAGGTAACCTGTGACAGATTTTGGTGGAGATGGCGGGCATAAGCTGCTGCTTTTTAGCTTTTAGAACAAATCTCTCTTTGCTCTCAGAGAGCTTTGTTAGGGGAGTGATATCTTTTTGTAGCTGCTCACTGAGAGTGTGACCTTGAAAGTCCAGGCAAACTGTCAACATTCAGGAGTAGTTGTAAACTCTGAGCATTGCTGTCTTGCTTTTGTAAAGAAAACAAAGGGATTTCTTTCTCTCCCAGAGCACAGCTAGCTAGCTCTGACTTTTACAGCGCCTGCCAGCTACTGCCAGCTATGAGTCTGCTCTTTATTTTAGGAGCACTGCATAGGGGATTCAAAGCCATCATGTTCTTTGGAACTTACTGGCCCTTCTTAATTTATTGATTTCTTGTTATAGAATATATGCATTATACAACCAAGTAAGGGCATTGATGGAGACACCTGCCTGCTACTTCTATGCAATGTGGTATGATGTGAATTTTGACACTTGCATCCCAGATGAAATAGTTAATTTTACAATGACTAATTTCACAATTGCTAATTTCACAGCAGCTAATTTTACAAACACCACGATGTTCAATCCGGTTTAGGCTGCCTTATCAGATTGCCGCACAGTTTTTGAAAACCGAGTTAGTGTTCATACTCGTGTTCATACTCATGTTCACGTCATGCGTCATGTTCACGTTCTATGCGGAAGTCCCCTCCAAAACCAGAAAATGCTGACTGGCAGGGAATATGGAAAGGTTTAGGAAAAATCTTAGAAGCGTGGGGACCGGCAATGTCATGTGATTTCACTCTTGAACACCTGAGGGACCCTGAGAAATTGAGTATTTGAGTCAGAGATCTAAGGAGGTAAACCATACTTGGGGTTTGGTTTATGCTTACTGTACTCTGTATAATACTACCCAAGAGAGAGAGAGTTTCCTATCTGAGGTTCAAGCCTCAAAAAAAAAAATAAATCCCCAAGTCAACTCTGATCAGTCACAGAAGGCACCAGTAACAATATCAGTTGCCCCTGTGGAAGGAAGAAATGGAAACAGGTGTCCTTGTGTCTAGGATGAGAAGAAGGAGAAGCAGAGGAGGAGGCAGCAGAAGATCCAGGTAGGGGGTCTGGATTGGCATTGAGAAATGCAAAAAAACAAAACAAAACAAAACAAAACAAAAAAAAACTAAGAGGCACGAAGAAGAGAGTGATGAGGAGGAAATCTCTATTACCATTCATCAACCTCTGAAGATGGATGAATTCCAAGGCTCAAGAAAGGAGTTTACATGGCATCAAAATGAAGGTCTCTTGCCTTATTGATTCGCTGCTGGGACAACGGGGCCAACAGCCTGTCTCTAGCTGGTAATGAATCTCACCAACTAGGAAGCATTGCCAGAGACCCAGCTATCGACAGAGAGATTAGCAGATGTTTGGATGGAGCTGGCACCCTCTGGACTGTTAACAGCCGTGAGGGAAATGTAACCCTTCAAGGATGCTTTGAAGCCTCAGACTATTAAATGGGATAACATTGAAAAAGGTATCCAGTACCTGAGGGAAATGACCGTGGTGGAAATGTTGTATGACCCTGATCCACAAGACCGTGATCCTGAGAGAGTGAGGACCAAGCCTAGCATGTGGCAGAAACTCACAAGTACAGCACCAGAAAGATATGCACACACACTGGCAACAACATTTGGAAGATCTGAGGAACAAGAGAGAAGACCCCGAGTTTTTGAACTGATTATGACACTTCAAAACTATGAAGAGCAGCTCCCCCCAGTACGCACCGCAGTTTCTGCCATCTCACGAGTAGAAGACTGATAGATGAAATGCACAAGAAACTATTTCCATCGACTAATTGTGATGGTTGAGTAGTAGTATCAGAAACGACTGATGAAGGTCAGTCTCCATACAGGTCACCACGTCTAGTGAAGGACCTGATCAAAATATTCCAATCCTACTCCACACCTGTATCATCAAAAGTTTCAGCTATTAGACGCGTGTGCTTTCCAGCTCGAGCAAGGAACAACAGTAAGATTGCACCGCGTGTTTCCATGTGGTGCTACCTACGGGACCACAGAGAAGACATGAGGAAGTGGCACAACCAACCTACTCCTCTACTACGAGCACGGGTGAGAGAACTACAAAACAGGCCAACCACCAGTGGAGTTGCTCCATTCATCACAGGTAACCAATAGAGGGGCCCTGCCCTCAGTCTTGGCGGGGAGAGGGATAATAAGAGTTTATTGGACTGTGTGGATTAAATGGTCTGGCACAACAGAACCACAGAACCACTGCTGGATACCAGTGCAAAGTGCACTCTAATGCCCTCGAATCGCAAAGGGACAGAATCAATCCATATTTCTGGAGTGACTGGGGGCTCTCAAGAATTGACTGTGTTGGAGGCTGAAATAAGCCTCACTGGTAAAGACTGGCAAAAACATCCTATTGTGACTGGCCCAGTGGCTCCGTGTGTACTTGGTATTGATTACCTCAGAAGGATCCGAAGGGGTATTGATGGGCCTTTGGAATAGCTGCTGTAGACATGGACAACATTAAGCAGCTGTCTGTTTTGCCTGGCCTGTCAGAGGACCCGTCTGTTGTGGGGCTGCTACGAGTAAAAGATCAGCAGGTACCGATTGCTACAAAGACAGTGCACAGACGGCAGTATCGCACCAACAGGGATTCCTTGCTCCCCATTCATGATTTGACTCGCCAGCTGGAGAATCAGGGAGTGATCAGCAAAACTCACTCACCTTTTAACAGCCCCATATGGCCAGTGCGTAAAGCCAGTGGAGAATGAAGGCTGAGGGTAGACTACCGTGGCCTGAATGAGGTCACACCCGCACTGAGTGCTGCTGTGCGGGACATGTTGGAACTCCAGTACGAGCTGGAGTCAAAAGCAGCCAAATGGTATGCCACCATTGACACTGCTAATGCCTTCTTCTCCATTCCTTTGGCTGCAGAATGTCGGCTGTTGGGGTACTAAGCTGTCTTTGCAAGGATTTATGAGTGCATACAGTAGTTCTGAGTAGATGGAGTGTTCTAGAACATCTGAGTAAGGCCTGCAGATTAAGAGTTAGTGGGTGGGGGGTTTAGTTAGGTGTGTGTAGAGGCTCTCTCGCGTGCATCGGGTTTTGTGTAGAGGGTGTACGTGTCTGCACAGGATGTAGGATGGTATATAAGGAGTGTGACGCAGCGAAAAAATGAGAGAAGACATCATGGCATCCATGTTTGTGTCTCTCCCCCGGAAAGTCAAGGTCCTGGGATAAGTCAGGTTAATTTGCAGATACGTCAGTAGGCCACAGTTTGCCTTCACCTGGAGGGGCATTCAGTATACTTGGAACCGTTTGCCCCAGGGGTGGATACACAGCCCAACCATTTGCCATAGGTTGGTCCAAACTGTACTGGAACAGGATGGTGCTCCTGAACACCTGAAGTACATTAATGACATTGTTGTGAGGGGCGATACAGCAGAGGACGTTTTCACAAAAGGAGAGCAAATAATCCAAATTCTTTTACAAGCTATTAAGCAAAGCAAAGGGCCTGCCCAGGAAATTCAGTTCCTAGGTATAAAGTAGCAGGATGGACATAGTCACATCCCAACTGATGTGATCGAAAAACTCACTGCCATGTCTACATCAACTAGCAAGAATGAGGCACAGTCTTTCCTGGGTGTAGTAGGCTTTTGGAGGATGCACGTTCCAAACTACAGCCCTACACCTTTATCAGGTAACACAGAAGAAGATTAGTTTTGGATAGGGCCCTGAACAGCAGAAGGCTTTTGAGCAGATTAAACAAGAGGTACCCTGTGCCGTGGCCGTGGGGCCAGTACAGATGGGACAGGATGTAAAGAACATCCTCTACACTGCTGCTGGAGAGAAAGGTCCCACTCGAAGTTTGTGGCAAAGAGCCTCAGGAGAGACCTGAGGCTGACCCCTGGGATTTTGGAGTTGAGCATATAAGGGGTCTGAAGAGTGCTACACTCCAACTGAGAAGGAGATCTTAGCTGTGTATGAGGGGATTCAGGCTGCTTCCGAAGTAGTTGGTACTGAAACACAGCTCCTTCTGGGACCTCGACTGTCAGTGCTGAACTGACAGTAAAGGCTGTCCAGCTGGCCTTAGATGTTGCTGAATGGGAGAGGTGGCCAGTGTTGTATCTTTATACTGACTCGTGGATGGTGGCAAATGACTTATGGGGGTGCTTACAGCATCGGGAGCAAAAGAACTGGCAGCGGAGGGGAAAACCTAGTTGGGCTGCTGGACTGTGGAAAGGCACTGCTTCCCAAATAAAGAATATGGTTATAAAGGTGCACCATGTGGATGCGCATTTGCCCAAGATTCGGGCTACTGAAGAACAACAAAACAACCATCAGGTCTATTAAGCTGCCAGAACTGAGGTGGCTCAAATAGACTTGGACTGGCAGAATAAGGGTGAATTATTTCTACCTCAATGGGCCCATGAGACCTTGGGCCATCAGGGAAGAGATGTGACATATAAGTGGGCCGGAGACTGAGGGGTGGACTTAACTATGGATGCTATTGCGCATGTTATTCGTGACTGTGAATCATGCCATAATTAAAGAAGACAGGAGGATGAAACCTCTCTGAGAGGAAGGACGATGGCAGAAGGTTAAATACTGGGAGGAGTGGCAGGTTGATTATATCACCTTGCCACCATCTCACAATTCTAAGTGTTATGTGCTTACCATGGTGAAGGCAACCACTGGGTGGGTTGACACATACACAGTACCCATACTACCACCTGAAACACCATACTGAGTCTAGAGAAGCAAGTCCTGTGGCAACATGGCACCCCAAGAGGATCTGAGTCTGATAATGGGACACATTTCAAACATTCCCTTATAAATACAGTGGGTTTATCAAATTCCCTACCATGCACCAGCTTCTGGTAAAATTGAACGATACAATGGGTTGTAGAAAACTATGCTGAAAGCAATGGATGGTGGAACACTGAAGCACTAGGAGAAGCATTGGTCAGAAGCCACTTGGTTTGTCAATACTAGAGGATTTAATTGTTAATTGTGATGATCCTAGCCAATCCAGCCCCCTGCATACTGTAGAGAGAGATAAGATCCCTGTAGTACATGTAAAGAACGTGTTGGGAAAAGCTGTTTGGGTCCTTCCAGCCTCTGGAAAGTGCAAACCTGTCCATGTAGAACTGTTTTTGCCCAGGGACCTGGGTGCACTTGGTGGGTGATGAAGAAAGACGGGGATGTTCAATGTGTACCACAAGGAAATTTGATGTTGGGGGAGTGCAGTCAGTAATTCTTTGGGTATATTTGTATATAGACCTGTGTGTATAATGCATTTTAATTTTTGTTTATTTGTATATATGTATGTCTTTCAAGCATGATGTAGCAATGTAGATAAAGGGGTGGAATGTCAAGGTTTGGTAATTTCTTCACTATGGGTATTCCACATCATAACATCACGTGGAGCACAGAGAAGAAGAACTACACATCCCAGAGGACCTCAGTTTCAATTAGACTGTATTATATTGTGTAATCTTGCATCCCGACATCATAATTAGTAAGGTAAGTCTTCCTCCTTAGATCGTTGCTGCTGCTCTGTTTGTTTCCCTGAGCCAGCTCCCATCTCCCTACCCCTTTTCCCCTTCCCATTTTTGGGGGGCGGGGAGCCCAAAGGCCTGCTAGCCCCCTGTCATGGACATAGATTCATCTAGATAACACCGTGAAACTCTCCTGTGTGGATGCTCTGAGGCATCTTGAATTCTGAACTCCCTTTGAAGCTCTTACCACACTCAGGTCACTTTAAGGGTCTCTTTTCAATGTGCATGCTCTGATGCAGCATCAGCTTAGAACATCTTTTAAAGCTCTTCCCACACTCCGAACACTTAGAGGGTTTCTCTCCTGTGTGGATGCGCTGGTGGCGCTTTAATACAAAACTCCATCTGAAACTTTTCCCACACTCAGGACATTTAAAGGCTTTGTCTCCCGAGTGGACATTCTGGTGCTGCTTCAATTCAGAGCTCCTTGTGAAGCTTTTCCCACACTCAGGACATGTATAGGGTTTCTCTCCTGTATGGATGCGCTGGTGACACTTCAAAACAGACTTCTTGATGAAGCTCTTCCCACACTCAGTGCACTTATATGGTCTCTCTCCTGTGTGGATGCGATGGTGGTCGGTGAGGTCGAAACTCCTTTTGAAGCTCTTCCCACACTCAGTGCACTTATATGGTCTCTTTCCTCTGTGGACGCGATGGTGGCAAGTGAGTCTGGAACTGCTTTTGAAGCTCTTCCCACACTCAGTGCACTTATATGGTCTCTCTCCTGTGTGGACAAGTTGGTGCCTTTTGAGTTTATAACTATCTTTGAAGTTCTTCCCACACTCTGTGCACTTATATGGTCGCTCTTCTATGTGGACAAGTTGGTGCCTTTTGAGTTTATAACTATCTTTGAAGTTCTTCCCACACTCAAGGCACTTGTACAGTCTCTCTCTTCTGTGGATACACTGGTGGGAAGTGAGGTTCCCAGTGTCCGTGAAATTCTTTCCACAATCAGAGCACTCGAAGGCTCTCTCTCCTGTGTACATGCACTGATGGCCAGTGGGATGGACTCTCCTTTTCATGCTCTCTGCAGAATCACAGAACTCGTAATGCCTCTTTGCTGAGTGCATGCACTGGTGGTTAGTGATGCTGGAATCTGTTTTAAAGCTTTTCTCACACTCAGTGCACGGATTCTGCTTTTTCATCCGGCACGCATCCTTGCTCCTGGTTTCCTCAGGCTGCTTTGGACCTATGGTGAAGTCCACTGGGTTCCTCAATGTCATTCCCAGACGCGTTCCCAGGGGCTTCTTGATGTGCTCACCCTGACCTTGCTGCAGGCCTTCATGGGCATCCCTTCTGATTTCTTCCGCAAACATGTGACCCCACTGTCTATCTGCTACACAACTTCTCTGCAGAACCTCCTTTGCATTTTTGATCCCACCAGCTGCTGGATGACAGAGAAAATGCAGCAATAGCACACGGTGCCCAAAATAAAACAAAGGCAGAGAAGGCTCTTAGAGCCCCAACATTCCCCTTCCCTCCACCATCTCACCTGGGATGAGGTCTCCTGGCATGGCCTCAGGGCTAAGCACTTCTGGGATCCAGGGGCCTTCCCCACTTTCAAGCAGGGAGATCACCACGGGCTTGGGGCCTGGAAATGGAGCTTCAGGGAGAGAAACAGGGAACAAGAGAGCATTTCCCTCATTCTGGCACAGTGCCTGTTCAACAGCTCACTCTGTCTCCCTCCCCAAGGAGAAACAACTATTTGGGCCTGTATGACATCGCAGCTACAGCTTCCCTTGGAGCAAAGAATGCTTTGACATCTCTGAGCATTATGAAGGGGTATTTTTGCTTTCAAATTAAACTTACAACAGCTTATTTATTTTCTTACAATCTACCAGAGGTCAAGGCATCAAAATGTTGACGGCAATTGCATGGAAAATCTTAAATTCTATAGCAGTAACCAGGGATTCATCTGTGAGCTGGAGCTGGTGGCACCATGCAACACACAACACAAGGGCTGGTTTTCTCCCTCCTGGCTGATGCCTGCTTGCCAGCACTGACTCTGCAGCTTTGATCACAGTGCCGTGCATACTAATCCCTTCTGAAACTCATGCTTCTCAGTATCTCCTTTCCTGCAGGCACCGTGGTATGAGTCAATATGAAGGTGCATGGCCATTATTCGAGGCCCGGCTTGCAGAGGCTCATTCTGCACAGTCAAAGGTGCCCTAACAAAGAGGAAAGGCAGACAAGCTCTCACCCAGTAAGGCCACGCACTGGTACGTCTCCAGCATCACGTCCCGGTAGAGCGCTCGCTGCGCAGGGTCCAGCAGCGCCCACTCCTCCCTGCTGAAATACACGGCCACCTCCTCAAAGCTCACGGGCTCCTGCAAGCAAAGAAGCACCTTGCTGGGAACAACCAAGGCCCAGACAAACAGCTCGCACAGGACAGAACCTCCCATCCCAGCCGCTTCTCTGTCCCCAGCACACACATGCTGCGTGAGGGCATCTCCCTCTTCCCCTGCATTCACATCCCTGGCCATTTGGCCTCTGCTGCCTGCTTCCCCAACCCCTACCTCTGCTAGATGTGCTGTAGCCATTTGCTGCTCTCCTGCAGGCTGGGATGATCACGGCTGGAAGGCAGAAGTTGAACTGGAGCCTGCAGGGAGAAGAGAAATGGCAGGGGAGCTGTGAGAGAATGCAGCAGTCCCAGTCCCAGTTCAGCCCTTCTGCAGGGCGCTGCCTGGCCTTGCAGAGGAAGACAATGAGCTGCAGCACAGGAAACAGTCTGGCTCAAAGAGATGAACCGTCACAAAGCTGTCTCAAACTGGGAGGCTGAAACAACTGGTAGCTGACACTTAGTTCAACAGCTGAGACTGAGCTGGGGACTAAAGAGAAAGCAAGGCAAGGAGGCAGCCATCTTACTCCAAATCAGGGAGCAGCCCAAGTGCCCCTCCAGCTCTGCTGCACAGCAGCAGGCTACACTGCAGGACCGCCCTCAAGCAGGGCTGTCTCTGCAGCTCACACCTGCACAGAGATCCCTTGCAGCTTGACGTCAAGACTCCTTCTCAAAACAGACTTTCTGTAAGACACCTGTGGTTACTTTGGAGCTTTCTTGTGTTCTCTAAGGTTCAGCCTTAGAGGGACTGTGCAGGTATGATTCCTTCCACACAAACCCTTGAGCACGCTTGGGACTAGGAGAGGATCCAGCCACATCCTAGTGAACAGCGATGCAAGAAGCAGAGGCTCTGGTGGAATTTAGAACAAAGGGGGGCTAGAGGGAAATAGTTATATGTAGTTTGTAGGTGGGAAAAGGAATGATCTAGTTAGAATAACAAGGAATGGAGACAGTGGCTCTGGGAGAGCAGGAAGGATGCAGATAAGAAGTGAGATCTCCCTGAGACACCTGGGGAGGAGAGGATTAGAAGTTTAAATATCAGAAGAGGAGTTGCATCTCCCTGATAAGATGGGCGATAACAAGAGGGGGGTCTGCATGCTAAAGAACTATTGAATATGTATCAGAATTTCGAGAACTCATTGTCTATGTATTAGATGTACCTATATCTATGTCACGATTTTACAAATCGGTGTGCAAGTTTGGTTGGAGCTATCCCCCTTGCACCCGGCACTGCACAACACTGGAATAAACATACCTGCTTTATAACCCATCTCTGGATTATAGAGTTTGATTCCGCAATCACTAGCTCCTTACCTCTGTGGTCTACAGACATGAGAAAGAAAGGGGAACTACTCTGAGCCTCGTGACTCGATGGGAGTGCCACCTGTAGGTGTGTGTGTATCCCTACCCTCTATGCAGTAAATAACCAAGTGTATCCAGCCACCTCCGATCCTGTTTGTCACTACTAAATCACTACAGCATATCCCTATTATATCAACAAATATAAGCCTGTTTCTCCCTTAGGAGTGTATACTGTGTTTCGATCCACCTGTGACCAATGGGGAAAGTCTGTAGGATGGCAAGAAGGGAAACAAACTGACAACAAGAGACATTAAGTGCATCCCAAACTCTTCTGTGAATGACTGCTTATTGTCTACCTTTGCTGCAGGAATGGGAAAAGGGAGTTTTATTGGAGGTCTGAGTGGTGAAGAAAGTTGAGAATATACAACAAGGACAGTCTCTGCCAACTGGGGATCTTTCGACTGACAGCAAGCACGCCTAAAGGGGACGGCTACCCAGGAAAGAGCTGCAGAAATACTGTTAGAATATGGTATGGCCATCCAACCATCCAGCAGGAGGTGCAGAAAAGCACCCGGTTCATGGATGAACACTGTGAATGCAGCCCCCAACACACAAACACAGCAAGCCTCAGCGCAGATGGCAGCTGCCAGCAGAGCAGCCTGCTAGAGCACTGCCTCTACAGATCCGTGAGGGGAACAACTGGTGGCAAATGGATTAAATCCTCTGGCAGATGTCTGTACATCCTCTCAGGAGTGGAAGTAGCCTTGGGCTTGCTGAAATCAACCAAGCCCTCATAAAAGGGTTTGGAAAAGTACTTTGTGAAGGAAAATGATGTAGTTCTCAAAACCACCTACTGCTGATGTTACCTAAAAGTGATGAGGGCTCACATTCCTTGTGTAAGGAAGTGCAAAATGGCGAGGAGTCAACTGGATTTTACACACTTCTCAAATAAACAGGATGGCTTACTTAAACACAGAAACAAATCAACAAAACATCCAAAAAACTCCTGAGAAGAGAGAGTATCTGACAGCACTGCAGCCAAACCAGCCTGTGATGGTCACTACCATAACCAGACAATGCTGTGCTGGGAATTTTAACCGAACCAGGAAGGGAACTAACCAAATAGTAGCAGTGCTAAACAGAACAATTATGGCATCGTGGACTTATCCCTCTTTGTGATGCCAAAGACAATGCACAACACACCAGGAAACACTCCAGCAATAACAGATGAATGGCCATAAAACTGCAGTACACCGACTGCACTCAATAGCAGGGAACGCTCTCAGCAGCGCCTGCCCTTTGCAGAAGGCAGCCTGGGCTGTGCTTTACTGACCTGCTGCTGCTCGGCCGTGTTCTCAGCGCGTGCTCCAGTCAGCCCACAGGCTGCCAGCTTCTCATCGTCTGTTCCAGAGCCCAGTGCCGGAGCTGCTGCAGATGCTGAACGTGCTCAGGGCCCGCAGCTGTGTGCTCAAGGCATCTGCAGCTGCCGGGACAGCCTGAACAAAAGCCTTGCCAGGGCTTTGCACAACCCCAGCTGAGGCATCAGGCAAGCGCTCAGCAAACAAAAGGTAACGCCATTTCAAGGGTCGCTAGAAGCACGTGTTGCCCGCAGGGTCCCCGAAGGGAAGCTGGGAACTGCCGGGGAGGAGAAGCAGGGGGAGTGGAAATTCCCTCTTGGGTGCTTCACATTAAGACACTCCAAAGGAGGCACCGGGGAGTTTAAAGCTTCCATCAATCCACGCGTGCAGAGCTGCAGAGCGAGGCCGTCTCGTGTCACCCGTGGCCCAGAGGAAGAACTGCAGCCCCAGCTGCGCTTTGGTACAGAGATCCAACCGGGCAGCAGAGCACGCTGACCTCCTCTGCTCCCTTCCTCACTGTCCCAGCTCCCAGCCCGTTCCCGTGCCCCTCGGAGCCCAGCCCGGGCTGCATGAACTGCTGCCCTGGTTGCAGCCCGTCTGGGCCAGCAAACCTGCTGCGCTGAGCGGGAGCTGGAGCCGGGACCAGGGTCCCGCCTGGGGTACGGCAGTGCGGGTTCCGCCCCGTCCGGGGCCGCTCCCCGCTCCTCTCCCGGTGCTGCTGGCAGGGGCAGGAAGCGTGCGCTCCTCTGCACGAGCCACGAAGGGCACCTACCTTGGGTGCGGAGCAGGCTGCTCCCAGCTCTGGTGCAGGTAGCCGGGCTCCTCGGAGTCGCGTAGAGCAGAGGACGCCGAGTGCCCTCAGCCCGGAGCTGGCCGCAGGACGGCCTTGGTGCACCTCCTGCCACCGCGGTGCTGCCCGGATGGCTTCCAGACAGGCTCTCGCCTCTTCCGCACAGGCTCAGGAAGGCAGGAATTCCCACAGCGAGCACGCCCGGAGCTCGTTCTCATGGCACATCTGCCCTCGGGGGAGGGCGATGGGAGGGGTGTAGGGGAGAACGGTTTGAGGGAGGGAGGAATGGGGGCTGTGTTTTGTTACGCTAATGAAGCATCGCATTCTGCCGGCTCTCTTTGCTTCCTTCGGTGGGGACATTCGCACACCCTTGTGGTCAGACATCCCTCCCTTGCTGTCCTGGCGTTCCTGTTACTCCTAACCCCCACGAGTATGTCCCAGCAAGATGTAATCTCAGGTACAGCACCAGAGGACATTGTATGTTGAACAGAACTCTTGCAATGGAACCGAGCTGTGGGTAGCAGCTTTACCTAAAAGCTGCTGTAAGAATATGACTTTCCCCAGACTGATTATGTCCCTTCATGACTTGAGGGCATTAGAGTGCACTGTGCACCGGTATCCACCAGTGCCTTATATTTCTATGGTTAGGATGTGCCACAGAATCCACACAGTCCAATAAACGCTGTTATCCCTCTCCCCGCTATGACTGAGGGCAGGACCCATCTATTGGTTATCTGTGATGACTGGAGCAGCTGTACTGGTGGTTGGTCTGTTTTGTACTTCTCTCACCCATGCTCGTAGTAAAGGAGTAGGCTGGTCATTCCACTTCCTCATGTCTTCTCTGTGGTCACATGACATTATGTTGTGGAATATTGACAGCAACATTACAAAACCATGACAGCGGTTCAACCAACACAAGTACCCACCCAGCAGAAGACTGTGCCCTGTGTCCCACGTGACCTCTGCATGGAGCTTATGGTTGGCAGCAATATGGTTGAGAGTCTCTGGGAATGGATTTAGGAACAAGGATTTAGGAACAAGGAAGTGGGAGTCTACTATAAGCCACCCAGTTAGGAGGATGATACCAGTTCACTATTCTTTAAGGAACTAAGGGATATGTCTGGAACAGCATCACTTGCCCTAGGTACTGTAGTCCATCGGTGCTGGTCACTTGTTAAGAGGGGAGGTTAAATGTTCATCAGTTGAAGTTATAAAGTACATGGAGGACACAACAAGTTGTGTAAGTTGAATAAAACATGGGATGACACAAAGTACAAATGTCTGAGTTACAACAGCACACAACACCAACTTGTCACAGACAGCAGCCTATTGTTCTGCAGGAGTGGTGACACAAATATTACAGAGCAAATAAAGGAAAACTCAGAGGGGAACGGAGGCTCTGCATAAATAGCTGATCCAACGGATTGTGGCTCGGGATTTATATGGCACCACTGAACAGGGAACACAGCAATGGAAGGTTTGCTTAAAGAATAATCCTAGAACGGGCCCCAGGGTCCCATGGGACAAATAGGGAAGGGAATTTTCCTCAGGCAAGAGTGGCAAATGGATTCGTCAGTTGACAAAGGGAAGGTGACCGATGTCATTTACCTGGACCTGAGCAAGGCCTTTGACATGGTCCCCCATCACATCCTCATCTCCAAATTGGAGGGAAGTGGATTTGATGGGTGGACAACTCGATGGATAAGAAATTGGTTGAAAGGCCACAGACAGAGGGTGGTGGTCAATGGCTCTATGTCCGGGTGGAGGCCGGTAAGGAGTGGTGTCCCCCAGGATTCTGTCTTGGGACCGTTGCTCTTTAACATCTTTGTCAATGACATCGATGAAGGAATCAAGCACACCCTCGCAAGTTTGCTGATGACACCAAGCTGAGTGGTGCGGTCGATACGGAGGGAGGAAGGGATGCCATTCAGAGGGACCTCGACGGACTTGAAAGCTGGGCCTGGGTGAACTTAATGAGGTTCAACATAGCAAAGTGCAAGGTTTAGCACCTGGGCTGGAAGAACCCCAGGCATCTTTACAGGCTGGGAGGAGTGATCCTTGAGAGCAGCTCGGCAGAGAAGGACCTGAGGGTCCTGATGGACGAGAGACTCAACATGAGCCAGCAGTGCGCTCTGGCAGCTCAGAAAGCAAACGGGATCCTGGGCTCCATCAGGAGAGGGGTGGTCAGCAGGGATAGGGAATCGATTCTCCCTCTTTACTCCGCTGTTGTGAGGCCCCATCTGGAATACTGTGTCCAGGTATGGAGCCCTCAGTACAAGACATGGAGCTGTTGGAAAGGGTCCAGAGGAGAGCCATGAAGATGATCAGGGGACTGGAGCACGTCCCCTATGAAGATAGGCTGAGGGAGTTGGGCTTGTTCAGCCTGGAGAAGAGAAGGTTGCGGGGTGACCTCATTGCAGACCTTCAGTACCTGAAGGGAACCTATATCCAGGAGGGGAGTAAACTCTTTGAAAGGGCTGATAATACCAGGACAAGGGGAAATGGATTTCAGTTGAAAGAGGGTAGATTTATGTTGGATGTTAGGGGAAGTCTTTTACTAGGAAAGTGGTGAGGTACTGGAACAGGCTGCCCAGGGAGGTTGTGGATGCCCCGTCCTTGGAGGTGTTCAAGGCCAGCTTGGATGGGGCCCTGGGCAACCTGATCTAGTAAACATGGAAGTTTGGTGGCCCTGCCAGGCAAGGGGGTTGGAACTTCAAGATCCTTGAGGTCCCTTTCAACCCAGGTCATTCTGTGATTCTGTGGTTTCTCTGAACTCCCAAGAAAAAGGAGTGTTTCGTTCTTTGCTAGTTCTGACCAATGCCTTTTCGGGATAGCCATAAGTCACTTTCTCCCTTAAATATCAATATTCATACCTTTCCTTCTCTTTCTTCCCTTCCTCCTCTCTTCCTTTCCTTCTCTTTCTTTCCTTCCTCCTCTTTCTTTCCTTCCTCCTCTTTTCCTTTCCCTTCCCTTCTGACAACAGTGCACTCAGGCAATTCCATAGCCAGGAATGTGTCACTTCAGCCAACTGCTTTTCTCTGAGGAATTTGTCTCCGAAGCCTGGAAAGGTGCATTATTGATTTGATGTAATGTTCCCCATCAGAGCACAACTCATGTCTGTATTTAAAGCGCCTTCCCTTTTATTTACATTAAAAGGAAAATGGAAAGAAAAGTGAAAAGAACAGAAAAGCAAAAAGTCCAAAAACTGAAAAGAGTGGAAAGAAAGGAAAAGAAAAGAAGGAATGAAAAAGAAAAAGAAAAAGAAAAAGAAAAAAAAAACCAACAAGAAAAACAAGAAAAAAGAAAGGGAAGGGAAGAAAAGGAAAAGAGAAAATAAAGACAAAGAGAAAACAAAACAGAATGGAAATTTCTACATGAAAAGAAAAAAAAATAGTAATAAAAAAAGACAGGGAAAAAATGAAAATTGAAAAAATAATAGACAAAAAAAGGAAAAAAGGAAAGAATATATGAAAAAAAAGAAGCTAAAAGAAAAGGAAGAAGGGAAGATTAAGGGGAAAAGATGAGAGAAATGAGATAATTAATGAGAATAGAAAAACAAAACTCATAAGAAAAAAAAAATGAAATGATAAATGATTGTCAAAAAATAAAAATAAAAATAAAAAGGAAAAGAAAACCGATTAGGAATAAGAAAATGGGAGAAAGAAAAGAAATGCAAAAAGTCAAAGTAAGTGAAAGAAAAAAGAGAAACTATCAGAAAAGAACAAATAGAAACAATGTGACATGCAATTCAGAAAAATACTGCAAAAGGAGAAGTAGAATAGATAGGAAAAAGTAAAGGATAAAAAGGGAACTTGAAGGCTCAATAAAAAAGATAAAGGGGGAAAAATAGAAAAGAAGATAGGAAAAGGAAATAAAATAAGACAAAATGAGAAACGGGAAGGGAAGGGAAGGGAAGGGAAGGGAAGGGAAGGGAAGGGAAGGGAAGGGAAGGGAAGGGAAGGGAAGGGAAGGGAAGGGAAGGGAAGGGAAGGGAAGGGAAGGGAAGGGAAGGGAAGGGAAGGGAAGGGAAGGGAAGGGAAGGGAAGGGAAGGGAAGGGAAGGGAAGGGAAGGGAAGGGAGGGGATTCCGCAATCACTAGCACCTTAGGGTTTTGTAATGTTGCTGTCAATATTCCACATCATAACATCATGTGCAGTATGGATCATTAAAAAGTTCATACTCCAGTTCCGTGGAATAACAACATCCCGAATACTCAGATCTCAGAAGAAAACTACGTATCCCTGAGGACTTTGCGGTCAGAAATAAGTCACAGGAGGAGGACTTACTTAATCTCTCTCCCAGGCTGGAGCTCTCTCTCTCGGACTCTTGGAGAGTGGGAAGCATTCCAGACATGTCACCTAGAGTTCACAGTAGGCCTCTCAGATTTCGGAGACTCTCTCTATTTTGTTCGATTTATTAGCCTCAATCCTATTGTATAAAATTGTGTTACCTTGTATTCCAATATCATATTTAGTAAAATAAGTTTTCCTCCTTAGACTGCTGCCACTGTTCTCTTTTCCCATTCCCATTTTTCCCTTCCCTTTCAGGCCGAGGGCCTACAGGGCAGCTGCCCCCTGTCACGGGCACAGCTAAATCTAGGAAACCAGTGACAGATTTTGGTGGAGATGGCAGGCAAAACCTGCTGCTTTTTAGCTTTTAGAGCACACCTCTCTTTGCTCTCAGAGAGCTTCGTTAGGGGAGTGGTATCTTTTCGTAGCTGCTCACTGAGAACGTGACCTTGAAAGTCCAGGCGGACTGTCAACATTCAGGGGTAGCTGTAAACTCTGAGCATTGCTGTCTTGCTTTTGTAAAGAAAACAATGGGATTTCTTTCTCTCCCAGAGCACAGCTAGCTAGCTCTGACTTTTACAGCGCCTGCCAGCTACTGCCAGCTATGAGTCTGCTCTTTATTTTAGGAACACTGCATAGGGGATTCAAAGCCATCATGTTTGTTGGAACTTACTGGCCCCTTCTTAATTTTTTGATTTCTTGTTATGGAATATACGCATTATACAACCAAGTAAGGGTGAAAGTAGGAATCAGATAAACAGGGGCCTTTCATGAAGATTAAGTATCATAGGCTTTGGGGAATGTCAGAAGAAAAGGACCAGTGGGACATGTTGACATTGCTATAGTTACAATACAGCTGGGTCTACAGTTAAGACAATACAGCTGGGTATATATAAGGGAAAGGTAGCCAAAGAATCTGGTTTTGACTGATGGAGTAGAGGAGCTGGGTCAAAGCAACCTGAGGAAGACTTCTGACTTCATCCCAATGACCACCGGAGCAAGACCCCCACTATGGACCGCACACGCGTCAGGAGGAGGGACAGCATGTTAATGAGTTCCCAGAAAAACAATGAATACGTTAATGATTTCTCAGAAATTTGATGAATATATATACACTTGCTCTATAACTTTGTAACGCTCCTGCCTTTCGGAGTGCATGATAGGAGGAGTGATCCCCCATGTGCCCAGCGCTGAATAAACACATTCCAGCTTTATAACCTATCTCTGGTTATAGAATCTGATTCTGCACATCAAGGGCACTGATGGAGACACCTGCATGGTACTTCTATGCAATGTGGTATGATGTAAATTTTGGCACTTACATCCCAGATGGAATAGTTACTTTTACAGTGGCTAATTTCACGATTGCTAATTTCACAGCAGCTAACTTTACAAACACCACAATCTTCAATCTGGTTTCCAGGCTGTCTTCTCAGATTGCCACACGTTTTTCGAAAACTGGGTTAGTGTTCATACTCGTATTCATACTCACATTCATGTTATCAATATCAATGAATGTAATCCTCTCAATTCGTTTTATGCGGAAGGTTCAAGCCAAAAAAGAAAATCCCCAAGTCAACTCTCATCAGTGACAGGAGGCACCAGTAAAAATATCAGTTGCCCCTGTGGAAGGCAAGAAATGGAAACAGGTGTCCTTGGGTCTAGAATGAAAAGAAGGAGAAGCAGAGGAGGAGGCAGCAGAAGATCCAGGTGCCGGGTCTGGATCGGTACTGAGAAAGGCAAAAGGAAAAACTAAGAGGCACGAAGAAGAGAGTGATGAGGAGGAAATCTCTATTACCGTTCGTCAACCGCTGAAGTTGACTGAAATCCAGGTCTCAAGTAAGGAGTTTACACGGCGTAAAATGAAGGTCTCTTGCCTGGTTGATTCAATGCCGGGAGAATGGGGCCAACAGCCTGTCTCTAGGTGGCAACGAAACTCGCCAACTAGGAAGCATTGCCAGAGACCCAGATATCGACAGAGGGATTAGCAGATGTTTGGATGGAGCTGCCACCCTCTGGGACCGACTTAACAGCCGTGAGGGAAATGTAACCCTTCAAGGATGCTTTGAAGTCTCAGATTATTAAGTGGGATACCATCGAAAAAGGTATCCAGTACCTGAGCGAAAATGGCCATGGTGGAAATGTTGTATGACCCTGATCCACAAGACCGTGATCCTGAGAGAGTGAGGTCCAAGCCTAGCATGTGGCAGAAACTCACAAGTACAGCACCAGAAAGATACGCACGGACCCTGGTAACAACATCTGGAAGGTACAAGGACCAACAGAGAAAATCCCGAGTTTTTGAACTGATTATGACACTTCAAAACTACAAAAAGCAGCTCCCCCCACTGCGCGCTACAATTTCTGACATCTCAGGAGTAGAAGACCGACTGGATGAAATGCAAAAAAAACTGTTTGCATCTAGTAATCGTGACAAACACGTACAAGTATCAGAAACATTCGATGAAGATCAGAACGATCAAGGAAGTCTACTGAAGCAGCTGATCAAACTAATTAAAGATGATGAACACTACTCCCCACCTGTAAGATCAAAAGACTCAGCTATTAGACTCACACACTTTCCAGCTCGAGCAAGGAACAACAGTAAGATTGAACGGCATGTTTCCATGTGGCGCTACCTATGTGACTGCGTAGAAGACATGAGGAAGTGCCACGACCAGCCTACTCCTGTACTACGAGCACGGATGAGAGAACTACAAAGCAGATCAACCACCAGTACAGTTGCTCCAGTCATCACAGGTAACCAATAGAGGGGCCCTGCCCTCAGTCTTGGTGGGGAGAGGGATAATAAGAGTTTATTGGACTGTGTGGATTAAATGGTCTGGCACATCAGAACCACAGATCCACCACTGCTGGATACCGGTGCAAAGTGCACTCTAATGCCCTCGAATCACAAAGGGACAGAATCAATCCATATTTCTGGAGTGACTGGGGGCTCTCAAGAATTGACTGTATTGGAGGCCGAAATAAGCCTCACTGGTAAAGACTGGCAAAAACATCCTATTGTGACTGGCCCAGTGGCTCCATGTGTACTTGGTATTGATTACCTCAGAAGGATCCGAAGGGGTATTGATGGGCCTTTGGAATAGCTGCTGTAGACATGGACAACGTTAAGCAGCTGTCTGTTTTGCCTGGCCTGTCAGAGGACCCGTCTGTTGTGGGGCTGCTACGAGTAAAAGATCAGCAGGTACCGATTGCTACAAAGACAGTGCACAGACGGCAGTATCGCACCAACAGGGATTCCTTGCTCCCCATTCATGATTTGACTCGCCAGCTGGAGAATCAGGGAGTGATCAGCAAAACTCACTCACCTTTTAACAGCCCCATATGGCCAGTGCATAAAGCCAGTGGAGAATGGAGGCTGACGGTAGACTACCGTGGCCTGAATGAGGTCACACCGCCACTGAATGCTGCTGTGCGGGACATGTTGGAACTCCAGTATGAGCTGGAGTCAAAAGCAGCCAAATGGTATGCCACCACTGACATTGCTAATGCCTTCTTCTCCATTCCTTTGGCTGCAGAATGTCGGCTGCTGGGGTACTAAGCTGTCTTTGCAAGGATTTATGAGTGCATACAGTAGTTCTGAGTAGATGGAGTGTTCTAGAACGTCTGAGTAAGGCCTGCAGATTAAGAGTTAGTGGGTGGGGGGTTTAGTTAGGTGTGTGTAGAGGCTCTCTCGCGTGCATCGGGATTTGCGTAGAGGGTGTACGTGTCTGCACAGGATTTAGGATGGTATATAAGGAGTGTGACGCAGCAAAAAAATGAGAGAAGACATCATGGCATCCATGTTTGTGTCTCTCCCCCGGAAAGTCAAGGTCCTGGGATAAGTCAGGTTAATTTGCAGATACGTCAGTAGGCCACAGTTTGCCTTCACCTGGAGGGGCATTCAGTATACTTGGAACCGTTTGCCCCAGGGGTGGATACACAGCCCAACCATTTGCCATAGGTTGGTCCAAACTGTACTGGAACAGGATGGTGCTCCTGAACACCTGAAGTACATTAATGACATTGTTGTGAGGGGCGATACAGCAGAGGACGTTTTCACAAAAGGAGAGCAAATAATCCAAATTCTTTTACAAGCTATTAAGCAAAGCAAAGGGCCTGCCCAGGAAATTCAGTTCCTAGGTATAAAGTAGCAGGATGGACATAGTCACATCCCAACTGATGTGATCGAAAAACTCACTGCCATGTCTACATCAACTAGCAAGAATGAGGCACAGTCTTTCCTGGGTGTAGTAGGCTTTTGGAGGATGCACGTTCCAAACTACAGCCCTACACCTTTATCAGGTAACACAGAAGAAGATTAGTTTTGGATAGGGCCCTGAACAGCAGAAGGCTTTTGAGCAGATTAAACAAGAGGTACCCTGTGCCGTGGCCCTGGGGCCAGTACGGATTGGACAGGATGTAAAGAACATCCTCTACACTGCTGCTGGAGAGAAAGGTCCCACTCGAAGTTTGTGGCAAAGAGCCTCAGGAGAGACCTGAGGCTGAACCCTGGGATTTTGGAGTTGAGCATACAAGGAGTCCGAAGAGTGCTACACTCCAACTGAGAAGGAGATCTTAGCTGTGTATGAGGGGATTCAGGCTGCTTCCGAAGTAGTTGGTACTGAAACACAGCTCCTTCTGGCACCTCGACTGTCAGTGCTGAACTGACAGTAAAAGCTGTCCAGCTGGCCTTAGATGTTGCTGAATGGGAGAGGTGGCCAGTGTTGTATCTTTATACTGACTCGTGGATGGTGGCAAATGACTTATGGGGGTGCTTACAGCAGCGGGAGCAAAAGAACTGGCAGCGGAGGGGAAAACCTAGTTGGGCTGCTATGAATATGGTTATAAAGGTGCACCATGTGGATGCGCATTTGCCCAAGATTCGGGCTACTGAAGAACAACAAAACAACCATCAGGTCTATTAAGCTGCCAGAACTGAGGTGGCTCAAATAGACTTGGACTGGCAGAATAAGGGTGAATTATTTCTACCTCAATGGGCCCATGAGACCTTGGGCCATCAGGGAAGAGATGTGACATATAAGTGGGCCGGAGACTGAGGGGTGGACTTAACTATGGATGCTATTGCGCATGTTATTCGTGACTGTGAATCATGCCATAATTAAAGAAGACAGGAGGATGAAACCTCTCTGAGAGGAAGGACGATGGCAGAAGGTTAAATACTGGGAGGAGTGGCAGGTTGATTATATCACCTTGCCACCATCTCACAATTCTAAGTGTTATGTGCTTACCATGGTGAAGGCAACCACTGGGTGGGTTGACACATACACAGTACCCATACTACCACCTGAAACACCATACTGAGTCTAGAGAAGCAAGTCCTGTGGCAACATGGCACCCCAAGAGGATCTGAGTCTGATAATGGGACACATTTCAAACATTCCCTTATAAATACAGTGGGTTTATCAAATTCCCTACCATGCACCAGCTTCTGGTAAAATTGAACGATACAATGGGTTGTAGAAAACTATGCTGAAAGCAATGGATGGTGGAACACTGAAGCACTAGGAGAAGCATTGGTCAGAAGCCACTTGGTTTGTCAATACTAGAGGATTTAATTGTTAATTGTGATGATCCCAGCCAATCCAGCCCCCTGCATACTGTAGAGAGAGATAAGATCCCTGTAGTACATGTAAAGAACGTGTTGGGAAAAGCTGTTTGGGTCCTTCCAGCCTCTGGAAAGTGCAAACCTGTCCATGTAGAACTGTTTTTGCCCAGGGACCTGGGTGCACTTGGTGGGTGATGAAGAAAGATGGGGATGTTCAATGTGTACCACAAGGAAATTTGATGTTGGGGGAGTGCAGTCAGTAATTCTTTGGGTATATTTGTATATAGACCTGTGTGTATAATGCATTTTAATTTTTGTTTATTTGTATATATGTATGTCTTTCAAGCATGATGTAGCAATGTAGATAAAGGGGTGGAATGTCAAGGTTTGGTAATTTCTTCACTATGGGTATTCCACATCATAACATCACGTGGAGCACAGAGAAGAAGAACTACACATCCCAGAGGACCTCAGTTTCAATTAGACTGTATTATATTGTGTAATCTTGCATCCCGACATCATAGTTAGTAAGGTAAGTCTTCCTCCTTAGATCGTTGCTGCTGCTCTGTTTGTTTCCCTCAGCCAGTTCCCATTTCCCTACACCTTTTCCCTTCCCATTTTTGGGGGGCGGGGAGCCCAAAGGCCTGCTAGCCCCCTGTCATGGACATAGATTCATCTAGATAACACCGTGAAACTCTCCTGTGTGGATGCTCTGAGGCATCTTGAATTCTGAACTCCCTTTGAAGCTCTTACCACACTCAGGTCACTTTAAGGGTCTCTTTTCAATGTGCATGCTCTGATGCAGCATCAGCTTAGAACATCTTTTAAAGCTCTTCCCACACTCCGAACACTTAGAGGGTTTCTCTCCTGTGTGGATGCGCTGGTGGCGCTTTAATACAAAACTCCATCTGAAACTTTTCCCACACTCAGGACATTTAAAGGCTTTGTCTCCCGAGTGGACATTCTGGTGCTGCTTCAATTCAGAGCTCCTTGTGAAGCTTTTCCCACACTCAGGACATGTATAGGGTTTCTCACCTGTATGGATGCGCTGGTGACACTTCAAAACAGACTTCTTGATGAAGCTCTTCCCACACTCAGTGCACTTATATGGTCTCTCTCCTGTGTGGATGCGATGGTGGTCGGTGAGGTCGAAACTCCTTTTGAAGCTCTTCCCACACTCAGTGCACTTATATGGTCTCTCTCCTGTGTGGACGCGATGGTGGCAAGTGAGTCTGGAACTGCTTTTGAAGCTCTTCCCACACTCAGTGCACTTATATGGTCTCTCTCCTGTGTGGACAAGTTGGTGCCTTTTGAGTTTACAACTATCTTTGAAGTTCATCCCACACTCTGTGCACTTATATGGTCGCTCTTCTATATGGACAAGTTGGTGCCTTTTGAGTTTATAACTATCTTTGAAGTTCTTCCCACACTCAGCACACTTGTACATTCTCTCTCTTCTGTGGATACACTGGTGGGAAGTGAGGTTCCCAGTGTCCGTGAAATTCTTTCCACAATCAGAGCACTCGAAGGCTCTCTCTCCTGTGTACATGCACTGATGGCCAGTGGGGTGGACTCTCCTTTTCATGCTCTCTGCAGAATCACAGAACTCGTAATGCCTCCTTGCTGAGTCCATGCACTGGTGGTTAGTGATGCTGGAATCTGTTTTAAAGCTTTTCTCACACTCAGTGCACGGATTCTGCTTTTTCATCTGGCGCGCATCCTTGCTCCTGGTTTCCTCAGGCTGCTTTGGACCAATGGTGAAGTCCACTGGCTTCCTCAATGTCATTCCCAGACGCTTTCCCAGGGGCTTCTTGATGTGCTCACCCGGACCTTGCTGCAGGCCTTCATGGGCATCCCTTCTGATTTCTTCCGCAAACATGTGACCCCACTGTCTATCTGCTACACAACTTCTCTGCAGAACCTCCTTTGCATTTTTGATCCCACCAGCTGCCGGATGACAGAGAAAATGCAGCAATAGCACACGGTGCCCAAAATAAAACAAAGGCAGAGAAGGCTCTTACAGCCCCAACATTCCCCTTCCCTCCACCATCTCACCTGGGATGAGGTCTCCTGGCATGGCCTCAGGGCTACGCACATCTGTAGTGTTGTGTGTTGGGGGCACATCTGGGATCCAGGGGTCTTCCCCACTTTCAAGCAGGGAGATCACCACGGGCTTGGGTCCTGGAAATGGAGCTTCAGGGAGAGAAACAGGGAACAAGAGAGCATTTCCCTCATTCTGGCACAGTGCCTGTTCAACAGCTCACTCTGTCTCCCTCCCCAAGGAGAAACCACCATTTGGGCCTGAATGACACCACGCCTACAGCTTCCCTTGGAGCAAAGAATGCTTTGACGTCTCTGAACATCATGAAGGGATATTTTTTCATTCAAATTAACTTTACAACAGCTTATTTATTTTCTTACAATCTACCAGAGGTCAAGGCATCAAAATGTTGACGGCAATTGCATGGAAAATCCTCAATTCCAAAGCCGTAACCAGGGAGTCATCTGTGAGTTGGAGCTCGTAGCACCATGCAAAAAACAACACAAGGGCTGGTTTTCTCCCTCCTGGCTGATGCCTGCTTGCTAGCACTGACTCTGCGGCTTTGATCACAGTGCCGTGCATACTAATCCCTTCTGAAACTCATGCTTCTCAGTATCTCCTTTCTTGCAGGCACTGTGGTGTTAGTCAATATGTAGCTGCATGGCCATTATTCAAGGCCCAGCTTGCAGAGGCTCATTCTGCACAGCCAAAGGTGCCCTAACGAGGAGGAAAGGCAGACAAGCTCTCACCCAGCGAGGCCACGCACTGGTACGTCTCCAGCATCACGTCCCGGGAGAGCGCTCGCTGCGCAGGGTCCAGCAGCGCCCACTCCTCCCTGCTGAAATACACGGCCACCTCCTCAAAGCTCATGGGCTCCTGCAAGCAAAGAAGCACCTTGCTGGGAACAGCCAAGGCCCAGACAAACAGCTCGCACAGAACAGAACCTCCCATCCCAGCTGCTTCTCTGTCCCCAGCACACACATGCTGCGTGAGGGCATCTCCCTCTTCCCCTGCATTCACATCCCTGGCCATTTGGCCTCTCCTGCCTGCTTCCCCAACCCCTACCTCAGCTAGATTTGTTGCAGCGATTTGCTACTCTCCTGCAGGCTGGGATGATCACGGCTGGAAGGCAGAAGTTGAACTGGAGCCTGCAGGGAGAAGAGAAATGGCAGGGGAGCTGTGAGAGAATGCAGCAGTCCCAGTCCCAGTTCAGCCCTTCTGCAGGGCGCTGCCTGGCCTTGCAGAGGAAGACAATGAGCTGCAGCACAGGAAACAGTCTGGCTCAAAGAGATGAACCGTCACAAAGCTGTCTCAAACTGGGAGGCTGAAACAACTGGTAGCTGACACTTAGTTCAACAGCCGAGACTGAGCTGGGGACTAAAGAGAAAGCAAGGCAAGGAGGCAGCCATCTTACCCCAAATCAGGGAGCAGCCCAAGTGCCCCTCCAGCTCTGCTGCACAGCAGCAGGCTACACTGCAGGACCGCCCTCAAGCAGGGCTGTCTCTGCAGCTCACACCTGCACAGAGATCCCTTGCAACTTGACGTCAAGACTCCTTCTCAAAACAGACTTTCTGCAAGACACCTGTGGTTACTTTGGAGCTTTCTTGTGTTCTCTAAGGTTCAGCCTTAGAGGGACTGTGCAGGTATGATTCCTTCCACACAAACCCTTGAGCACGCTTGGGACTAGGAGAGGATCCAGCCACATCCTAGTGAACAGCGATGCAAGAAACAGAGGCTCTGGTGGAATTTAGAACAAAGGGGGGCTAGAGGGAAATAGTTATATGTAGTTTGTAGGTGGGAAAAGGAATGATCTAGTTAGAATAACAAGGAATGGAGACAATGGCTCTGGGAGAGCAGGAAGGATGCAGATAAGAAGTGAGATCTCCCTGAGACACCTGGGGAGGAGAGGATTAGAAGTTTAAATATCAGAAGAGGAGTTGCATCTCCCTGATAAGATGGGCGATAACAAGAGGGGGGTCTGCATGCTAAAGAACTATTGAATATGTATCAGAATTTCGAGAACTCATTGACTATGTATTAGATGTACCTATATCTATGTCACGATTTTACAAATCGGTGTGCAAGTTTGATTGAAGCTATCCCCCTTGCACCTAGCACTGCACAACACTGGAATAAACATACCTGCTTTATAACCCATCTCTGGATTATAGAGTTTGATTCTGCAATCACTAGCACCTTACCTCTGTGGTCTAAAGACACGAGAAAGAAATGGGAACTACTCTGAGCCTTGTGACTCGATGGGAGTGCCACCTGTAGGTGTGTGTGTATCCCTACCCTCTATGCAGTAAATAACCAAGTGTATCCAGCCACCTCCGATCCTGTTTGTCACTACTAAATCACTACAGCATATCCCTATTATATCAACAAATATAAGCCTGTTTCTCCCTTAGGAGTGTATACTGTGTTTCGATCCACCTGTGACCAATGGGGAAAGTCTGTAGGATGGCAAGAAGGGAAACAAACTGACAACAAGAGACATTAAGTGCATCCCAAACTCTTCTGTGAATGACTGCTTATTGTCTACCTTTGCTGCAGGAATGGGAAAAGGGAGTTTTATTGGAGGTCTGAGTGGTGAAGAAAGCTGAGAATATACAACAAGGACAGTCTGTGCCAACTGGGGATCTTTCAACTGACAGCAAGCACGCCTAAAGGGGACGGCTACCCAGGAAAGAGCTGCAGAAATACTGTTAGAATATGGTATGGCCATCCAACCATCCAGCAGGAGGTGCAGAAAAGCACCTGGTTCATGGAAGAACACTGTGAATGCAGCCCCAAACACACAAACACAGCAAGCCTGCTGGAGCACCACCTCCACAGATCCATGAGAGGAACACCTGGTGGCAAATGGATTAAATCCTCTGGCAGATGTCTGTACATCCTCTCAGGAGTGGAAGTAGCCTTGGGCTTGCTGAAATCAACCAAGCCCTCATAAAAGGGTTGGGAAAAGTACTTTGTGAAGGAAAATGATGTAGTTCTCAAAACCACCTGCTGCTGATGTTACCTAAAAGTGATGAGGGCTCACATTCCTTGTGTAAGGAAGTGCAAAATGGTGAGGAGTCAACTGGATTTTACACACTTCTCAAATAAACAGGATGGCTTACTTAAACACAGAAACAAATCAACAAAACATCCAAAAAACTCCTGAAAAGAGAGAGTATCTGACAGCACTGCAGCCAAACCAGCCTGTGACGGTCACTTCCACAACCAGACAATGCTGTGCTGGGAATTTTAACTCAACCAGGAAGGCAACTTATCAAATAGTAGCAGCTCAAAACAGAACAATTAAGGCAATAAACAACCACGTGGTTACAACAGCCTTGTTGAGTCCTTGTTAGAGCACTCCATGATACCTGCATTACATCAATGAATACATTCCTCCCTCTCTCTTCAGTAACGCAGACTGCGCTCACTGCCAGGGGACGCTCTCAGCAGCGCGTGCCCTTTGCAGAAGGCACCTGGGCTGTGCTTTACTGACCTGCTGCTGCTCGGCCGTGTTCTCAACGCGTGCTCCAGTCAGCCCACAGGCTGCCAGCTTCTCATCGTCTGTTCCAGAGCCCAGTGCCGGAGCTGCTGCAGATGCTGAACGTGCTCAGGGCCCGCAGCTGTGCGCTCAAGGCATCTGCAGCTGCCGGGACAGACTCAACAAAAGCCTTGCCAGGGGTTTGCACAGCCCCAGCTGAGCCATCAGGCAAGCGCTCAGCAAACAAAAGGTAACGCCATTTCAAGGGTCGCCAGAGGCACGTGTTGCCCGCAGGGTCCCCGAAGGGAAGCTGGGGGCTGCCGGGGAGGAGAAGCAGGGCGAGTGGAAATTCCCTCTTGGAGGCTTCACATTAAGACACTCCAAAGGAGGCTCCGCGGAGTTTAAAGCTTCCATCAATCCACGCGTGCAGAGCTGCAGAGCGAGGCCGTCTCGTGTCTCCCGTGGCCCAGAGGAAGAACTGCAGTCCCAGCTGCGCTGTGTTACAGAGATCCAACCGGGCAGCAGAGCACGCTGACCTCCTCTGCTCCCTTCCTCACTGTCCCAGCTCCCAGCCCGTTCCCGTGCCCCTCGGAGCCCAGCCCGGGCTGCATAAACTGCTGCCCTGGTTGCAGCCCGTCTGGGCCAGCAAACCTGCTGCGCTGAGCGGGAGCTGGAGCCGGGACCAGGGTCCCGCCTGGGGTACGGCAGTGCGGGTTCCGCCTGGGGAAGCTTTAGACTTAACTGCTTGTCAGCACTGTGGGATTCCTCATTTTCTGCTAGGGCTTCCTGATGAGAAATTTCTGATGAGAAATTTCTGCTTTGTCAGTCTGCTTTTCATGTGCTGTATTTTCTATCAAGTTGGTAGTTTCTAAAACATATTTATCCTTAAGTAAGCAGGTAAAGACAGAAAAATTACCAAGAAAAATGAAATTACCGTTAAGCCATATAATTTACATTGCAAACTCATCCCATCATACAACAACAACAAAACAAAGATACCTTATTTATTTTTTCCTCAAAACAGAAGGATCTAGTTTAGAAACATAAACCAATCAAACAGATCAAAACCAATCAGTAACAACAGAAAACACAACTGCCCAAATTTTCCCATACTCCATTACTTTCTACTGACTGTCCCTTTAAACCCCCTGCTGGTTAGCGTTCATAACAAGCGTGAGTGATCATAACAAGCTTTTTTACTAACCACAACAAGGGACTGGCTACATTACAATCACTTATGCTCCTCAGAGTCAGAATTATTAAATTCTATTCCAAGCTCCCAAGACAAATATTTACAAGGAATACCTGTTCATTCCTGCCCTCAGCCCAAAATCAAGAACTGAGACATCTATCCAAACGGTACCATGCCTCAAGCTCACTGACCAGCTCCTCTCTCCAGCCTTCTCACTATCTCTGACTTCACAGTCCCTGCAAAGTTGCCCTTGGTTTGTGTTCCCTTCTGAACAAGGTCTGCAGCCTTGGCATCCCAAGGAACCACAACTATTGTCCTTCTTACTCTGGTTATAGAGGCCCTTTTCTCCTTCCACATCGTAACTCCACAAAAGTCTTTCACAATGGAGAGCATCTCAGTCACCACCTGTCTCAGCCACTTCATTTCCAAGCTCCATTCACTTTGCACATCTGCTACCACCTTCCAATACTTAAGTTCCGCTCTCTACCTGCTGAAATGAATCACATCCCTCTTCCACAGTGCCTTGGATGTATGATGACATTACTTCCTCCACTTCCCTTGAGGTATTACAGAAGACTCCAGACACTCAATGAAGATCCCTATCCAGTCCTGTATGCTCAATACAAACAGGACGCCTAGCCTATATTCCTCTATAATGACCTTCAAAAAATATTTTCGAACACTTACTAACTTGATCAGATAAGGAGATATTTTGCAGAGGCAGAGAAAGCACTGACAGATCATATTTCAGGTTTTTATTTAATCTTTCTAATACACAGAGGAAAATCTGGCGTGTTTTGTCAAAGAAATAATCACATGATATAAAATTTTGCTCCCAAATGAGTATGTATTTTGCATAGGAAAAAACAAAAAACCCACCACATGACTGCACTGTTTCTCAGAATTGCATGCAAGGAAAAACACAATATTTGGTTTCACATACCTGCCTCCCAAAGTTTTCAGTGGCATCCTTGACCATCTCTTTTTTAGCTGATGACGACACATGAACGGTAGATTCTGAGCGCTCACCTACAGTGAAAAAATTACATCTTTATAACGAACATGACTTATTACAAATTAATTATACCTAGAGTACATCCTGAATCATTGCATTTGTGAGAAAATAGCACAAACTAACACAGCCTCTCAAGCGTATGATTATTTACGATTTGAACATAATATTACAAAACAGTTTGAAGATGCCTCTGTGCGAACTAATCCCTCTCAGGGCATTTTCCCTTTCATTCCTAAGGGAAATTTGATGAAAATCAGTCAGAAATACACCTTTAAGAATCTCAAATGGTTTACATGTAGAACTATATTTATACATACATGACACACTGTATGCTAGACAGCAATCGGCTAGATTCCTCTAGCTACTTTCATTTCTCCTTGTTTTGTGCCACAAAGGGTCTTGTTTAACCCTTTTAGAGTTAGAAATACTTGTACCATAGGAATTATAACACTCTGCAGAAGAAATACAGCTTGCTGAAACCCAAACATAGGAGTTTGAGACAAACTTTCACATATATTTCTTAATACCTGATCTTTGAGCAAATACATGGATTATAGAAAAAAAAACAGACTCGAGGAAGGATGAACAGAAAATACATGAAATGATGACATAAAATGAGCTATGAAAAGACTGTTTTTCCTATCTAACTTTGCCACGTCCCACACCATCACTGGACTACATTTCACATGACTACATAAAACAGACAAAACAAGAACTCACAGAATCACAGAAACACAAAGGATGGAAAAGACCTCCAAGATCATGGGTAAATTAGGTTGCTAAGTCACTATCCACCATATTTAAAGAGTTGTGGCAGTCAGGTAAAACCCTTAGTGACAGGAGAAAGGGAAACATCACACTTGTTTTTAAAGAGTTTAAGAAAGGAGGTACTTTCCAAGGCCCAGACAACCTTCTATTATGGAGTGACTAGAGTGGAGGATAAAGAAATAGCAACTGATGTTAGCTACCTAGAGAGCTCATCTCTCTAAATTGGAGAAATATCATGGATGGATTCTTTGGTAGACAGGGAAGTGCTGCCAAGTGGTGTATCTGATATGTTAGTGAAAAGAGATCGCATTCAGACAGATACTGACAGCCTACAGAAGCAGGTCTTATGATGTTCAGCAAGGCCAAGCGCAAGATCCTGCACCTGGGTTGGGAAGTCATCAGCTTCAGCACAGGCTGGACAATGAACAGACTGAGAGCAGTCCTGTGGAAAAGGACTTGGGGATAATGCTGGATGAGGAATTACATATAAGCTGAGAATGCATGCTTGCAGTCCAAAAAGCCAATTGCACCCTGGGCCACAAAAAAAGAAGCACTGCATGGCCAGCAGGCCAAGAGAGGTGGTGTCCCCTTCTACTCCACTCTTTCAAAACCCTACCAGGAGCACCGAGTTCATCTCCGGGGCCCCCAGCACAAAAAATCTCTGGCTAGAGCAGGTCCAGGGAAGGGTCTCAAAAAACAATTTGAGGACTGGAACACTTTTCCTATGAGGAAAGCTGACAGAGTTGGGGAATATAAGAGTTTGCAGAGACCGTATGATGGCCTTTCAATAATTAATGGGGGCTTACACGAAAGACTTTTAACTATGGCCTGTAGTGACAGAGCAAAGGGTAACAGTTTTAAACTAAAAGATCGTTCAGATTAGATATAAGGAATAAATTCTTGATGAGGGTGATGAGGCACTGCAACAGGTTACCCACAGCTGGGAAGTTTCAATTAGGTGATTTTTAAAGGTCCTTTCCAGCCCAATTCTATAATTCAATGATTCTAACCACCTTTTGTGCATCTTACAAAAACAATATCACTGCAGTAGAGAATCTCCTTTTCTTTATGCAAACACACGTACATTTTTTTTCTAGAAAGAAGCTTAACCTCTATTGTCATCAAAAGAAACAGTACCTTTTTTCCCAAGACATGGATTTCAAACAGCTTGAAGCAATTTCTGAACTCTTATCTAATCATCTACTTCATATGCTTGCTTATATAGGTTTTCACCTGATTTGTAATTTTCAGGGCTCGTTGTAGAAATTCTAAGACCTTAATAGGGAACTGTTTTGTATCTCGCTAACAAATACTTAAATTCACATATATCAGAATTAAGAAACTAAGAACCCATTGAGGTTAGATATACTCTCTCCCATGTATAAGAAATGATCTAGCTGCTTCACTTTTATTTATCTTTCCCAACCAAAAGGAATACCTGCCAACATACTTCCACTCACTACCTCCCACCTACACTCTCTTTCCCATGTCCTTCCACTAGCTCTAAACTCAGTGGCCAGTTTAAACAAAACACGAGAGGATGGCTTTGGAAGAGCATATGTAATACATGTTTTCATACAACTGCCAGAGAGGCAAAGAAAAAGCCAGGTAAATAATCAATCATGCTAATGAAGCATAAGCCTGTGAATCACCCATTCTGTCCCACCTGCAGCTCCTGGACAGCTCCACCTGCAGACCCTAGCCAGGAATCAGACACAGGACATGACCCCTATTGCTCCTCTGCAGATTGGTATATTTGGCAATGAGAAGGAAATGAGTAAATGTGGACTGCCTGACAAGGGGTGATGATAGCAGGTATGCTGGAGGAACCTTACACTGTAGAAGGATGTTTAGAAATGTTGAATGGAGCTGTAGTGGAGAAAACACCCAAAGATAGAGCCATATTTCATTAAATCTGCTGCTGAAATAACATCTTGCTAGCAAAACATTAATTTAATATGAAGAATTTACAACTACAATGTATCTGCCCACAAAGGGACATGACAAAAAAAAAACAACAACTATTTATAAATACCTTCAATATCATCTACACTCAATTTCTCCTGTGGATCTGCAAAACAAATGAATCAAATGCTTAATTAAATATGCTTATCAGAAAGATTTTGAAGCTAAAATCAGAATATAAAAGACATCATTACCTGATTTTTGCTTTTCTGTTTTTGAAGATGTTTCATTCATCTCTAAAACTGCAGAAACCTTTAACTATGAAAGACAAACCAATGAAAAATAAACACCCATACATTCAAAGTAACTACATATTCATTAATGAGCAGGACAAGTAGATTTCAATGAAAAGCATTTACCTGCAAATTACTGGGTTTCTCTGAAAAGCCTGGAGATGAAAAATGAAAGCGTTATTTTATTTAATTGAAGATATCTTTTATTCTTTACAACATTAGTAGGCTCTGTAATTGTTTCTTGCACAAATTACTTCATTGAGAGTGAAATAGCTAATATCCAATTATCTTATCACACAGAACTTGTAGTAGTATATAAGAAATACAGAGTAATTCCCATCATCCAACTTTTATTAAAAAAAAAGAATCAAATCACAGAATGACAACAATTCATGTGAAGCATTAAGTCATGTCTATTAAGAGAACAAGATTAAAATATTTTGTTCCTTTTGGAAGCTGAATTCTGCTTTCTGGAAAAATTAATTAGAGCAGATAGCTTTGGCTTCTTAATGACCAATCAAGAAAGAACCCAGCAGAACTATGACTACTTCTATTCTAGCAGTGCATAATGTTGAGGCTACTTTCTCATTAACAGCTTATGGAGAGCAAGGGTACAGACACAGCAACCTCATACAAACATCATTCAATGAGGTAAAAACAATCTGGTTCTCAACTGACCTCTCTGGATCAGTTTGCAAGGAAATAAATGATACAAACATTGCTTGGTTGTAATGCACAACATGTGCGTTATTCCAAATCTTTTTCAAGTTTAGTGTCAAATTTTATTTCCTAACTCACACAACCTACTGCCCTGTGCTGCAGTCATCTTATACTTTACGACTCCATTCATGAAACAAGCATACAAAATGCTTCTACGAATTGTTCCACAAAATAATTTTTAGATTTAAATAAATACTAAAAACAAATCATCAAGACTTGATTTTCGAACACTAGGTGGTCAAGTAACATGGAAATACATTAGAAAGACTACCACAGTCACCTCTTCACCCCTCCCACACTGATTTCAAGCTTAGAAGAATCATATGAAGCAGACATTAAAGACAATTGGTAAGTTGATTTATGGATTCCAGAAGCTTGCTAAGATTTGGTGTCTGCTTACAAAAATAAAATTGGACTTGCCTTTTAGGCTATGTCATTGAATCCATATTATAAGCCACATTGCCAAAGCACTCTCAAAAAGATAAAAGATTTATTCCAATAGCAAAACTTTCCAGCACACTTATGATCAATCAGGATGGTCATAAAGCAAATGCCATGAGCTGCAGGTGGAAACCCGCAGCAACATAACAAGAATTTGCCCACATATTTTAGTTTTAAAGAAAAACAGGAAACTAAAAAAAATTAAATAAACAAACAAAAAGATTAACCAAATGATATTTTTCTTCTGCTGATTATCCAGAAATATCCAAATCCTCAGACAGATAAATCTTAAACCAGATACCACTCTCACCACTTTAAGCAACCACCTAAAGCAAAGAAAAACACCCGAACAAACACATATCCAAAAAGTATACATAATGAACGCAAGAACCGCCTGGACTAATCAAGCAGGCTAGCAAGTTCAGTGTTCACTGCTGTTAATTAACATCAGCCAAGCACTTCATTGCTACAGCACATACTCACTGAACAACAGGACTAACAAGGAAAACAAAAGAAAAAGTTCACTTGTCTATAAACACAGACAAATCCAATCTATGAGATAGTTACCCTTGTTGTGCTCCCCTGAAACACTCTGCAAGCGTACTCCATGTTCAACTGCAGGTGGGAGAAACACAGGAGGAGATGCTTTCCTCGAACCTTCAGAACACGGCTGTATAATACAGTACATACGCGTAAGTATTTGTACAAAACAATTTTTTTAAAATAAAATCTAAGAAAGGCTTTTGCATTTTAAATAAAAGGGCAAAAAAATCCTCACAATTCATCTAAACTATTCCATAATGTTGATTAAGGCTGGCAAATCACAGAGCCACACAAGAAATTAACACAGGAAATCAAGATGTTGATTGTGAACAAGAAGCTGCAGCTCTGTGTTGATTGAACATTGGCATCAAATTTGCACCTGGCATTCAAATATCAGCCTACATTGCTGGGGCACATGTCCCACAATGTTGAGTGAGTGCATCACTACGTTGCAAAAGCAAGATTTGATTTGCTTAAAGGCCAAAAAGGCAAAGCTGATAGCGATTAAGCTATCTAGAAAGTCTTGTATTTTTAAGAAAGGAGTGGGGAATTAGTTTTTTTCCCAACAACAAAGGCTAGAGGGGAAGTAGTTATTCTGTTTCACTACTGTGCTAGAAAATCAACTCAAAAGCCTGCAACCAAAGGGCCGATACAAGAAGCTTAACCTAACTTTGTCCCAGTACTATCTCCACACAGAACCTACACTACAAGTATTTCGTTGACCCTCAGATACAGGACATAGAGCAGCAGCAATATGGGGTAAATAAGCCTCACCAGGGGCAGGGCTCAACGCAAAGGCAAGCTCTCACGTAGTTCTCATCTGGCTCTCCCACAGACCGGGGAGATGCACATATCACAGAAAGTACCTCAGAATCCCAAGGAGAATCAGACTCTTCCTTTTTCTCTGCTCCTACTGTGGGTTGGGCTTCTACAAAAAAAAAGGAGAAATACAGACACTGAGAAATATACTGCACTACACTTTTATACCCCATCAGTCAAATAAAGGATCTGAAAGACGAGCAGTAATTCTACAGCAAAGAACAAACCAAACAGTGAGTCCCACTCAAGGGTAACTTTACATCCAGTCACATCACAGTATTCTCTTCACTCCTCTTCATCTGTTTTCCAGCAGAAGATGCCCAAGCAGGACAGCTGACATGGCTACGTTCACCATGTTTGGACAATGTTCTGTGCAGCATCTGACCAATAGCTACACATGCTCTGAAGAAGTCTACTGCAACAAGCAGTGCTCTGGAGTCAGACAATGGAAATAGTATCTTCTGTTTTCACACCCTGAGGTCTATGCCAAATTACCCAACTCTCTCTGAGCTGGTCATGCTCTCAAGCCCACAAAGGTTTAGCAAAGGAGAGATCTCCTACATTCTACAACTGAACAAGTTGAGGTACTGGAAGAGTCTTCTCTGAGTTTGAATCAGGTCAGCTCTTGGCTGAAGCCCTGAAATACCACAGCTTTTCAATCTGACAGTACCCATTCGAAAGGGAATCAGCAGTGCCACACACAAGACACACTAGACTACCTACTTGTTTTGTTCAGATATAGGAGAATACAGCAACAAAATTAATAAAGAAACTTGCATCATACGTAATCATTAGGAATCCAGCACCACCATTTGTGACCGTTAGGTAAGAACGAAAAAAAACAAAAGCTGCAGACCTTCTCTACCACAGCAGGCTAGGGTTCACAGGTAACAGGAAAGTTTATCATCTTTGAGGATAATCATCATTTTACTTTATTTACTGAACATTAATACTTATAGAGGAGCAATCAGGATCATATTTAAACTCACTTCTCGCATAAGCTGTGTCTTCTGAAACTTTACGGACTTGATGTTTATTACTAGAAACAGAATGTTTCACATCCCCCAAAACTGTTGTTTGCAGCTTCCTTCTAGTATCTTCCTTCTCCTGTTCTTCTTTCCATTTAGGTGACTCCTTCTAAAACAGATTGACGAAAACAGCTGAAAAGCACAGAAATCAATATCTACTTCACCACCCATTAACAACTTGGAAAACGGTTTTCTTGGGTAAGACTTAAATGAAGCAAAGTGCAACATGGTTTCTAAAGGCCTACAATTTTTAGTGGGAATCTGCACAATTAAACTGCAGTGCCTCATGTTGTAAACCTCATCTCTGGCTTTGCAAAACCTCTGAGAAGCACTTCCTTGTGTCAATCTAAATGCAGTTTCATTGATATTTTTCAGAAAGTCTTCTTTCTGCCTACATATCTCACAATTTCACTAGTTTCCTGCCCTCAATTTCATTCAAAACTTCCTTTTGTTTCTTCATTTCCAGTCATTACCTGATGAATTCTACTAAATGGCTACAACTTCTAATGGATTATTATCCATTCCCTCAGTTTTACATAACAGAAAGTGCACAGATTCCAGAAAGAATGAAGTTTCCTGTCTTTCTCCTTCCAAAACTCTCCAATCTCATAATAAACATATTGAAAATAATGTCTGAGTTTGGCTATGAACAAGATGTTTTCAGTATCAAAATACAATGATTGAATACAGATACGTGATTGAGTATTAACAGGAAAATAGTTTACTGTCGCTTACCTGTATTACCCTTAACAAACTCTTCCAATTGAATCATCCCTGTACACTTACTTTTGTGCTTGAGGGAAATGCTGCCCATAGATTTTTCTCATATCTATTTAGGCCCAGGTTTTCACTTTCTTGTTTTAGTGTTTCATGGAATTTATTATGTACCTCTTTGCACTGCCCTTCTTCCTCTTCCACCAATTCATCTTCCTCAAGGTTGCCTGAATCTGAGACATCTTGTTTCAACAACTCTCCACATTCTCCTCTGCTCAGATTTGCACCTGTTGGTTTTTTTTGTTTGAGGCTTTTCTTCTGTGACTTAGGAATTTCAATTCTAGAACTATCACCACCACCTTAAAGCATGAGAAAGGGAAAGAGGAATATGAATCAAATGGGTTATATAAATAGCAGCAGGCATTTTACCCATTAAAAACACAGGAAAGTAGTCATCTGGGACTGTATGGAAAAGAAGCCAGGTAAGGGCAGGATGGGAGAAGGACACATCAGACACAAAGGCTTAGGAGGGGACTCAGTATGGTCATTTCCATTATCTTACTTATTTTATTCTGACATGACCATCTGTTCTGTTCTTATAACACTACTTTCCTCAATTACTACAGCCAAGTGAAAACAACAACAACAAAAACCGAAATGAAATTACTTAGTAAGTTTACTTTTGTATGTCATTGTATTATGAAGTACTTTCCAAATAACTTACCAGTATTTCTGAACTTTTGGGGAACATTCATTAACGATGTCAAGTTTGGCTTCTGTGGCTTCTGCAAATAAAAACACATTTTAAAAGAATTATTTGATCTGTTTTTGTTTGCTTTTTTGTTTTAAAGCAAATCCTTTACTTACATCAAATCTTGAACAGTAAATACAACCAGGCTGTCCCCTTTTGAAAGGACTCAGATACTTGCTAGATCCTTCAACTTTAATTACAAACATTCCTCTCCTCTTGTGTACAAGTCAGTGACTATTCAAAACTATCTGTAAATGCGTAACAATTCTAAAAAGGTATTTTAATCCATTGGTAAAATACAACTACACTCGCGATTACTTACTTGTAAGTATGCACAACTCAAGTATCAATTAAAGTTCCTGAAGCTTGAAGAATAAATTAGTCAATATAACTCCACTTAGTGAAATATCTGTAAATTTCAAAATAATGCTAGAAATTTGAATCACTTCCCCTAAAATCAATGTAAGGAAATAGAAAAAATTTTAAAGTACACATGCTTACATCTCCAGCATTACAGAGTGTGCTGAACTAACAAACTAAAGTTCCTAATCACTGCAGAATCCCAGTGCAACAGACTAAATACTCCAGACGCCATTGAAAAAACTGGTAATCCTTTGGAACATTCATAAAAACAGCAGGATAAGCACATGGAGCTTATAAAGAGAAAAATCCAAATATTCAAAAAATGAAGATAGTCATGCAGTGTGAGATTATATACAAGCACGGAATGTCATCCCACAGAAGGAAAAAAGAAAGAAAAAATAATTATTTGAGCAACTCAAGTATCGAACACTTGAGGAACCTAGCGAGGAAGGAAAGAGAACCAGGTGATGAACAATTTCACTAGATTTTGATAAATAAATGTTCTTTTTCATTATCGTGTTCTTTTTCATTAATCATCCTATCATGTAAATTAGGGGAAACAATTGTGAAGTTTGAAAGAGAACAGAACAGGTTATTTATTAACTTATCAATTCCTAGGGTTGGCAAATCTCACTCAATGAACAACTAATACAATGTGGTAGTTTATCTTAATATCTACTCTTTTGCCTCAAACCACAAATCTACTGCATGTTCTGCCAAAGCAACAATTTTTAGGAAAAACTTACAGCAGAAGAAAGGTTGGCAGATGAGAGACTCTTCTTAAGGAGGAAAAAAAAAAACAAAAAAAAAGAATTGGCTGGAAAAAGAGTTTCCTTCTATCTCATAGGAAATTGCCTTCAAATCACTTATTTTACACAACTATTTTCCCATAAAGGCACCATACCTTGGCTGTAAAATCCAGTTCTTCTTCCTCAGAATTATTCCAGGTGCCATTACTGCCCTCTTTTTCAGAACTTCAAAAACAACGAAAAGTAAGTACTGGTCCTCTCAAATAATTCCTCAAATAAGCATTTGGTATTTTTATAAGACTCACCTTGTTGAGTATCCTTCGAAAAAGTCATCCATTGCTGTTCAAATATAAATCGACATGTTGAGATTAGATTTTGCATACTAAAAATTAACCAATACAGACATTTAACATGAAAACAGCTCATAAGAGTACAGAAGCTGAAGTGGCCAATTCAATAAGAACAGCATGAAGGAAAGTATTTACAAAACAAATGCTTTTTCAAATTATACTGAAAAACAAATCAGACATATCTACAATATCTACCATTTTTTGCTGCCGTACCTTGCTATGGATTATAAATAAATATAAAGTATATTTATAAATACAAAGAAAATCAAAAAGCATACTCAGGAGCTATAGGTTATCCCTAGCTAGAAGAATCACCAGCATTTCTCTACAGTGAATCAAAAAATGATATACTTGAGACAAAAGGAGCATTAGCAGGGCATGCTATACTACACCCCCAAGTTTTTATCAGTTCAGTGAAGGTAGTAACTCACACCTAAGACTATAGGATAGGTCAGGTCAAAAGGGATCTCTGGAAGTCTCTCAACCAACTACTTAAAGCCAGCTCAGCTTTGAGGTCAGGAAAAGTTGGTCAGGGTTTTATTCAGTCTAGTCTTGAACACCTCCAAGAGAAGGTTCACAACTTCTCTATTTTGCCATCCTTATCATGGCAACACTTTTCATCTCCAGCTAGAAACCATCTTGCTTCCATTTATACCTCTTGCCATCTTCGCTTCCTGTCAAGTATCACAGGGAAGCATCTGGCTTTGTCTTCTTATCTGCATTGGACGCTGCAGTTAGGGCCCTTCAAAGCTGCCTCTTCTTCAGGCTGAGTAAGTCCACTTTCTCAGCCCTCTCTCACAGGGCAAATACTCCTTCACAAATATGATGGCTCCCTAGAGAATTAGCTTGCTATTGATCCATCGACCTCTCACGTAGAAGGAACTCAAAATTACAGCCAAGGCACAGTCAAATGAGTGCTAAACAGGGGCTGACAATCGCTTCTCTCAGTCTCCTGGCTTTGCTACTCTTAGCACAGTGCAAGCTGCAGCCCTTAGCTGCCAGAGCACCCTGCTGCCTCATGCTCAGCTTGCCTTCTGACAGGTCTGTGTCCTTTCTCAGCAGAGCTGCTCCCCTGCCGTGCAGTCCCATCATGTTTTGTAGGAAGGGGCTTTTTCACCCCAAATGGGTCTTGGTATTTGCCCCCGATGGATTTCTTAAGATGCCTGCCAGTCTATTGCCCTGGCTCATTGAAGTCCCTCTGAATGCCAGCTCTGTGCTGAAGCATATCCAACAATCGCTCTTACTTCAGATCATTAGCAACCCTGATGAGAGCGCCCTGCAGTAAATCCTTCAGGTCACCGTTCTAATGAAAACTGCAGTCTAGGAACACAATTTTTGAAGCGCTAACACCTCTTAACAACTAAAACATAATAGAAGGACTTTCTGATTCCCAGCACAGAAGGGAAAACAGACATATCTGATCTCCACATAGAAATCATAATTCCTGAAGTTTCTGAACTGTTAAATATTATAACAAAAAGAAGGGTTACTACTAACAACCTACAAATGAGTGTACAAATTTTGCCTTTCCTAAACACAGTATGCGAGAATATTCCCTGATCTGAACACAGCTTTCTGAGATGCAGTACAGTATAAATGTTCAAAGAAATCTCATGGAGAAAAAAGCTAGAGGCTGAAACTTCCCATCTGAGGGCATCTTAAATGGTTCAAATGCTAACAATCTGATTTTTGATGTTTTCCACTACAGAAAACACAGAATATTCTTAAATGCTAATGGAATCCTGCTGTATGTAAAGCTAAATAACTAACTCAGTACTATGACTCTATCTGCTAACTTTCCACGCAGAACAGAAAATTGCTGCTGTGTGGAACAGTTAAACTCTGGACGAACGACTTCAGTTACATCTTCAATGAGTACCACTAGAAGTAAGGAAAACAGCTCATTAAATTACCTACACTTTTGCTTTCAACATATAAACACTGCCAATGATCCTGCTATCCTTTAGAAGGTGAGACAGGAATTTGATGAGATAGCTTTCAGCTAGACCAAAACCACAGCCATGATGCACTGACACAGAAATGAGATCTAGTCTCCAGGGACCCGTTTCCACTTTAACTGAAGCCTATATCACCATTTCTGAGCAAGAGGAGAACAGATTACAAAACAAACAACCCCAAAACCAACACTATCACAAGTGATAAAAGCAAATGCTGAATTCAGTAATAAGGGACTCATGCAAAACATGCAAAGAAACAAAAGCTGCCCCAAATCCACTCTAACTCATAGATCTTAAATCATCAAGATACAGATCTGCAAGATAATAAGCACCTATGATGAATAAGTATTTGTGTATCACAAGACATGTGTGGTATTTAAAATACTGCTGTGCAGAATGAATACCTTCACTCGATTCTCCTGTTCTCAGAGTCTGCTCAGGGGACCGTTGCATTTCTATATCCATTAAGGGAAAGGCATGGAAAGGACAGACAACAATGACATCAGAATAAATGCGGAATCTCACAAGTTTGGAAAATACAAAAAGCACACACACAAAGCTACAGCACTGGGAGAATGCGCTGTGACTATGACATGCATTTGTGTGCATGTGTACATCTGTGTGTCAAAAGAGAAACTGTGGAACACTACCTTGACATCAAATTCTTTCACAATAAATCTGTTACTTTTCTCTGGAGCAGAAGGTTGTCCTACTTACATGGATTTTATCACATACACATGCAGTGCTGTGGAAAAACAGCTACTATCAGAAACATACACTTAAGAGAAAGTTTAAAAGAATCATAGGATGGCTTGGGTTGAAAAGAACCTCAAGATGATTTCTCATCCCTTCTGGCTTTTCTCTGTTTCCTTAAGAGGGAATACAGGAAAAGTTTTATCTGACCTCAGGAGATAAAAATCACACAGAAGTGATAATTTACTTTTGTAAAGAGTTTTACAATGCTGAGACAATTCCTCTAATCATAGAAACACTAAGGTTGGAAAAGATTATCAAGTCCAATTGCAAATGACTCAGGGAAACGCTGAACAATACACTAGTATGTGCTGCAGTGGCCAAACATACTGTCACTGCAAACATACTAGAAACAGAAATAGCACAACTACTGTTTTCCTCAAAAATAAATTGTTACTTAAAATCTAAGAGATCGGTCATTCAATATGTTCTGGAAGCCAATCTGTACGTGATTAATAAAAGGGTTCATGTTCTGACATCCAAATAATCATGAGCAAACTTGTTGAAAAATGCTGACCTGTTCAACATTCTTCAGAATCTCCTCTTCTAATTAGAAAGTACAAAAGTAGCAGAAAGGATAAGGTCAAAATTTTAGATAGCAGAAAAATAAAACAGAAGAGCAAAAGACAATAAAAGAATTCCAAAGTGGGTATTTCTCTGGTCTCTCTCTCAACATCCCGGCTTCTCTAAAGGACACTTTTAAGACTGTTACTGTGGCATATTAAAAGGACTCTCATGATTCAGGGTGTGGATGCAATCAGAGACTGCAGAATTAATTCCAATATTGTTTCTACTACGCTACTGAACTTTCTCTCTGCTCCCTCCTACTCCTCATGCTGGTGTCATCTTTAAGAGACTGAGCACAGGGAGAATCACAGAATGGTTTGAGTTGGAACAGACCTTTAATATCATCTAAATCCAACTCCCTGCTATAGGCAGGGACACCTCCCTCTAGACCAGGTTGCTCAAAGCCCCATGCACCTTTGGCTTTGAATGCTTGCAGGGAGGGAGCATTTACAACCTCTCTGGGCAACCTGTTCCAGTGTCTCATCCCCCTCACAGTAAAGAATTTCTTCCTGATATCTAGTCTAAATGTACCCTCTACTTGGAAGAAGAAACCCTCAAATCACATATTTTAAATTAACCCAGGCCTGTTAGTCCTTACAATGGGGTACCAGAGCAACTATCTATGTGCATGGAAGGTAGCAACTGAGTGGATTTGGATAAAAAAAAGTATTTCAATGATTAAACCAACTGTATCGAGCCCCACTGAAAAACAAGCAAACAAAACTTCAAAACCAAGCTACGAAGAAACTTTTTCAACCACTCTCTAGTTCAAAGTAACTGCTCCTAAGTCAAAGGCAACATCACTTGGGTCTAAAATCTATACTTCCATCTGGGATAAGTCCAGGAAGAAAAAATATGCCATGTATTCTTTGATCATATTTCTCAGTCTTTATAATAAAAAAGTAATGACTTGTGTTTGAACAGTCTGCTGCCCATCTGACACATGATTCTCACAAAACCCTTAAAAATAAGGAACAAATAAAACCTCGTACGTTGGGGCTTGAAACGTAAACTGCAAGGCAATCTCATTCATACTAAAATAGCAACTTTCTAAGATTCATTTAGGGCAATTTGAGCTTATAAACGCTGCCTGGATTTTACAAATTCATTGAAGGAATGTATTTCTTTTATTTACAAGGCAATGAGAAAATGTAACAGTTTTTCTGGATCACAAAGTCTTTCTCAGTTGTTTTTTTTTTTTCTTTTTTAAATAAAAGTAATTGAAAAAAACATTATTTGATTATAAATCAAACCATGTCCAAAAAGATACGGTATATACAAACAATGTACTGTTGTTGCTTATGAAGTTATTTTTCCAAGACAATTTTTGTTACGTCTCCACAACACAAACAAAAGCAATTGTAATTGAAGGTGAGAAATTATGTCTCCCAAAAAAGGAGCTTTATGCAGGTGAAACTATTAAAATTAAAACAAAGTGACAGAAATCCAGTGGTAATCAACAAAAGATGCATCTTCTTGCAATTCATCTGCTGCTTCGCTGCTACAGAAGATAAAACTACTATTTGGGATGAAACTACAGCTTTTGCAATTGGATTTTCTGAACAACAATCTAAATGAGCATCTCTAAGAAAAATTGCACACCCATAAAACAAGGCTACTTTAACCTATTTTGTTTCTTCTCTTCCCTCCTCCCCCATTGCTAAAGGGACAATTTAAATAAATGGGCAACTTGATGTGCTGAAAGTGACAACTGTATGAGCAGATGGATGTAGTGCACACAAATCACAACTGTCCCCACAGCCTGTGGAGATGCAGTGTAAACTAGCAGCAAGCAAACACATTCATAACACTTCTTATTACAGTCCACCTGATGCTTCCACTGAAGTCCACACTGAGCACGGTGAATTTAAAAGATGCAAACCAACCTAAGGAAGGGGCCACCACGATTCTGCCCATTAGCTCTACCACAGTTAAGTATCCTACCTCCTCTGCTCGAAGCAGCTGCACCCAACGTAAAGCCAGCAGCTCTTGCCTGGTGAGGAGTCACTGGCACAGGGATGCCTCCTTTAGCACCTGCAGAAGCTTCCCCTGCGTTCTCATGGTCTGCATATTCTGCCAGTGTTTTACTAAGACTACGGAGAGCAAAAAAGGAAATGCATTTGGGAAAAATAATCCCATAGCTACATAAACACTTAATGGGATAATAAGAGCCTTATACTATCCATCCTAAACATAACCATAGCCAAAACAATTTTCATATTCAGTAAGTGTAACATACTCTACTTTTTGCAAACCGTAACATACTCAAATATAATGGACACATCTATTTTATAGATGCACATCCAGATCTATGAAGTTATTTACTTCTGCTCGGTACCCTTTGCAGTCCAGTTTTTACAAATACAACCACTCTTATGAATGAACACCCATGGGTAAAATACTTATGTGTAGGAGGAGTTAAACTGCTTAGTAATTTAACAAAAGAAATAACAGCTAGATCTCCTCTGAAACAAAACAGGTGGTTCCTGGTCAGTGGAACTGAAGACAGTAATAACAAGGGTTCTGTTTTGAGAAGAATTTACAAACATTTCAGTTTTTCAAGTTGAACTTCTGCGTCGGTGGGCTACAGACATATATTAATAGTGTATAGCAGGCAGACATCAGCTTAGAAACAAACACTTGAAATCTTACAGAGAATTTTGAGCAGAAGCCCTTTTCTCAATTTTCAAATTAACACCAGACACATGAACAGTATACGTGAGAAGATGTCAATGAACACATCTTCAAAATAGCACCGTTAAACTTGGTGCTGTTACCAAAAAGGTTCAAACTCAACACTGATAACTAAAAACCTAGCAATAAATTTAAAAGTTTACCTAGCATTTCCATGAAGAATAGCATAGTCCTCAGCTGTCCATCCATTAACGTCTTTATGGAAAATTTCAGCACCATAGCGAAGAAGCATTTCTACCAACTTAAGCTCCCCACCGGCCGCTGCAGTCATAAGTGGGGTTCTACAGCATCCAAAATACAAGACAAACCATACAATTTAGTCAGACATTGTAATTATTTTAATTCCCATTTGCTCAATCTCAAAGAAAATCACTTTATGAACAGAAAAAAAAGCTTCTATATTAACAACACTTGCATACAAACTTGGCATCAATTTGAAAAACTCTCTCTGGCATAACAGCAATGTTGCTGGCACAATAGCAATTTTCCTGCCACAGCGGCTACCAGAAACAATGTTTTCTTGCAGTTCTCAATGCAGAAAACATGCAATAATGCATGTCACCTGCCAAGCTGAGACCTGCTTTCGCCAGTCACTCAACGGGCTCTTTCTCTGTGTCTTTCTACTTCAATGCTCATTCCCATCCCTCCCATCAGTCCAACCTGAAGACAACTAAGGTGACCTGCAGAGTTTAGACCATCTCCTCACCTTTCACACGGATCTCGAGTGTGAACATCAGCTCCTTTTTTAAGAAGGAGCTCTACCATTTCTTTGTGATTTTCAGAGATAGCAAGAGTAAGAGGAGTACATCCGTCCTGAAAGAACAGAAATAATTCAAGTTAAAAATCAAAAGAAACAAACAAAAAATCTACAATAAAAATATCAATGCAACTTTTTGAACTTCTCTATTGAATCTCGAAATGTACCTTATTCTGAGCATTGATACGGGCACTGTGCTCAATTAACATCCCTGCTAGAAATGTGTTAGGAGTTACAGCAGCCAAGTGAAGGGCAGTGTTGCCACCAGCATCTGCCAGGTTCGGATCAGCACCATGCTCTAGCAGGATCACTGCACATCTTTCTTTCTGGCATTGTACTGCCTGGAAACAACACACACACACACACACACACACAAAAAAAAGGTAAAATTTCCAGCAGTCATATTTCACTGTGTCACTACTACTACAACTTCCCATTCCTGGAATATAAAAGCATCTGCCAAGATTAGCTAGCACATGCCAAAGCCACACTGATTACAGCATGCATGCTTCTACACAGACTTACTTAAAGAATCTGGAAAGACATCATTTAATACATAATCAATAATTCCTACTTGCAGCAACATAGTATGTTCTACTTACCTTCATCAGTGGAGATCTGTTATCACTGTCAAAAAGATTTAGCTTACACTTGTTTTCTACTAGAAACGTAACGACATCCTCACGTCCATTTGCACAAGCAAGATGCAGTGGTGTCCTAAAAGTGAAACGTGTAAATTGAAACAGACAGCTAAATAAATATTTTCACTCTGTGGTACATGAACAGGGCAAATTGCATTTCTTTATCCCAATTACCTCCCAAAATAAACAAAATAAAATAAAAACAAGCTTATTCCATTACCAGCGTGCACCAAACCATGTCCCTTAGTACAACATCTACATGTTTCTTGAACACCTCCAGGGACGGTGACTTTACCACCAACCTGGGCAGCCCATTCCATTGCACAACCACTCTCTGGAGAGGCTTATCCTAGCATCCAACGTGAACCTCCCCTGGTGCAAGCTGAGGCTGTTCCCTCTTGTCCTAACAGCTCCCATCACGGGCAGGCTGATGAGTACCCTCCATAAGACCAGCTTCCTCCAAGGCAGAGAAGATGAGGACGAAATAACAGGCAGAACGTCAAATAACTCATCATGCCTTGTCACAGACATGGAACAACTCGAGGGTGACTGTCCCCACTGAGAAATTCCCAAATAAGTATACAAGATCCTTCACCTCCGAATAGAAGCCTGACAATATTGATCTGAGCACTGTATTTATTATTTATTTAGCACAGTGTACCGCAAAGAGCTCGAATGAGTAATTTAACTGTAACAAACACAACTTTGTGCAGGAGCCCCTCCTCACCCAAAAGCAGCCGTTACCAAGCACTGGGGAATATGACAACCTAAAGGAACCACCATCAGCTTCGCAAGCAATAAAGCCTTCATGAAGCCAGCAGCCTTATCGCTGCCTTTTCTCACCAGCCCCCAACAGAGCTCCCAGCTCGGAGGAATGCCGAGCAGCCCTACGAGGGATCCAGGCCGGGAGGGCACATCGGAGCGGCCTCTACCGGCCGTCCCAGCCACGCGCGGCCCCCGTTAACAGCAGCCCTCTGTGCCCAGGTCATGCAGCGGGGATCCCGGCCCGGCCCGCCGCCCTTACCGCTGCGCCTTGTCGCGCTCGTCGATGTCGTGCTTCTTCAGTCCTTGCTGCACCAGGGCCAGGTCTCCGGCGGCGGCCCCTCGGTGCAGCTTGGTCAGCTCCTTCCGGCAGATCTCGTACGCACCGGCGGAGCACGCCGAGGCGGCGCTGCCGGGCGGCGGATCCCGTTTTTTCTTCTTTACGAAGCTGAGCATCTTCTTCATATTGTCTCAAAACTCTGCCAGGCCGAGCCCCGAGCAGGACGCGGAAACACGGCGCACGCTCAGGAAGCCGCGGCCCAACCCACAGGCTGCAGGGCAGCCTCAGGCTCCCAGCCGGAGCCGGGAGCCCCACGTATGCGTTATACGTGCGATATTAAGCGATGCTAAGCGATACTAAGCGATAGTAAGCGATATCAAGAGGATACACACCTGCGGAGAGCAGGAGTGTGCGCGTCTGTAGGCTCGGCTGCCTCAGAAAGCGGTTGGCAACGGTGTGTCCTGGGGCCGTTGCCTTTGGAATAGTCACGGGGATAACCGTCTGCAGGGTTATTTCTTGCCCTACTTGTGGGTATTATTTAATAGGGATCTCAAAGCACGCGTTTTTAACCTGTTACTAAACCAGTTGTCAGCTTTCTGTCTTCAGTTTTCCCATCTTCCCCTCCCCCCCTCCACCTTTGTTCATACTGTTTATTAAATCTTTAATATGGGTGATTTTGAATAATATTTTAAATTCATTCCTGTTAAAAACAAATAGTTCCATTTAATTTTTATTTTTCTTCAGAAATTGGTATTTCCTGTCACAGTTCCTCATATTCTCAGTGTGTTCTCTTTGATAATCTGGAGCTTTCTCTAAGAACCATTGAGCAATTGCTATTCCTGTTGCTGTCTGCATGAGGTGATTCCTCTTCTCTTACCCAGTACTAGATCCACGTAGCACAGTAAGATTTTCAAGTAAGGGCTTAAGTGTGGCTTAAGTGTTGCGTAAGCATTGGCATTTGGGTTAGTCTGCTAAAGACTCACCTTTCCTTTGACATAACAATACGGCTGGATAATTTAGCTCACAATCCTTGCAGCTCTGAGGTACAAAATGGCAGTCTGAAGCTCTCTTTTTGCAGTCTTTATTTTTCCCCTATTAAATCACTGTGTGTATTTTGCTTATTGAAGAGTAACAATGGCAGTAAAGGCTTGTGTGCTGCGTGTTGTCTGGTCATAGAATCTTTTAATCATAGAATGGAATGGCCTGGATTGAAAAGGCCCACAATGACCATCTAGTTTCAACCCCCCTGGATATAGCCACATCCAGCCTGGCCTTGAATGTCTCCAGGGATGGGGCATCCTCAACCCCCTTGGGCAACCTGTTTCAGTGAGTTACCACCCTCTGTGTGAAAAACTTCCTCCTAATATCTAACCTAAACCTCCCCTGCCTTAGTTTCAAACCATTCCCCTTGTCCTATCAGTATCCACAGGTGATTTACTACGCCTGATTTGCAGCTGATGTGTTTACAAGCTGGGAAATCTGGCTGGGCAGATAGCATGTTTCTGCATTGCTTGCTCCAGGGCTTTGAAGAGAACTGGGCAGTTGCAGGTAGAGACTATAGCAGCTCCAGCTCTGTCTAGGTTGGAGAGCTGGAGCTGAGGTGGTGCTTTTGATGTTACACTCTTGCTTCCCTATGCAGCCAATGTGTATGCTTAAATACAGTTTTGCTTGTTCCTGGTCCAGTCTGAAGCTCTCACACTGTATCTCATGCACATGGTCTGTTAATCCTCAGCTGGATTAACAGCTAGTTTCTATTGATAATGCTGAAAGAATTCCTTTTGGCTTACTCTAAATGAAAAAGATGCAGCTATGCTTCCCATTTTAACAATGAAAATTAAGAATAGGTTTCAAGATTGAAAAAAAAAATATATCATTTATTTGCTTTCTTTATGACTCCATTTTCAGTTGACATAAATACATGACTTGCAGATTTTCAAATGGAATATATGGAGTTGCAACTAAAAGTTTGATCATGTCTCTCTACCAGACCTCTACAAGTCTCATTTTACCAGAGAGAAATATCCTCCTTCTTACTTGTGTCACCGCTTCTGGCAGTAAATACATTTGTGAGTGACTGTTTTTCAAGGCTGAAGCACAGGAAGAGTAAAATTTCATCAAAACTGTGATCAAAACCTGGAGTTCTCACTGAGAATGGCAATCACTGCCATTAAAGCAGCCTCATGTGGTTGTTTCACAGAAACAAGATCACATATCCCACTAGTTTTGTGGGTTTTTTGGTCTCTTTTTTACATGCTTTAATAATAAAGACTAAAAATTAAGTTTTGTTATTTTGTATATGCAGTGTTTCTTCCTGAAGTTCACACCTTATTGCCACTCTTGCCAGTATCAGTACAGCACAGGGCCTGCAGTCACCTCCCTACCTCCCCAGACCAAATCCATGAATCATTTGCTTCTCATAGGCCTCGGATGAAAATACTATTTTATAACAACTCTAACCACATTAAGGACAGTGAGACACTTTAAGTCAGTGCTGTGCAGTTCTACAAACTTGGCAAATACCTCTAATGCAGGAGGAATGTCTAACGTGCAGCCTGAGGTCTTCGATACCACAACTAAAGCAGATCTAAACCTGAAAATACTTACACCAGCATGTTAGTGTAAACCCTTACCTTCTCTAGTGTTAACTACGGCTTGCCATAGCATCGTGGCAAGTCTCAAAACCACAAACGTGGGGAAATAACGAATGGCAGGATTTTCAGAGTAGCCTATGGTCAGCACAGCTTGGGAATTCAGCTCTCCTAGGCCCTCCAGGAAAATGTCATCATGCATTTTCCTCACAGAATTACTTAACTAGTCTCAGGAGCTTGCAAAACCCACAGAGGTTTTTAACTAGCTTACTGAAGCAAAGGCTTGAAGGTTGTCCTGAGGGGCTTCATTCGTTTTGCTTTGTTGCTGAGCTGTGGTTTCCAGTCTGTCACTTCCAGCCTTGAGCCTGAAAGAGAGACAGGCCTTGCTGTGGACATTCACAAGAGCACAACTTCTGAAAGAGCAGTCTTTATGGAGGGAAACTGACAACTTCTACTTTCAAAAACTCACGTTACTTAATTGCATTCCCTTCTATTAGAATTCAAAAAATAGCTTTTTGAAAGGAACATGCACACAATTCTCCCAGCATGGAAAAAGCAACTTCTTGATTGGCAGCCCTCCTAATTACAGGTTAGTAAAACAAGGCAACCAACTTTCATATCACTGAATCTACCCTGCTGAAACGATGCTCAGTCTGCTACAGCAACCTGAGCTCATGCCCCCACTGTAACCTTAAGCTGCTCATAGGAGCAGACACGGAATGCAGCAGCCCCATTCCTTCCCAGTCACTGTCATAGCTGAGTGCACGCTGAAGCATCCTGAGCTACAGAAATGTCCCAGAGAAGGAATCAGCTCTCCACTCTGGGTTGTTACAGCAAAGACCTGAGCACCACTCTCTGGGAACTACGTGGAAACTTAGGACGGACATGGAGAAACCTCAGAGTCCAGAGCTTTGATGTGAGTATATGGCTTGTGTTGTCGTGTAATTTGGTGCCTGTTTACATTAAACATCCCCAATATGGCTGCAGTCTTTCATGTGGCACAAGCTTAGCAAAAGGGCCAATTCACAGTTGGGCATCGAAGGCAGGAGCTTGGGCTCCTCCTAGAATCAGGGATGGGGAGAATTCAGAAATACCCATTGCTCATCCACTGTTAGGTTCATGTCAGCTTCAGTGCAGAAACCTGCAGGGAGAGCAAAGTGTTTCTGTGTATCCACTAGAAGGCTGTTTCTAACACACTGCTTTGCCCCTCCAGCTTGTGAAAAGCACCCAGGCCTGCTAGCAGCATTATGTACCTTGAACAGCTGGCCTAGAGCTTAAGTATTTCAAGGTCTCATTGTTCAGAAGCATAAGGCAGAGGCAGCAGCAGAGGGAGGTGGGTCCAGAGGTGACAAGCCTAGAAGTAAGCAAGCCAAGAAGTAAGCAAGCCAACAGGGGTCCCTGCACATCCTTCAGAGAAAGTACCTCAGAGTACTGGGGAGATTCAGTCTTCCTCTTGCTCTGCTCCTGCTGCGGGCAGGGCACCTATGAAGAATGGACAAAGTGAGACACATTCAGTCTCTTGCAGTGAGTTTTCCTAAGTCTGTTAAGCCCTGTCATCAAAGCTTTGCCATGCTCTCTGTGGGGAAGTGCAGCTGCAAGCTTTGTTAAAAATTGGTGTTATCTAGCTTTACAACGTGAGTTTTCCAGTTATCATGTTCTGTGTTTTTTTTCAAGATTGTAATAGGGCCCTCTGTCAAAAGAAGCCCAACTCTATGCAGAGAGATGTGCATAATCAGGCAGAGCTTTCTAAAGAACAGCACCTGTTGCAGAACGGCGGGAGAAAAGCAAACGATCACACCTGTCATTGACATATGATCAGCTAATCTCGTTTATTCCTTGGCTGCGTGTACATTTATAATACGGATAATTAGCTCATACATATTGCAAAAGTGGAGCTCATCATTGGTTCCCAATTACATACCATCCCCAAGTATCTTTGCAGCTTCTTGTTATCATCCTGAAAGCTACTCCCTTGCTGAGTTCCCAGAACCATGGCTAGTTTCTCACCATCCCAGGGCATCCTGTTGTTCTCACTGTCCTTGCAGGTGTTATGGCTGCTTGATTAACTGCACCGTGTTTACGACCCTTCTCAGCTAACTAGCTGTAAAAAACACTTTCTACATTTCCCCCGTTTTCTTTTAGGCTGAAAAGGCTCAGTTTACCGACCGACTAACCATATTTAACAAGCAATTCAGTTCATTTGTTCAATTAGTTCTCATGTAGTTTTATCCTGCTCCGTAGCTGCTGCTCTGTGAACTCCTTATCTTGATCCATGGCTGCTGCTCCATAAAATTCTTCTTGTATTACAACAATTTCAAGATACTGCCTATAGAATAACAACACTACTTATATTAATAACATAACTATGATAACCCAATCAGGGCCTTGATTGACAATACTCTAAAAGTGAAAAAAGAGACAAGTCAAATACAACATAACAACATTACTGTTAAACCCACTAAAAAGAACAAATATGTTTGTACTGCAACCTAAGTTTCTGCAACCTGAAAAAAAATCTGTGAGGGTCCCATTGTGTTAATCTGTAACTGATTTGGAAAAGGCTTCAATTTTCATATACTCTGATACATTGATTTTTTAATGACCACTAAAATTTGTGCAATAAATGCTTTTAAGATGCTCATAACCATGCTCTACTGACTGAGTTATCCGGGCTAATAATTGATTAATGATCGCGCAATTTAATGGAATAGCATGTCAAATAGAACCAATGTTAGAGGAAAAATGTACTAGAGTATCACTAGGGGCATTATTACTTACTGACCCTTGAGAAACAGCAAGCCATGTTGGTGTTGGATGTAACAGGTAGTGCCAGCAGGGCGTCCCCTGCTTCAAGGTGCACATTTCCTCTCTCACCCATCACAGATTCTCTCCTGCATTCAGGGTCTGAAGGATTTCTTCCAGTTGTACACCACATCCGCATGGCCAGTGCGTGATATAGAGCCCAAGTGGAACACCTGCTTGGAAAACAGAATAAACTATCAAATTTAGTTCTATTAGCGTGCACTTTCCTCTAAAATGATGCATGGTTATATTTTCAGATCCCAATTAGTTGGATGTAAGAGAGGTATCTATTCTATGATACAGGGTCATCTCTTTGTCTGGGATTCCTATCCAGGTTTTGTCTTTGCAAATTAAGAAAAGCTAATTAATAGGATAATAACATCGTAACCAAACAGTACTAAAACACTGAAAGAGCTGTTCCTGTACATTCTAGCATGGATTACATCAAATCCTGTTTAATACACATCTGATCTATTACTAAAATAGAAGAAGCACACAACATCCTAGCTAATGCCTAAAACTCTAAATCTTGAGACTGCATTGGTAAAACAGAAAATCACACACTATGTCAAACTATTACTAATATTATCTATAACAAAGAGTTACATATAACTCTTTGTTATATATATATATAACTCTTTGTTATATATATACTATAACTCTATACAAAGAGGCTGTTAAGATGTGTAGAGGGAAAATCAGAGAGGCAAAAGCCCAGTTTGAATCTAAGCTGGCCACTGGGGTAAAAACAAACAAGAAACCCTTTTACAAGTACATCAGCTGTAAGAGGAGGACAAAGGGGAATCTCCATTCTTTACTGGACGAGGCTGGGAATGTGATTACAGAGGGTAAGGAAAAGGCAGAGGTTCTGAATGCCTTCTTTACGTCTGTCTTTAAAAGTCGTCTCGGTCCTTCCCAGGGCTCCCCACGCTCTGACCTGGTAGTCTCGTCTGGGGAGCAGACTGAACCCCCTGTGATTCTTGAAGAAGCGGTCAGGGAATTACTACTCCAACTGGACTGCCACAAGTCCATGGGTCTGGATGAGATTCACCCGAGAGTGCTGAAGGAACTGGCGGAGGTGATCGCTGAGCCGCTTTCTGTTATCTTTCAGCGCTCCCTATTAACGGGTGAGGTGCCGGAAGACTGGAGGCTTGCCAACGTGACTCCCATTTACAAGAAAGGTTGTAAGGAGGATCCGGGGAACTACAGGCCTGTTAGCCTGACCTCGGTGCCAGGGAAGGGAATGGAACGAATTGTCTTGAGGGAGATCACAAGGCAGGTGTGGGATGACCAGGAGATCAAACCTAGCCAGCATGGGTTCATGACGGGCAGGTCCTGCTTGACCAATCTGATCTCCTTCTATGATCCTGTGACCCGTCTAATAGATGAAGGAAAGGCTGTTAATGTGGTCTACTTAGACCTCAGCAAAGCCTTTGACACTGTCTCCCATGCTGTTCTCCTACAAAAGCTGGCAGCCCGTGGCTTGGATGAGTACACTCTTGGCTGGGTAAGGAGCTGGCTGGAGGGCTGGGCCCAGAGAGTGGTGGTAAATGGAGTTAAATCCAGTTGGAGACCAGTCATGAGTGGTGTTCCCCAGGGGTCAGTGCTGGGACCTGTCCTCTTCAACATCTTTATTGATGACTTGGATGAGGGCATTGAATGCACCCTCAGTAAGATCGTGAATGACACCAAATTGGCAGGGAGTGTCAATCTGCCTGAGGGTAGCGAGGCCCTGCAGAGGGATCTGGATAGTCTGGAGAGCTGGGCGAAAGCCAACAGGATGAGGTTCAACAAGACCGAATGCCGAGTTCTGCACTTTGGCCACAACAACCCTGGGCAGCACTATAGGCTTGGGGCAGAATGGCTAGAGGATTGTGTTGAGGAAACGGACCTGGGGGTACTGATTGATGCTCGGCTGAACATGAGCCGACAGTGTGCCCGGGTGGCCAAGAAGGCCAACGGCACCCTGGCTTGCATCAAAAACAGTGTTACTAGCAGGAACAGAGAGGTAATTGTCCCCCTGTACTCAGCATTGGTGCGGCCGCACCTTGAGTACTGTGTTCAGTTTTGGGCCCCACACTGCAAGAAAGACATTGTGGCCCTGGAACGCGTTCAGAGGAGGGCTACAAAGCTGGTGAGGGGTCTGGAGCACAGGCCGTATGAGGAGCAGCTGAGGGAGCTGGGATTGTTCATCCTGGAGAAGAGGAGGCTCAGGGGAGACCTTATAGCTCTCTATAACTTCCTGAAGGGGGGTTGTAGTGAGCTGGGGGTTGGCCTCTTCTCTTGTGTAATCAGTGATAGAACTAGAGGGAATGGTTTTAAGCTGCGTCAGGGGAGATTCAGGCTGGACATTAGGAAGTATTACTTTTCGGAAAGAGTAGTCAGGCATTGGAATGCACTGCCCAGGGACGTGGTGGAGTCACCAACCATGGGAGTGTTCAAGAAACGCTTGGATGTGGTGCTGAGGAATATGATTTAGCCAGGAAGTATTGGTAATGGTTGGACTAGATGATCTTCTAGGTCTTTTCCAACCTTGATAATTCTGTGATTCTGTGATTCTACAACACAGCAAGTTTCAAAGCAATACCACTAAGTAAGAAACACACAATTACAATTACTATGAAGGCTGGATGCTATTTTCTGCCTTCAGATGAGACTGAACATATCATGCTGGAACCCACGTAGGGCCAGTCCCTGTGGAAATACGAGCATATTCATGACCCCAAGTTGTCAGTGGTAGGGGACTGTCCCAAAGTCCCCTAGGCAAACGTCCCCAGTCTTGTTGAACTAAGTGTACCTTATGGGACAGGAAACGTGTTCTGCTGCAGGAAAGGGCTGTACCTGCTATGGTGGTTCTGTTAGAGTTTTAGGCATTCAGAAGTTACGTTGATGAAAAGCAAGATGAAAAGGGGTAGTGAAAGATGCAGCATTTTCCAAATTGCATTATGTTTCCCCAAAATATTTTGCAGAGATCAGTGCTGAGAGCTTGAGCAGCAATGGTGCAGCCTGTTAATTCTTTCTATATGATGGATCACTTCTTTTTGCTACTGTTACCCCTATACAAGGATTGTCAGGTGTTAGAAAGAAAGGGAAAGAGAAAGTCTTGTAGCATAATTTGGTTATAATTGTTCCTGGCCATTTGTTTTTCCTGTACTTCTGGGCTTTCAGAGTTCATCTCTGTTATGGCTGCGTTTGAGCAGTTGAAGGTCTTCGGGGAAACAAATACAGCCCTGCCACCCTACACAAAGGATGTTCATCTGAGACATGAATTGTCTGCATCCCAAGGAGATGAATGGATTTTTATTGAGTATCACTGCTGAGGAATGCAAGGCTTGATCTATTCTCTTGGAAGGTTTCTGCAGTAGTTTGGCTGCAGTCCATTTGTTGGAAGGAGATGATATGGCTCTCTGGGATGGAAAGGCTTTTCCAGGTTATAAATAGCAGTACTGTAACAGAGAGCAACTGATGCTCTTTGGAGAGTGATGTTTCTAAAACCCTGAAGACCTCATTCAGCCACACAGCTTCTCTGCTTGGTTTGACTGAGTACTGCTGGGGGGCTGCTGCTGTTAGTAATATGGTCTCTCTGGGGCAAGGTAGAAATATTCTGGAGCTCCAGTCCTGGAAAGAAGCAACATAGGTTTTCAGGTACGTGTCTCTTGGCTGCAGGAGGACTTCTTTTTCATGTAGACTATGGAAAGGCACTTTAAAAGAGTAAGTGGAGGACCAGCATGGCATTTTTCACAGGAAAACATACTCAGAGCTGGCACATCTCCTTGTTGTAGTCCCAGGCCCATGAGCAGCTCTGCAGCTCCATGCCTTCTGTGTGCACAATTCAGGCACCACGGTGTAAACGTGTGTGTTGTGCTGAGGGCTGGTGCAGTCTGAGGTGTAAGAATCAAAATTCCTTTTAGGTGAAGTATTTGAACTATGTGAAGAATTTGGGGATTGTTTTCTTCAGTAGTTATTTAAACATTGTCTGCAGGGGGGGTGTGGGTGTAGGAAGCAAGTCTTTGGGGAGCAAGTGGAGTAATCAGGCACTTTGTAGCTGCTACTCAAAAAACGCCTTCACTTTTCTCTCTGTGGCTTCTTGTTCTAATGGTCTAATCTCCCTGCGATTGCTTCTTGTGTTCAGGAGTGTTTGAAGGCTCAGGACTCAGTGTCATGGTATGTCATGCACATCCTTATGTACATGGTGAGGCTTGAGGTCTGTGATACGGTGTGGGTAAGGGGCTGGTCTTTCAACACTCTGTGCCTTAAATGTAACACCTGCAATCCTAATCTCATTTCTTGCAATGAACTCTGAAATCCCTGCTGGTAGATAAAGCTTCACCTTTGTTTTAGCCCTGTTTTGTTTGTGGTGGGAGTCCAAGACAAGGAAGTCAGTGGCTTTTTTTGCTACTGCTGCACTGTGTAGGCCCTGGAAGCTGCTGATTTGTTTACAGTACTCAGAGGTCATTCATGGTGTTAATGAAAATAGGGCTAAAACTCATCTTGGTGCTGGGCATTGAAAGTTTAGCCAACAACTCTTCCTTACATCCTGTGTGTTATCTCTAACTCCAGCCACAGGGTTTCTTTCACTACATATGAATCATGCAAACCCATGTTGGCTGGTGGCCATTTAGTTTCTAGTTGAATGTCCACAGGGAATTAGGCATTGTGATTATGTGGCTGCTGTGGTTCTATCCATTCCTGCAGGAACTTACCTGCTCGTTAGCTCATTTCAGGTAAGCTGGAGAGAACAGCAGTGGCATTGGATCTACTTGATTTCCATCAGTATCATGTTAGTGCAGAAGGATTCCTTTACTGCTGCTTCATTGTAGAGAAGTCTGTACTGTGAGCTTAACCATTTGCAGACCTCAGAGAAGCCACCATAGGAAGCCATGCCAAAGACTTAGGTTTCTAGGCATAAAAATAGCTTTGATTCTGTTTTTATCGATACACAGTAAAAGCAATTTGTTCAACAAATCCATTCATCAAATTATCACCAAAATCTACATGTTAGCAGCTTTTTGAAGGACCTTAGTTGGACTCAGATATTGGTTTTGGAGTGCTATTGGGTCCATGGTTCCAAGGAGGATGCTGTGTGTTAAAAGGCGTGGGCTGTAAAAAAGGGGGATTTTCAAGAGGAAGGTAGATAGAATTTCTTTTCAGTGTAGTTGTAACACAGCAATAAGGTTTGTGCTGTTGACTGTAAGGGCTAATAGGTGTGTTTCACTTTGAGACAAACCCAGAGCACCTCTGGATGTCTGAGAGGTGCAGGACTGAGTGCTGTGGTTGGACAGGCCTCAGCCCAGATGACTGCTCTCTTCCTCATCTGGATGGAGAAAGGTCCCTTTCAACACACACCGTTCTGTGATGATTTCAGGCCTTGGTATGCTGTGTTCAAGAGCCCTTGTGATGCTCTTCAGGCTCACATCATGTGGAAATCCACTGTTCTAACACTGAAGCTGTCAGCAGGGTCTGAGTACCTAAGAATCCCAAAGTGCATTGGTGACTGGCAATGTCAAAATACTAAATGTAGAATCTATGTAGCAACAATGTAGAAGGTGATCCAGTAATGGAAATTTTTATCAGTACCAGAAACACTTTCATATTAACAACGTGCAATGACATACAAATTAATGACTTTTCCTCTCTTCTAGAAAAACATCTTTGCAGCATTCCTCCTGTCTCTGTGTTATTGGGGACAAAAGCCCTGCAAAATTAAAGCAAATGATTGTCTTCTGGTAAAATGAGTTTGCTAACTCAAGACTCTCTCTGCGAGCGAGTTTCGTAAAAGATAAATGGTTTGTTCAAGTAAAAAAAAAAAAAAAAAAGTGGGAATTTTAATATATCCTTTCTGAACTGGGTGCAGTGCTAAAATAATTTATGCTGTGGGGGTACAGAATGAACTTGGGGTTTGTTTTTTGGGGTGGTGAGTGGGCTGAATAACCCTACAGTTTTGTACTTAGTATATTGGCTGATCCTTTTGATGATGCTAATTTAAGTGTGGCTTGATCTCTAAAAGAGCCTGGTTAAGAACTGGAAGTTGGCCTGTGCTACACTTATGTGGATGCACAGTGATCTCGATAGCCAACACCAGGACTGCTTGTATTTTGCTTGAGATTGGCTGTATAGTTTTTTCTTTGTGTCCTTGTCATTTTATTTTATTTACATACCTAAGGCCTTTGTTAATTTAGTCATTTTCTGTCCCTTGGCAGGTATGTGGCTGCTTTTGGAAACATGCCTAATCGTGCTGCTCTAAGTAGTTTAGATGATTTTTGGTCAGGTTGATTTAGAGTTATAGAATCATACAGATAGGAAAAGACCTCTAAGATCACAAAGTCCATCCCAGCCCCACCATGCTCACTGAACCATGTCCCTCAGTGTCACATTTTCACAGTTTTTGAACACCTCTGGGGATGGTGACTCCACATCCCTCGACTACTTGTTCTGGTGCCTTACCAATGCATCATTTGGTAGGATAGTGTGAGATTTCTTGTGTCCTTGAGAGTTTGCATCTCACTAATGGCCCAGACAGGCAAGAGTCCAGTCCTGCCCATCTGTAAGGCAGTTTTGCTTACCTTCCAAGGGTTATCTAGGGTGTGTGGAAATCGATCTCCACTGATCTTGCTGATTAAATCTGCTAGTGAAGAAATTCCCATATACAAGAAGGGTCATAAGGAGAACCTGGGGGACTACAGATCTGAGGGAGCTGGGTCTCTTTAGGTTGGAGAATCATAGAATCATAGAATCACCCAGGTTGAAAAAGACCTTGAAGATCATCAAGTCCAACCACAGCCTAACCAGCACCCTAACTCTAACAACCCTCTGCTAACTCATATCCCTGAGCACCACATCCAAATGGCTCTTAAACACATCCAGGGACTGCAACTCAACCGTCTCCCTGGGGAGCCTATTCCAGTACTTAACTACCTTTTCTGTAAACAAGTGTTTCCTAACATCCAACCTAAACTTACCTTGGTGCAACTTGAGGCCGTTTCCCCTTGTCCTGTCACTTCTCACCAGTGAGAAGAGACCAGCCCCACTCTCACTGTAAGCACCCTTCAGATACTGGAAGAGAGCGATAAGGTCTCTCCTCAGCCTCCTTTTCCTCAGACTAAACAGCCCCAGCTCCCTCAGTCTCTCCTCATAGGGTTGATTTTCTAAGCCCTTCATGAGCCTCATTGCCCTTCTCTGGATCTGCACCAGCACCTCCATGTCTTTCCTGTGCTGAGGTGCCCATAACTGAACATGGTACTTGGGATGAGGCCTCACCAATGCCGAGTACAGGGGCAGGATGACTTCCCTAGTCCTGCTCACCACGTCATTCCTGATACAAGCCAGGATGCCATTGGCCTTCTTTGCCACCTGTGCACAGGGAAGGAGAGACTGAGGGGTGACCTCATTAGTATTTATAAATATGTTAAGGGTGAGTGTCAGGAGGATGAGCCAGGCTCTTCTCGGTGACGTCCAATGATAGCACAAGGGGCAGTGGGTACAAGCTGGAACACAGGAGAAAAACTTCATCACAGTAAGGGTAACAGAACACTGGAACAGGCTGCCCAGAGAGGTTGTGGGATCTCCTTCTCTGGAGACATTCAAACCCTGCCCAGACACTCCTGTGTGACCTGGTCCAGGTGTTCCTGCTCCTGCAGGGGAATTAGACTAAATGATCTTTTGAGGTCCCTTCCAATCCCTGACATTCTGTGATTCTGTGTTTGTATTGGTTCCGTTACCCCTATGATGGGTGAGGTCCCTCTTCAATAAGCAGCAGAATCAGGTACCATTCAGACCTCCTGCTCAGAGACCCCCTGTGTGATTGTTTTATTTTCATTTGCTTACAGATAGTTTCTGTTTGTGGTTGTGCTGTTATGATAGTATCAACATGTGTTATATTACCTCAAGGGTTTAAAATGGGCTTTTACTCCAGCAAGTAAATATAAAAACGAACATGACACTGGAGACTTTTACTGCTGTATCATTCTGTGGGTTGGGGTGGCCTACATTCTGTGGCTACAATGTGTGGGCTCAGCTGTGATCCTGTATTGTTTTCTCCAATGTGCTGATATTAAGGTTGCTCTGTGGCAGATGCTACTTCTGGCACTGACTTTGCATATTTGCTGTTTTTTTGCAAAGGCTTTAGACTTGCATGTAGTACAGCTGGGCTGATAGGTGGTAACTTGAGCTGCTGTAGCTGGAGGAGGGGGGGGGAGAGAAAGGAGGGTGGAATGAGGGACATAGAAATTTCATTCAATGAATTGAAATATCATAGAGCAAATGAGAGCCACAACCCTTAGATCTGCTGAGGTCAGCTACCTCATTAGTGAGTAGTGCTGCCTTTGAAAACTTTCTGGCATGAAATATTTCCCCATACTTCTCTCACAGTGCAGAAATAATTGGTAGGAGGATAAAAAATAAGTGGAGGTACTGGTTGACAGGCATGGACCTGCTTGTTTATCTTGCAGAAGGGAATTAATGCAGCATGAAATAACACCAGCTTTTGTCTGTGAATGGAGGTGACAGGGGACAGGTGCATCTGACTATGCAGTGGTTCTTCAGTTACTTAGGTTAAGGGTAAACCCAGAAGGAGTATACAGTTGGTTTGTCCGCGTTCATGAGGTTTGCCAGCAGATAAGTGTAGCAGGTGCATTTGCTGTTAGTACCTTGGGAAGTGTGTGGTCCAAGTATTGGTGCCTGCTGAATGCCTTTTAAAGCCCTTCTCGGCTCTGTCAGTGTTGTGGATTAGTACAGAGGGGCAGCTCTGTGTCTGTTGGCCAAAGGGGCCTGAGCTACAAAATGATTGATAAAGAGGGAGACTGACTAAATCCGTGAGCCCCTGGGACTTGTTAGCCCATTTTCTTGTGTTTTCTGGAGGAGAAAAGAGCTGCCTCCATCCCAGCCCTACATCATTGGCTTTATGGTGGCACTGACAAATGTGGAGAGAGCCTGATGCTTTTTGCGCAGACATTTGGCATGGTGTTGTTGAGGTGAGAGTTTGGTTTAGACCCTTCTCTGCTCTTGAAGGGGTGGCTGTCAAGGGACAGGAACTTTCCATTTAGGGTTTTTTTTTTTTTTGCATAGGTAACAATGGGCCTGGTTTGCACTGTAGAAAAGCTGTCATGTAAATGGTGCCTGGCTCCATTGTCAACCATGTCTGGCTGTGTTCCAGCAGCTATGGTTTGCACAGTTCAGGTGTGCAGTGTGTGGAAGGCACACTTGTCCCAAGAGAATGTGGTGGGGAGAGGCAGGGAAATGTCCAATGCTGTATTTAAATAGAAATTGAGTACATGGGAAATGGGCACACGGAGAGAGAGAGACATGCCCTCCCATGTTGCTCCCCACGTGAATCATACTTGGCCATCTTTGGGGAGCATCCAGACCCTTGAAGCTCAGGCATGCAGAAAGCTCTCTGCAGTCTGAGTGCTCTGGTGGAGACTGTTTTGTTCTCTCTCTGGCTTGTTCATGCTACTGCTTCGGTGATAAATCATTATTGATATTTCTAATGAGGCTTTTAGAACTGCTCTGGAAACTTTAAAACCCTCAGCAGAAAGGTAGAGATAGGTAAAACTCCTTGGAGGCTTGATTTTCCTTCAAGGCAGGAAGGGTCAGGTACTTTTTTTTGTTTGTAACTTGTTTTCTGACTTTACTTGAAAGCCATAATGTTTCCTCTCTCTTTTTTCCTCTTGTTCTGAGTTTATTGCAGGTTTCAAAGTATCACATTCAAGCACACTGAATAAGTTTATCAAGAGTAATTCATAGTTGTACAACATAGCTGTACAGGTCTTACCGTAGAGCATAAATATCAATAGCATTTTGCAGATGGAGAAACCGAGTCTCAGACTGTGGGATTTGATTTCATTTAACTGTATGAAAGGCACCTTCATCTCACCCAAGCTGTTCCTTTGGACTTGTAGGAATGCAATCTGACCGGCGACGGCAGGTGACGGTGTTGTGGTTGTCCGAGCGGCAGTTCTGGCACCACACACCGACAGCTTGGCAATTCCGTCGCAAATGTCCCTTAACGCCGCACCGGAAACATTTAACAGAGGTGCTTGGGCCTGCACTGGTTACCGCAGATGCTTGTAAGGGTGCAAGAGCTGCTGACACTTGATTCTGAGAAGCCTCAGTCCGTGCCTTTAATCCTGCCCCTAGCTCTTTAATAGCCTCAACTATGAAAGCCTGAGCCCCTGTGGGAACACTCGATAATCTGTGTAACGCCTCCTCTATTGTCCAGTTACTCCTCAAAGTACTTAGAATGCCACGAGCTGTAGCATTACAATTCTGAAGTGCACAATGTTTTAGCATTATTTCCCTCATGTACTCTGGTACTCCAGCCTTCTCTATGGCTCCGGCTACCTTATCTAGAAACGCTCCAAAATCCTCATTTCTTCCCTGCTGGATTCCCATATAAGACATCAGCCCACCTGGTGCCTTGATCTTATCCATAGCCTGCCTGGCCAGATACATTGACTCCCTACATTTAACTGGTCCTAATAAAGCCTGGGCCTCCATCCGGATGAAAGGACCCACCCCTAAAAGTTCTTCAACGGTGACATTATACAACGGATCTCCGGGCTGCCTAACTATCACAACGCTCTGTTGGCACATCTCTTCCCAATAAGCATTAAATAGCAGTTGTTGGTGCTGCGAAAAAATCAACCTAGCTATAGCCCGACAATCAGATGGCAACAAAACCTGAGTACTCCAGATATAATCCAGTATCTGTCTCGCTGGCTCACTTTTTACTCCAAACTGACTGACCGTAGACCGCAATAGTGACAACAACTTCCAGTCTAAAGCACTGATAGCAGCCTGTGTCCCGCCTGCAGGATCAGGCGAATACCGCCCCGGCAGCACCATCTGTGACACCGCTTCCAACCCCTCACCGCCTCCCGCCTCTAAACAAGCCCGCGCCAGCGCAGCCCAAGCCCCCCCCCGCTCCCGCGCGACGGCCTCCGCCAGGTCACTCTGTGCCCCAGGGAGCAGCTCATTGCAAAGGGGGGTCGAGGGGGCCGGCTGTAGCGCCATGGTCGATGCAGGCGGCTCGTCTGATACGGACGTGCAGGGAGACGGAGACGGGGCACTCGGCTCCGCAGCCACCGGCAACGCAGGCTCGGCGGCCGGCGGCAACTTTACGGTGGACACAGCAGGGGGCACCGGGCAATCTGACCATTCATTATAATTCTTATTCCTCCCCTGCACAGCACTAGCTTGCTCTGCCGCTTCCTTTTCTGCCAGATATTGCAGCAATCATTATAAACCACACGCACAGTTCCCACAATTTTTAGCCATTTTCTCCCCATCTATCATTCCCTGAAAAATTGCATCTCCAAATTTACGCCATTCAGCAAGATCATGCACTAAATGCAGATTCTGAAATAACCCTTTAGCATACCCATACGCTAATAACTTGGGGAGTTCCTTTTGCAAGTCTGTCCCCTTAACCTGACTCTTTTTTTCAAAAAGCAAGAAAATACCTGACGCTTTTTTTAAAAAAAGCAAGAAAATGTTTAATAAACCGCTTGCCTTCCCATACCTATTTGTCAGCGTGCTGTTGCAGTCTTAAGGACGTTGGCGGCCCATATCGACTAGGTCCTTCTATAAGGTCACCTAGAGCACCTGCACCTTCTTTTCCTGGCTCATGCTATCCCCGCTGCTTAAGGATCCGAACACCTTCGCCGCTGCGATCCTTCCTGGTAGGCCACGTCAAGGGTCACCATTTGTTGTAGAACGGCGGGAGAAAAGCAAACGACCACACCTGTCATTGACATATGATCAGCTATTCTCGTTTATTCCTTGTGTCACGGTTTGAACGAAAAATCCACCTGCGTCCGTGACAGGGGGCCGTGGGCCCCGGAGGGGCCCTAGGCCGAAAGGAAAAAGTTAATTAGGAAAAGAAAACAGCGGCAACAATCTAAGGAGGCACACTTATTTACTAAATACTATATCAAAATACCGGATAACACAATATAATACAAAATAATTGAAAATTGAAAATTGAGCTAACGAATCAAGCAAAATAGGAGAGAGAATGAGTCCCGTAACCGAGAGGCCTACTGTGAATCTAGGCGAATGGCTGAAGGCTCCCACGCACTCCCCTGAACGCCAGAACTTGGAAGACCTCAGTCTAGTCTGCAACAGAGTTAATATAGAGTCCAGGTCCCGTGACCTATCGTGTTGCTCTCTGGGAGATGTAGTCTTCTTCTGTAAGTTGCAGATTCAGTAAAATTATTCATGCTTTATATGATGTTATGATGTGGAATACTGATAGCAAAATTACAAAATTATTAAACCATGACACCTTGGCTGCGTGTACATTCATAATACGGATAATTAGCTCATACATATTGCAAAAGCGGAGCTCATCATTGGTTCCCAATTACATACCATCCCCAAGTATCTTAACAACTTGTTATCATCCTGAAAGTAACTCCCTTGCTGAGTTCACAAAATCATGGCCAGTTTCTCACCATCACAGGTCATCCTGTTGTTCTTGCTGTTCTTGCAGGTGGTATGGCTGTTTGTTTAACTGCACCATGTTTACGACCCTTCTCAGCTAACCAGCTGTAAATAAAACTCTCTACAGGAAATAAAGTCTAGTTATCTGGTAAAGACACGAGGGAACAGTGCCAGTCTCATTGGAGAAAGCGCACACACACAGATTGCCTCCTTTCATTAAATGCATTTGAGTCTAAATATTGCTTTAGCATCTTGGGTTCTAGCAGTCAGAGCTTGCCAACTGGAAAAGGACACACAGAAAATGGCAGAGCAAGATGTGCTAGCTTCAAGCTTCCAACACAGAGCACCAGATAATAGAGGGGCAGACACGCATCTGACAGTATCCTTTAATCAAAGAGTCCTGTTCAATCATCTCTAAAGTCAATGGGCTATTACGGTTCACATCTGTGTGGCTTTCCAAGGAAAGTGAGTTGGCTGCCTTTCCAAAGGCTGTAATCAGTGCACGGGGAGCTGCGAGGCTCTGCAGAAACAGAGCAACAACTCAGGTTGTAGATTGGTGCTGCTGAGAAGTGAACACTGCTTCCTTCCGCTGTTCGAACCAAGGTAGTCTCCAAAGCCTGAAGCCTCTAAAACGAAGCTCATCTGTACCTGAACCTAAGCATCATTCCTAAGAAATGGAGATTGTCTCTTTTGTTTATTGTCATGTGAATTCATCACATGCACAGGGAATCATGGGGACAGTGCATATACAGAGAAAATAAGAAATAGAGCATACAAACAACCTGAACACAAACAAGTTTGTCAGTTCCATCGCATTAATTGGAGGAATGAGGGCCAGAAACCCCACATCAAACAAAGCGGTCATCATTCCCAAAGAACAAGCACAAGATATACAGTATCTCAACTAAATTCATTGAGGGAAATGATGGGTAGTGATGGCTGCAAAGAGAACAGAGGAGTAACGGAGAATCAGCACCAGCAATTGCAGGCTCTGCCTCACTGTAGACCACATCACTGAGGTCCAATTTTAACTAAAGGGAAGGTGGCATCATAGTCTCCTGTCTCACATGAAAACTTCACCTAAAGCTTCAGCTGTAGAACCTCAAAGAGCAAGTGTGGAAGCCAGTACTGGAAACAGCCAGTAAACACAAAACCCTCCGAGTCCAACATGCAGCTGGGCTTCCCAGTACAAACAGCAACAGACAGTGCATCAGAACCCAGAAAAAGCCAAAGGGCTTGAGACAAACTCAAGGCGCAGGGACACCTTTCTTCCTTCCACGCTGCTTTTGTTTCTCTCAGCCCTCACAGAGCAGGGGATGCTCACAGTCCGTCGCCAGCAGTTCCAGATGGGCTGAAAGGCCACCAGTTGGGAACACCAAAACGGAAACATGGGACAAGCAGCTCCATTTCCAGGAGGGATGTGAAGCCAACCAGTTCATGACCCTGCGATTACCAGCCCGAGCCAGGCATGTTTTGAGCAGCTATTGAAAGAGGCAGCACCACTATTCAAATGTTTGTTTCGCTTTTATTTGCAACAAAGAGAAGCTAAATGCATCCAAAATACATTTCAATATGAAATCAAATAGGAGGGATACTGGTAATGACTAAAACTTCCTTAGTTCCGCTCCGCAGTCCACGAAAGGGAAAGCATGGCCAGGCCTGAAAACCAGACCACGCAGTGTGTGTCCTTTGGTGCACCTCTGAGGATGCAATCCAGGCAATTCTGCTGTCCTTTGTGCCTTCCTGCTCAAGCCCTTATCGTTTCTTTTTGCTTTCCTTCTTGGCTTTCTTGCTCAGCTGAGCAGCACTTGCCTTGGGTTTCTTCACTGTCTCCCAAGTCTGAGACTCAAAACCCTCCGAGTCCTGCAAGAAGCAATTGGGAAACAGTCAGGGAGCTTTCTTACAACTGGCTGACAGCTGCTTTGGGAGAAAAAGTCACCTGACCGAGCAGCTTTGGGGGCCAGCACTGAAAACCGCCTTCCTGACCTCAAAACACATTAGAAACTCCACCTCTGTCTAGTTCCCAAAAATCCCATGCAAACCAGAGCCTAAAGTCCTCTCTAGCAAGGCGGTCTGTGCTGGGAGGGTGGACCCTCTGCCTGGCAGCTCATAGGGCGCATCAGCTGCTGCAGGATAGGATGAGCTGGCAGCTCAAGGCTGCTGGCGTGCGGAAGGAAGGACAGAACCAAGTGCGGCACTCTCAGCAGTGCCGGGGCACACTGCCATAGGCAACAGCTACAGACGGTTCCCTCCCAGCCGACTGCCTGAGCATTCCTATCAATCTCACACAGCGCTACTTACTGCCTTTGGGGACTTGGAAACTGGCAGGATGATGGCCAGCACACACAGGAGCTGGAAAAGGGCTCCAAACAAGAGTCCGTAGCGCAGCATGTTCTCCAATATCGTGGGCTCAGGGATCTCAGGTGGTGAGAAATGCAGTTCAACAGCCATAGCACAGACAGCTGCTGCTCCACTGCTCTCACAGAGGCTGACTGCAGTGAGTGGGGAAAAAGGCATCATTAGTCTCAGGCAATGTGATGGGGTTACTTCCTGCTAGCAAACATTTCCAGGCTGATTAAGAGAGGTGCTGGGAAGATATCCAGGGCCTACTGATGTGAGAACAAAGAGGGACAGCAAACTTGCATTTCAGTTGCCTTTGCCCGCCTGCCTACGAAAAGAGCCCTCAGCCTTCAGTACTGCTGCACTTGCAGGTGGGGGGGAGTGAGGGTGACGGAGCACTGGAACAGGCTGCCCAGGGAGGTGGTGGAGTCTCCTTCTCTGGAGATATTCAAGACCCGCCTGGACGCCGAGCTGTGTGATGTGGTATATGGAGCCTGCTTTGGCAGAGGGGTTGGACTCGATGATCTCTAGAGGTCCCTTCTAGCCCCTACAATTCTGTGATTCTGTGATTCTGGGAGGGACGTGAAGCCGACCACTTCATGGCCCTGCAATTGCCAGCCCGAGCCAGGCACTGTATTGAGCAGCTACTGAAAGAGGCAGCACCACTTATCAAATGTTTGTTTCGCTTTTATTTACAACAAAGAGAAGCCAAATGCATCCAAAATACATTTCAATATGAAACCAAAAAGGCGGGATACTGGTAATGATTAAAGACACAGCTTCCTTAGTTCCCCTCTGGAGTCCATGAAAGGGAAAGCATGGCCAGGCCTGAAAACCGTACCACACAGTGTGTGTCCTTTGGTGCACCTGTGAGGACGCAATCCAGGCGATTCTGCTGTCCTTTGTGCCTTCCTGCTCAAGCCCTTATCGTTTCTTTTTGCTTTCCTTCTTGGCTTTCTTGCTCAGCTGAGCAGCACTTGCCTTGGGTTTCTTCACTGTCTCCCAAGTCTGAGACTCAAAACCCTCCGAGTCCTGCAAGAATCAATTGGGAAACAGTCAGGGAGCTTTCAAACAACCGAAAGGGAAGAGAAACAAGAGAGGATGGGTGGGTGTCAATAAGGGAAAAGCTTAACAGGCAAGAATAAACCTATCCATGAGCTCCAGCACACACGCGTGACCACTGCCTTGATACTAACAGGAACGTTATTCTAGCCATTAAAGTTACCCATGTTCACGTACCTGGTTGTAGACGTGTTCGTGGCCTTGCTGCTGCTGTGCTCTACAACGCCAGCCACAGAAATAAAGAGTGCAGAAAGCTGATCTGTTGAAGACAGAGGAGTGAGCTGTGCTTAACCAACACTGCTTCAGCACACGCTTACAGTAAGGCACACCTACCTTACAACGGCCACGCAGGAAGCTCCAGACACAGCTCCGGACTGTTTCCATGAAGCCCAATTGCATTTCACAGCCACTCACGCTCTGCTCCTCGACAATCTGCAACAGAGAAGTCACAAGATGCAAATCCCATCCCTCTGAGATGTCACAGACCTCTGCACTCATGAAGCAGCACTCATGTCATTGGGTGAGAAAGCAGACGTGTGCTTACCGAGTGAGCGCTGTTTGCTGCCATCTGCTGGTAGGACCCCACCTAACTCTAAGTACGAACAGTAACCTATGTCTAACTCTAAAACAGGAACAGAAACCTACACCTAACACTAAAACATGAACAGTAACCTACAACTAGCTCTAAAACAGGAACAATCATCTACTAACACTAAAACGTGAACAATAACCTACTCCTAACTAAAAAACGCAAACAATAACCTACTCCTAAAACTACAACTAAACTTAACACTAAAATCCACAATAGAAATAGGGTTAGGACGGAACCGGGGGCCCGCAGAGGTCTCAAAGGAGGAGCTGATGTTAAATGAAGCCACCCGGCTAATGCCGGGGGCGGGGGCCGTGCAGGCGGTAAGGAGCCCAGCGCCTGGACCAGTGATGGCGGAGCTGAGATGGTAAGGATGTGGGGCCTGGCACGGTGGTGTGGTGCCAGGCCAGCTGTGCCACGGGCGGATCCACCTCCATGGGCTCATCTGGAGGTGGATCCACCTCCATGGGCTCCACGGAGGTGGTCATGCAGCTGGTCCAGGCACGATGGGAACGGGCTCGCTTGCCTGTCTGCCACCTGATGGTCATGGCGGGCCCCCTCCTCCTCCTCTTTGACCCTGCGGTCCCCGGCTCCATCTTCCCACCTAAATCATGGGAATCCTCCAGCCTTGCTCTCTTGGCTTCTGGCATGGCTGTCAACGTCCAGAGCTCTCAGAGGCGAGTGCGTTGCGTGGGGCAACGGTGACCAAGGTGACCAAGGTGACATGGCCGGGGTTCTAACATGGCGGCCGCACTGCTGGCACTGCTGGCACTGGCGTGGGACACACCAGCTCTGCTCTCCATGCTCCAATCCTGAGCCTCTCCTTGTAACACCTCTGACTCCATTTGCATCCACTCACTCTCATTACATCCCACATCCGCACACCGTGCTGGAACACACACGGGGCCACGCTGCCTCACCGACCCTCAGTGGGGACCCACAGCCGTACAGCACCATCAGCACAGCAGAACCGGGCCGTGCTCCTGATGCTGCCGCTTGTCCAACCTCCCTCTCGCTGCCCCCATTCTGCTCAGGCAGCCGGTCCCAGCAACAAACACCAGCACAGAACTGCAGCCCCGACTCGTCCTGCTCACTGACAGCCAGAGCAAGGACATGTTACACACCTTCCTTCAGCTCCGATCACCTTCCCGGCGCCACCATGCCGCCATGGCCTGGAACTGCTCCCGCCAGCACCAAGCACTTCCTGCCCCTCCATCCCCCGCTCCTCCTTTCCCTTCACTTTCCATCCGCACTCAGGACACAGATCTCAATGGAGGTGGCTGCAGAACATCATCAGTGCAGGCAATCAATGGCTCGTGCTGCGCTTCACTGCCTTGTGCTCCTCACTGACTGCTCTGTTGTGCCCTTTCCTAACCCTGCAGGATCAGGATGGCCCGGCTGGCTTTACTGCAGAGCCTCATCATCTGAGTCTGAAGCCTTGGGGGAAAAGCTCAGCAGCTGCCGAGGGAAGATTTCATGCCATGTCCTGCACACAGCCCAGCCCTCCCTGCTCTGCGCTCCTGGCATCCCCTGCAGCCCCTGTGCTGTGACCAACACGATTTGTGCTCGGACCCAACGCCCTCCCTGCTGCCGGCCCTCCCCCATGCCCATGTGCTGCACCCACAGCGGCTGCCCCAGCCCCACAGCCCCGCAGCCTCCTGCAGGCAGCACAGCCCCGGGCACCGGGCTCGGCCCCAGCCCCGAGATGCTGCTGCACGGGCTGAGCCCAGACCCACAGCTGAGATGCAATGACCACTCATCAATCTTTGGCTTCCCTCCTTCACATCCAGGTCCTTTGCTGCACACAGCCCAACAATCCTCTCTTTCACCTCCGGCAGTGCTGCTTGCTGCCATGCAGGCAGCAGGAGGCAGTGCCTTGTAGCTCATTGTACCGAGTCCACTGTGCAGGCTGGTGGAAGAAGGAAGACGCCAAGGCGCCAATTGAAAATGGCCACCAGACACTCCTGGCATCCAGCCTCTCCTCTTTGGGCTCTGGCTCAGCAACGTGCCCTCGCAGCACCCTGGCACTAAACACGCAGCGCTGCCCATCGCGTGCTTGAAGCCATTGGAGCTGAAGCAGCGCCGTGCGGCTCAGGACCCTCCCGGCTCACGGCTCAGCTCTGTGCCTGAGGCGCGTTCACCTGCAGCCCTCCAGCTGCCCTGTCCTCCTCCACGCGTGCAGCTGGGCTTCCTGGGGCAAACAGCAACACACGGTGCATCAGAAGGCTGAAAGAGCCAGCCGGGAAGACAGACAAGCTCAAGAGGCTGAGTGCAGGGACACCCTTCTTCCTCCCGCCCTGCTTCCTCTCCCTTGCTTTCCTCTCAGCCCTCGCAGAGCAAGGGGATGCTCACAGTCTGTTGCTAGCAGTTCCAGTTGGGCTGAAAGGCCACAGGTGCAGAACACCAACAGGGAAACGGGGGAAAAGCAGCTGCATTTCCATGGAGGGACCTGAAGCCGACCGCTTCATTGCCCTACGATGGCCAGCCCAAGCCAGGCACATTTTGAGCAGCTACTGAAAGAGACAGCACCAGTTTTAAAAAGTTTGGTTGGCTTTTATTTGAAATGAAGAGATGCAAAATGCAACTAAAATACATTTCAACACAAAATTAAGTAGGTAAGATACTAACAATGACTAAAGACATGCTATAAGGTCAGCTAATAATCAATACGTTGAAACAGGGATCGAGCTGAAGCACCCTGAAGGAATGCAGCGTCTCCAGCTCTTGCCATACATCAAGTCCTGCACAGGTGAAGCCCTCTTCTAATGCAGCACAAGCCCTTCCCTTCCAGCTTCCTTCCTTCCTCTCCATTGTCCACAAAAGGGAAACACGGCCGTGCCTGCAATCCGGACCATACTGACCGTTGACTTTGGTGCCACCTCCAAGGAAGCGTTGCAGGTGGTTCTGCTGTCCTTTGTGGCTTCTTGCTCAAGCCCTCATCGTTGCTTTCTGCTTTCCATCTCAGCCTTCTTCCCCAGCTGAGCAGTGCTTCCCTTGCCTCAGCTTTCTTCACTCTCTCCTAAGTCTCAGTCCCCAAACTCTCTGAGTCCTGTGCCCTGTGCCCTTTCCTGTGCCCTGGCTTGTGTCTCTGAACATTGGGAGAGGACTCCTAAGCTCTGTCCCTACGCTGGATCAACTCCAGCTCTTCCTCCAGCCAGCCCATAACCCTTCCACGCCTCATTTTTCTTTCACTTGCAGGGAGTCTGGATTCCCACCATGGGAATGAATGGAAGAAAGTACGCTTGAGGAGCAGAAGTTTGTGTTTGGCTGTGCTCAGATCTTCCTCCCAAGAGATGCTCTTCACGTCTTTCTTGTTTCCTTTCTGCTAGAAGCTGAAGCAAACAGGCTTGTAGTGAAGCATGGCCTTGCAGGAAAGCAGGACACTGGTGTGGAGTGTGGCCCAGCTGTGAAGAGAGCTATAGACACACAGCAGGCATCTGGGTTCTGGGTCCTGTCTTTCTAGTCAGGCTTGCTGTCTGTCCTTTCTTGCGACTGTTGTCATTGCATGTTGCTTGAGGTCTTGCAGTTGGAGGGGTTGACAGTGACCTTTCCTGTCCAGGATTGGAAAATCAAGCCCACAGTTCACCCAAGAGCCTAAGATCCATTGCAGTCAACACTGGAGATGAGATTTCTCCGTATCGTGGCCCAGTTGGGCCTTTGGTCTTGATGAGGGGGGTTGGTCTCGATGATCTCTGGATGTCCCTTCCAACACCTCTAATTCTGTGATTCTGTGCCAGTTTGCAGACTGAAGGTAGTGCTGGACTCATTAAATCTTGCAGCTTCCCCTTTCTTGGTTCTAACAGGGAGAGGTGCTGAGCCAAATGGCAAGATCTATGTGAAAGCTGCTCTCCAGGCTGGAGGGCTTCCTGGAACAGCAGGTCCCAGGACAGGGGGACGACCTTCCCCTGCAGTTGACAACCACTCCTTCTGCAGGACGGTGGCTGCAAGAAAGCGCAAGGGAGTGGAGGAAGAGGAGCAAAAAGCAGAGCTGTGGCCTGCCAAAAAACACGCGAAGGTGGAGCGCAGTGTGGCAAAGGCCCAGAGCCCACATCAGAGCAGAGGCAGTGTGCCAGCTCCAGAAGTACATCCTGGGCTAGAAGTAAGAAGATGCTGTTGTAGCTGCCTTGGTGAAGCACTTCCCTTATCAAGTGCATGGAGTTTGCTTGGGGTTTGCTTTGCTTTTTCCTTCTCTGGACAGAGAAGGGAAAAGAGTTGAAGGCTACCCAGTCCATGTCCTTGACCATGACCATGCCACAGTGCGTGACCCCCTCTTTTCCCTTTAACCCCACGTCCCACTAGAAGTGTCTAGTGTCATATGAGTATCCTCAGTGAAAATCCATTGAATGATTTGCTAAGAAGCTTCAGATCGTTTCCCATAGTCAGTCACAGTCTTACCAGCCTGCTGTAACAATTTCCAATGATGCACTTCCCACCGAGCAGCTCCCTGCTGATCGTCTATCAGCGGGCAAGCGAGCTGAAACACAGCTTGACACGGTCCCTCCAATATCATGCCTCTAATGACTCCAGACCAACGCAAAGGTGGAGGATCGCTACGTGTGGGGGGGAATCGCATAGACAGGGGCTGTAAAGACATCGGTGAAACGCTCGAAGAGACTGATGCCTCCTTCGTACGCAGTTCTAAGTCCTGCAGCTCCTCAGTTAATGTTTTATTATGTTCCTCCAACGCTTTCTCATTCCCACCATTATCCGAGTCGCTTTCACTCTCAGGAGCTTCTTGCTGCTCTGCACACCCCTCAGCCCCCCCCCACCGCACCTTCCTCACCAGCCAAAACCGGATCTGCCAGAGACGTTGAAGAGGTCGAGGACGGGGGATTATTCGGGGCTTCTGCGGCAGCCCTGACTTGTGAGGCTGATGAGCAAACGGAGTAAGAAACTCCTGGTAACAGGGAGTCAAGTTCTGACCTTGACTGAGCACTAGGTCCGGATAGAGCTTGTACCACAGCAGCAGCAATCTGCCGCTCGGCTTGCATATTCTTCATTGTATTTATTTTGTATTCCTTATTTTTGGAGATAACAAAGTCCCACATATGGTCGACTATTTCTCAACATTCGGCTACAGTGAACATCAGTGCCACCTCCTGAAGGTGTCCATTCATATGAGCCCATTTTACCAGCTCGGATATGCATTTAGGAGATACCTGCTCCCCTGTCTTAGAGAGAATACATTCCAGCAGTTCCTCCACAGCTTCCCACAACATCGTGGATGGCAGAGAACGGGATGGTACCCCGATGAGAGGTGAGTGCCATCCCCCCCCCCCCCCAGTTCTTTATTGCCCCCACCTCATTATTTGTGGTTCCTATCCCTTTATTTTGTTCTCTCCCCCATATTTGTGCCCTCACTCTGTGTTTATTTTGCTCACCCCCCCTCCGCCCCCGCAATTTTTTCAAACCAGCTTCGTCTGCACCAGCAAGCACCTGCGTGACCCTGAAGCTGGTGGGGGACGTGGGGACCCCCCTGAGAGGGGAGAGCGCGACAGCCGCTTGGACTGGGAGCAGGAGCCGGAGCCTGAGGAGCGGGGGAGGCGAGAGGAGGATGGGCAGAGGGGCAGGGGGCGTGGGCAAAGCTGTGGGTGAGTCAGTGATGTATGGGTGCATCTGTTGTGGGGTGGTGCTGAATGGGGTGGAAGCTGTGCTGACCTCACCCCCACACAGCTGTGCCTTTGTCACCTACAAGAAGATGGAATCAGCTGACCAGGCTGTGGGGATCCCTGGGTGAGCTGGGGGGCACTGGGGGGGCACAGGGACGGTGTGGGGGTGCCAGCAGTGCTGAGTCCCTGCCCCCATCCTGTGCCCCAACAGTCGTAAAGAACAGTGCCAAGGGCTCACACCGCGACAAGCGGGCGCAGGTGGTGTACAATGAGGACCTCTTCGGGGGGCAATAAAGGTTTAGTGCACACAGCAGTGGTGTGGCAGGGTGACAATGGGACAGCGGGAGAACGGGGATGGGGGAACTGTGGGACACGGGGAGCTGCAATGGGGGAGGCTGAGTGGTGACCAGCTGCACACACACCTGTAACTGAACTGCCAGCCTCACCTGGCTGTGGTGCTGAGCATGCTGGGCTGCCTGGCCCTGCTCTCAGCAGCACTGTGTCCTCCCTCCCAGCCCCCACAATTCCACTGATACAGTTATGTCTGTTAGAGAGATTCACACTGCATGGAATGTGCCACGGCCAATAGCAACTGAAGGCTTCAGAACCAAATAAGTGTGAGGAGGCAGTGCTGGAGCTCATCTCTTCCATGGAGCTCATAACAGCAGCACAGCAGTAACCCTGGTGGCAGCAGCACCAGGATGTTGCTGGAGCAGCACTCCTGGCTCCCCTCCTGCTCCCTCCAAGAGCTGCAGGCAGACGTACAGCACTGCTGTCCTGTGCCAGGTTTATTTAAAAACACAGCTGAGAGCCACTGGCATAAACAGAGGAGCCTGACTACGTTCATACAATATCTTAAATAGAAGGCAAATACAAAAGGAAAAGATAAAATATTTACAGTAACAGTGGCAGACACGACATGGGCACAGTCCCACCCAGAGGCAGCAGAAAACCACTCAATACCCTGCTGAAGCACAGAGTCACCACGGCGTCCTCCAGCAGGGCCAGGGCTGCACTGTGCCCACAGCAGGGCTGGGATGGCTGCACTCTGAACTGAGACAAGCGAAGCGCACACGTGTTGGCTTCCAGAAATCATCAGCACAGCATCAAGCTCTGCCAGCAAACAGCACTGGAAATCCAGAAAAAGGGAAAGGGGGGAATAACGCAGCAGTGGCGTGCAGCTCCCACTTCTCACACTGCTGCTGCATCACTGCTGATAACTGGAAGGCAGGGAGCACCCCCCGCCTTGGTGGCACATTTGGTCCAAAACAAAAGAATAATTCTGCTCCCTCCCACCCCCACATTGTCATTAAGTTGCCTTAAAGGATTCGAGTCATAAACAAAAGCATACACCAAAAAAACTCAAGAGCTGGCAGAACTCCAGGCTAGACATGGGGACTGCCCGAGAAATGGGAGCACCGAAGAAGCTTCCAGCTGCACCCAACGCTGAGCATGGCCAAGGGAGGAGGAAGGAAGGAGCTTGAGGTTGAAGCCTTCAGAGCGTCACTGAATCAGGAGATCAATTGCCAGGCACTGCAGCACACAGATGGACGTCCTTCTGGGCTGTCACAGAACTGCTTTGTCCTCTTGCTGCTGAAAGGAGCCAACCAGGATCAGGGAATGGATGCACAGGGCCTCAACTCTGACCAGCAGGAAAACTCAGGACAATGGAATGCAGTCTGCCAATCTTTTACCAGTTCAGCTGTGCTTTAAGACTCGTTATTGTGAAGCCTCCTTTAGTAAAGTATCACCCTGGGGTATCCAACCAAAAAGAAAAGGTTTTTATTAAATTAAAGGGGTTTTTTTTGTTGTTGTTGTTTTGTTGTTTTTTTGGTTTTTTGTTTGTTTGTTTGTGTTTTTTGTTTTTTTTTTAACATACTATAATAACTACTACGCAGTTCAACAGTCAGTCATCTCAGAAAGTTCACGAAGGAAATCATCCTCATCCTTCTCCAGGTCCAAGTCAATTTCTGCTTCCATTTCCCCTCCTGAGATTTCCGAGATGAACTTTTCAGTGTCATCTTCTACAGCCTTGGTGAGCAGGCTGACCACCGGCAGGGCTGGAGCAGCAGTCTGGGAAGAAGGAAGACAAAGTCAAAGAAAGGAAGACAAAGTCAGAGAAAGACAAAGATTGCTCAGGAGATCCTTCCTCTGCCGTGCTTCTCCTTCAGCACTGCTGATCCTGTACCCAACACGGGGGCTATGGGGCTCCTGAAGGATGTTAACAACCACGTGAAGGCTGCAGAGCACCTCAGGTCTTTTTAACAATGCAGCATTAATGGACAAATTCCTTCACACCACAAAGGAATCACAGGGCTGCAGAGCATTGTGCGCACACTGCCATTCATCCAGCATCCTGCACAAAGCGACTGCTTTGAAAGGAAACCTGCAGAACATTTCAGTTCTCCACACTTTCTGCAGCAGTTGTATCTCAGTATCAGCCTGACCAGGACAGCACTGACACTTCTTCCCCTCCTTACCAAAGCTGCTTTTTTAGCTGGAGGCTCCTCTTCTTCAGTGCTCGTTTAAATCAGCACAGTGCTAGAGCTGTTACACACCACATTCTATTTGAGCAACAGAAAGTCATTCCTGTTCCCCTACACAACATCCACCCACAGTCTGATTTCATTGAACACGAAGCCATCGTGACCTTTTTGTATCCAGTGCTCCCACGTTAACCTCACAAGTTGTACCTGGTGCCAGCAGGGTTACTGCCTCACTGCCAAATACAATCAGATCAATTCTGAGTTTGAGGAGTGCAAAGCTGTCTGGGAAAGCCATTGAAAGTACCAGGATTGTGAAACATGGCTGCAGCTCTTCACCAAAGGCAGGAAGGTAGGAATGCACTCATGATGGTGGCACATGGTGAGCAGTGAGACATGAGAACATGTGAAGAAATTGTGTCACTGTGTCCATCTACAGAAGGGACTCACCTCTGCGGGTGCAGAGACAGCTTTGGGAGCAGCCCTGCTCCATTCCACAGTCTTTTCCTCTTCTCTTCCAGGTGCTTTAAAACAAGGAAAAAGAAAATCACTTGGTCAACAGCAAGCATAGAAAGAAACCTGAGTGCCAGTGTTTCCTCCATGTGCTTATTTCCTCACATTCAATAACAAAGAACACGAGAGAGGCGACATCTCGCAGTCCATACAGTATCCAAGCTCTTCCCTCCTTCACATGCTGTCTCTTCACAAAGCCTCTCTCACCTCCCCAATGAATAACTCACCCCCCTGACCTTTCTGACAGAGGTTGGCCCCCATGTTAAAAACTCAATCCATGCTTTACAAACACATTTACATATTAAAACAAGCAACACGCCAAAGATGAAGATAACCTTGGCGTCAACACACAGAACATGCCACACCAAAAACATGGCAGAAAGAAAGTACAGGAGAAACTGAATTACAAAACCTCACAGCGAATGAATTTTCCAGAATGAAGCAGGCAGACACCACGGATTCAATGGAAAAACACATGGATGGACATCCTGGCACTTCCTGCCTTTGCATTTGGTAAGAAACAGCCCAGGCAATTCTAAGCAAATTCCATTTGCTTGACAGGGGAAGCACTTTGGCAGAGCAGACAGTGAAACACCTCGTTACCTGCTGGCTTTGCGATCTGCTGCATCCGCAGGGCTTTCTCCTGCTTGATTTCTTCTAAGCTTTTAATATGCATTTCTTCCAATCGCTTGATTTTACGCGGTGGCTCTTCCAGTTTCACGTTACCAGGCTCAGGTGGAGGGAAAATTCTCTTCTTGCGCTTATCCTTAGATCTCTTCTCAGTAAGAACCTCTTCTACTTTTTGCTTCTCTTCTTCCAGTCGTCTCTTCTTCCAGATCTCCCCTGCTGGCTTGGCACCCTTCTCTGTCATCATCAAGAAAGGAGAAGCATAAGGATTACAAGAAATTCCAACGAGAGCTCAAGTTTCCAGATTTGTCATAATATTACAGAATATACGTGTTCCCAACAACAACGCTCCTGAGAAAGAATAAGCAGAAAGCCTAGAGAATCTGTGCAGCAAACACCGATGACCATTTACCTCTCCTTGGTGCTCTGTCAACCTCGATCTTCTTCCCCAGCCTTTCTACGAGGCTGCGCTTCAGCGGAAGGCCACTGACATCAGCTACAGAGAGAAAACAACAACATTCCTAAGATAATTCCTTTGGAGAAAGATTTTTACAAGTCAACCACAAACTTTGGTTTCTCCAAGTGTATGTTCTCAAATTCACCTTTCAGCTGCTACACTTGTGTGCCACTTGGAGTCATCACAGACCCACGACACACTTTCCTCCCTCCTGCTTCAGCAGTGCCCTCCCATTTACGTGGAGGCAGCCAAACAGCAGCTCACAAGCAGCCCTTACCTACAGAGGATTTCCGTTTTCCAGGTTTATCAGCAGTATTCAGTTGAATCACAGGCACCTCCCCTAAAACAAAGAAAAACAAAGTACTTATTTGACAGAAACCAACAGAATTACTGTCTTGTGAGCCCATTTCCCACCCAAAACAAATACAACCAAAAGACACCACTTTGACAGCCCTGACACAAAATAATATTGCAACTGTAATGCACTCAGGGTAAGTCCCAATTGTAATTTCTCCATTCCACTTAGGAGCCACCAAATGGAAGCAAAGGTACTCATCATTACCCTGCTTTGCAGGCAGCATCACAGTGCTGACGAGTGTCCGCACATTCTCCTTCTTAGGCACACGAACAATCTGAGATTTGAGCCGATGAGCAGGAGCTCCTGAAGGTCCTTCTGATCCAAGTGATTTTATTCCAGCATTCAAACTGTCATCTGGGAACACAGAGCAGTAAATGAGACTGAGGGACAGAGGCACACGCTGAGGACCACAGCTCTGCAAACTGCCTCCTGCTCAGAAGCATGCAGAAGAAACCCTGTCAGCTCTCCCCACAGCTAAGAGCACCATGGACCTGATGTCTGTCTGCTGCCCTCCTTTCATCCTTCTGGATATTAAAAGTAGGCTTTATCCCTTACTTTATCCCATCCATATGACATTAGATTCCTCTATCAGCAAATGTGGCTTTCACCACTGGTTGAAAAGATGCACATACAGGCACTTAAACTCCATGCTGTGGCCTCGTCTTGCTCTAATGATGTAAACAAAGGAGTTTACCTTCCTAATCTGAAAGGCACATGAAGTTACAAGGTAGGAACAAGATCATGGAAATAGCTGAATCCATTCAGCAACCCTATGTTCTGTTGTGTTTGTACAATGAATTTCTTTGGAGTTAATTGGCAAGTGCTTCTGATTAATCCTGGAATACCTTGTTTTGTATCAGCATCAGATTTTGTAGTGGAAATTATCTGCAATCCAAGATGGTTTTCTTCAGCTGGTTGCTGGACAGGTGTTTTTGTTTCTTCTCCCTCCTTAGAAAGCTGGTCTGTACAAGCAAAGAAAAAATCAGTCTCTTCAGTTATGCGGTAGGAATTCAATCAGATTATCCACTGCACAAAGATGGCAGGCAAGGCTGAAAACCCACACAGATAAATGCTGAGTCTCCACTTGCCCATCCAAATGGCTTCTCTGTGAACAAAGAAATCCCCCCCTACACAACATTCATCTCCCTGACACCCAGAAAAAGCTTAAATGCAGGAGAACAACCTGCAAGGCAAAGGCCACAGGAGCAGAGAGAAGCTGAGCATGCAAGATAAAACTGAGGTATCAGAAGCGCACAAAGTTCAGCTCTGAACCTATCTATCAGCTCACAAGTGAACGTTACCTGGCGTTCTTTATGACACTATACCCACCTGTGAGTAATAGAGTTAATCTTTCGTACCTAAAAAAGACAAACTCACTTTGGCTTGGTGGAAAGAAAACCCCATTGAGGTAACGTCCCTTGGTGTGATGGAAGGCACAGTTGGATTTCTGGCAGCCTCCTGGCTGGTTCTCCCAGTAGCAGGAAATCATGCTGCGTTTTTTCTGAAGACAGAAAGGAAGAAGAGCTGATGGTAACGTGGACCTAAGATCTGCAAAGGGAGACTGAGCTCCAGATGGTGCCAGTGAGCAGACTGCCACAAAGCAGCACTCAAACACCACTCTGAAGCGTGCGCAGGCTGGGAGCACCAGGCTCACTGAGCTTTCCTAGCATTCTGTGGGTGAGGACACCAGTGTAGAAGGGGTTAAACTAACACACCTTGCAGAATGCTTGTCTGATTGATGTGGTTCTTTAGCAACTGTTGATAGAACACTGTTGGTATCAACTACAAGAATATTCTGCTATGATATACCAATGCCATTGAGCTCTCTTCCCTCTGCTTCCTCCCAGCCCCCTCTTAACAATAGGAACCATCATCATTTCAAAGCAAATGAACCTAATCTGCAAAAGCACATTCAGCCCACCTAAAGAAATGAGAAGTGGGTTTGGTGATAAACTCTGAGGAGCCAACACTCACAGTGATCTCCATGTGCCTGAACCTGCAGACATTCCTGAAGCAGCGGCCCTCCTTCCACAGCGTGCAGATGGTTTCATTGCCCAAAGCGGCTTCACAGTGCCTGAAGGGACAGTTGTCTCCCTGTAACCCAATGGAAACCAAGAGAGGAAAATGAAATAGTACAGCCTGAGAACTGGCCGTGCTTTGAGCTCATTTTTAGCGAGTTGCTCTATTGTACAATGCAATTAGTTATGAAGTTTGCTGAAGACCAGTAATACTTCTACTTATTCTACCCATTCCTCTTAACTTCAGAACTGAAAGAAAGAAAAAATGAAGGAAAAAAACCCAAGCAGACCTTTTTACAAGTGGAATAGAAGTAGAAATAGCAATCATTTCCTTTAATCGACATGCTGGACGAGCGCACAGAAGCAGTTCTGGTCTCGGGGATCTCTGTGCAGCTCTTCCTGTGCTTCTCAAAGAGCTGGCTCGTGCTTCCTTGGACTGAAAGTCTTCTACTGTCTTGATCAGTGAAATCTTCTTTTGAAAAGGAACCCTAAGCAAAACACCAAAAAGCAGAAAAGAATGAGGAATGCCCACCCATCTTCCCAGCTTTGTTCTCTTCATTCAATCAGTCTCTCAGGAGCAGTTGTTTCAAAACATTGCCCTCCTCAACACTGGTCAAACTCTAGTAACATCACCCTGACTCAGCACGGAGCCCCTGGGCTGCACGGCTGCAAGCCCTCCAATGGAGCCCCTCCTTCAACACCACGAGTGACAGCAGTGAGTAACCCCAACACATTTGTCTGACCGCTGCAGGTCTTCAAGCTCAACCACCTGGACAACCTCAGCAAATACAGTGATCTTCAAAGCTTTGCAGTTCACTTCTCCTGTAGGCTGAACCAACACTGAATCCGTGAATTAATTAATTATAACAGGTTAGGAAGAATTTTCCTCCTCACTTTGCCTATGTCAAATTCTGTAAGTTGGAATTTCTGGTCTTCAAGGATTCTTCACCTTTGAAGAATCCACAAAAACCATCCTCCGTCTTTATTACCTGTACAGCTAAAGCATGACAGTGCGTATCAATACACAAATCCACACACATGTGCCTGTATACTGTAACTCAGCACTGCATGGAGCTGCAGCACGTTCTGCTCAGCCACAACAAGGGTTTGGGTTGGTTCATTTTTTTTTTTTTCTTTTCTGATGTAAAAATCAAATATTTTGGTATTTTAGATTTGTTTTGTTGCTTTTTTTTTTAAGGTACCAAATGCAGTAAAACCTGCAACCAGGCCAGACAGAAGATCAAATTCAAGTGATTCAGAACTCTTTCATTAAAGCGCTGCACATTTCTGAGCTAAGCATTTCCGATAGTCAATAAAGTTTGGAACCTTTTACTCACACAGACACTAGTGAATTTTTGAGGAATTTTTTTTTTTTTTTTTTTCCAGGGAATTTCCCCAAATCTAAACTAAAGAGAGGAGAAGTCGAGTTCTCAAGTTAGTTGCTGGATTGACTGCATGACAAAGGGAACAAAAACAGCACTTAAGGACAAAGTTTCCTTCCCTCCTCCAATACTGATAGAAATGCTGCCTTTTACCTTTAGTACCTTCACATCAGATTCCTCTCTGGCAGATTCCTATGCTTCTAACAACCTCGGTGCTGCCCCGCACAGACGCCGGGCACCAACTGTCTCTGGATTCTGCACCGTGGAACACGCACACAGCTCAGCACTTCTGTTTCCTCACAATTGGAAGGGTTCTGGAATCGGGAGCATGAAGCGGACTAGAAATACCTCACATCCCTCTGCTCCTTACGAGCCCTTCCATTTTAAAACATGATAAGCCCAGACACATCTGTTAGCACAGCAGCCCAAATGCTAACCAGAACACACAGTGTGTAACGCTGAAAGTACCAGTTTAATGCCGCGCCGCAAACCCTATATAGTGGTACAGGTGACCACCCCTATCAGATACCCATGACCTCCATGACTCCAGCCCTGGTGCACGCAGGCACCACCTGCCCAATACCCAACATCTCCCCCCTCTTTATCATCTCCAGCCCCTGTAAAGGTTCCCCTGCATACTCCCTGTTACCCCAAAGGTGATTTGCACATTTAAGGCTATTCCGCAAATGAATCAATCATTAAACATATGCGAAAAACAATGAAACTGTCATAATAACATACCAAAGAGATGCAGCTGCAGTGACTACAAACCTGAAAGCACACAACAGCAATCTGCCTAAAAATTGTGAAATGCTGTATGGCAACACTTAGTCAACTTGTAGAGAACAGTGCATTCAAGTTCAAGATAACAGCACAGTACACAATGGAGTTACAACTTCTCCAAGTTCAATGTAACACTATTGTACAGAATCTTCGTGGCAATCCAGTTCTGTCCAGTGTGCATTATAATGTCACACTCCATAACCAAATAAGAAGACAAAAACATATTGGCTGTGCAGAATCGTTCTGAATGTCCACCACTGGGGGACTATCCAGGAACAAGGTCTCCCCCGCTCACGAACTATCAGTCCGGCATGAAGGCTGGATTCCCAGTTCGGACCTTCAGGCACACTGGGAGCAACGCAGTCTCATGTGCTGTTACCAGCAGCCGCTGCCCAGTGCTGACGTCAAATCACTGGCTGCACTGGAGACATTAACCAAGGAGTTGTTGACCAAAACTGGTGCTGAGATGTTCGGATCCTCACGGTGCACAGGATGGCTCGTCGTTTGGTGCCGGCTTAACCCAACGTGCCGGCAGCCAGCAGGGCCCACTTGGGGTCCCGACACAGACGTGTTTCCTGCCCTTGACGAGAAGTGGCATAGGGTCTGGGAGCCATGGCCCTCCGTCGGGTCTGATCAGGACCTGACCTATTGGTGTCCATTTGGTCAGCTGATGGTCTCCCATCCGATTCTCTTACGCAGGAGGAGAGTGTGTGGGCACAGCTCAGGCCCCTGCAGCCCTCCCCCCTCTTTAAGCGCACAAAGACGCCCCTTCAAGGTCTGATGTGCACACTCCATAATAGCCTGGCAGGTGCTGCTGCCGGGAATGCTGAAGATATGCTTAATGCCCCAAGCTGTGCACCAGCGTCCAAAACATGCACTTCTATGTCCTGGGCCATTGTCAGTCTTTAACTCATGAGGTGCACCCATGACAGCGATGGCCATGCACAACGCTTTTATGTAATGCATGGCGGTCTGTCCAGATTGTGCCACAGCCCAGAGAAAACCACTGCATGTGTCAGTTGTGACATGCAAGTGACGGAAACACCCAAACTCTGGGAAGTCTGTGACATTCATCTGCCAAACCTCATTTGGTCTCAAACCTCGGGTTCACCCCTGCAGGAAACAGGTTAGCCATAACTCCCGCTCCTCCTTGGCCAATTCAGTTAATTTTCTATGAGCACCAAGGGTGGGTAGCAGCTTCTGCGCCTCTTCGTCCCCTGCAAAAGCTCACAGAACTCCATGCTGGCTTTCTCTAATGCTGACCGACTCACACAGTGAGAAGCTCCATCAGCCAGACCTCTCCGCATCATCCACATAATAAGCAGATTGAGGTCCTCATCACACACTCTGTGTCATTTCTTGTCAGCATGTCCTGTCGCATCCCTGGCTCTCCAGCAGGACTGTAATGCTGGGGTGAGCAACACTGGGCACTGTCAGTGTGTTTTTCTTGCAAGCATCTTCCAGGGAAACACATGCAGGCGTTCCCCACTCTTGGCTGTATCTCTGCAGTGCTGGGTCCTCTGTGAGCAGAGCTCTCTGCCCCAGAAGCCAAGTCACTGCTGTGCAGAGCTCAGCCTCGGGGTGAATGTGCTCCTGAGTTTGTCCCAGTGCAAGGACAACCTTCTCATTGCCCTTTAGGAGCACCTCTGGTGCTGATGGGTGCTCTGCTCTCAGCAACCACTGGATACACGGCTCCAGGCGCGTGTGTGCTTTGTCGCCTTGAGCTGTTTGCTCTGATCGCATCTCACCCTGGGGAGCCGGGATTTCCCTTTGGTCTCGGTGTCACTTCGAGACCAGTAGCAACACTAGGGGTCAGAGGAGAGCTGCTGAATGTGTGAGCAAAGCTGCTAATTGAGAAGGAGATCGCACGCGGGTGACTTCGAAACCCGAATTAATGAGCTTACCTTCACCCTCCTGACTAATGCAGACCTCATGCAGCCCTGGGCCTGCCCTTCTCCAGCCTCCTGCCTTGTTTTGCCTACTCATAGGAAAAGATTTAGCACAGCTCAGAGCCCCAGGCAGTGCTTGGAATGCCAGCAGGAAAGAGCTGCTGGTGTCCACATAGCTCAGGACTGCAGCAGTGGGGCTGCTGGACCTCAGTGTTCTGAACACTCTGATGTGGAAGTGATTGGCAGATGCTGTGGCCGGAGGGATGAGGTGCCTGCAGGGCGTCCTTTGGAAGAAGGTTTGGTGAGGATGGATCCTCTGAGCCAGCATCGGGGACAGGGTGCTGGGTGCAAATGCCAGTGCTGCCCCCTGTCATCCTTTTGGTTTTAAAAGGAGTACAGCTCCGTTTCCAAACTTTGCCAACCGCAGGCTGGCTGGCAGCTTGAAGGAACTGCCATGAAATTGGTCTAATGAAGCGTTCCTGGCAGAGCTTCAGGATGGAGAAAGTGCAGTTTGTCCTCAACTGAGCTGAGGTCCAATGAGCTGAGTTTCCTGGCTCAGAGCAGAGGCCGTGAGCATCATGTCTCACAGTCTGTGTCACCTGGGCAGAGCCGTTAGGCAGGGGCTGCTAGTGGGGAGATGCCAAAATTTCCATGAAGATGATTGCTCAGATATGCCTGAGTTCAGATGGAGGGGCCCATTGCCCTACCAGGAAGTGGAAGATGCTTGGGGGTGAGGCAGCTCGTGCTTTCCCATGCCTGTAGGACCTTACAGTGCTGTGCCTTTCCCTCAAGGGTCACCCAAATAATGTCATTTCCATCAAGTACTGCAGCCACACGGGGTTGGTGTTCACCGTGTCCACGTCGTACATCAAAGTGTGGGACATCCAGGACTAAGCGTGCTGCATCCGCACCCTGATGTATGTAGTGGGAAGAGTGGCTATGGGGGACTGTGGGCAGCTCTGGCTTTGCAGAGGATGGTGTGAGAAACTTCTGGGGTCCCACAGGCTGGAAAAGAGCCCAGCTGTTTTAGGATCAGTGCCTACAGCTGTAGGAAGAAGGGAGGCTTAGGGAGATCTTGGAATGGAATCTGTGGGGACCCTCTGCAGCAAATGCTCAAAGGAAAGCACTGCTCTGGAAGGTGGAGGTTTTGCTGGTCCCATGGCGGCCAGACAGCTGCAGGACCATTCCCAGTGTGGGACCAGCTGAGAGGCAACAGCTTCTTTGGGTTCCTCGGTGGGGCCTCGCAGGCTCTGAGCTGGTCTCTGATCATCCTTTCTCCTCCCATCCTCCCTCCTCTAGGTCTTCTGGCCAGGTGATCTCTGGGGATGCATGTGCTGGGACAACCACCCGCCCTGTGACCAGTGTGCAGGGGGAGCACCAGATCAACCAGATTGCTCTCAACCCCACTGGCACCACCCTCTATGCTGCCACTGGGAACTCCGTCCGCATCTGGGAGCTGAGCAGGTGAGGGGCAGCACAGAGGCAGGCAGGACAACTGACTGATTCTGTGTGGACGGTGTCCATCTGAAAAGACTCCCCTTAGGAAAGGGAAAACCTTTGTAGCTGTGGAAGCTGCCTCAAATGAGGGCTTACAGAACTCTTTCATATGCCTTTTCAAGCCCCTGTTTTGGACCTGATGGGTGATGAGCAGCAATGGGACTACTTGAGGCGTGGCTTCCATCTGTGAGAAGAGGGAAGAAATGGGAGATGAGCAGCAGCTTCCCCAGGCTGTGCCACTGACCCTGAGCCCTCACTGCAGCCTGGGCTCTGCAGATGGCTGTCGGTGTGCCCCAGAGCTGCCTTCATCCCTCAGCATCACTGTGAAGCAGGGTACCCCTGATGGCGATGCCCGTGTTTGGGGACCTTTCTATGTCAGGAGTGCTTGAGGGCAGTGGGCTTTGTGCTGGGGGAGGGCCCTGGAGGAGCTGTGCTGTTGGGAAGGGGCTGACTGACCCTTGTCACTGGTTGTAGGCTGCAGCCCGTTGGGAAGCTGAGTGGCCACACTGGGCCCGTGATGTGTCTCGCAGTAAGCCAGACAGCAAGCAACCGTGACCTGGTGGTGACGGGCTCCAAAGATCACTATGTCAAGGTAGTCTCCTGTGGCTGCTGGGCAGAGCACCCCTCTGAGACCTCTTCTCTCCCCCTTGCCCACATTTCTGGTTTCCCCTGTTCTGCATGTGGCTTTTTGTGCATCTTCTCACCCCAAATATTGCCCACATCTGTGGCAGCCGTGTTCTGCACTCACCCTTGCAAGGACAGTGGGGGGGGGAGTCGGCAGCCCACCATGGGCTGGGGGTGGGCGCTGCTTCTGCTGGCGGTGCCTGTCTGAAGCATGCAAAGCTCCTGACTCATTCCGTCATTCTCTTTTGTTTCTGAAGCAGCCAGTGCTGCACAGCTGGCTCACCCTGAGCTTCCCTGCAGAGATCTCTGAATCCCAGCTGCAAATTCTGCTGACCCTCTGCTCTTCCCTGGGTACCCACTTTGCTCTGCAGTGGGGTGGGGAAGGGCTGCAGATGGGTGAGGATGGAGATGGTTGTGCCAGGAGCGGAGTGCGGACGGGTTGGACCCTGATCCTGCACGACTCCCCCCACGGCTGCATGCCTGAAGGACAATCCTACAGAGAACGATGGTGCATGGCTGGAGCCCTTCAGAAGGCTGAAGGCTCAGCCCAGGAGTGTCAATGAGGACGCAGCCTCTCCAGCTGCCCTGCTCACGTTTCTCTGCTCAGGGGGCCGACGAGGCCCTGGTCTCACACTGGAGCTTTCTTCTACCTCTCCTGTGGTCCCTTGGAGCATCCCCTGCTCCATCGTGCCCTGCCCCACGCTGGGCTCGTAGGGGAACGTGGGAATACCGGAAAAGCTGTTCAGAGCAGCAGCTGTGGAGCCAGATCAACAGCATGAGAACCAAGGACACCTCTGGAAGGAGAAGAAGGGACTCACGGCTCTGATTGGATATGTGCCTGCATGGACAGTTGAAGAGTTTTTGTAGAATGCTCTGTTGACATGTAAAGGTGGTTGGGAAAGTTGTAAGGGCGGATGCGAAAGCACAGACCAATTTCCTTCTGCTTTCTGCAGCCCCGTTATTTTGTGCCACCAGCCCTCGTTCAAACCACTGCAGGGTGGGAATTTCTGCACACCTTGAAACAGGAGCATCTCTATTTACTTGATGGAGTCTGTCTTTTATCATTCTGGGAATGGGGGGGAGGGGAAGAAGAAAATGCAGTTTCCATGGCCTGGTGGAGGGCACGATGGCATGCGCAGGGTCACCCTGCCATGGACAGGATGGTGGCTGCTCCTGGGTCACAGCTGAGCCCTGTGCTGTGGGGCTGGGCAGGATGGATCACAGGCCCCATGGTTGCCCTGTGACGCACAGCACTGGGAGGTGGGGGCAACGCTGCCCTCTCAGCCTGTTCTTTTCCACTGGGATGTGTATGTCTGCGTTCGTGTGGCTATAGCTGGGTGTACCATAGGTACTGGTGTCTCAGTACCTGTGTGGGTCGGTATCTCCCATGTGGAAGAGTGGGGGGGTGTTGATCTGGGGAGATGGAGGGTGTGTGTTGATTTGGTGTAGCTACCTCACGGTTCAAGCTGGGTGCTGTTGTCATTGATTTCATTTTGGGGGTGGGCTGGGGAGCTCAAGGGTTTCTGGTGTTGTAACAGCCTCTGCCTGAGGTCGAGGCAATCTGAGTTAAACTGAATCTCGTAATGCTGTTAAGAGTTGTTGTCCCCAAAATGCAGTTCAATCTAGATCCTGTCCCAGGCACTGAACATGATGAGGACAGCCCCAGGAAGCTGGCACAGAGCTCTGCCCTGCTCCCCATCACAGGGGGCTGTGGGGGGGCAGCTCTGAGCCATGCTGTCAGGTTTGGGGGGGCAGGTCCCCCAAATGCTAAAGCACAAAGTCCCAACTCAGCTGCAGTCCAGTGAGCGTGGCTTCTTGGCCTCTGCTTCTTCAGATCCTTCCCTTGCTGCCCTGCCTCTGCCTGTGGGCAGGCAGCAGGAGGCCCTGGGGCTGCACTTGCCTGTTTTGCCATCTGTTCCATGCCCCAGAGCACGGTGCCTGCAGGCCCCGTGCTGGGGCTGAGGGCTTTGGCCACAGAGGGTGAAGGTTCAGGGCTGGGCTGCAGATGGGCTCCGTCCTTTCGCACTGTGCTGGGTGCTCCTTTAGGGCTCAGGACTTGCACTGCTTTCTTGTGGTCTCTGAGCCTCTGTGCACCTAATTTTGCTTCTCCCTCGGTGCCTTTGGTGGTGTCAAGCATGGAGATAATAACTGCTGTCCAGGGAGGGAGCTCCTTCCTTTGCTGAGAGCTGGGGGACTTCTTCTTCCTGGCTTCTGCCTCTTGCTCCTGGATCTCCTCCTCCCAGCACACAGGAGCCAGCTTCATGCTCTGCTAAGGGCACTGCACTGCCTGGAGCTGAGCTTTGCACACAAGGGCTGGAGTTGACCCAGAAGTCCAAATGTTTGGGCCCCCAAACCAACCACTGTGAGCCCCTCCAGGGAGCTGCAGCTCTCCCGGCACAAAAGACAAGGCTGTAGGGCTGTCCCCAGCCTGGCCAGCTGCAAGAAGCACAAGGATGCGTTGTTCCTCCCCAGCGCCTCCAAAAGCACAGCTGCTTTGGGCTCCCTGCCTGGGCAGTCTGCTCCCAGGGATGCCCTCCCATCCCACACTGGATGGGCTCCAGGTACGATCCCACAGAGCACCTGTCACTTGTCCCCTTGCCTTGCAGCGTGCTCACCCCTGCTTTGCTCCATCCTGCAGGCAGCATCACCCTCCCCAGGGCTCCCACCAGCTGCCCCTCTCTCCCCGTGCTGCTCCCACCCCAACTGTGAGGGATCCCAGCACAGTCCCACTCCCCCCCCAGGCCTTTCCAGCAAAGCGTTGCCCTTCACCTTCCTGCCACCCCGGGCCTTTGTCCCCATTCCCAGTGGAGCAGCTCTGCCCCTTTAGCTGCTCACTGCTCTGCATCCCACCACCACCCTGCACTCTGCTCCCTGCTCTGCAGTGCTGCACTGCCTGCTCCATCAGCCCATCCCACACAGCAGCAGGTGCCTTTTCTTGCTCAGAGCTGTTGTACAGAGCCCAACTCCTGTTGGTGAAGGCTTTTTTTCTCTGCTGGGTGGTGCAGCCCAGCACTGCGCTCTGGGTTTGTCAAGGTGTGTACAAATATTTGATCCCTCGATGTGTTCCTGTAAATAGTGTAACTTATTTCGCTCTCATGATGTACGTTGGTTTGAATTGTTTCCCGATGGATGTGTTTGTTCCTCGCCTCTTTGTCTTCACAAATAAAGTGTTACTGAAAGGAAGAGACAAAGCAGTGCTGACTGTTATGGGGAAGAACAGAGCTGGGAGCCGCCCGTCCTGATGTGCATCCTGTCCTTCTGTGCCGTGGGTGCTGTGAGGAAGTGAGCACATGGGAACAGGGTCCTCAGGGACTGCAGGGATGTCCCCGTGGCTCTGGGATGTACCTGAGCAGCTGCCTGGGCTCAGTGAGCCAGCTCAGGGAGCAAAGTGCATTTTGGGGCACTCCACCCTACAAAAAGGTCCTTGAAAGCATCGCAAGGAGGCGACAAAGCTGGTAAGGGCTACGAGGTTCATCCTGAGGACCCCCGGCTCGTCCGAGCTGCAGGAGATGGGGCTGAGAATCCGTCCCGTTGCTCGTTGTGGCTTCCTAAGCAGGGGAATGGCACAGAGCTGCCCGTAACTGATGAAGGAAGCGGGGGAGGGCTGAGAAACGCGTCTTTGCCGTGGGGGTGGTCCAACGCAGGCACGGGCCCTTCTGGGGGGTGGTGGATGCCCCGAGCCCGTCACTGACCGAGTGGCGTTTGGACAATGCCCCGAATGTGGTGCTTAACTTCAGGGCAGCCCTGAAGCGCTCAGGACCCGCTCGGTCCCTTCCGGCTCCTCCATCCAATTTAATTGCCCCCGCATTTGTCCCATCCTGGGGGCGGCCCGGCTGCTGGAACCCCCGGCAGCGCTGCGGGGACAGCCGCCAGGTGGCAGCGCGGGCTGCGGTGCGGGGACGGCGGGCAGTGGGCGGTGTTGGCACCGGGGCCGTTTGCGGGATGTTGTGAGGTTCCTCCCTCCCTCCCAACTCCTTTCTGCCCCGCCCCGCCCCCGAGCCGCGCTGACTGCGCTGCAGTGCCCGCAGAGATGATGATGCTGGCACCGCGTTGTGCCCCACTCCGGGGTGATGGCGTCAGTGGGTCATACCTCGCACACTGGTTTGAAGGGAGCAGCAGGGAGAACCCGCTGGGCTCCCCCCTCATCCCAGCACCACACGTGCCAGGGGCAGCACCAGGCAGGTGGGTGCCAGGCTGGAGGCTTGGGCACATCCCAGGGCACAGATCCCCACTGCTTTCTTCTCTTGCTGCTGAAAGGAGCCAACCAGGATCAGGGACAGGACCTCAACTCTGACCAGCAGGAAAACTCAGGACAATGGAATGCAGTCTGCCAATCTTTTACCAGTTCAGCTGTGCTTTATGACTCATTATTGCAAAGACTCTTTTAGTAAAGTACCACCCTGGGGTATCCAACCAAAAAGAAAAGGTTTTTATTAAATTAAAGGGGTTTTTTTTGTTTTTTTTGTTTTTTGTTTTTTTAAACATACTATAATAACTACTATGCAGTTCAACTGTCAATCATCTCAGAAAGTTCACGAAGGAGATCATCATCATCCTTCTCCAGGTCCAAGTCAATTTCTGCTACCATTTCCCCTCCTGAGATTTCCAAGATGAACTTTTCAGTGTCATCTTCTACAGCCTTGGTGAGCAGGCTGACCTCCGGCAGGGCTGGAGCAGCAGTCTGGGAAGAAGGAAGACAAAGTCAATGATTGCTCAGGAGATCCTTCCTCTGCAGTGCTTCTCCTTCAGCACTGCTGAGCCTTAACCCAACACGCGGGCTAAGGGGCTTCTGAAGGATGTTAACAACCACGGGAAGTCTGCAGAGCACCTCAGGTCTTTTTAACAATGCAGCATTAATGGACAAATTCCTTCACACTACAGAGGAATCACAGGGCTGCAGAGCATTGTGCACACACTGTCATTCATCCAGCATCCTGCACAAAGCGACTGCTTTGAAAGGAAACCTGCAGAACATTTCAGTTCTCCACACTTTCTGCAGCAGTTGTATCTCAGTATCAGCCTGACCAGGACAGCACTGACACTTCTTCCCCTCCTTACCAAAGCTGCTTTTTTAGCTGGAGGCTCCTCTTCTTCAGTGCTCGTTTAAATCAGCACAGTGCTAGAGCTGTTACACACCACATTCTATTTGAGCAACAGAAAGTCATTCCTGTTCCCCTACACAACATCCACCCACAGTCTGATTTCATTGAACACGAAGCCATCGTGACCTTTTTGTATCCAGTGCTCCCACGTTAACCTCACAAGTTGTACCTGGTGCCAGCAGGGTTACTGCCTCACTGCCAAATACAATCAGATCAATTCTGAGTTTGAGGAGTGCAAAGCTGTCTGGGAAAGCCATTGAAAGTACCAGGATTGTGAAACATGGCTGCAGCTCTTCACCAAAGGCAGGAAGGTAGGAATGCACTCATGATGGTGGCACATGGTGAGCAGTGAGACATGAGAACATGTGAAGAAATTGTGTCACTGTGTCCATCTACAGAAGGGACTCACCTCTGCGGGTGCAGAGACAGCTTTGGGAGCAGCCCTGCTCCATTCCACAGTCTTTTCCTCTTCTCTTCCAGGTGCTTTAAAACAAGGAAAAAGAAAATCACTTGGTCAACAGCAAGCATAGAAAGAAACCTGAGTGCCAGTGTTTCCTCCATGTGCTTATTTCCTCACATTCAATAACAAAGAACACGAGAGGCGACATCTCGCAGTCCATACAGTATCCAAGCTCTTCCCTCCTTCACATGCTGTCTCTTCACGAAGCCTCTCTCACCTGCCCAATGAATAACACACCCCCCTGACCTTTCTGACAGAGGTTGGCCCCCATGTTAAAAACTCAATCCATGCTTTACAAACACATTTACATATTAAAACAAGCAACACACCAAAGATGAAGATAACCTTGGCGTCAACACACAGGACATGCCACACCAAAACCATGGCAGAAAGAAGTACAGGAGAAACTGAATTACAAAACCTCACAGCGAATGAATTTTCCAGAATGAAGCAGGCAGACACCACGGATTCAATGGAAAAACACATGGATGGACATCCTGGCACTTGTTGCCTTTGCATTTGGTAAGAAACAGCCCAGGCAATTCTAAGCAAACTCCATTTGCTTGACAGGGGAAGCACTTCAGCAGAGCAGACAGTGAAACACCTCGTTACCTGCTGGCTTTGCGATCTGCTGCATCCGCAGGGCTTTCTCCTGCTTGATTTCTTCCAAGGTTTTAATATGCATTTCTTCCAATCGCTTGATTTTACGCGGTGGCTCTTCCAGTTTCTCGTTACCAGGCTCAGGTGGAGGGAAAATTCTCTTCTTCTTGCGCTTATCCTTAGATCTCTTCTCAGTAAGAACCTCTTCTACTTTTTGCTTCTCTTCTTCCAGTCGTCTCTTCTTCCAGATCTCCCCTGCTGGCTTGGCACCCTTCTCTGTCATCATCAAGAAAGGAGAAGCATAAGGATTACAAGAAATTACAACGAGAGCTCAAGTTTCCAGATTTGTCATAATATTACAGAATATACGTGTTCCCAACAACAACGCTCCTGAGAAAGAATAAGCAGAAAGCCTAGAGAATCTGTGCAGCAAACACCGATGACCATTTACCTCTCCTTGGTGCTCTGTCAACCTCGATTTTCTTCCCCAGCCTTTCTACGAGGCTGCGCTTCAGCGGAAGGCCACTGACATCAGCTACAGAGAGAAAACAACAACATTCCTAAGATAATTCCTTTGGAGAAAGATTTTTACAAGTCAACCACAAACTTTGGTTTCTCCAAGTGTATGTTCTCAAATTCACCTTTCAGCTGCTATACTTGTGTGCCACTTGGAGTCATCACAGACCCACGACACAATTTCCTCCCTCCTGCTTCAGCAGTGCCCCCCCATTTACGTGGAGGCAGCCAAACAGCAGCTCACAAGCAGCCCTTACCTACAGAGGATTTCCGTTTTCCAGGTTTATCAGCAGTATTCGGTTGAATCACAGGCACCTCCCCTAAAACAAAGAAAAACAAAGTGCTTATTTGACAGAAACCAACAGAATTACTGTCTTGTGAGCCCATTTCCCACCCAAAACAAATACAACCAAAAGACACCACTTTGACAGCCCTGACACAAAATAATATTGCAACTGTAATGCACTCAGGGTAAGTCCCAATTGTAATTTCTCCATTCCACTTAGGAGCCACCAAATGGAAGCAAAGGTACTCATCATTACCCTGCTTTGCAGGCAGCATCACAGTGCTGACGAGTGTCCGCACATTCTCCTTCTTAGGCACACGAACAATCTGAGATTTGAGCCGATGAGCAGGAGCTCCTGAAGGTCCTTCTGATCCAAGTGATTTTATTCCAGCATTCAAACTGTCATCTGGGAACACAGAGCAGTAAATGAGACTGAGGGACAGAGGCACACGCTGAGGACCACAGCTCTGCAAACTGCCTCCTGCTCAGAAGCATGCAGAAGAAACCCTGTCAGCTCTCCCCACAGCTAAGAGCACCATGGACCTGATGTCTGTCTGCTGCCCTCCTTTCATCCTTCTGGATATTAAAAGTAGGCTTTATCCCTTACTTTATCCCATCCATATGACATTAGATTCCTCTATCAGCAAATGTGGCTTTCACCACTGGTTGAAAAGATGCACATACAGGCACTTAAACTCCATGCTGTGGCCTCGTCTTGCTCTAATGATGTAAACAAAGGAGTTTACCTTCCTAATCTGAAAGGCACATGAAGTTACAAGGTAGGAACAAGATCATGGAAATAGCTGAATCCATTCAGCAACCCTATGTTCTGTTGTGTTTGTACAATGAATTTCTTTGGAGTTAATTGGCAAGTGCTTCTGATTAATCCTGGAATACCTTGTTTTGTATCAGCATCAGATTTTGTAGTGGAAATTATCTGCAATCCAAGATGGTTTTCTTCAGCTGGTTGCTGGACAGGTGTTTTTGTTTCTTCTCCCTCCTTAGAAAGCTGGTCTGTACAAGCAAAGAAAAAATCAGTCTCTTCAGTTATGCGGTAGGAATTCAATCAGATTATCCACTGCACAAAGATGGCAGGCAAGGCTGAAAACCCACACAGATAAATGCTGAGTCTCCACTTGCCCATCCAAATGGCTTCTCTGTGAACAAAGAAATCCCCCCCTACACAACATTCATCTCCCTGACACCCAGTAAAAGCTTAAATGCAGGAGAACAACCTGCAAGGCAAAGGCCACAGGAGCAGAGAGAAGCTGAGCATGCAAGATAAAACTGAGGTATCAGAAGCACACAAAGTTCAGCTCTGAACCTATCTATCAGCTCACAAGTGAACGTTACCTGGCGTTCTTTATGACACTATACCCACCTGTGAGTAATAGAGTTAATCTTTCGTACCTAAAAAAGACAAACTCACTTTGGCTTGGTGGAAAGAAAACCCCATTGAGGTAACGTCCCTTGGTGTGATGGAAGGCACAGTTGGATTTCTGGCAGCCTCCTGGCTGGTTCTCCCAGTAGCAGGAAATCATGCTGCGTTTTTTCTGAAGACAGAAAGGAAGAAGAGCTGATGGTAACGTGGACCTAAGATCTGCAAAGGGAGACTGAGCTCCAGATGGTGCCAGTGAGCAGACTGCCACAAAGCAGCACTCAAACACCACTCTGAAGCGTGCGCAGGCTGGGAGCACCAGGCTCACTGAGCTTTCCTAGCATTCTGTGGGTGAGGACACCAGTGTAGAAGGGGTTAAACTAACACACCTTGCAGAATGCTTGTCTGATTGATGTGGTTCTTTAGCAACTGTTGATAGAACACTGTTGGTATCAACTACAAGAATATTCTGCTATGATATACCAATGCCATTGAGCTCTCTTCCCTCTGCTTCCTCCCAGCCCCCTCTTAACAATAGGAACCATCATCATTTCAAAGCAAATGAACCTAATCTGCAAAAGCACATTCAGCCCACCTAAAGAAATGAGAAGTGGGTTTGGTGATAAACTCTGAGGAGCCAACACTCACAGTGATCTCCATGTGCCTGAACCTGCAGACATTCCTGAAGCAGCGGCCCTCCTTCCACAGCGTGCAGATGGTTTCATTGCCCAAAGCGGCTTCACAGTGCCTGAAGGGACAGTTGTCTCCCTGTAACCCAATGGAAACCAAGAGAGGAAAATTAAATAGTACAGCCTGAGAACTGGCCATGCTTTGAGCTCATTTTTAGCGAGTTGCTCTATTGTACAGTGCAATTAGTTATGAAGTTTGCTGAAGACCAGTAATACTTCTACTTATTCTACCCATTCCTCTTAACTTCAGAACTGAAAGAAAGAAAAAATGAAGGAAAAAACCCAAGCAGACCTTTTTACAAGTGGAATAGAAGTAGAAATAGCAATCATTTCCTTTAATTGACATGCTGGACGAGCGCACAGAAGCAGTTCTGGTCTCGGGGATCTCTGTGCAGCTCTTCCTGTGCTTCTCAAAGAGCTGGCTCGTGCTTCCTTGGACTGAAAGTCTTCTACTGTCTTGATCAGTGAAATCTTCTTTTGAAAAGGAACCCTAAGCAAAACACCAAAAAGCAGAAAAGAATGAGGAATGCCCACCCGTCTTCCCAGCTTTGTTCTCTTCATTCAATCAGTCTCTCAGGAGCAGTTGTTTCAAAACATTGCCCTCCTCAACACTGGTCAAACTCTAGTAACATCACCCTGACTCAGCACGGAGTCCCTGGGCTGCACGGCTGCAAGCCCTCCAATGGAGCCCCTCCTTCAACACCACGAGTGACAGCAGTGAGTAACCCCAACACATTTGTCTGACCGCTGCAGGTCTTCAAGCTCAACCACCTGGACAACCTCAGCAAATACAGTGATCTTCAAAGCTTTGCAGTTCACTTCTCCTGTAGGCCGAACCAACACTGAATCCGTGAATTAATTAATTATAACAGGTTAGGAAGAATTTTCCTCCTCACTTTGCCTATGTCAAATTCTGTAAGTTGGAATTTCTGGTCTTCAAGGATTCTTCACCTTTGAACAATCCACAAAAACCATCCTCCGTCTTTATTACCTGTACAGCAAAAGCATGACAGTGCGCATCAATACACAAATCCACTCACATGTGCCTGTATACTGTAACTCAGCACTGCATGGAGCTGCAGCACGTTCTGCTCAGCCACAACAAGGGTTTGGGTTGGTTCATTTTTTTTTTTTCTTTTCTGATGTAAAAATCAAATATTTTGGTATTTTAGATTTGTTTTGTTGCTTTTTTTTTTAAGGTATCAAATGCAGTAAAACCTACAACCAGGACAGACAGAAGATCAAATTCAAGTGATTCGGAACTCTTTCATTAAAGTGCCACACTTTCCTGTGCTAAGCATTTCCGACAGTCAGTAAGGAAAGGCTGGAACCATTTACTCACACAAACACTAGTGAATTTTCCAGGAAATATTTTTTGGGTGGCAGGGAATTTCCCCAAATCTAAACTAAAGAGAGGAGAAGTCGGGTTCTCAAGTTAGTTGCTGGATTGACTGCATGACAAAGGGAACAAAAACAGCACTTAAGGACAAAGTTTCCTACCCTCCTCCAGTACTGATAGAAATGCTGCCTTTTACCTTTAGTACCTTCACATCAGATTCCTCTCTGGCAGATTCCTATGCTTCTAACAACCTCGGTGCTGCTCAGCACAGACGCCGGGCACCAACTGTCACTGGACTCTGCACCGTGGAACACGCACACAGCTCAGCACTTCTGTTTCCTCACAATTGGAAGGGTTCTGGAATCGGGAGCATGAAGCGGACTAGAAATACCTCACATCCCTTTGCTCCTTACGAGCCCTTCCATTTTAAAACAAGATAAGCCCAGACACATCTGTTAGCACAGCAGCCCAAATGCTAACCAGAACACACAGTGTGTAACGCTGAAAGTACCAGTTTAATGCCATGCCACAAACCCTATATAGTGGTACAGGTGACCACCCCTATCAGATACCCATGACCTCCATGACTCCAGCCCTGGTGCACGCAGGCACCACCTGCCCAATACCCAACATCTCCCCCCTCTTTATCATCTCCAGCCCCTGTAAAGGTTCCCCTGCATACTCCCTGTTACCCCAAAGGTGATTTGCACATTTAAGGCTATTCCGCAAATGAATCAATCATTAAACATATGCGAAAAACAATGAAACTGTCATAATAACATACCAAAGAGATGCAGCTGCAGTGACTACAAACCTGAAAGCACACAACAGCAATCTGCCTAAAAATTGTGAAATGCTGTATGGCAACACTTAGTCAACTTGTAGAGAACGGTGCATTCAAGTTCAAGATAACAGCACAGTACACAATGGAGTTACAACTTCTCCAAGTTCAATGTAACACTATTGTACAGAATCTTCGTGGCAATCCAGTTCTGTCCAGTGTGCATTATAATGTCACACTCCATAACCAAATAAGAAGACAAAAACATATTGGCTGTGCAGAATCGTTCTGAATGTCCACCACTGGGGGACTATCCAGGAACAAGGTCTCCCCCGCTCACGAACTATCAGTCCGGCATGAAGGCTGGATTCCCAATTCGGACCTTCAGGCACATTGGGAGCAACGCTGTCTCATGTGCCGTTACCAGCACCCGCTGCCCAGTGCTGACGTCAAATCACTGGCTGCACTGGAGACATTAACCAAGGAGTTGTTGACCAAAACTGGTGCTGAGATGTTCGGATCCTCACGGTGCACAGGATGGCTCATCATTTGGTGCCGGCTTAACCCAACGTGCCGGCAGCCAGCAGGGCCCACTTGGGGTCCCGACACAGACGTGTTTCCTGCCCTTGACAAGGAGTGGCATAGGGTCTGGGAGCCATGGCCCTCCGTCGGGTCTGATCAGGACCTGACCTATTGGTGTCCATTCGGTCAGCTGATGGTCACCCTTCCAATTCTCTCAGTTACCTTTCTATGAGCACCAAGGGTGGGTAGCAGCTTCTGTGCCTCTTCGTCCCCTGCAAAAGCTCACAGAACTCCATGCTGGCTTTCTCTAATGCTGACCGACTCACACAGTGAGAAGCTCCATCAGCCAGACCTCTCCGCATCATCCACATAATAAGCAGATTGAGGTCCTCATCACACACTCTGTGTCATTTCTTGTCAGCATGTCCTGTCGCATCCCTGGCTCTCCAGCAGGACTGTAATGCTGGGGTGAGCAACACTGGGCACTGTCAGTGTGTTTTTCTTGCAAGCATCTTCCAGGGAAATACGTGCAGGCGTTCCCCACTCTTGGCTGTACCTCTGCAGTGCTGGGTCCTGTGTGAGCAGAGTTCTCTGCCCCAGAAGCCAAGTCACTGCTGTGCAGAGCTCAGCCTCGGGGTGAATGTGCTCCTGAGTTTGTCCCAGTGCAAGGACAACCTTCTCATTGCCCTTTAGGAGCACCTCTGGTGCTGATGGGTGCTCTGCTCTCAGCAACCACTGGATACACGGCTCCAGGCGCGTGTGTGCTTTGTCGCCTTGAGCTGTTTGCTCTGATCGCATCTCACCCTGGGGAGCCGGGATTTCCCTTTGGTCTCGGTGTCACTTCGAGACCAGTAGCAACACTAGGGGTCAGAGGAGAGCTGCTGAATGTGTGAGCAAAGCTGCTAATTGAGAAGGAGATCGCACGCGGGTGACTTCGAAACCCGAATTAATGAGCTTACCTTCACCCTCCTGACTAATGCAGACCTCATGCAGCCCTGGGCCTGCCCTTCTCCAGCCTCCTGCCTTGTTTTGCCTACTCATAGGAAAAGATTTAGCATAGCTCAGAGCCCCAGGCAGCGCTTGGAATGCCAGCAGGAAAGAGCTGCTGGTGTCCACATAGCTCAGGACTGCAGCAGTGGGGCTGCTGGACCTCAGTGTTCTGAACACTCTGATGTGGAAGTGATTGGCTGATGCTGTGGCCGGAGGGATGAGGTGCCTGCAGGGCGTCCTTTGGAAGAAGGTTTGGTGAGGATGGATCCTCTGAGCCAGCATCGGGGACAGGGTGCTGGGTGCAAATGCCAGTGCTGCCCCCTGTCATCCTTTTGGTTTTAAAAGGAGTACAGCTCCGTTTCCAAACTTTGCCAACCGCAGGCTGGCTGGCAGCTTGAAGGAACTGCCATGAAATTGGTCTAATGAAGCGTTCCTGGCAGAGCTTCAGAATGGAGAAAGTGCAGTTTGTCCTCAACTGAGCTGAGGTCCAATGAGCTGAGTTTCCTGGCTCAGAGCAGAGGCCGTGAGCATCATGTCTCACAGTCTGTGTCACCTGGGCAGAGCTGTTAGGCAGGGGCTGCTAGTGGGGAGATGCCAAAATTTCCATGAAGATGATTGCTCAGATATGCCTGAGTTCAGATGGAGGGGCCCATTGCCCTACCAGGAAGTGGAAGATGCTTGGGGGTGAGGCAGCTCGTGCTTTCCCATGCCTGTAGGACCTTACAGTGCTGTGCCTTTCCACATACCTACCCCACCTTCTTTCTTTCGCATGCAGGGGGCATCATTAATCCAGTGGGTGGCAGCAGAATTCCAGGACAGCCCCACTGCAGTGCATCTCTGTGGCAGAAGGACACACCAAGCCTGTGCTCTGCCTGGATGCCACCGATGAACTGCTTTTCACTGCCTAAAAAGGTATTTGTTGGACAGAACAGGTGTGGGGGCTGCTGGCTTTTTATGCGGTATTCTCATAGATCTCCCCAGGCTGGCGTGGGGAATTGGGGTGCATGGCATGGATGGCTCCTTCTGGGCTGCTCCCCTGTCCCTGCCTTCTGATTTCCAGGTGCTGGAGCAGGCTGGCTCCATTGCCCTGGAGAGGAGCTGTGGGTGGTGGGAGGCAGCGCTTGGGAAGGAGTCGGTGCCTCCACGCCACGGAGGAACTCCCCAGCCCAACTCTCTCAGTCACGTTCTTCTTCCTACAGACCGGAGCTGTAAGATGTGGAACTTGGTGACGGGTCAGGAGATTGCTTCCCTCAAGGGTCACTCAAATAATGTCGTTTCCATCAAGTACTGCAGCCACACGGGGTTGGTGTTCACCGTGTCCACGTCGTACATCAAAGTGTGGGATATCCGGGACTCAGCGCACTGCATCCGCACCCTGACGTATGTAGTGGGAAGAGTGGCTGTGGGGGACTGTGGGCAGCTCTGGCTTTGCAGAAAATGGTGTGAGGAACTCCTGGGGTCCCACAGGCTGGAAACAGAGCCCAGCTGTTTTAGGATCAGTGCCTACAGCTGTAGGAAACAGGGAGGCTTAGGGAGATCTTGGAATGGAATCTGTGGGGACCCTCTGCATCAAAGGCTCAAAGGAAAGGACCTGGAAGTGGTTTTCAGCCCTTCCTGGGGGTGGCCAAGAGCACCAGCAAGAAGGGATGGGGATTTTCTTTTTTGCTTCAACTAATATGCCACAGGAAGACGACCACATTAACCCATCTGTATTTGTTGTTGTTGTTTATCTACAGCAAGAAGCATTTCACTTGGAAAGTCTCTGCTGCCACTCATCGTACAACAGACTTAAAGCACAGCACTTGGCACCTAGCAGTGCTGTGAAGGGTTGGAAAGGCAGCGCATCATTGTGCTGAGGGCCAAGAGACGGTTCAGACAACAGAAGCATTTGTCCACATTTCTGACATGAAGGCTGTCGCCTCCCGATCCGGCAACAAATCAAGGCTGCTGTGTGAAAGTACCGTGCCTCCGCACACGGGAACAGATGGGACTCACACACAGTGTGTAACACCGAATGTACCAGCTTAATGCCACGCCACAAACCTACCCAATGCCCAACAGGGGGGACCAGTCAATGCTGCTCATCAGCCATCAACCCCAGATGCTGGAGAAGGCAGACCATGTTGTGGTGCTGGAGCATGACACGATGGCTGAGATGGGGACACCCACCGAACTGAGGACCCACAATGGACCCTTGTAAGAGGCCATGCTTTTTACATTACTGTCTCAAAGTTTGCTGAAATGGACAAGTTCAGGCAAGTCCTGACCAAGGTTCCAGGACTGAGACACACAGGAACCAAGGTTCGAGAAATCCCTTTGTTTAGGAGATGGACAAGTCCGGGAGCTACCAAAGGGAGATAAGATACTGATTAATGGCCCTTAAGTGGTCTTTTGTGTTGGCCTATCTCAAGGAAGATGGCTATCTCTGAGGACTAATGTCCCTCAAGTGGTCTTCCATGTTGGCCCATCTCAAGGAAGATTGACAACTCTGAGGAAATCACAGGACTCTGACCTGAGCCGTCCCGAAATGTCTCGAAGGCTGGAAAGAAGGATAAAAAGGGCACGGACAAACCCCAAATTTGAGGTTTTTTGACACCAGATGCCTCACTATGGAAACAAGGAGGTTTTCTCTCATCAGATGCCTCTCTACGCGAGCGCCTGCATGCTGAAGAAGATGCCTGCATGCTGAAGAACCTTTGTGGGCATCTAGGTATCTGACCTCAGATTCCTCCACCGTTGTCCTACTGCTGCCTATTATCTCTTCTGGGATTGCTGCTCGAGACTCTGCTCTGAGGGACCTCGCTGCCCAAGACTCCACTTCCTGAGACCTCGCTATTCTGACCATCTTCTCTGCGTTTCATCGATCTGTGGCCTGCTACTTCGCTGCTGCTCTCCCCTACGCTTATTGCCCTGGACCAACGTTAACAACGTGCTATGGGACGCTGCTGCATTCAGGAGGTGACTATTCCCCGCTTTAACGTAATTCTTGCTCTTTTCTACCTTTTTCTATCGCCTACTTTCCCTTCCCCATCACCCTAATTTTGGCATTTGTCCCTCTCCCTTCCCCATCTCCTCAACTGTCTATTATTTCCAATAAACTGGAATCAACTGTCTATTATTTCCAATAAACTGGAATTTATTTCCAATAAACTGATCAACATTTGAATGTTCTTCTTCTTAATCTCACCCGGGCATAACATATCAAAAGAACCTTTGCCTCACTCCTAAATTGAAGCGAGACAACCCTACAGCCGGCTGCTGCAGCACTGAGGACCACAGGGCAGCTGGAGTGGGATGCGATGGGACATGGGGAGCTGTGGCTGTCTCCGCTCCCCACTGCAGGATGGGAAGAGTGGGATGCTCTGGGATTTGTATGGAATAAAGCGGAGATGTTTTGTAGAGGAGCAGGTTGGGATGTGGGGTGTGGGCAGCTCAGCCTCAGTGCATGGTTGGTTATGGAAGCTGGGTGTCTGCCCTCAGAATGTGGCTGTGGCAGCACTGTGGGTTATGGGGGGGAAGCACAGATCAGCCCAATACTAGATGAACTTTCCAGTCATGTCTTCATGCCAAAGCGGTGCAGATAGCACAGGGAGTGCAAGGGGGAGGAGGAGAGCAGCAGTGTGAAATGGAGCAATGGGCAAAGAGTGTGGGGTGGGGGGAGGAGGGATGAGGGGAGGTCCCCTCATCCACCCCAACCCTGAGCACAGCACAGAGCAGAATGCAGGCAGGCTGAGCACAGAACAGCCCAACACTTTATTTCACAAGAAGCAGCACAGGAAAAGCATAACAGCATAGGAAGCAGAGGGAGATGTGAGAGGTAGAGGGGATGGGGCTGTGTTCATCACCGACCCCAAATGCTCGTGTGGCCAGTTGGCCCCTTGCAGGCTGAAGCACAGCACTCAGACGGTTTGGTTACTTCCTGTGTGAAGAAGAAGAGATGGTGTCCCATAGGGCCATGTTCACATCCCAACCCTCAGCTCCCTGCAGAGTCCCAGCCCAGCCCTGGTGCAGCACCACAAGGAGCACAAGGAGCACAGGGACCCCTTCCAACCCCCAGCCCCACACCGCAGCTGTGCTCGAGTTGCTGGTTCCACCTTCCTGGCCTGTAAGGTAAGAAGAGCCATTGTCTCAGCCCAGTTTGTAGGAGGGAGGCAAGGTTCTTTGATATACGTATACCTGGTGCGGGATTAAGAAACAACGGTTCAAACATTGGTCCGACCAGTTTATTACAAGACTTTATCAGGGAGATGGGGAAGGGGAGGACGGACGCTATTATGGTGTAGGGTGATGGGGAAGGGAATGCAGTAAAAATATGAAATAGAAGCAAGGAGTCTCTGTAGGAAGCAAGAGGGAGATATTCGCCACCATGGATCCATCGAGGTTTGTAGTTCAGTCATTGGTCTTCAGTTGTGGTGGGTCGTCAGGCGTTGTTCTGTTAATGGTGACCACGATGACAATTTCCAATGGTAGCACCAACTTATTTATATGTCCAAAGTGGTCAAGTCAGCTCTCTTTGGAGTGACAGCTCGAATCCAAAGTAGTTGAGTCAGCACTCCTTGGAATGGAAGCTTCTGGCTCTGGGATCTTAGCAGAAATTCCTTTGTTCCCATCTTCTGAGCCTTGCCAGCAGATAAGAGGGAGCAGGGATACCCATCCGCATCCTGTTTTTCACAGGGCACGATGGCTTCATTACCCAGTTTTCCCACACCAAGCTGGAGCTATTTAGTCCCGGGCCAGATCTTCCACTCATAAACAGTCCTGAGCACTCTTCTGGAGGCAAACAGCTCTGAAGGAAGGTGCTTTCAAATATTCAAATACCCAAAAAGTTATATTGATTGTCACACAGTAGCACCCATTACTTGCCACTTCAATAAATCATTGAGAGTCTTCTCACAAGAAACACCTCAGGAAGCAAGCTTGGAGCCAGAAAACAAGGAAGGACTCTCACAGCCATGAGCCCCAGCCCTGTTCATGCTGTGGGGCATGGAGCAGCTTTGAGCACCAGGAAGGGGAACCCTGGGAGAAATCGGGGACCTCAATGCTGCCCTGGCACTGGGCAGAGGTGGGGGACAGCGCTGCCCTCATCACTCACTGGGCGCCGTGTTGTAGCCTTTCTCCTTCTTCCCTGCAGACAGAGAGATGCATCAGCACAGGTTCACATCACAGCCAGGCTGAGGGCTCCTGAGGGAGCCTCAAATCCCCCCACAGCCCCCACTGTCCTCCTACACCCCTCCACTTTTACCTGCATGGCGTCTGTAGATGATGAATCCAACGCCAGCCATGATGGCAATGGCCACAACGGCGACAACCACCCCCACCACGTTGGGCACCAGGCTGGACTGTGAACGCTCTGGGGGAAGGCAGAGCTGTCAGCAGGGGAAGGGGCAGCCCAGAGCCCCCCAGCCCCACATCCCCTCACTCACCCTATGAGTAGAGGCTGGGTTGGGGCAGGCTGGCGTGCTCCACGCAGCACTGGTACTTGTCCCCGTCCCCAGGCACCGCGTCGATGGTGACCAAGGTGTGGTAGGTGCCGTAGCTGTTGGGCACGATGCCCCCCGAGTGGGTGTCCTGGCCCAGCACCATGCTGTCCTTCATCCAACTGACGGCGATAGGCTGTGGGTAGAAGCCGTGAGCGTGGCAGGACAAGGTCAGGATCCCGTCGGCCTTCTTCCCCCACACTCACACCTCGGGTTGCTCTGAAGGTGGGCGGCAGTGAGGGCCGGGCTGAGCTCCCCACGCTGAGCCCCCGCCCCACCTGCAGTCTCACACCGCAGGCCCCCCCTCACCTGTCCTCCCCAGCTCTGCCTTCCCGTTCTCTACATGTCTCTGCAGCCACTGCACACAGGTTTGCTCCAGGTAATGTTTCCGTCTCTCAGCATAACCAGGTTCCTCCCACGCTCTCTTGGTAGGAACTGCCTCTGGAACCGCTGCAGTAAACACCATCGTGTCTTTGTCGAAGGCAATGAAGTCTCTCCCATCATAGCCATACTGATGATAGCCCCGGGTGGTGCCGTCCTCGAGGATGTCACAGCCCAACATCCGCTGCCATGTGTGAGACCCTGAAACACAGCCAGGCAGGGGTTGATGGGCCCCTCCAGCTCCAGGGGACCCACTGTACTGGGGATGGGGTTGGGGTCCCCCAGGGTCGAGCTCGGTGGGGCTGTGACGGGCAGCCGCGGGACGGTGCCGCCGGGCAGGACCAGCCCTGGGGGGTGCGGGCGGCAATGCACCATGGAGCCCCATCCCACAGCATGGAGCCGCGGTGCCAGCTGTGCTCACCGCCGCTCTGGTTGTGGCGCCGTGCCGCATTGACCAGGCTCACGTGGCTATTCTGCTCATTGCTCAGTGCTCTCTGGGTGTTCCTGTCCCAGTACTCGGGATCCACAGCTCCAGGTGCCTTCATCCACTCGGTGCAGGGCACGTAGCTCCAACCAGAGCTGTTGTAGTGCACGAAGATTTCGCCATCCACGTACCCCACTTCAAAGAACCAGGGCTGCTCGGGGCCGGAATCCGTCATCCCTATTTCCAAGTACCGCATGGAGTGGAGCTCTGCGGGGTCGGAGCGCGGCGACCCCCCCTTTTTTATTAATTAGCAAGCTACTGCCTATAGAATAACAACACTACTTATATTAATAACATAACCATTATAACTCAGTCAAGGCCTCGATTGACAATACTCTAGATGTGAAAAAAGAGACAAGTCAAACACAGCATAACAACATTACTGTTAAACCTACTAAAAAGAACAAACTCGTTTGCTCTGCAACCTAAGTTTCTGCAACCTGGAAATAAATCCATGAGGGTCCCATTGTGTTCACATGTCACTAGTTAGGAAAAGTCTTCAACTTTCATATACTCTGATATATTGATTTTTAATGGCCACTAACTATTCTGCAACAAATGCTTTTAGGATGCTCATAACCATGCCTTTGAGCTAATAATTGATAATTGAACTTTATGAAGTTGCATGTCAGATAGAACCAGTTTTAGAGGACAAATGTGCTGGAGTATCACTAGGGGCATTATTACTTATTGACCCTTGAGAAACAGCAAACCGTGTTGGTGGTGGTTGCGACAGGCGGTGCCAGCAGGGCCTTCCCTGCTTCAAAGTGCACCTTTCCTCTCTCACCCATCACAGATTCTCTCCTGCATTCAGGGTCTGAAGGATTTCTACCAGTTGTACACCATATCCGCATGGCCAGTGCGTGATACAGAGCCCAAGTGGAACAGCTGCCTGGAAAACAGAATAAACTATCAAATTTAGTTCTATTAGTATGCACTTTTGTCTCAAGTGATGCATGGTCATATTTTTAAAATCCCAATTAGTTGGGTGTAAGAGACGTATCCATTCTACGATACAGGGTCATCCCTTTCCCTGGGATTCCTTTCCAGGTTTTGTCTTTGCAAATTAAGAAAAGCTAATTAATAGGCTAATAACATCATGAGTGAGCAGTACTAACATACTAAAAGAGCTATTCCCATAGATTACAGCACTGATTACATCAAATCCTTTCTTTAACACACATTTGATCTATGGATAATGCCTAAAATTCTAATTCTTGAGACTGCATTGGTAACACTGAAAATCACACACTATGTCAAACCATTACTAATATTATTTATAACACCGCAAGTTACAAAGCAATTCCACTAGGAAAGAAACACACAACACAGTTACTATAAAGGCTGGATGCTATTTTCTGCCTTGAGATGAGACCAACAACGTATTCTGGTGGTGTTAGTAACAACCGCACAAGATTAGAAGTGTCTAGTGTCATATGAGTATCCTCAATGAAAATCCATTGAATGATTTGCTTAGAAGCTTCAGATCTATCCCATAGTCAGTCACAGTCTTACCAGCCTGCTGTAACAATTTCCAATGATACACTTCCCACCGAGCAGCTCCCTGCTGATCGTCTATCAGCGGGCAAGCGAGCTGAAACACAGCTTGACACGGTCCCTCCAATATCATGTCTCTAATGACTCAGACCAACGCAAAGGTGGAGGATCGCTACGTGTGGGGGGGAATCGCATAGACAGGGGCTGTAAAGACATCGGTGAAACGCTCGAAGAGACTGATGCCTCCTTCGTACGCAGTTCTAAGTCCTGCAGCTCCTCAGTTAATGTTTTATTATGTTTCACCAACGCTTTCTCATTCCCACCATTATCCGAGTCGCTTTCACTCTCAGGAGCTTCTTGCTGCTCTGCACACCCCTCAGCCCCCCCCACCGCACCTTCCTCACCAGCCAAAACCGGATCTGCCAGAGACATTGAAGAGGTCGAGGATGGGGGATTATCCGGGGCTTCTGCGGCAGCCCTGACTTGTGAGGCTGATGAGCAAACGGAGTACGAAACTCCTGGTAACAGGGAGTCAAGTTCTGACCTTGACTGAGCACTAGGTCCGGATAGAGCTTGTACCACAGCAGCAGCAATCTCCCACTCGGCTTGCATATTCTTCAGTGTATTTATTTTGTATTCCTTATTTTTGGAGATAACAAAGTCTCACATATGGTCGACTATTTCTCGCCATTCGGCTACAGTGAACATCAGTGCCACCTCCTGAAGGTGTCCATTCATATGAGCCCATTTTACCAGCTCGGATATGCATTTAGGAGATACCTGCTCCCCTGTCTTAGAGAGAATACATTCCAGCAGTTCCTCCACAGCTTCCCACAACATCGTGGATGGCAGAGAACGGGATGGTACCCCGATGAGAGGTGAGTGCCATCCCCCCCCCCCCCCAGTTCTTTATTGCCCCCACCTCATTATTTGTGGTTCCTATCCCTTTATTTTGTTCTCTCCCCCATATTTGTGCCCTCACTCTGTGTTTATTTTGCTCACCCCCCCTCCGCCCCCGCAATTTTTTCAAACCAGCTTCGTCTGCACCAGCAAGCACCTGCGGGACCCTGAAGCTGGTGGGGGACGTGGGGACCCCCCGAGAGGGGAGAGCACGACAGCCACTTGGACTGGGAGCAGGAGCCGGAGCCTGAGGAGTGGGGGAGGTGAGAGCAGGATGGGCAGAGGGGCAGGGGGCGTGGGCAAAGCTGTGGGTGAGTCAGTGATGTATGGGTGCATCTGTTGTGGGGTGGTGCTGAATGGGGTGGAAGCTGTGCTGACCTCACCCCCCCACAGCTGTGCCTTTGTCACTTACAAGAAGATGGAATCAGCTGACCAGGCTCTGGGGATCCCTGGGTGAGCTGGGGGGCACTGGGGGGGCACAGGGACGGTGTGGGGGTGCCAGCAGTGCTGAGTCCCTGCCCCCATCCTGTGCCCCAACAGCCGTAAAGAACAGTGCCAAGGGCTCACACCGCGACAAGCGGGCGCAGGTGGTGTACAATGAGGACCTCTTCGGGGGGCAATAAAGGTTTAGTGCACACAGCAGTGGTGTGGCAGGGTGACAATGGGACAGCGGGAGAACGGGGATGGGGGAACTGTGGGACACGGGGAGCTGCAATGGGGGAGGCTGAGTGGTGACCAGCTGCACACACACCTGTAACTGAACTGCCAGCCTCACCTGGCTGTGGTGCTGAGCATGCTGGGCTGCCTGGCCCTGCTCTCAGCAGCACTGTGTCCTCCCTCCCAGCCCCCACAATTCCACTGATACAGTTATGTCTGTTAGAGAGATTCACACTGCATGGAATGTGCCACGGCCAATAGCAACTGAAGGCTTCAGAGCCAAATAAGTGTGAGGAGGCCGTGCTGGAGCTCATCTCTTCCATGGAGCTCATAACAGCAGTACAGCAGTAACCCTGGTGGCAGCAGCACCAGGATGTTGCTGGAGCAGCACTCCTGGCTCCCCTCCTGCTCCCTCCAAGAGCTGCAGGCAGACGTACAGCACTGCTGTCCTGTGCCAGGTTTATTTAAAAACACAGCTGAGAGCCACCGGCATAAACAGAGGAGCCTGACTACGTTCATACAATATCTTAAATAGAAGGCAAATACAAAAGGAAAACATAAAATATTTACAGTAACAGTGGCAGACACGACATGGGCACAGTCCCACCCAGAGGCAGCAGAAAACCACTCAATACCCTGCTGAAGCACAGAGTCACCACGACGTCCTCCAGCAGGGCCAGGGCTGCACTGTGCCCACAGCAGGGCTGGGATGGCTGCACTCTGAACTGAGACAAGCGAAGCGCACACGTGTTGGCTTCCAGAAATCATCAGCACAGCATCAAGCTCTGCCAGCAAACAGCACTGGAAATCCAGCAAAAGGGAAAGGAGGGAATAACGCAGCAGTGGCATGCAGCTCCCACTTCTCACACTGCTGCTGCATCACTGCTGATAACTGGAAGGCAGGGAGCACCCCCCACCTTGGTGGCACATTTGGTCCAAAACAAAAGAATAATTCTGCTCCCTCCCACCCCCACATTGTCATTAAGTTGCCTTAAAGGATTCAAGTCATAAACAAAAGCATACACCAAAAATACTCAAGAGCTGGCAGAACTCCAGGCTAGACATGGGGACTGCCCGAGAAATGGGAGCACCGAAGAAGCTTCCAGCTGCACCCAACGCTGAGCATGGCCAAGGGAGGAGGAAGGAAGGAGCTTGAGGTTGAAGCCTTCAGAGCGTCACTGAATCAGGAGATCAATTGCCAGGCACTGCAGCACACAGATGGACGTCCTTCTGGGCTGTCACAGAACTGCTTTGTCCTCTTGCTGCTGAAAGGAGCCAACCAGGATCAGGGAATGGATGCACAGGGCCTCAACTCTGACCAGCAGGAAAACTCAGGACAATGGAATGCAGTCTGCCAATCTTTTACCAGTTCAGCTGTGCTTTAAGACTCATTATTGTGAAGCCTCCTTTAGTAAAGTATCACCCTGGGGTATCCAACCAAAAAGAAAAGGTTTTTATTAAATTAAAGGGTTTTTATTTGTTGTTGTTGTTTTGTTGTTTTTTTTGTTTTTTGTTTGTTTGTTTGTGTTTTTTGTTTTTTTTTTAACATACTATAATAACTACTACGCAGTTCAACAGTCAGTCATCTCAGAAAGTTCACGAAGGAAATCATCCTCATCCTTCTCCAGGTCCAAGTCAATTTCTGCTTCCATTTCCCCTCCTGAGATTTCCGAGATGAACTTTTCAGTGTCATCTTCTACAGCCTTGGTGAGCAGGCTGACCACCGGCAGGGCTGGAGCAGCAGTCTGGGAAGAAGGAAGACAAAGTCAAAGAAAGGAAGACAAAGTCAGAGAAAGACAAAGATTGCTCAGGAGATCCTTCCTCTGCAGTGCTTCTCCTTCAGCACTGCTGATCCTGAACCCAACACGGGGGCTAAGGGGTCCTGAAGGATGTTAACAACCACGTGAAGGCTGCAGAGCACCTCAGGTCTTTTTAACAATGCAGCATTAATGGACAAATTCCTTCATACCACAAAGGAATCACAGGGCTGCAGAGCATTGTGCGCACACTGCCATTCATCCAGCATCCTGCACACAGTGACTACTTTGAAAGGAAACCTGCAGAACATTTCAGTTCTCCACACTTTCTACAGGAGTTGTATCTCAGTATCAGCCAGACCAGGACAGCACTGACACTTCTTCCCCTCCTTACCAAAGCTGCTTTTTTAGCTGGAGGCTCCTCTTCTTCAGTGCTCGTTTAAATCAGCACAGTGCTAGAGCTGTTACACACCACATTCTATTTGAGCAACAGAAAGTCATTCCTGTTCCCCTACACAACATCCACCCACAGTCTGATTTCATTGAACACGAAGCCATCGTGACCTTTTTGTATCCAGCGCTCCCACGTTAACCTCACAAGTTGTACCTGGTGCCAGCAGGGTTACTGCCTCACTGCCAGATACAATCAGATTAATTCTGAGTTTGAGGAGTGCAAAGCTGTCTGGGAAAGCCATTGAAAGTATCAGGATTGTGAAACATGGCTGCAGCTCTTCACCAAAGGCAGGAAGGTAGGAATGCACTCATGATGGTGGCACATGGTGAGCAGTGAGACATGAGAACATGTGAAGAAATTGTGTCACTGTGTCCATCTACAGAAGGGACTCACCTCTGCGGGTGCAGAGACAGCTTTGGGAGCAGCCCTGCTCCATTCCAAAGTCTTTTCCTCTTCTCTTCCAGGTGCTTTAAAACAAGGAAAAAGAAAATCACTTGGTCAACAGCAAGCATAGAAAGAAACCTGAGTGCCAGTGTTTCCTCCATGTGCTTATTTCCTCACATTCAATAACAAAGAACACGAGAGAGGCGACATCTCGCAGTCCATACAGTATCCAAGCTCTTCCCTCCTTCACATGCTGTCTCTTCACGAAGCCTCTCTCACCTGCCCAATGAATAACTCACCCCCCTGACCTTTCTGACAGAGGTTGGCCCCCATGTTAAAAACTCAATCCATGCTTTACAAACACATTTACATATTAAAACAAGCAACACACCAAAGATGAAGATAACCTTGGCGTCAACACACAGGACATGCCACACCAAAACCATGGCAGAAAGAAAGTACAGGAGAAACTGAATTACAAAACCTCACAGCGAATGAATTTTCCAGAATGAAGCAGGCAGACACCACGGATTCAATGGAAAAACACATGGATGGACATCCTGGCACTTGTTGCCTTTGCATTTGGTAAGAAACAGCCCAGGCAATTCTAAGCAAACTCCATTTGCTTGACAGGGGAAGCACTTCAGCAGAGCAGACAGTGAAACACCTCGTTACCTGCTGGCTTTGCGATCTGCTGCATCCGCAGGGCTTTCTCCTGCTTGATTTCTTCCAAGCTTTTAATATGCATTTCTTCCAATCGCTTGATTTTACGCGGTGGCTCTTCCAGTTTCACGTTACCAGGCTCAGGTGGAGGGAAAATTCTCTTCTTCTTGCGCTTATCCTTAGATCTCTTCTCAGTAAGAACCTCTTCTACTTTTTGCTTCTCTTCTTCCAGTCGTCTCTTCTTCCAGATCTCCCCTGCTGGCTTGGCACCCTTCTCTGTCATCATCAAGAAAGGAGAAGCATAAGGATTACAAGAAATTACAACGAGAGCTCAAGTTTCCAGATTTGTCATAATATTACAGAATATACGTGTTCCCAACAACAACGCTCCTGAGAAAGAATAAGCAGAAAGCCTAGAGAATCTGTGCAGCAAACACCGATGACCATTTACCTCTCCTTGGTGCTCTGTCAACCTCAATCTTCTTCCCCAGCCTTTCTACGAGGCTGCGCTTCAGCGGAAGGCCACTGACATCAGCTACAGAGAGAAAACAACAACATTCCTAAGATAATTCCTTTGGAGAAAGATTTTTACAAGTCAACCACAAACTTTGGTTTCTCCAAGTGTATGTTCTCAAATTCACCTTTCAGCTGCTACACTTGTGTGCCACTTGGAGTCATCACAGACCCACGACACACTTTCCTCCCTCCTGCTTCAGCAGTGCCCCCCCATTTACGTGGAGGCAGCCAAACAGCAGCTCACAAGCAGCCCTTACCTACAGAGGATTTCCGTTTTCCAGGTTTATCAGCAGTATTCGGTTGAATCACAGGCACCTCCCCTAAAACAAAGAAAAACAAAGTGCTTATTTGACAGAAACCAACAGAATTACTGTCTTGTGAGCCCATTTCCCACCCAAAACAAATACAACCAAAAGACACCACTTTGACAGCCCTGACACAAAATAATATTGCAACTGTAATGCACTCAGGGTAAGTCCCAATTGTAATTTATCCATTCCACTTAGGAGCCACCAAATGGAAGCAAAGGTACTCATCATTACCCTGCTTTGCAGGCAGCATCACAGTGCTGACGAGTGTCCGCACATTCTCCTTCTTAGGCACACGAACAATCTGAGATTTGAGCCGATGAGCAGGAGCTCCTGAAGGTCCTTCTGATCCAAGTGATTTTATTCCAGCATTCAAACTGTCATCTGGGAACACAGAGCAGTAAATGAGACTGAGGGACAGAGGCACACGCTGAGGACCACAGCTCTGCAAACTGCCTCCTGCTCAGAAGCATGCAGAAGAAACCCTGTCAGCTCTCCCCACAGCTAAGAGCACCATGGACCTGATGTCTGTCTGCTGCCCTCCTTTCATCCTTCTGGATATTAAAAGTAGGCTTTATCCCTTACTTTATCCCATCCATATGACATTAGATTCCTCTATCAGCAAATGTGGCTTTCACCACTGGTTGAAAAGATGCACATACAGGCACTTAAACTCCATGCTGTGGCCTCGTCTTGCTCTAATGATGTAAACAAAGGAGTTTACCTTCCTAATCTGAAAGGCACATGAAGTTACAAGGTAGGAACAAGATCATGGAAATAGCTGTTTCCATTCAGCAACCGTATGTTCTGTTGTGTTTGTACAATGAATTGCTTTGGAGTTAATTGGCAAGTGCTTCTGATTAATCCTGGAATACCTTGTTTTGTATCAGCATCAGATTTTGTAGTGGAAATTATCTGCAATCCTAGATGGTTTTCTTCAGCTGGTTGCTGGACAGGTGTTTTTGTTTCTTCTCCCTCCTTAGAAAGCTGGTCTGTACAAGCAAAGAAAAAATCAGTCTCTTCAGTTACGCGGTAGGAATTCAATCAGATTATCCACTGCACAAAGATGGCAGGCAAGGCTGAAAACCCACACAGATAAATGCTGAGTCTCCACTTGCCCATCCAAATGGCTTCTCTGTGAACAAAGAAATCCCCCCCTACACAACATTCATCTCCCTGACACCCAGTAAAAGCTTAAATGCAGGAGAACAACCTGCAAGGCAAAGGCCACAGGAGCAGAGAGAAGCTGAGCATGCAAGATAAAACTGAGGTATCAGAAGCACACAAAGTTCAGCTCTGAACCTATCTATCAGCTCACAAGTGAACGTTACCTGGCGTTATTTATGACACTATACCCACCTGTGAGTAATAGAGTTAATCTTTCGTACCTAAAAAAGACAAACTCACTTTGGCTTGGTGGAAAGAAAACCCCATTGAGGTAACGTCCCTTGGTGTGATGGAAGGCACAGTTGGATTTCTGGCAGCCTCCTGGCTGGTTCTCCCAGTAGCAGGAAATCATGCTGCGTTTTTTCTGAAGACAGAAAGGAAGAAGAGCTGATGGTAACGTGGACCTAAGATCTGCAAAGGGAGACTGAGCTCCAGATGGTGCCAGTGAGCAGACTGCCACAAAGCAGCACTCAAACACCACTCTGAAGAGTGCGCAGGCTGGGAGCACCAGGCTCACTGAGCTTTCCTAGCATTCTGTGGGTGAGGACACCAGTTTAGAAGGGGTTAAACTAACAGACCTTGCAGAATGCTTGTCTGATTGATGTGGTTCTTTAGTATCTGTTGATAGAACACTGTTGGTATCAACTACAAGAATATTCTGCTATGATATACCAATGCCATTGAGCTCTCTTCCCTCTGCTTCCTCCCCTATTCTTAACCGTAGGAACCATCATCATTTCAAAGCAAATGAACCTAATCTGCAAAAGCACATTCAGCCCACCTAAAGAAATGAGAAGTAGGTTTGGTGATAAACTCTGAGGAGCCAACACTCACAGTGATCTCCATGTGCCTGAACCTGCAGACATTCCTGAAGCAGCGGCCCTCCTTCCACAGCGTGCAGATGGTTTCATTGCCCAAAGCGGCTTCACAGTGCCTGAAGGGACAGTTGTCTCCCTGTAACCCAATGGAAACCAAGAGAGGAAAATGAAATAGTACAGCCTGAGAACTGGCTTTGCTTTGAGCTCATTTTTAGCGAGTTGCTCTATTGTACAATGCAATTAGTTATGAAGTTTGCTGAAGACCAGTAATACTTCTACTTATTCTACCCATTCCTCTTAACTTCAGAACTGAAAGAAAGAAAAAATGAAGGAAAAAAACCCAAGCAGACCTTTTTACAAGTGGAATAGAAGTAGAAATAGCAATCATTTCCTTTAATTGACATGCTGGACGAGCGCACAGAAGCAGTTCTGGTCTCGAGGATCTCTGTGCAGCTCTTCCTGTGCTTCTCAAAGAGCTGGCTCGTGCTTCCTTGGACTGAAAGTCTTCTACAGTCTTGATCAGTGAAATCTTCTTTTGAAAAGGAACCCTAAGCAAAACACCAAAAAGCAGAAAAGAATGAGGAATGCCCACCCGTCTTCCCAGCTTTGTTCTCTTCATTCAATCAGTCTCTCAGGAGCAGTTGTTTCAAAACATTGCCCTCCTCAACACTGGTCAAACTCTAGTAACATCACCCTGACTCAGCACGGAGTCCCTGGGCTGCACGGCTGCAAGCCCTCCAATGGAGCCCCTCCTTCAACACCACGAGTGACAGCAGTGAGTAACCCCAACACATTTGTCTGACCGCTGCAGGTCTTCAAGCTCAACCACCTGGACAACCTCAGCAAATACAGTGATCTTCAAAGCTTTGCAGTTCACTTCTCCTGTAGGCTGAACCAACACTGAATCCGTGAATTAATTAATTATAACAGGTTAGGAAGAATTTTCCTCCTCACTTTGCCTATGTCAAATTCTGTAAGTTGGAATTTCTGGTCTTCAAGGATTCTTCACCTTTGAACAATCCACAAAAACCATCCTCCGTCTTTATTACCTGTACAGCAAAAGCATGACAGTGCGTATCAATACACAAATCCACACACATGTGCCTGTATACTGTAACTCAGCACTGCATGGAGCTGCAGCACGATCTGCTCAGCCACAACAAGGGTTTGGGTTGGTTCATTTTTTTTTTTCTTTTCTGATGTAAAAATCAAATATTTTGATATTTTAGATTTGTTTTGTTGTTGTATTTTTTAAGGTACCAAATGCAGTAAAACGTGCAACCAGGCCAGACAGAAGATCAAATTCAAGTGATTCAGAACTCTTTCATTAAAGTGCTGCACATTTCTGTGCTAAGCATTTCCGATAGTCAATAAAGTTTGGAACCTTTTACTCACACAGACACTAGTGAATTTTCGAGGAAATTTTTTTTTTTTTTTTTTTTTTTTCAGGGAATTTCCCCAAATCTAAACTAAAGAGAGGAGAAGTCGGGTTCTCAAGTTAGTTGCTGGATTGACTGCATGACAAAGGGAACAAAAACAGCACTTAAGGACAAAGTTCCCTTCCCTCCTCCAATACTGATAGAAATGCTGCCTTTTTACCTTTAGTACCTTCACAACGGATTGGCAGATTCCTACGTTCCTAAAGACCTCAATGCTGCCCTGCACAGACGCCGGGCACCAACTGTCACTGGACTCTGCACCATGGAACACGCACACAGCTCAGCACTTCTGTTTCCTCACAATTGGAAGGGTTCTGGAATTGGGAGCATGAAGCGGACTAGAAATACCTCACATCCCTCTGCTCCTTACAATCCCTTCCATTTTAAAACAAGATAAGCCCAGACACATCTGTTAGCACAGCAGCCCAAATGCTAACCAGAACACACCGTGTGTAACATCGAAAGTACCAGTTTAATGCCATGCCACAAACCCTATTTAATGGTGCAGGTGACTGCCCCTATCAGATACCCATGACCTCCATGACTCCAGCTCTGGTGCACGCAGGCACCACCTGCCCAATACCCAACATCTCCCCCCTCTTTATCATCTCCAGCCCCTGTAAAGGCTCCCCCACGTACTCCCTGTTACCCCAAAGGTGATTTGCACATTTAAGGCTATTCCGCAAATGAATCAATCATTAAACATATGCGAAAAACAATGAAACTGTCATAATAACATACCAAAGAGATGCAGCTGCAGTGACTACAAACCTGAAAGCACACAACAGCAATCTGCCTAAAAATTGTGAAATGCTGTATGGCAACACTTAGTCAACTTGTAGAGAACGGTGCATTCAAGTTCAAGATAACAGCACAGTACACAATGGAGTTACAACTTCTCCAAGTTCAATGTAACACTATTGTACAGAATCTTCGTGGCAATCCAGTTCTGTCCAGTGTGCATTATAATGTCACACTCCATAACCAAATAAGAAGACAAAAACATATTGGCTGTGCAGAATCGTTCTGAATGTCCATCACTGGGGGACTATCCAGGAACAAGGTCTCCCCCGCTCACGAACTATCAGTCCGGCATGAAGGCTGGATTCCCAGTTCGGACCTTCAGGCACATTGGGAGCAACGCTGTCTCATGTGCCGTTACCAGCACCCGCTGCCCAGTGCTGACGTCAAATCACTGGCTGCACTGGAGACATTAACCAAGGAGTTGTTGACCAAAACTGGTGCTGAGATGTTCGGATCCTCACGGTGCACAGGATGGCTCGTCGTTTGGTGCCGGCTTAACCCAACGTGCCGGCAGCCAGCAGGGCCCACTTGGGGTCCCGACACAGACGTGTTTCCTGCCCTTGACAAGGAGTGGCATAGGGTCTGGGAGCCATGGCCCTCCGTCGGGTCTGATCAGGACCTGACCTATTGGTGTCCATTTGGTCAGCTGATGGTCTCCCATCCGATTCTCTTACGCAGGAGGAGAGCGTGTGGGCACAGCTCAGGCCCCTCCAGCCCTCCCCCCTCTTTAAGCGCACAAAGACGCCCCTTCAAGGTCTGATGTGCACACTCCATAATAGCCTGGCAGGTGCTGCTGCCGGGAATGCTGAAGATATGCTTAATGCCCCAAGCTGTGCACCAGCGTCCAAAACATGCATTTCTATATGCTGGGTCATTGTCAGTCTTTAACTCATGAGGTGCACCCATGACAGCGATGGCCATGCACAACGCTTTTATGTAATGCATGGCGGTCTGTCCAGATTGTGTCACAGCCCAGAGAAAACCACTGCATGTGTCAGTTGTGACATGCAAGTGACGGAAACACCCAAACTCTGGGAAGTCTGTGACATTCATCTGCCAAACCTCATTTGGTCTCAAACCTCTGGGGTTCACCCCTGCAGGAAACAGGTTAGCCATAACTCCCGCTCCTCCTTGGCCAATTCAGTTAAATTTCTATGAGCACCAAGGGTGGGTAGCAGCTTCTGTGCCTCTTCGTCCCCTGCAAAAGCTCACAGAACTCCATGCTGGCTTTCTCTAATGCTGAACAACTCACACAGTGAGAAGCTCCGTCAGCCAGACCTCTCCGCATCATCCACATAATAAGCAGATTGAGGTCCTCATCACACACTCTGTGTCATTTCTTGTCAGCATGTCCTGTCCCATCCCTGGCTCTCCAGCAGGACTGTAATGCTGGGGTGAGCAACACTGGGCACTGTCAGTGTGTTTTTCTTGCAAGCATCTTCCAGGGAAATACGTGCAGGCGTTCCCCACTCCTGGCTGTATCTCTGCAGTGCTGGGTCCTGTGTGAGCAGAGTTCTCTGCCCCAGAAGCCAAGTCACTGCTGTGCAGAGCTCAGCCTCGGGGTGAATGTGCTCCTGAGTATGTCCCAGTGCAAGGACAACCTTCTCTTTGCCCTTTAGGAGCACCTCTGGTGCTGATGGGTGCTCTGCTCTCAGCAACCACCCAAATAATGTCGTTTCCATCAAGTACTGCAGCCACACGGGGTTGGTGTTCACCACGTCGTACATCAAAGTTTGGGACATCCGGGACTCAGCGCGCTGCATCCGCACCCTGATGTATGTAGTGGAAAGAGTGGCTGTGGGGGACTGTGGGCAGCTCTGTCTTTGCAGAAGATGGTGTGAGGAACTCCTGGGGTCCCACAGGCTGGAAACAGAGCCCAGCTGTTTTAGGATCAGTGCCTACAGCTGTAGGAAACAGGGAGGCTTAGGGAGATCTTGGAATGGAATCTGTGGGGACCCTCTGCAGCAAAGGCTCAAAGGAAAGGATCTGGAAGAGCTTTTCAGCCCATCCTGGGGGTGGCCAAGAGCACCAGCCAGAAGGGATGGGGATTCTCTTTTTTGCTTCAACTAATATGCCACAGGAAGACGACCACATTAACCCATCTGTATTTGTTGTTGTTGTTTATCTACAGCATGAAGCATTTCACTTGGAAAGTCTCTGCTGCCACTCATCGTACAACAGACTTAAAGCACAACACTTGGTACCTAGCAGTGCTGTGAAGGGTTGGAAAGGCAGCGCATCATTGTGCTGAGGGCCAAGAGATGGTTCAGACAACAGAAGCATTTGTCCACATTTCTGACATGAAGGCTGTCGCCTCCCGATCCGGCGACAAATCAAGGCTGCTGTGTGAAAGTACCATGCCTCCGCACATGGGATCAGACGGGACTCACACACAGTGTGTAACACCGAATGTACCACCTTAATGCCACGCCACAAACCTACCCAATGCCCAACAGGGGGGACAAGTCAATGCTGCTCATCCGCCATCAACCCCGGATGCTGGAGAAGGCAGACCATGTTGTGGTGCCAGAGCATTACACCATGGCTGAGATGGGGACACCCACCGAACTGAGGACCCGCAGTGGATCCTACAGCCGGCTGCTGCAGCACTGAGGACCACAGTGCAGCTGGAGTGGGATGCGATGGGACATGGGGAGCTGTGGCTGTCTCCGCTCCCCACTGCAGGATGGGAAGAGTGGGATGCTCTGGGATTTGTATGGAATAAAGCGGAGATGTTTTGTAGAGGAGAAGGTTGGGATGTGGGGTGTGGGCAGCTCAGCCTCAGTGCATGGTTGGTTATGGAAGCTGGGTGTCTGCCCTCAGAATGTGGCTGTGGCAGCACTGTGGGTTATGGGGGGGAAGCACAGCTCAGCCCAATACTGGATGAACTTTCCAGTCACGTCTTCATGCCAAAGCGTTGCAGATAGCACAGGGAGTGCAAAGGGGAGGAGGAGAGCAGCATTGTTAAATGGAGCAATGGGCAAAGAGTGTGGGGTGGGGGGAGGAGGGATGAGGAGAGGTCCCCTCATCCACCCCAACCCTGAGCACGGCACAGAGCAGAATGCAGGCAGGCTGAGCACAGAACAGCCCAACACTTTATTTCACAAGAAGCAGCACAGGAAAAGCATAACAGCATAGGAAGCAGAGGGAGATGTGAGAGGTAGAGGGGATGGGGCTGTGTTCATCACCGACCCCAAATGCTCGTGTGGCCAGTTGGCCCCTTGCAGGCTGAAGCACAGCACTCAGACGGTTTGGTTACTTCCTGTGTGAAGAAGAAGAGATGGTGTCCCATAGGGCCATGTTCACATCCCAACCCTCAGCTCCCTGCAGAGTCCCAGCCCAGCCCTGGTGCAGCACCACAAGGAGCACAAGGAGCACAGGGACCCCTTCCAACCCCCAGCCCCACACCGCAGCTGTGCTCGAGTTGCTGGTTCCACCTTCCTGGCCTGTAAGGTAAGAAGAGCCATTGTCTCAGCCCAGTTTGTAGGAGGGAGGCAAGGTTCTTTGATATACGTATACCTGGTGCGGGATTAAGAAACAACGGTTCAAACATTGGTCCGACCAGTTTATTACAAGACTTTATCAGGGAGATGGGGAAGGGGAGGACGGACGCTATTATGGTGTAGGGTGATGGGGAAGGGAATGCAGTAAAAATATGAAATAGAAGCAAGGAGTCTCTGTAGGAAGCAAGAGGGAGATATTCACCACCATGGATCCATCGAGGTTTGTAGTTCAGTCATTGGTCTTCAGTCGTGGTGGGTCGTCAGGCGTTGTTCTGTTAATGGTGACCACGATGACAATTTCCAATGGTAGCACCAACTTATTTATATGTCCAAAGTGGTCAAGTCAGCTCACTTTGCAGTGACAGCTCGAATCCAAAGTAGTTGAGTCAGCACTCCTTGGAATGGAAGCTTCTGGCTCTGGGATCTTAGCAGAAATTCCTTTGTTCCCATCTTCTGAGCCTTGCCAGCAGATAAGAGGGAGCAGGGATACCCATCCGCATCCTGTTTTTCACAGGGCACGATGGCTTCATTACCCAGATTTCCCACACCAAGCTGGAGCTATTTAGTCCCGGGCCAGATCTTCCGCTCATAAACAGTCCTGAGCACTCTTCTGGAGGCAAACAGCTCTGAAGGAAGGTGCTTTCAGATATTCAAATACCCAAAAAGTGATATTGATTGTCACACGGTAGCACCCATTACTTGCCACTTCAATAAATCATTGAGAGTCTTCTCACAAGAAACACCTCAGGAAGCAAGCTTGGAGCCAGAAAACAAGGAAGGACTCTCACAGCCATGACCCCCAGCCCTGTTCTTGCTGTGGGGCATGGAGCAGCTTTGAGCACCAGGAAGGGGAACCCTGGGAGAAATCGGGGACCTCAATGCTGCCCTGGCACTGGGCAGAGGTGGGGGACAGCGCTGCCCTCATCACTCACTGGGCGCCGTGTTGTAGCCTTTCTCCTTCTTCCCTGCAGACAGAGAGATGCATCAGCACAGGTTCACATCACAGCCAGGCTGAGGGCTCCTGAGGGAGCCTCAAATCCCCCCACAGCCCCCACTGTCCTCCTACACCCCTCCACTTTTACCTGCATGGCGTCTGTAGATGATGAATCCAACGCCAGCCATGATGGCAATGGCCACAACGGCGACAACCACCCTCACCACGTTGGGCACCACGCTGGACTGTGACTGCTCTGGGGGAAGGCAGGGCTGTCAGCAGCGGAAGGGGCAGCCCAGAGCCCCCCAGCCCCACATCCCCTCACTCACCCTATGAGTAGAGGCTGGGCTGGGGCAGGCTGGCATGCTCCACGCAGCACTGGTACTTGTCCCCGTGCGGGGCACGTACCTCCGACCGGAGCTGTTGTAGTGCACGAAGATTTCGCCATCCACGTACCCCACTTCAAAGAACCAGGGCTGCTCGGGGCCGGATTCCGTCATCCCTATTTCAAAGTACCGCATGGAGTGGAGCTCTGTGGGGTCGGAGCGCGGCGACCCCCCCTTTTTTATTAATTAGCAAGCTACTGCCTATAGAATAACAACACTACTTATATTAATAACATAACTATTATAACTCAGTCAAGGCCTCGATTGACAATACTCTAGATGTGAAAAAAGAGACAAGTCAAACACAGCATAACAACATTACTGTTAAACCTACTAAAAAGAACAAACTCGTTTGCTCTGCAACCTAAGTTTCTGCAACCTGGAAATAAATCCATGAGGGTCCCATTGTGTTCACATGTCACTAGTTAGGAAAAGTCTTCAACTTTCATATACTCTGATATATTGATTTTTAATGGCCACTAACTATTCTGCAACAAATGCTTTTAGGATGCTCATAACCATGCCTTTGAGCTAATAATTGATAATTGAACTTTATGAAGTTGCATGTCAGATAGAACCAGTTTTAGAGGACAAATGTGCTGGAGTATCACTAGGGGCATTATTACTTATTGACCCTTGAGAAACAGCAAACCGTGTTGGTGGTGGTTGCGACAGGCGGTGCCAGCAGGGCCTTCCCTGCTTCAAAGTGCACCTTTCCTCTCTCACCCATCACAGATTCTCTCCTGCATTCAGGGTCTGAAGGATTTCTACCAGTTGTACACCATATCCGCATGGCCAGTGCGTGATACAGAGCCCAAGTGGAACAGCTGCCTGGAAAACAGAATAAACTATCAAATTTAGTTCTATTAGTATGCACTTTTGTCTCAAGTGATGCATGGTCATATTTTTAAAATCCCAATTAGTTGGGTGTAAGAGACGTATCCATTCTACGATACAGGGTCATCCCTTTCCCTGGGATTCCTTTCCAGGTTTTGTCTTTGCAAATTAAGAAAAGCTAATTAATAGGCTAATAACATCATGAGTGAGCAGTACTAACATACTAAAAGAGCTATTCCCATAGATTACAGCACTGATTACATCAAATCCTTTCTTTAACACACATTTGATCTATGGATAATGCCTAAAATTCTAATTCTTGAGACTGCATTGGTAACACTGAAAATCACACACTATGTCAAACCATTACTAATATTATTTATAACACCGCAAGTTACAAAGCAATTCCACTAGGAAAGAAACACACAAACACAGTTACTATAAAGGCTGGATGCTATTTTCTGCCTTGAGATGAGACCAACAACGTATTCTGGTGGTGTTAGTAACAACCGCACAAGATTAGAAGTGTCTAGTGTCATATGAGTATCCTCAGTGAAAATCCATTGAATGATTTGCTTAGAAGCTTCAGATCATATCCCATAGTCAGTCACAGTCTTACCAGCCTGCTGTAACAATTTCCAATGATGCACTTCCCACCGAGCAGCTCCCTGCTGATCGTCTATCAGCGGGCAAGCGAGCTGAAACACAGCTTGACACGGTCCCTCCAATATCATGTCTCTAATGACTCAGACCAACGCAAAGGTGGAGGATCGCTACATGTGGGGGGGAATCGCATAGACAGGGGCTGTAAAGACATCGGTGAAACGCTCGAAGAGACTGATGCCTCCTTCGTACGCAGTTCTAAGTCCTGCAGCTCCTCAGTTAATGTTTTATTATGTTCCTCCAATGCTTTCTCATTCCCACCATTATCCGAGTCGCTTTCACTCTCAGGAGCTTCTTGCTGCTCTGCACACCCCTCAGCCCCCCCCCACCGCACCTTCCTCACCAGCCAAATCCGGATCTGCCAGAGACGTTGAAGAGGTCGAGGACGGGGGATTATTCGGGGCTTCTGCGGCAGCCCTGACTTGTGAGGCTGATGAGCAGAGTACGAACCTCCTGGTAACAGGGAGTCAAGCTCTGACCTTGACTGAGCACTAGGTCCGGATAGAGCTTGTACCACAGCAGCAGCAATCTCCCACTCGGCTTGCATATTCTTCAATGTATTTATTTTGTATTCCTTATTTTTGGAGATAACAAAGTCCCACATATGGTCGACTATTTCTCGCCATTCGGCTACAGTGAACATCAGTGCCACCTCCTGAAGATGTCCATTCATATGAGCCCATTTTACCAGCTTGGATATGCATTTAGGAGATACCTGCTCCCCTCTCATAGAGAGAATACATTTGAGCAGTTCCTCCACAGCTTCCCACAACATCGTGGCTTGCAGAGAACGGGATGGTACCCCGATGAGAGGTGAGTGCCAACCCCCCCCCCAGTTCTTTATTGCCCCCGCACCGCGCTGTTAGAGAGGGGAGGTTCTTTGTTCCTTCTCTCCCTGGGTTTGTTCCCGCTGTCACCGAGTGAGCTCTAGAGAGAACTCCGTGACACAAACTCATTGCAAAGTCTAAGCTAGAAGAAGCGTCACCTCAGTGTATCCCAGAAAAAGAACAGCGTTGAGATTTTAATTGGTTTTGGTTTTTTGTTTTATTGAGGGTGGGTTGTTTTTTGTTGTTTTTTTAGGGTTTTTTTGGGGTTTTTTTGTCTTTTTTTTTTGGGGGGGGGGAGGTAGGGGGGTGTGAGGGGAAGGGAGAGGGAGGGGACAGTTGTTTGGTTGTTTTTCATATACAATAAAGCTATGCAGTTCCGCTGTCAGTCGCCTCAGAGAGTTCCCGAAGGAGCTCAACCACATTCTGCTCAACATCGAGTTGTTCCATTGAGTGGAACAATGGTAGTCTTGCAGATGGAGCAATGCAGGAATTCTGACAGGATCTCCAGGTGTACCCAGTTCATCATCTGAAAGCTCCGCAACCAAATTGGAAGGGACCAGTCCTCTTGTGCCATCTGTCAGCTCTCCCTGAAACCAGCCATTCTCACCCACATCTCCAAAGACATTACGCATTGTCCGGCAGTCAGAGGAAGCTCGTTTTCTGGGTCCTCATTAGGACCCTCAACAGAAATGTAGCTGTGTCGAGCTAAGAATCTTCAAACTGCTGGTGATACCTGTCCTGGAGAATGCAGGATGAAGGACAAAAGCTCTGCTCTCACATTCAGGGCCATCCTCTGACAGAAAGCAGCACTCAGGACTGTTCCCAAGGATCTCTTTCATGGCTTTGAGTTCAAGCTCCAGGTCTTCCAGATGACCTTGAAGACTTCTGGCCTCTTCAATGGCAGAATGGAACGGACTGGAGCTATTACGGAGACTCTTGTTTGACTGGGTCAGAGTCTGTCTCGTTGCCTTCCCCAGCTCCATCTGCTGCTTCTGCTGCTCTCTTTTCCCTCTTGCACACTCTGTGAGAATGAGTTTCAGAAAGCGCTACTCACTGACAGGAAATAAGGGGAAACTTGAAAGACTTTGCAACCTGAGTCCTGGCAGTGTACTGCCAGCGGCTGATTTGGCCGTCCAGGATCCTGGCACCACAAATGCTTCATTGCCAAATGCAGCAATAAGGTGTTCTGGGGAAAGGCCAACTCACAGGTAGTTTTTGAGCACCCATATCACAGTACCAATGGCCAGCACCAGCGCAGGCAGCAGCATCGCTGAGACCGTCACCGGAATGCGGCGCTTCCGCACAGATCTTTGAGCAGCAGCTTCTGTGCTTTTGCCTGTGTTCATCCCTGGAAGAAATGAGACAATGTCCCACGTTACCTTCAGCTGCGCTACAGATAATCTCTCAGTGTGCTTCATGGACCCAAGAGGTCATTTTGTCAGTGGGTGCCTCCGTCTCTGGTGCCGAAGCACCGGAGGACAAGAAGGATTGCTTCCACCTCTCGTTGGGTACGAAGAGGCTGTACAGGCACTACCCGTGTCCTCCTCTGGGCCGAGAGCTGGGGCTGTACTCTGGGGTCTGGGCTTGGTCTGTGGGGAGAGCTACAGAGCAGAATCCCTCATGCTTTTCCCGGCATGCGTGTCCTGAGCTCTCCTGTGGGACGCCCCCCAGGCTGAAGGTCAGGCTTCAGCCAGCACAGGGCACAGCCAGAGCCAGCCCAGGGGAGAAACACTCCTGCTTCTTTTACATGTGCTCTATGCTCACACGCTCAGGTCTGGCTGCTGACCTGGTGTGCAAGAGCTGGCAGCAAGAGCCTGCAGGCACGCAGTGACTCTGGTTTGTGACACCGTATGATCATGGGACAGAAATTACCTGGCATGCTGGTTGGTGCTGCCTGCATTCCTCTGTCCGGGATGGGCAGTGTGGGATATCCACCTTCCTGGAGTGCATCCGGGACCGGCAGTGTGGGATATCCACCTTCCTGGAGTGCATCCCGCTCACTTTGTTGGTCCATTCCTTTAGAAAGAAAGCAGGGCAGTAGGAGTGGGATGTCACGTGCCCTCATCAAAAACTGAGCTTCTCCAATCCCGAGCTCAGGTAAAGTCCAGGCCCCCCACCCCCAAGTACACTGTGAGCCCCTCTGTTACCCAAAGGCATTTGGGCCCTCCCAGCTATTGGACAATGCTGACTCCCTCACACCTCTTGAGGAATCAGCTCCTGTGCAAGGCCCTCACATTCTGTGCTGTCACCAGCCCATCACAGCCAGGTAGCTGCAGGCTGAAATCCAAGCTCTAACACACAGTCCAAGCCTTCAGAATTAGCATCTCCACCTCATTTCCAGCATTAGCAAAGGCAGCCAACCCTGCTCGGGATGCTTCTCCTGCCTTGAACTTGCTCAGCTGCACGGAGGGCTTTGGATGAACAGAAGCACAGCGCTTGCCACTTGCTGCCATCTGGGTGCCAACGACTGCACAAAGCAGCTCTGACAAGTAATGGTTGTGCTGGGGGAGCAGCTGCCTCTGGGTCTTGGCTGGATGCAGACCATCTGGCAGCAGACCAGCTCTGGTGCTTGACAGCACCTGCAAGGTGATACATGGAACACGGCTGCAGCACGGCTCTGACCCATCCCTTCCTGCTGTGCAGGCTACAGCCTGCCCACACCTGCATATCACACCTCAGCTTCCCAGGTCCCACAGTGAACAGACTGAAGTATACCCACCACGCTCTGCCTTCTCCATTTCCTTCAGCAGTCGCTTCAGGAGACGGGATGAGCCCTGAGAGTATTTTCCTCGTTTGTATTCATCCTCTTCTCTTTCCGGACCTTAACAGAATGTATGAAGTTAAATATCACGTGCATGAAGTTTTGAAGATCAGCGGCGAGTCAGCCAAGTCAGTGAAGACAGAGTACTCACTGCTGGGATTCCAGCTGGGCTCCAGCACAGGAGGAAACCGATGACCGGGCAGGGCCCACACTGGGGGCACTTCTGCAACCAAAGACCCATGAAAAGTTTCAGTCACACACTACAGCATCAACTGAGTAACAGAGCGTACAGGGGACTGTGCCATGAAATGGCACTGAAACGGGCAGCAAAAGCTCTCTAAAGAATTTCAAAGCTATGACGTACCTGCGCGATCCGACAGAGTTTCAGTTCCAGATCTCAGAGAGGAAGCTGGATCAACTCCTCTAGTCAAATCTGCAAATGAACACAGGACAAAGCAACTGCTACTGAGCATCCCTTCAGCCACAAGGTCGCAGGATGCAATTAAAGCCAGGGATTCCTTCACAACACTATTCTCTCCCTTCCGCACAGGGAAAAAAGGGGCCTGGGAGAGCAGGAAGGATGCAGATAAGGAGTGAGACCTCACGGAAGTCATCAGGCAAGGAGGAGAATAGATGTTGTAAATACCAGAAGAGGAGTTGCATCCCCCTGATAAGAACAAGAGGGGGTCTGCATGCTAAACAACTATTGAATATGTATCAGAATTCCGAGAAATCATTGACTATGTATGAGATGTACCTATATCTGTGTCACGATTTTACAAGTCCATGTGCAAGTTTGGTGGAGCTATCCCCCTTGCACCCAGCACTGGAATAAACATACCTGCTTTATAACCCATCTATGTGTTATAGAGTTTGATTCCACAAGTCACTTACACCCCATATTTTCCCTAACAGCCACACTGGGTTATCTGGATTCGTTACATTTATCCATTGTTGCTGGCAGATGTTTCTCTCTCTCTCTCTGTCTTTAATCCCCACACAGCCCATCTTCCCAACTGTGGGTTTCGGTTAGGAGGTATGCACCCATAGGGTCCATGCCCTACTTGTAGATATTTATCCTGCCCAGCCCCAGGTGCCCAATTTGAGGCAATAGTTGCACATCCCTAATAGGCACAGTAATATGAGCCTGGGTGGTTACAGTATCCCCTCCCTAGGTTTGAGCTTAGGCAAGAATAGTAACCCTTTTGGTTTAGACTGGGCTGTATAGGTACCAGGTCACACAGGGATGTAAGGAAGCTTGGTGTGGGTGGCGTTGTGCTGCTATACAAAATGTGATCACTGTGAGAATCCCCAAGTACCAATGGATACCCCTAAGGCCCATCTTTCCCCACAATTCACTCCTCTGCCTCACTCGTCAACTGGGTTGCAACCAGCTACGAGGGGTTTTTTTAGTTCTTCTCAGCAGCAGTAGTGTTCTTCAGGGGAAGCCTTTACCTGGAATACCCATTGGGCTTGTCGCATTGTGAGTTTCAGGTCGTCACTCCCGGGAGCTACCTCCCACTTCTCGTCACCGATGGGTCCTTTAACACGGCTGGCATGAGTCCATCCTCTCTCTGCGGTTCGAATAGCTGTTTCTGCAGTAAATAAAACAACATAGGGACCTTCCCCTTGTGGTGTTAGTGTAGCTTCTTTCCAAGTTTTTATTAGGACCCCATCCCCCGGCTGTATCCTATGGATTGCTATCTCCAATGGGGACTGCTGTGCAATCAGATCCTTCTTGTAGTTCCTTGCACCCACTCATTAATTGTATAAGATTTTAATTGATCATCTTGTAAATGGGGGTGACCAAGAGGTATTTCAAGATTATAGGGCATACCATACAGCATTTCAAAAGGTGAAATTCCCAGATCAGTTCTGGGCTTCACACATATATTTAACAGAGCTAACAGCAAGCATTTTATCCAAGATGTCTTAGTTCCTATCATTAATTTTCTAAGTTGTTTTTTAATTTCCCCATTCATTCGTTCTACTTTACCAGAGCTCTGAGGGTGCCAAGGAGTATGATATTCCCATTTAATCCTTAGAATTTTCATTGTGTCACGTGTAACCTTTGACACAAAATGAGCTCCCCTGTCAGAATCTATTGCTTCTCTAATTCCATATCGAGGAATTATATTTTCTAATAGTACCTTCACTACTGTTTGTGCTGTAGCCCTTGCCGTAGGGAATGCCTCAACATAGTTTGTAAGATGGTCTACAATCACTAATAAATATTTATATCTCCCAGTTTTAGGGAGTTCAGTAAAGTCCAACTGGATCCTTGCGAAGGGTCGATAAGCCAATTCTCGCCCTCCTGGGATTCTTTTTCTCATATTCTTTGCATTCACCCTCCAGCAAGTCATATGTCCATTAACAATCCCCTTTGCTATGTTATATACCCCTGTACACATAGAATTATTGGCAAACTGATCCACTAAGGCCTGAGTACCCCAATGTAACGTGGAACCT